>NC_134106.1:104727500-105352500 GCF_040939455.1 Microcebus murinus
TTTGAAATAGTTTTTGAATAGTTTAATAAATGTGTAATATAAAATTAATACTATTTTAAAGTATAGGTTTTTACAAGTATTTGACTTGTTATGTAACTCTAAAATCTATGCTTAGGCAAAACAAGTTGATTTCAATTAGGTAAAGATTTATTATTTCATTTTGCTATAAATTCACAATTGCTTACATTTTTAGTAAAAGCTTAGGTCATGCTCAGAGCTACTGTGTAGATTCAAAGAAAAATATAAGTAAACATATCTGGTCAAGAAAAACCAATAGGTTAGCAGAAATTTGGCAAATAGCTTAGTAAGCAATTTTAAAAGATAAAGATTATTGGGTGAGATTTGGTTTTTAATATAGGAGGTTATTTTTTACAATTTTTTTTTATTGAAGTAAAATTTATGTAGAGTGAACTGTATTGCTAATAAATATGCAATTCAGAGAATTTGGACAAATGTGTGCACCCATCTAATCAAGATGCCAATCAAGATTTGGTATATTTCCATCTACCTAAAGAGTTCATTCATGTCCAGCTCCCAATGGTTAATCACTTCTGGTTTCTATCATCATAGATTAGTTTTGCTTGTTTTGAGTTCATATGAAACAATTTATACTATACATACTGTTGTGTTTTTGAATTCCTTTAATCAACATAATGCTCTTGTGAATACTTTTGAGAACTTTTTTTTGCTGTATAGAAATCATAAATTTATTATCTTACTGTTAATTACTATCGCCTATATAAATACACTTCAGTTTGTTTATTACATATGTGTATGGACATTTGGGTTATTTCTGAGTTTTGACAATTTTCCATGGAGTTTCTATGAACATTTGTAGACAACCTTTTTGAATATATTTTATCTGTTCCATAAAAACCTAGGAGTGGAGTTGCTGAATTATATACTAAGAGTACGTTTTACCTTATAAGAAACTATCAAAGACTTTTCCAGATGGTTATATGAATTTACATACCTTTCAGAATATTATGAGAATCCAATTTGTTTCACATTAAAAATTTTAATTAGTCATTAGTCTTTAAAATTGTAGTCATTCTAGTGCATGTGGAATGGTAGCTCACTATAGTTTTAATTTGTATTATATTTTCTAATAAATAAAGATACTGATTATTATTTATCTCTTATTTGATGTTCACACATCTCCTTTGGTAAAATGTATGTTTAAGTATTTGCTCATTTTTAAAATTAAATTTCTTGTCTTCTTATTTTTCGACTGCAAGAATTCTTGTTTTATAAAACGAAATCATTTCAGGTGTAAATCCAAGATCAAGAAACCAGCAGATACTGTATCTGATGAGGGGCCATACCTTGGTGCATGGATTGTGCTTTCTCTCTGGGTTGTCACATGGTGGAACACGGAAGCCAGCTATTTGAAGCCTCTTTTATCAGGCCACTAATCTCATCAAAAGCACCCCACCCTCATGATTTGATCATCTCCCAAATGGCCCCACCTTCTAATAATATCACATTGGTGATTAGGTTTCAACATATAAATTTGAGAGGGACAAAATCATTCACACCATTGCACCATCCTTCAATATCAAATTCTAAATTCTTAAGAATTTTATTACTTGTAATTTATTTGTATAGCTTTGTTCTACAATGATTTTTTAAATGTTTAATATCTTAATTTTTATTTTTTTTCATTTTTAATTATTATAGGTGTATTAAAGCTGTACATATTTATAGGATACATGTGATGTTTTGATACAGGCATGAAATGTGTACTAATCAAATCAGAGTATTTGGGGTATCCATCACCTCAAGCATTTATTATTTTTTTGTGTTATGAACATTCTAATTCCACTCTTTTAGTTCTTTTAAAGTATGCCAGAACTTATTGCTGATTATAATTTCTTTCTTGGGCTATCAAATATTGCTTATTCTATTTAATTATATAACTACATTTTGCACCCATTAGCCATCCCCACTTTATCCTCCCTTAACCACTACCATTCTCACCCTCTGATAACCATCATTATACTCTACTTATCCATGAGATCAATTGTTTTAATATTTAGCTCCCCATAATGAATGAAATATGCAAGAGTTGTCTTTCTGTGCTTTGCTTATTTCACTTAACATAATGTTGTTCAGTTCTACCCATTTTGTTGCAAAAAGCAGGGTTTCATTCTTTTTATGGCTGCATAATATTCCATTGTGTATGTGTACAGTCTCATTATCCATTCACTCAGTGATGGACAAATGGGTTGATTACATATCTTGACTCTTATGAATAGTGCTGCAATAAACATAGGAGTGCAAATATCTTTTCAATATACAGATTTTCTGGATGAAATAGACAATTTCTTGGAAACACACAGCCTCCCTAGGCTCAACCAGGAAGAAATAAAATTCCTGAACAGATGCATATCAAGTACTGAAATTGAAACAGCAATAAAAAACCTTCCTAAAAAGAGAAGTCCTGGACCACATGGTTTCACACCGAATTTTACCACACCTACAAGGAAGAACTCGTGTCTATCCTGCAGAAATTATTCCACACCACCAAGAAGGAGGGAATCCTCCCCCAAAAATTTATGAAGCAAACGTAACCCAGATACCAAAACCAGGAGAGGATACAACAAAAAAAGAAGACTACAGACCAATATCCCTTATGAATATAGATGCAAAAATTCTCAACAAAATCCTAGCCAAGTGAATCCAGGTGCTTGCCAAGAAAATAATCCATCACAACCAAGTGGGCTTCATCCCAGGGATGCAGGGATGGTTCAACATACGTAAATCTATAAATGTAATTCACCATATAAACAGAAGCAAAAACAAAGAACTTATGATCCTCTCAATAGATGCAGAAAAAGCATTTGACAAAATTCAACACCCTTTTATGATAAGAATATTCAACAATATATATATATATACCTATATATATATGTATATATATCTCTACACACACACATATATATATATATATATATGTCTATTCAGGTAATTTGCCTATTTTTAAATCTGGCAATTTGTGTTTTTGCTATTAAATTGTAGGGTTATAATTCTTTAAGACACAGCTTTCCATTTCCTACTGTACACTGGACTCTTGTGATTAGAAAAGAAAGATGCATAGAAATATATATATATATATATATATATAGGACATAAAAATGGCCAACAGACACATGAAAATGTGTTCAATATTACTAGGCATCAGAGAAATGCAAATCAAAAATGCAACGTGCTATTATCTCACATCTGTTACGATGGCTATTGTCAATTGAAATTAATACTGTTGAGGCAAAAATAATTTGAAAAAGTTGATCAGAATGCAAATGTAAGGATCAACCCAGAAAGACACACGAACAAAGTTGCGCATGTTCCAAAGTCTATTAGAAGTTGGAATTCTTTTATAAGAAAGTTTAGGAGAAGGGAGTGAGGCTCCTAATACTGGAGTTGTCCTTTTCATTGGAGGGCACAATACAAAGGTTACAATCATTGGTTACAGATGACAACATACAGGGTAACATGTTTCACCTGCAAGACAAACTTCATGATTCATACACAAATGAGTGTCCTTTTCGGTATCAATAGGATATGTATTAATCAGCATGTGTCAATAGTTTGACAAATTCAGGGCAAGGTTTGAGGGACTCATGACAAGATTCTTTACTGAGGGATAGGATATTAGCCACGAATCTTAAGACCCTCCCCAGGCTGTTAATTTGGAAGCCTTACAAATGTGATCTGCAGGTTACCACTATTGTCAAAAGCAAGAGATAAGAAATGTTGGTGAGGGTAGAGAGAAAAGGTAACTCTCGTACGCTGTTGGAGGAAATGTTGATTAGTATAGCCAATGTGGAAAACAGTATAGATATCCCAAAAGAAAATAAAACTACCAGATGACCCAGCAATCCTTCTTCTGGGAAAATTCCCAAAGGAAGTGAATCATCACCTTGTAAAGATATCTTGACTCCCGTGTTTATTGCAGCATTATTCAAGACAGCCAAGATATAAAAACAACCTATATGTCTGTTAAAGTTGTGAGAATATATGTATATATTTTGCTATTATTAACTTTTCCGTGATGAATAATTTGAATCTTTTTGATTGCTTATGCACTTGTACAAAAAGTTCTAAAGGCTATATACTCCCCAGAAGTTTCATTTTAAAAGTGCTGTTGATTTTTACATTTTCTAATAAAAACAACATAGCATTATGCAAACATACTGAAAATACTTGCTAATACTAAAAAGGTAGTCATATTTATGATGTGTTTGTGTATATGTGTATATATATATTATATATATATAACTTTTTAAATAGGAGATTCTGCCATTTATGACAATATGGATGAAACAAGAAATCATTATGCTAAGTGAAATAAGCCTAACAGAGAAAGAAAAATATTGCTTGAGCTCACTATATGTAAATCTAAAAAATATGGACTGCATGAAACAAAGAGTAGAAAGGTAGTTATGATGAAGCGTGGGGTGGATGGAGCAAAAGAGGAGATACATGCATTATACAAAAGGTATAATGTGACCTTTCTGTTGGGTGCTAAAGACCTAATAATATATATTGTGAGGACCATAGCTTATAAAATTATATTTTATAAGCTGGAAATTTGCTGAGAGTAGATTTTAGGCACTCTTATCTCACACAAACACACAAGAAAGGTAACTATGTGAGATGGCTATATTAATTTAATTATCACTCCACTATATATATATGTACGTCAAAATAACTCTCAGCAAAACCTCATAATATATATTTAGAAATAAACTTTGATTAGATAATAGTAATGGAAATAGCAATTTCTAACATTTATTGTCACTTTACTATATGCAGGCACTTTTCTAAAGTACTCTTTCAATTTTATCATTCAGGTACTTTTACTATGCACATGAGAACACGAGAACACTGAAGGTTAAAGAACTTGCACAAGTTCACAACTCTGATTGTGGTAGTGTTGGGAATTACTTAGGCAAGCTGACTTTAGTATCTCATCCTTTAGAAGGCTTAGACTATGCTGCTTCTCATGATAGACATCAAAAAGTATAATTTATTTTAAATTTTAGGTAAAAGAGACTATTAAATTTCTTTTGGTTTGGATATATAATTTATGCACCTGAGCTTCTAATGTTAGAAAAACTTACAAACTCCTTAAATTGATAATGCAAACAACAAGAGCTCTATGACTAATAATATTTCAATGTCTAAATTATTTTTTATTAGCAGAAAAAATGGCATTGAAATTTTTATGGGCCTAAGCTATTATGAAATTATTTACTGAGAAAATAATAATGAAAATAATAAGAAAGTAGTATTTGGGCAACTTTAATGGTTTAATAAATATTGCTGGCTTTAATGTTGATATTGGTGATTTAATCACAGTAATAAGTTTGCTGAGTATTTAAGAATTGAGAGCATACACAGTGACCTTTTTTGGTTTTCATTTTCAGAAGCTTCTGCATATGTATTCAAATATCCTTCTTTGTCTCTTCTTCCTAGGGCAAATTCTTCTGTTTGTACACAGGATCACTTCCCCTGGTGTCTGAAAAGAACTTCTCTTCAGGCATTTCTCCTTTCTTGACCACATCATCATCGTTCCATTCCTATGAATGATTTGCCTACTGTTACATAGATGCTGACTACTCTCCCTTTTATTTATGCCACATCTCTCCTCGAATGCTGCAGCAGCTCCCATTCATATTAGTTTCCTACAGCTGCTGTAACAAATTACCACAAACTTAGTGATTCAAAAAAAACACACCATTATTCTCTTGGATTTACAAGCCATAAATCTGAAATCAGTTTCACTGGGCTGAAATCAAGGTGTTAGCAGGGCTGGCCTGCCTTTGGCAGCTCTAGGGTATTTCTTTCCTTGCCTTTTTCAGTTTCCAGAGCTGTGTTCATTGTATCCTGGGCCTGTGGCCATTTCTTCCCCAAAGTCAGAACCATAGCATCATATTTCTACCCTGTAGTGGGATTGTTGAATCAAATGGTGGCTCTACTTTTAGTTCATTGAGGTATCTCCATGTTACTTTCCATAGAGGTTGTACTAGTTTGCAGTTCCACCAGCAGTGTATGAATGTTCCTATCTCTCCGCATTCACACCAATATTAGCCCTTTGGGGACTTTTTGATAAAAGCCATTCTCTCTGTAGTTAAGTGATATCTCATTGTGTTTTTTATTTCCATTTCACTGATGATTAGAGATGTTAAGAATTTTTTCATAGGTTTGCTGACCATGAATCTATCTCCTTTTGACAAGCTTCTGTTCATTGTTTTTTGCACACTTTTAAAACAGTTGTTTGATTTTTTTTCTTGCTGATTTGCTTGAGTTCTTTACAAATTCTAGTTATCTGCCTTTTATCAGATATATAGCATGCAAATATTTTCTCCCATTCTGTAGGTTGTCTATTTGCTGTAATAATTATTTCCTTGGCTGTGCAAAAGCTTTTTAATTTGATTAGGTCCCATTTATTTATTTTTGTTGTTACTGTGATTAAGTTTGGGTTCTTCTTCATAAATTCTTTTCTTAGGCCAACATCTATAAGAGTTTTTCCAACACTTTCTTCTGGAATTCTTATGATTTCCTGCTTTAGGTTTAAGTCTGTTATCCATCATGTGTTGGTTTTTGTGAGAGGTGAGAGGTGAGAGGTGCAGATCCTGTTTGCCTTTTACATGTGGCTATGCAATTTTCCCAGCACCATTGATTGGATAAAGATTCTTTGTCTGCTTTACTATGTTGATTGTTTCCTTGGCTGTTCAGAAGCGTTTTAATTTAATCAAGTACCATTTATTTATTTTTGTTGTTGCTGTGATTGATTGCCATTGGGGTCGTTTTCATAAATTCTTTTCATAGGCTGATATCTAGAAAAGTTTTTCCAACATTTTCTTCTAGAATCCTTATGTTTTCATGTGTTAAGCTTAAGTCTATTATCCATCTTGAATTAATTTTAGTGAGTGGTGAGATATATGATGCTGTTTAGCTTTGTATATGTGGCTATCAAAAGTGATTTACAGAGTCAATACAATCATCATCAAAATATCAATGTCATTTTTTGCAGATCTAGAATAAATAATTCTACATTTAATTTGGAACCAGAAAAGAGTTGAATAGCCAAAGCAGGCTTAAGCAAAAGGAACATGTCTGGAGGCATCACTGTACCAGACATTAAGCTATACCACAAGGCTATAATAACCAAGACAGCATGGCAGGGCCACAAAAATAGAGACATAGATCAATAGAACAGAACAGAGAACCCAGATATAAAGCCATCTACATATTGTCATCTGATCTTTGACACAGCAGATAGCAATATACACTGGGGAAAGAATCTCTATTCAAAATTGGAATTTGGGGTTTACAGTCTCAATCTAGTGAAGTGCACCAGAAAGACTTTCTTTCTGCTCTCATTCAGAAAGCCATTCCCCCACTCCTTTCACTCTTTACTTGTGAACGGAGTGTTAGACCATACTTCCAATCCCAACAGAGCTCAGTGGCTCATGTTAAATATATTTACATGCAATTAATGGCTATCTCAGTCTGTTTGTGCCACTACAACAAAATACTTGAGGCTGAGTAGTTTACAAATAATAGAAATTTATTTTTCAGAGTTTGGGAGGCTGGGAAATCCAAGATTCCTTAATCAGCAGGTTCAGTGTCTGGTGATAGCCCATTCCTCTTATATGACACCATCTAAATATCCTCACATGGTAGAGGCAAAAGGACAAAAAAAAAAAAGGGATGAATGCTGTGTACTTACATCGCAGAAAAGCAAAAGGAGAGTAAGTTAGTTCCTCTAGCACTTTATAAGGCACTGATCAATTCAAAAAAATGGAGCCCTTATGACTTAATCACTTTCCCAAAGATCCCTCCTCTTAATATAATCACAATGAGGATGAAATTTCAACCCATAAATTTTGAGGGGTATTCAGTCATAGCAGTAACATTCTGCTAACATATTGCCATTTAATTGTTTCATTTCTTTATATTTGGGTTGTTCCTATCCTATACTCAGCCCTCCACTGCTCCTTCTTCCAAGATATGTCTAGAAATAGCCCATAAAAGCATAGCAACAATTTGTTATGATTATTGCAGGCATTAATCAAATTTCCCAAGTAAATTTTGGGTTTTCTAACAATATACAAATAAACAACCAAAAAACCCTCAAAATGTGCTCTTACATGGTGTGTGAAGTTACTAATGAGCATCCTCCTCCAACACATTGGGCAAGAGAAGTTTAGAATCAAACCGAGAAGGCATCAAGTGGTTCTGGTACCCACACTTGATGGAATGGTCTCTCACCCCTCATATTCAAGTGAGCTCTTCATTTGCACTCCATCAAATTTACAAAGAAGGTAGTCTTTTTTTTTATTAACCAAAAGCCAAGGCAAAAATTTTAAAAATGCCTGAGAGACATTGCTAATTAGTGTGAAATAGCAATTTTTTCAGGAATGATGATATCAAAAAGTTAGAGATTAAACCTAGTCCACTTTAATCTGTAGGACATTTTATGATTTGGAATTTCCTGAAGAGTTTTCAACTTGCAAGGCAAAGAGAAAATACATTTTGTATTACCTTGTAGGTAAATTTTTCCTATTTTTACATCATTTCTCTATCTTAATCCTTTGTTTTTAAGCAATTTTGGAACAATAAAAATATAAAATATACTAAACAATTTTAATATGCACACTAAATATAATGTCATTTAAATAAACATAAGTAGGATTTGAAAACCTACAAATACAGTGACCACAGGAATGATATGGTCTGCTTTGCCTGGGAGAACTCCTGTTTATGTCCATGGTCTGGTTTAATTATTAATAATACACTCTTTCACTCTCAAAAATGTCACGGTTTGGATGATAAATGATATAGCCACCCTGCCTATAACTCATTAAACCAAGTGTTCCATTTTTCTATTTTCTGTTATTTTTATTTGGCTTTCTTGAGGACTGAATTATCTTTTCTTTATTACTCATTTGTCAGGTTGTATTTTTTTCAGAAATATAAAGAGATATTATTGAAAAATACTGATGTTGAAACAAATTTATATTCTTTGCTCTTTGAGTTACTGGTATAATCTAATTGTTATATTCTGATTTAAAAAAATAAAGCAAATATATACAGAGTTATGAGTTAAAATATAAAAATATCTAATTTAGCTCAACTTGATTTGATGTAAAAGGTTAGTAAAACATATTTGCATTTTTTTCTTTTTATATGTATACAATGAAAAAGATGGACACAGAAATATAAATATACATACATATATATTCTAGAGAGAGTTGAAAAATATTAGTGTGTGTTCTATATCTAAAAACATTTTCTTTTCCCTTAATATTAAGAAGGCTCTTTGGAATAAACAGCTTCAAAGCACAGCTTGAAATGGACCAATTGTAAGGAACAGAGTGGCAAACTTAGCCTACCACGCATAACTGTGAATAGGCTTCCAGACAGCTAAAATGTATCATTTAGAAGGAATGTGTCTCATTTATCCATTGTTTAGAATGATTGAAATACATTGCTCTCACCCAGCTCCTTGGCAAGTGTTTCAATTAAGTGGGCACAAAATTTGTCCTCGTACAGTGTTCTATTATTCTGCTCTGTAGTATATAATTGCTTCTGACTTTGGACTTACAGAGGCCTTCATTGTCAGAAAAATAAAATAACACATCTCTTTTAAGGTAATAACCATAACTTTTCTCAGTGGAAATTCTTGTTTGGTAAAAAGTATGCTGGAAGCCCAAGACATTTATTTTCGTCAATGTATTATAAAATAATGGGAAATGTATATACCCAGTGAAATCTGTAACCTGTGAAATATTAATCTGTGTAACAAAAAAAAGTAAAATTGGATGGAAGATGCCATCATTACGATATTTTTTGTCAAAGAAATAATGTGTATATGTTGGACATGTCAAGCATAAAGATTATCCAAAATTCACATTTTCCATTTGCCTTGAAGTACTAAGAATTTAAAGTGCACAAAGACCTGTCTTAGTTTTATTCTGCACTCTATAATATAAACATTCTGATACAATCTGCTGTCCCAAATGCTGTTCAAATTATGTTGCAAGTTTACTTCTTCATCGTTATATATTTTTTTTCAATTTGCTAGCACTTATGTTCTCAAAGTTTCTTACCTTCTTAGCATCTTATTTTCTTAAGTGGTGATCTTAGAATGTGGGAGTAGTGTTTAGTCAAACACTTAAAAAAAAAAATACTTCTAGTCCTTTAAGAGACAGCACACAAACACACAGCCAGACAAGCACTCACAGGGAGCACATACAAGAAGGTGGAGGTAAAGTCATGCATTTTCATATGTATAAAACAATATCTTGTAGAATGAATAGCAGAAAACCTCTGTTCTAGAAATCAGAAAACCTAAGTTCTTGTCTCATCTTCATCAATAGGCTAGCTGTGCGTATTTGACTACATTAGCTATTTTTCTGAATCTTTATTTCCTTATTAAAATAAATGAGCTTGTTTATAAACACCTAAATATTATTCAATTCTTCCTGTTTGATTATAGGAATAATTTAAATTTCAAAATTTAAATAATTCAATTTAAATAATTCAATAATTGAGATTTCAAAAGTTTATGTCATACTAGAGTAATCCTGCTAGCTTCAGAACTTCTGATAGGTTTTTGTCTATGATATGGATCATTTAAAAAAATTTTTTTTCAGAAAATTATCATGATTGGTAAAAATTTCTCTCCTACAAAAACCAAATTTGAGTCTTACAGTATATTTTTACACTGGGTGTTAAACCTCTAGCCAAGTATTTTACATCGTCACAGTTATTCCTGGTAGTAAACTGGAAATTCATGGACTTCTAGTCACTCTCTAAACAATAGACAGTGCGATAAGGCAGAGCTGACTCAACAGGAAGTCTCTGAACTCGGTCCCCACTTTAAAAAACAACCTTCAGTGCCATATTGGTAGCTGCATTTGTTGGACTTTTCTTTTTTTTTTGAGGCAGAGTCTCACTTTGTTGCCCTGGCTAGAGTGAGTGCCGTGGCGTCAGCCTGGCTCACAGCAACCTCAACCTCCTGGGCTCAGCTATCCTACTGCCTCAGCCTCCCGAGTAGCTGGGACTACAGGCATGTGCCACCATGCCCGGCTAATTTTTTGTATATATATATATTCAGTTGGTCAATTAATTTCTTTCTATTTTTGGTAGAGACGGGGTCTCACTCAGGCTGGTTTCGAACTCCTGACCTTGAGCAATCCGCCCGCCTCGGCCTCCCAAAGTGCTAGGATTACAGGCGTGAGCCACCGCGCCCGGCTGTTGGACTTTTCTATAGCAGGAATTACTTATCATCAATAATTTATTTTCTAGATTTATCTTTCTGTATTTTTTCATGCAAACTAAAATATCTTTGTTATTAACTCCTTATTTTTATGGTAGATATTATTGATGTGTCCATTTTCTCATGCATAGAAATTGCTCTGAACCAGATTGGAACAAATATCAATCTTCTACTTAAGAAGAAAAGAAAATCTTAGGGAGATTGTGAAGCTGGCCAAACTCCCCATTTTCAATGATTTCATGTGGGTTTCCAGGTATATTATAAGGCCACTCTCTAGGAATCTTTTTTCAGTGCTTTGCTACTTTCCATATTGAAAAGAACTTTTGGAGATATGAGACTTGTGGTACGCTACAAAATGACCAAAATTCTTTATTCTTCCACGTATCTGTACCCTTTGGAATGTGACTTTAAATCTCCTCTCATTAGCAGGAAGAGTCTATTTCTCCTACACTTGAATATGGGACCTTGTGACCTGCTTTGGCCAACAAGGAAGTAATGTCATCCTGTTTCATACAACTCAAAAGGACATATATGCTTCTGCTCAGTATCTTGGAACTCTGAGGAGATGCTATGGGAACGAACTTGGACAAACATGCAGGAGAGTGAGAACCCTCTTAAAGCAGAAATGAGCCATCCAAGCATAGGCCAAGCTGGATCAGCCAGCACCCAGCCCACCCAGCCCAATAAAGATTAAAAACTACGCCTAGCTGCCTGGTACCCTTCATCACCACCAAATTTCTGATCCTTAGAATGTTACTTATTCTAAGTCACTAAGGACTGGGTTGGTTATTATATATCCAATATTAACTGGCTGTGGTTCAAAAACATAAGTCATTCCACTGGAAAACTTTGGAGAAAATTCTGTGTGCATGATTTTCTTTGTTTAATATATTAAAATATCTGATTTTAACTGAACTATGATATAGAAAATAGCCAAATAAGATGCAAGGGGAAAAATCTTTGCATATTGAAATTGTGAAAATAATTTAAATTGCTTGAAATTGTATTCATAGCAATATTGGATTTAACCATAACATCAGATAGCCACAGTAGCTGCATAGGCACTTTTTCAAAGAAAGGAAAAGTTATTTCAAGTCTTGTGAATATGCTTATAAGCATCCAGTTTACAAAATATAAAGAAAATTTATAAAGATGACTGGAGCAGCATTTCTGCCATTCAAGAGAGTAATGATTCAATACTCATCGATAGCAGTGAGATTTGCCAGGAATTTTGAGTGTTCTAAGGAGATCTTTATAATTCCACTATAAATCCCTAACAAACAAATCTATACTATTTTCTGCAAGACCTGTGGTAAGTTCCCACAATGCTCTTAAATGTCAATTTGGCATTGAAAATTGCTGTTTCACAACAGAAATTGAAAGCGACCATCATGGTTATGTTGAGAAAAGTAATAATTTGCAATTCAGAGGAAGCTTAGACTTTTAAAAAACTACTGACTTTCTCATGAGGTTTTAATTTGGATATCATTATCAAGGAGAATAGAGTACATGTTGCGATAGAATTCAACAGCTTTCTCACTGAGCAGTGCTTTCAAGTTTTCTAGCAAATTGATACAGTCATTATTCTATCAAAATTAACATTCATTGACTAATTATACAGTTCAGGACATCACCTTGAGCTACTTTGCCTAGTGTAATGTTTCTTTAAGTCTCGAAAATATTTTCTTTGTTTCAGACCTTCTGTACTTGTATCAAAGAGCTGCTAACTTTGGCTCTGGCTAAACAAGATAAATCACCCAGATGCTCTTTCATGCCTTTTGTGACATTAGAGGCATTACTGTTATTACCATGCTTCTTGTCTTAGTTTTTCAGAAATTTTGGAGCCTCCAGAATGATTATCCATAAATAATACTGAATAAGTGTTTGTATCCTAATGTTTAGGTTACACATGAGACTGATCTATATCTAAGGAAACATTTGTGGATCATTAATTTCCATGAAATTCTATGCATGCATTTTTATAATGTATTCATGTTACAATGCTTCATACCTTGGAAAAATGAAAATTCTCCTTCGAGAAAAAATGTATTTATAAATAAAAATGAACTCCTAATTTATCAATGGAAATAATTCCAATTTTAGCATGTTTAGAGCCTATAAAACTTTGCTGGGAATATTTTATAAATAATTTTTAGTTATTTTTATAGAGAAGGATCATTGGTGTTTATTTATTTGTACATAAAATAAGATAGTTATGATATACATAAGTGAAATATATAAAAATAAAAATGCAAAATCCACATTTTTCAGGAATGTTCTAAAATCATCATTATGATGGTGCCAAATATTAAGGTCATCCATTTATAACATAAATTAATTTGTTATTATCTGTCAAATTTTGTTTATAAATATACAAATAGAATAATTCATATGGTACCTTACTCTTTCTAAATTGGCTTCTCATATCATATTATTTTTCTTGCATGCTATTCTTAGCATTTTAGTTAACTATTATTTATTTATTTATTTTTATTTTTTTATTTTTTTTTATTTCAGCATATTATGGTGGTACAGATTTTAAGGTTTCAATAAATGCCCATTCCCCCCCACCCCCACAAGTCTGAGTATTTTTAATACCTACTTCACAGGATTGTGCAAAATGCTTTGCAAAAATAAAAGGGCTTGAATAAAACAGAATGAATGAAAATGAAATGGTAAAGAGTAAAACTATTGGTTTTCAAATGTTAATTTGATTAATATTTCTTTCCTAGAAGTTATTCAGTTAATTCTCTTAACAGCTGTCTTGTAGGAAATGCTTACTTCTATCAAAATCAACTGCGAATCCTTCTACTATGTTAGCTATCAGTCATATCAACACACACACACACTTTCACACACATAAGTGAAATTCTTCAAGTCAGTATTGTTTAATAGTTTAATTTACTTCACCAAATCTCCCTGGAAAAATGAGTTTGATATACTATTCCCACATATCCCTATTCTCTTGTTAGAAATTTTTTGGTTCTTGAATGGACATCCATAGACTATGATGACTATTTCAAGACAACTTGGGAGAAAGAAGTAACAGATACAAAAAACAAAAGACAGACAAGAAGTTGTGACTGCGTTAATTATAACCTGCATTGACAGGGCTTGAACAAGACATTTTCAACCAATGGAGATTAAGTCATTTATTGAGAGAGGAGAAGAAAGGATCAGGCACAAAGAAACACAATGAAAGACTGAAGACTCTGTCTTTAATTTGGTACCAAAGATAAAGCTAGAAAACAGCTGCCTCATTGGCTTAATTTTTAGGATCAAACTCTTCTTTCCATGGATACTAGCTGTTTTCTGTTACCATTCCCTTGAAGACCTCCAACAAACCCCAATTTATTTTACTCAAATGAACTTCTATGTCTAGCAACCAAGAGCTTCTAAAACTAGTGAAAAAAAAAAGTGATATCTTTTATCTTGAGTCAGGTCTTCTGAATAGTAATCAGGTTGGATTGTTGAAAAGTGACTTACTTAAAAGAAAAATGTATATACGTATGTGTATACATATGTATGTACATATATGAATATGTGTATATATGTACCACAAGTAGGAAGCAGTTGATCTGGTGTTTCTCTGTGTCTTTGAATTATCTGCAGCAATACTCCCTACTTTAATGTTAGTTATTGAGCATTGATTCTATTTTCAAATAGTAAACAATTTTGACAATGCTATATATGGTGGAATGTTGAAATGAATCAATAATTTTCATAGAAAAAAAAATCTCATTCTTAGCAAAACAAGCCTATTAAACCTAAGGTTATTTCCTATTGCTTTCAACTTTTGAAAAATGCTAACACTGCCAGCTAGATTTTCCTGTAAAATTGGAAACAGACTGGTTATAGATATATAAGTCAGTGATACTGTGTCAGCACTTTCTAAATCTGTATTGGTGCTTTCATTCCAAGTATAATCAAGGCCAATCCTGTACCAGCCAACACATCTCGGAAATGTTGTACAAAAAACTTATGAGTATATCAATAATGATTTGCCCATGCCCTTTACAGTACAAAGAATCTCTTAGGAAGCCAAATGTAGCTTCCTCCGTAAGAGCATATAGGGTTATTCAATACAAAGTATGCACTAAAAATGTAATTCTAGATTTAAAATACATATAAAGGAGAACAGTCATATGGTTGTATAATAATTCATTTATTTATTTTTGTAGTCATTGGTAAGAAAAATATATCTTTCAAGTACCTACTCTATGTAAAGTATTCTTAAAAGCAAATTCTATCACTAAAGCTTTCCAATGTGGTAGGAGAAAAAGTAAATACATACAGGCTGGGCACAGTAGCTCACACATGGGGAGGCTGAGGTAGGAGGATTGCTTGAGGCTGAGGTAGGAGGATTGCCCAGCCTGGGAAACACAGTGAGACTCTGTCTCTACAAAATTTTTTTTCAAAATTAGGCAAGCATGCTGATACATATCTGTAGTCCTAGCTACTGGGAGGCTGAGACAGGAGGATCACTTGAGTCCAGGTGTTCGAGGCTGCAGTGAACTATAATCTCTCCACTGCACTCCAGCCTAGGAAAAAGAGCAAGACCTCCCCCCCCAAAAAAAAATAAAAATAATAAAACATAAAAAATACATAATAATTATATATAATCTATTTTAGAAGGTCTGACATTACCCAGGAGAGGTACAGTCGAATAAATAGTTATGTTAGGTTAGATTATACTATGGTAACAAAACATTTAAAAAGTCTCTCATGTGAAACTATGAGAATTCTTATATTCCCTGAGGGCCAGCTGGAGCCTCTCTTTTTTTTTTTTATGCCAATTCCAGAAGTCAGTGACAGAGCAGCTACTCTTAGCACTATTGTTTGATATGAGAGAAGAAAAAAAATTTGGAAATTCTTGAACTGATACTGAATAACCAGGAAGAACTATGAGTCTCCTCTGTGGACATGAAGTACAGATAGTCACATGGACCCTCCCCCAATCATAAAAGGGGCCAAAGAAGAAAGGTCAGACTTGCATGTAGCCAGGATGAGAGTAAGATTAACAACTAAGGACAAATAACTAACCAATAAGTTAACTACAAGGAGTTGCATTTGATCAGATTTTCAAAGGTGAACACATATTTGGGCACGTGGATTTAGAGAAAATGTTTCTCCAGACAAATGCACATCATAAAACAAACAACAAGGGCGGTTATACTGTGTAGCTGTATACAGAGAACTGCTACGAGGGCTGTTCAGTGGGGTACATGTCTGAAGTCAAAGAATAACGGGGTCTGATTCTGGTTAAAGGCATCAAGACAGATTTATTTAAACTACTGCATAATGTGGAGAGAATCCACTATAAACTGACCTCAGCTCCAACTAAGGCAAAAAGTGACTGAGGTTTTCATAGGGAGAACAGAGAGAAGACAAAAAGGAGCTACAGGGAAGTGAAAAGCAGGGAACAAAGAGGAATTGGGGGTGGGGGCAGCATGGCTGTGGGAAAAGGAAAACTACAAAAGTGGGTAAGTGAAGAATTACTGAAAACAGTTTGACAATGTGGATTAGGATAGGACAATGTACATTTTACAGCTTGGCAGCATTGCATTTGTCTGAGCAAAACTTCAGTAGTGGGGCTACAGTCACCTTTGGGGACATAGCTAGGTGGAGGTAGAAGTCAGGCTCAAGTTTGGTCCAGTCTCTTAGAGCAGTGTTCAGGCTAGTCCTTTGTGCCATGAGGAAGCTCATAGTCCACACTGACGAGTTCTGAGACTACAAATGTGGGAATCTGTGCATAAAGTAATCATGCCTCATTACTACTTCTAGACTTTTATAAAATTTGAGCCATAAGAGAGTGATGTGATCAGAATTGGGATTTATGAAGGTTAACATGGAGACAATGGTAGGATGTGTTAGAAGAGAAATGAAACTAACAGGAGAAAGACCAATTTGAATGTTAATGAGAAAAATCTTTGAGGGATTATTAGGGAGTGAAAGGCTAAAATATTATATAATTAATATGAATATGATTTTGAAAGCAAGAGAGAAGAGAAACATGAAGGAAAACTCAAAGTTTTGGGGCCTGCATAACTACTAGAAAATGGTTCTGATATCACTATCAGAAATAAAGAAGAGAGCAAGAAAAGCAGGGGTGAACATGTTCATTCAAAGCTTGCTGCTTTCTCTGATATTTTAGTGATCAGAGCCACCCCTTGGCCTTTTTCTGCTCTGTGCAGTTTCACGGGGGAGCTGACTCTTGTTCAGCCAGTGACAGCCATTACCTTCAGGTCCTCAGACACTATCATCTCCAGTTGTATCTCCTCTGTGGCTTTGTGAGAGGCCTCCAACTGTAGGTTTTTCTGCGTTCTTGGTGATCACTGGGAGAAAAGAATTTCAGGACGCAACACATAAGCCAAACAAGCAATAACTCTTCTTTCTTTTTTTTTCAATTGAAAATGAAAGTACAGGCTCAAGAGAAAAAGTGGGCAGGCTTGAAAAGGAACAGCTGCACCGGGAGGAGATGGGGTTTGGTCTTTTGAAGTCTTACTAATTAAGGGGAGAAATATTCAAGGCTAAGACACTGGCCTTATTAAGAATTTGGGTAATTCCTAGAATTGAGTTTCTTCTCATTTTTATACTTTATATGGTTGTTTCAGCATTGTCATGGTGATTTCAAAGGAGGTGAAATTTTAAAATGGAAATGTAAATACTATTGCAAGCAGCCAATGTGCATGTGTGGTAACAGAGATGGCTGACCAGCTGGCTGAAGCTGGCTCTTGCCTGTGGTTATCTGCCCTCTAGTTACCTTCTGCTTGAAGGTTTTATTTTGACATCTGCACCTAATCTTCAAGCCTGTGCATCTGGTCTCAGCCCCGTATTCTAGTTTCCTACTCTAACAGTTTCAGCTTCTGTGGGATTACAGCTTTGGGTTGGGGATCCTGTTCCCTGCACTCTAGTAGAGCTGCTTCTTCCCTTTATCCTCCCGCCAAGTGGTTCTCGTGGCTTCCTGAAATAGGTGGATCATCAGCAGACTGTCTCATCATCTCCTGTTGGCCACTCAGCTCTATCTTGGAGCTGCGTGGACAACTCACTTCCTTAAATTACCTTGGTTTGAAATGACAGACTGGTTTCCATTTTGAAAGTCCATTGGTTGGACTATGGCTGATACAACTTCTAAAAACAAATAGTCTACATAGACCACAATAGTGGTTCATACTGTGTGTGTGTGTGTGTGTGTGTGTTTGGAGGAGAGGGCAAGGTCAGTGGGAGTTGAAAGGGACGTAGCATAAGTGAGGAGATTGCAGACCTATTTTGGGATCTGAGGACAGCTATCAACCCCCCTAAAATGTATTCTATTTATTTGGGGAAGGATACACACACACACACACACACAGACTGAAAGATACATACAATAAGTTTCAGTATAGTTATAAAGTCTCTTGGAAGCATGATCCATGCACTAAACCATTTACTAATCCTTGCTATGGAATGTTTAAATATATTGAAAATAAGTTCAAATTTTCTTACTTATATGCTGAATACATTACACAATATAAATTTATGCTATATTTTTATTTATTATAAATCCTGGAAGACTTTAATATTATTATTATCATAGAAACACAAAATGTTAGAAAGTAGAAGAAAAATTACCAAATCCGACTTCATTTTCCAAAAGAGGAGATGATGTCCACATCTGTGAAACAACAAGACTTAACTGCTGAGTTAGTAGAGACAGACCTGGTGCCAGGGTGTTCAAATTTCTAGCATATATGTCCTTATCAAAATGTGTCTGCTTACAGTTCTGTGTTTGAGGAATATAATAGTGCGAAGAGTGCTCCAGTGTCCTGGTGTGTTTGATGGGTACACGGAAGGACATGGAGGAATCCTTGACATTTTGCAGATCCTTAGGTCAAGATAACAGTACACAGAACAGATGGCATAGCACTGGACCAAAAGTCAAAATATCCATGTTGTGTTTGAGATTACTAAATTCCTTAATTATTCTAGGCTAACTTCATGCGATTACTACAGAATAGCACTCCTCTTACCTAATCTTCTGGGTGAACTCATACCTAGTCTATGAATTCCTTGACCTTTCATGCTGAATTCTGCTCCCTTCTTTCACATCCTCTTGATACATGGTGTGCACCTCTATTCTTGTACTCACGAAACAGTTTTGTAGTTGTCACTTTCTTGTCTGTTTCCCCACCATAATGTAAGTTGTATAATTTCAGGGCCAGGTTTTTTTCATACCTGCATTCCCAACACATGGCATCGTGTTTTTCAAACAGGAACTTCAGTTAAGTGTATGTTAAATGACTTAAACAATTAATAATATGATAAAACAAAAGGCTTTGAGTGTAGGAACAAATGGTCTGTCCTAGTTCTTCAATTCCATGATTATCAAATTTTGACCTACCATTTATTTTAACAACACACATTTGTACTGATTCTTTTTTCTCCCTTTTATATAGGGCACATATATATCTTTCCATTATATAGCAGGTGTATCATGGGTAATTATTCTATTTCTTGGAAGACCTTTAATGTATTCCATAAATTTTATCCCAAATCTCCCAGGAGATTTTTATATCATTTTTCCCATCTCTATCATTCAAGCTGGTCCTAGTAAGTATCCCATTTACTGTAAAAACTGAAATTAATAATATAGGAATTTTATGTGAGGGAAAGGACATTCTTCCCAGAATGACAAAGTTATTTTTTAACTTCAAGCACTTATTACATAGTAGCTTGGTTTTGAATATTCTTTTATCAATCATTTTCTTCTTTAAGACTTCAATCTTTAATATCAGCCCCAAATATTCTTACAGTCTCTCTCTCTCTCTCTCTCTCTCTCTCTCTCTCTCTCTCTCTCTCTCTCTCTCTCCTCTGCCTGTTTCTATCTTTATCTCTTATTTCAGGGAAAGAGACATGTGCACATATAAATATTGATAAAAAAGAATGTACTATAGAAGAAACTGACAACATGGGAAACAAAAGGTACATCTTTTATGAAAAGTGAATGAAAGAGTGAAAGAAATAAGACCCAAGAAGACTAGATATAGAGACTTGGTCAAAAAGAGGGATATTTCTTTAATTAATATCAGAAAGAAGAAAGAAAGAGTAGATGAGGATTCAGGTAAATTCACAGTTACAATGGCAAAAAATTGCAGTTACATGGTAGATGAATGCATGTGAGGATTTTTGGTGTGTGTTTGTCCCCCTTCCCTCAATAGTAACATAGATATGAACACACTCTATAAGAAACTCAGCAGTTCACCGTTATGTTATACAAGAGGGGTTCACCTCGAACCTCTACCCAGAGAAATGTGTACATCTGTGGTCCCCAACCCCAAGGCTGGACCTGCTACCAGTCCACGGCCTGGTTCTTAGGAGCCTGGCCAAGTACCATCACCTGGGCTCTGCCTCCCAGCCCCTAAACCCTTGCCTGGTTCACAGAAAATTTGTCTTCCATGAAACTTAGGAACTGGGTTGCAAAGCAGGAGGTGAGCGGTGGGTGAGCAAGAGAAGCTTCATCTGTATTTACAGCCACTCCTCATCACTTGCATCACTGCCTGAGCTCAGCCTCTCCCTCCTTCCCCTACATCTCCCCACCGCTCATGGAAAAATTGTCTTCCATGTAACCTGTCCCTGGTGCCAAAAGGGTTGGGGACTGCTGGTGTACGTCATGCTCCATTACCTTTCTCTTGATTCCTCTTCACACTATTGCTGCTGACCAGGATCCTAGGGGAGAGATGCTCAATGTTGGGGAAATTTTTCTGCCAGTTTAACGCCCTTTTAGGAAATCATGGATATCCATGCAGATGCAAATTCTGGCTTAAGCATAATATATGGCAATTAATTTTACTGGCTTTCTGGTCAGTGTGAATATTGTGAAATCTATAAAGGTTTGAATTATATATGGATCTTTTCCCACAGTCAAGACATTAATAGAATTGTTCTTTGCTATGGTTTCTTTAAGTAAACCTAATACAAAGCCATCTGGCTTTCAATGCAGGGGGTAAAAATGGGGGCATAAAAATAACTAAGGACATCAGTCTATATATTACATTTTTTCTAGAATAAAAAAATTTTTAGTCAGCTTTGTAGTATCAATAAAAAGGAAGTCTAACATAACTGAGGTACTGAATTTCCCATACAAACCTGGTTTCTGAAAATTTGTTAACACTCAGTATTTGTTAATACTCAAAAGTAAGGAGTTACAGAAAGTGATCTTCTCATCCGTAAACAGCTCCAGCACTTCTCATTTTCTACCTTAGAATTCAATTTTTAGCACACATTTCTGTTTCCATGATACACTATTTGTCTTGGACAAACAGATAAATGATAGTGTCCTGTAACATTTTTATCTAACACAACATTAGCTCACAATTGTCTTCTGTGCATTCATTGAGATACAATGAAGCTATTTCCTTTTACTCAGACTGGCTTGCTGTCTGAATGCCTATCCAGAGCATCCTAACTTTGAAACTGGGTCCATGACACCAACATATAAAAATTGAGGGTGGATTCATCATTGAGGAAATCATGGATTTAGCCAAGTTTGATGCATTAGCTATTGGTGCTATCATTGGCCTTCAAAGTAAATAAAGAGGCTCCTGAACACTATTTTCATTAACAATATATTTATTAATATAAATGCCATCATTGTTTTAATCATATTACCCTATTTCTTGCACATGCTGGCATGCCAATATTATGTAAGCATTACTCTAGGTATTAAAGGCATACAAATGAATAGATTTTCCTTATTTTAAGCAGTTAATGATTGATTGTTAATTTTAGCTCTACAGTAAGTTCCTCATTCTTGAGGCTTTCAATCTCTGTATGAGTATTGTCTTTTATTTTTGGAGGCAATTCACCATTAAAAAAATAAATAAATAAAATGCTAATTATATACCCACAAACACATTTTTAAAAATCAAGAAACCACTCTATCACTGTCTTTCATGTTGATATAACTTGGCCAACCACACAGGAGAACTTACAGAGTTTTCTGAGGAGAATAATTTGCCTGTCCCATTGATGGTCACTCAAGAAATTGTCGTGGATACATTTTGATGAATAAAAGTATTTATCTCGTTATATCTTCACAGGTTTCTGCCTTTGTCACCTGGTTCTAACACGAAAGCTAGACCACAATAAAACCCACAGCATTCCTACTCCTTATGCATTTCCTTACAAGAGAAAACACATATATTTGCAATTCCTTAAATAAATATTTTAAAATACAAGACCTGCAACACCAGATCTGGTGTTAGAATCATTAAAAAGCACAAATTCCTTTGTGTCTGTCAGGTATTGGTCTGTAATATACCCCGCAACACAAAATAACCAACTTCTCTGAATTTCACTAAAAATTAGAGGTTTAAATGAACTATAATGGTCAATAGTAAAAAAATAATCTTTTTGATTCAAGAGTATACGTACCACTGCTCTCTATAATGGTGGCTTCCAGCACAGTGCTTGCCATACATTAGGCACTCTATAAATGTTTGCCAGCTGGCTGGCTGGGTGACAGGATGTAAGACAGATACAGATGTCATCAATGTAGTAATAGCCAACCAAAAAATTAGTTATATTCTTGTAGCAATACAGGTTTTTTACACAGAGTTCAAAAGGAAATATAAATATAGACTCATTGAAAAATAGAAACAAAGAAGAAGATTCCCACTGACTCATCTTCCATGGACTTTCTCCAATGTAATAACTCTCCTGGAAGGAGTTACATTGATTATTAGATATTTAATCAGATTTTAATTAATGCTGTAAACATAATATGAAAATTCATTTTGATTTGTGTTGTCATTTTAGGATCACTAATCCACTGAGAGGTATGAATAATCACATCAGGGGATTGAGATTTGAGCATTGAGTGTTATTGTTTTTAATGAATCTGGTATCACTAGAAGACTAGATAGTCTAAATTATGGAATGTGAAAGCCTATTAAATTATCCCATATGAATCCATTTTTGATCAGGGCAAGCTAACTCGTTTTTGAGGGCTTTAGGAAAGTAACCTTCATATTTTTATCACAGTTCACATCAGCAATCTTTTTTATTCCTTTATTGTAGTAAAAGGCAGACTCTATTATTCACCTTCATCAAGAATTAAAATGAAAAGGGTCTGAAAAATAAATAAGGACTTTGAATTTAAAAGCTTTGAAAATTTCTGTCATTTTTATTATTTTCTCAGTGTTTTTCTCCATAATTATTACTAGCAAAATATTCAAAGTGAGTTGGTGTATATGTACCATTTTTTGCATGTCAACTAAATGAGCTAACTCTCCTGATAAACATATTTTTCCATAACACACACATGCACACATCGGTGCAAGTTCATGCACACACACACATACACACACACACAAACACAAACACTGCATCCACACATCCCTGTTTACCACTATTTATCATAGCTTTATAAAATCTCTTAAGTTTAGGACGAATGTGATTATTCTGATCTCTATATCTCTAATGAAAGCACATAAATGCTTTCTTCACTGCCTTGCTTTTGGAACAGTCATTATCAAATAGTTACATTGCCTATAGTTTCTTATTATGGGTCTTTCACTATCTTAAGAAGACCATGCACTCTCATTGGGGACTATGATTTGAGCTTCAGTTCTATCTGCAAATATCCATCACAAAACTTAGCTCAGATTTCTCCAAAACTTGTATTCTGAAATAAAGCTATAAATTTAATCAGAATAGTCTTTTCTAAAATTCTCTTTTGATTTTTGTTTTAAATGGATTTCCAGCATCTCAATTTGCTTTGGTTATGATTAGGTTTTGTAAACATTTTCACAAATGGGTCTTGAACACACGATAGTCAACATTTGTACAATTTTAAATCATGGAAATTTGCACAGTTGGTGAAATATATACTACAATGGTTTGGGATAAGTTTTCAGCTGTGCTTCAAAATTAATAATAATAAGCAAAATAGTACATGAAAAAATAAATTTTCCAGAAGCTTTATTTATGATCTTTATAATTTACCTTATTTTATCCAGGCAACTTCCGTTTGCATTAGTTAAATTATGAGATTAGAAAAAATAATGCAAGTTCTTTCCATTTCCAAGAGATATATAATACAATTTTTAAAATCTATGCAGAATAACATTTGTATTTCTTATGATCATTTTCCATGTGTTCTTGGGCAGAAGTGGAAATTGTTGGCTTAAACATATGTTAGCATTCAGTGTTCATTAGCTATACTTGAAGCAAATATTAAAAATCATGATTTTTAATAAAACTAAAAGCTTTGAATCTTCCTCCAACTAATTTTTATCACAAAAGCAGCTATATAAGATTCAAAGCCACACTTACAGTTTTCTTAGTAGCCCACACACTTTGTTTTTTTTTTTGTTTGTTTGTTTGTTTTTTTTTTTTTGAGACAGAGTCTCACTTTGTTGCCCAGGCTAGAGTGAGTGCCATGGCGTCAGCCTGGCTCACAGCAACCTCAATCTCCGGGGCTCAGTGATCCTTCTGCCTCAGCCTCCCGAGTAGCTGGGACTACAGGCATGCGGCACCATGCCCGGCTAATTTTTTGTATATATATTTTTAGTTGGTCAATTAATTTCTTTCTATTTTTGGTAGAGACGGGGTCTCGCTCAGGCTGGTTTCGAACTCCTGACCTTGAGCAATCCGCCCGCCTCGGCCTCCCAAAGTGCTAGGATTACAGGCGTGAGCCACCGCGCCCGGCCCACTTTGTTTTTCTATGTAATAGAATTTGTAAGCTATCCATCTTGGTGTGTGTATACATATTGCCAATACAAAATAAATGGCACATATTATCTTTAAAGTCACCAGTAAAGAGTTAGTTAACAAATGACTAGTAAACATTTTGTTTTTGTTTTATTTTGTTTTCATTTCAAATGTGTGCACTACACCATATAAACTGAAAATCTATCATTGCAGACTACGGAACAAGGAGACACACACATGACAAGATAAACATACATTGTTTTCAAAAGCCTCCATTTTTAAATAATATGAAATATTTATTTATGCAGATTGATTTGTTTAGGGAAATCATTCAAAAATATATTGTCACAATTATTTGAGAAATAACAGCTTCTATTATTATTATGATTTTCAGTATACATTCACATATTATTCTGAACACTATAATATAAAGCTGGAAGAAAATCATATATTTTATAAATGAGAAAATGAAAGTATAGGAAAAATAATTGACTTGTAGTACTTTTCTATATTGTCAACTTGGCTAACCTAGAACTGTTACCTGAAATGACCTATACTGTCGGGTGCTTTGTTAATTGGCTCAAAAGAGAAAAATTTATGAGTTTGGAAGGTACAAATGAAACAGAAGTCTTTGTTCTCTGAACATTTTGCATTAGAGGCCATGAGAAACAAAGAAAGAGATATTGGTAGGTTATAACTTGTTCTTACTCTTTTTGGCTCCTTGTTCATATCTTCTTCCTGGATACAAAGTTTGCAAACTAAGAAAAACCCAAGGCCCATCAACAGATGTAGAAAGTAGCAGCATTCAAGGTGTCCTTTGCAGAACTGCTTGAGCTCCGCGAACTGCCTGCTTTCAAAAGGACTGTTTGCTGACTTTTCTCAGATCCCTCAACTCTCTCTCTTAGAACTTTATGTCCCCCCAATATACACAACTTTAGATATTGTTATTCCTATAATAAACCCCTAACTCCATAATACTCATAGTTGTTCTAGTTCTCCGATTGAGTTGAACTCAGACATGATTATGATGAGGTCACAAAGCTATTAAATGTCAGTGTCAGAAATCAAACATGTTTCTAATTATTGACCAATGTCAAAAAAAGGTAATATTTATAAAGGAGGTCTTGGGCATTCATCTACTAAAGGTATGTTGTATGGAGGAAATAAAAGGTTTCAGAAATATGGAAGAGAGGAAAAGGGAGAAAATCTATCAGGAGAGAATGATTCATGCTTAAGAGTGTTCCCATGGTGGTGCCTGAGTGGTTGGTTATGTCAGAAATGCTGATATAACCAATAATATGGAAAACACACAATGTTTTTTGCCCTTAGTATATATTAAAGTGGTAAACATATCAATTATGTCAAAATAGGGTAGATAGGTTATTTTTGGTAACATAGTAGGTCATTAAATATGAAATGTCAGATTTCAAATCAAAAGTTTAGTTTATTATATCTCAAACAAGAAGAAATACAATTAATCAAAGTATGTGCCTAAACCATCGAGACATTTTTGCCATCTTAGTGGCTTGTTTATGGCAGCAGCAAAGAAGCCAGTGGGAATGAAATCACATAAGGTGTTTTCCAAAACTTGTTGAGAATGAGACACAAGGTGTCCCAAAAGTTGCCATACATAGGGAAAATGGGAAGTTGTAGCTTAATATACTTTTATTTACAAAACACTCATTACAAATGTTTACAATTTTTCTTTTGAATGGAGACTTTTGAGTCTGTGCATGAAGAAGTCCAAAGCCTGGAAGAAGTAGTAGTCAGTTAGTGCAAGATCTGGGGAATATGGTAGCTGACAGAGAGTTTCCAATTCCAGCCTCTGTAGTTTGAGCAATGTTATTTGTGTACCATGTGATGGAACTTGTCTTGCAAGAGGATTGGCCCATTTTTACAGACCAATCTCAACCGCTTAATCACAAGCATCATCAGCATTTCACCTAAGTGGTTGCAGTAGACATCCACTGTAATTGATTGATGAGGTTTCATGAAGCTGTAGTGGATAATGCCAGCACCGGACCACCAAACAGAAAACATTAGTTTTTTTGATGAATATTCAGTTTTGGACTGTGTTTAAACACTTCATCTTTACCCAACCATTGTGGTGAATGCTTGCAAATGTCAAAAAGAATCTATTATATTTTTCATCATTCATAAAAATATGGTGCAGAAATGGCTTGCCTTTATGTCATGACAGCAAAAAAAGGCAAGCTTCAAGATGATTTCTCCACTGACGCTCATTTAATTCATGCAGAACCCATCTATCTATCCAGCTTCTTTACCTTTCTGATTTGTTTCAAATAGTCCAATATTGTTAGAATAGTAATGTCAAACGTTGCTGCTAATTCACATATAGATTTAAATGGATTTGTTTCCACTACAGCTTCCAGCTCATGATTATCCACCTTGGTCTCAGGTCACCCACGTGGCTCATTTTGAAGATTAAAATCACCAGAATGTAACTTTTCAATGATCGGCATACTGTGCATTCATTAGCTACATCCTTCCTGAATGCTTTATTGATATTTAGAGCTATCTTTGTTGGTTCTACAACAGAACTCACATGCAAAAATAACACAAATTTTCGACTTATTCGTGGCTTTTCAGAAAATTGCTGTAAAAGTATTTGAGAGATAATCACAAGCCAAATCATATGTATGAAAGAATGAGGATGTACCTTCACAATAAAAAAACAAGAAGTGTCAAAGTGAAATGTCATAGATTTCAACTGTCAAATTTAGTACTTAAGGAAATTGGATATTTCATACTTAATAACCTAATAAAATATAAAAATTTTGGTGTATTAGAAACATATATTAGCAAATCAGTGATTCAGAATGGGGGAAGCACAGCCTTGTTGGAGAACCACCATCTGAAACATTCTGTCTCTTTGGTGGGCACCTTAGAGAAAGAGGCACCTGTAAGGTCACTGCTGATTTCTCTATGCTTTGGGACAAAATCATACACATAAATTGTGCACATGGCCATTGGCCAGAACTAGTGACATGGTCCTAGTGAACTTCAGGCTGCTGAAAAAGGCAGTCTTGTTTGTGACCACAAGGGAAGAAAATGAGATACTGGTGAGCATTTGGTAATACTCTTTTTATATAGCCTAGTATTTGAAATAATTGTCTTTGGCATTGGGCTTTATGGTACTGGGCACATTAGTTAAATTATCTGAGCCTCAATTTTCTCATTTGTTAAATGGAAGGCAATAATGTTCACCTAATAGAACAACTAGGAAGTCAAATGAGGTAATTACTGAAAGAATAGGGCACTCAATAATATTAGTTTTTGACATCGTTATCATCATCAATATCTTTCTATATCTATTACTATCCCTTTATACCATGGACTATCAAGCTGATAGATTTTGTCAGCTCTTACTAATAAACATAGGAGTCTACAATATTAGGGCTAGAAGGGATTTAGGATATTATATAATCCAGTCTTATACTGTCATTTATAAGACAATGGATACCTCCTAGGATTAAGTGACTTATCCAAGCCTAAATATTCTTACCGGCTAATTTGGCACCAGAATCAAACCCAGTGTTCTTTTCTCTCAGTTAGAAAAACTA
Source organism: Microcebus murinus (assembly GCF_040939455.1). NCBI lineage: Eukaryota > Metazoa > Chordata > Mammalia > Primates > Cheirogaleidae > Microcebus > Microcebus murinus. The sequence goes on from NC_134106.1 coordinate 104,756,073, forward strand.
CAGTTTTCCATCAAGTTAGGCTAAAGAATGAGAGTCAAACTACCCAAATACCCTTTCTATACTGCTGACCCTGTTCCACGTTGCCTCCTTTCATGTTAAGCTATTCATTGACTGACATTTAGTAATTCCTTAAAATTTTCCAAAGAGGTGTCAGCCTTAAGGACTAGATAAGCATGGCAGAAATCTGTTGATAAAGTCAGCCCTAGCAGCCTGAGAAAATGTATTTTCCAGTTTCTAATAATCAGTTGCTGATCAAAATCTTGCTTATTGTGTTAAAAATTAGGGGATTTAATAGGATAAAATTAATTAGAAAAAACAAATTAGTGAAAGTGTTAATATATATTTAATTTACAATATTTAATAAATCATTAAAATTACGGTAGTATCTGGCTTGTAATGATGCAAATGAATTTTTGTTCCCACCTTCCCCAAAAATTGCAAAAAAAAAAAAAAAAAGAAACTCTATTAGAATTATATGGTTATGACAAAACTCAAAACCAAGAATATAACTAATGTTCCTGCAATCATAAAGTTTCTTCGTGGAAGAAATTTGTACCATCTGGACATAAATTAATGGGATACAAAAGGTCAAGCAACAAAAGCAAGTTAACTTGCTTAACAAATGGATGACATAAAAAGCTAAATGCCAAAATGTAAAATTCCATTTTAAATTTAGAAATGCATTAAAAAGACTTTTGAAAATATTCTTACACCTTTCCTAAAAAGCAAAATTTTTCCTTTTAATAAATTACATAACTTTACATAAATACATAAGAAATTACATAAATACATAAGAAAATGTTGATCATGTCTCATCCTGACATTTAAAAAATGACCCTTCAAAAAATGTTTGCTATCTCCATGGCATGTTGTTAACTATTGAGGGGTCGGGGGTGTGCATACATGTGCCTGTGTGTATGTGTGTATGTGTTTTAGGAGGGACAAGAGGTAAGAAAGTAAAGTATATAGAAGACAAAAGTCTTTGTATTGGGTGGTTTAATCCTATCAAGATGATGAAAATGCTTATGCAAATTCATTTAAATCTGTGACATTTCATTATCACAAAAGAATGGAAATTCAAACGCTCTACTTCTTATTTAAGGTTAAAGAGACTATTATTTAGAGGCTAAAATGTATAAAGATGTGTTTCATAAAGAAACTGGATTTAAAACTTTTATCTTCATTAATGTGTATTAAGAGACACAATGCACAATATGAAATTTTACAGAACAGGATAGTGTTGGTGTGGAGGGTGGGGAGTATGGTCTACTTCCATTTCAGAAACAACTGTTCCCAGAATTACAGAGTTATGGACTGACCACTTCAGGCAAGATTTGATTTGTGTCTTGGATTTAGTAGTCTGAGGTCCATGAATTGTAGGAGTACAAGACATGAAGTTATGACAGGCCAACTATTACAGTTGACCAGGAGAGGATTTGAATGGCTGAAAAGATGGATTTGTCCAATAAATATTGAGAGAGTAGAGTTGATTATACTTATTTACTATTTAAATGTAGGTCATGAAGTTAAATGAGGAATCTAAATTGATCTTCAGATTTCTTGTTTGGGTAACTGTGTCAAAGGAGTGACTTAAAGTGAAAGAGAAAATACAAAACAGATAATAAGATAGCAAAATGTATTAAATTTAGTTTTAGATGTGTTGGGTAATTTTTGCCTGGATTTTTTGAGATATGCCTGGCTTGTACATATAAATAGTTGAAAGCACATGATTTTGATATTATTTAACAAATATATGTGATGCTCAAGAACATACAATGGTGGAGGATCAGCATCTACCATATTGACAGAGGATGGCAACCCAAATTATTAAGGATTTCTAAGCAATAATAAAAATGAAGAGCCTAGAAAGAATAGTGAATTTATTAGAAGAAAGCAAAGGGAAGTGTATTCATTTGTTAGGCTTGCTGTAGCAAATTAGGACAAACTTAGTGTTTTAAACAACAGAAATACATCGTTTCACAGTTCTGGAAGCTGGAATTCTGCGAAAACTTGTCAGCAGGACTGCTTCCTTCTGGAGGCTCTGAGGAGGAAGACTCCATTCTATGCCTCTCCTCTTACTTCCAGTAGTTTTCTGGCAGTAGTTAGCATTTTTGATGTGTAGAAACATCACCCAGAGTTCTACCTTCATATATCTCCTGTGTACAGATATTTCTGTGCCCAAATTTCTGTTTTATAAAATAAGGAGGCCAGTATATTATATTAGGGCCACACATTATTCCAGTATGACCTCATCGTAACTATTCCACATGTAACAAACCTATTTCCAAATAAAGTCACGTTTGGAGGTTACATGAGGTTAGAACTTCAACATATGAATTTCAAGGGGACACAGTTCAATACATAACAGAGGATTTTGGAAAAGGCAGCTGTCAAGTAAAAACTATTTCATAAATCTAAAGTAGAGTGCACATTGAAAAAGTCTGTTAAATATGGCCACTAGAAACTCATTTGTACTCACCAGTTACAGTTGGTGGTAGAGGCAGAAGCCTGAAATGGGTTTAAGATTGAGTGAAAAATGATGAAATAGAGAGAATGAATTTAAACTCTTTTTTTAAAATGCACTTGGATTTGAAGTAAAGGATAAATATAAATCAGTACTTAGAAGGGAGTCTTTGGTCTCTAAATAACCAGAGGGAAATAGCAGGTATGTTATGATCTGAATGTTTGTCATCCCAAAATTTGTTATGTTCAAATCCTACCATCAAAGTGATGGTATGAGCAGGTAGCGTCATTGGGGATGATTAGGTCATGAGGACAGAGCCCTCATGAATGGGATTAGTGCCCTTATGAAAGAGGCGTGAGAGACGCCTTGCACCTTTTGCCAGGTGAGGTTAGAAAGAAGACAGCCCGCAATGAGAAAGTGGGTCCTCACCAGACACAGAAGTTTCAAAATCTTAGTCTTGGGCTTCTCAGCTTCCAGAATTGTCAGCAATACATTTATGTTGTTTATTAGCCACCCAGTTTATAGTAGTTTATTTTAGCAGCACAAATGACCTAAGACAACGTATTTTGGTTTAGGGTTTAATTTCAGCTACCATGAAGCTTTATTTGTGAAAGAGTCATGTGGAGGTATACTTGATCTGCCCAGAAGAATCCTATTTATGAATACAAAGTGGTTCAGTAGATTGAGCATCAGATTTAGAGTCACAAGATCTCTTATATGATCCTGGACCTGAAGTCCCTAAACTGTGTAACTTTGAGCAGGTTTGTTAACCTCTCTGGAATTCATTTCCCTTATTTGTGAAATTTAGATAATAGTATAATGTTATGATAATAGTAAAATGTTATGAAAATTAAGTATGCTTATGTTTGCAAAGAATGCTCTTTCAAAACATTGTATATTTTCTTGTATTGCCACCAACACTGTATTCAAAGTCTTAAGTTTCCTCTATATCAGAATTATTTATGGTTGTTATAAAGTACTTATAGATATTTTAAAAATGAAAAATTAGATTTCCTCTGATTGCTAGAACATAGTAAGGATTCTCAGAAAAGTAGTTATCTATCTGAAATATCACATCTTTTCATCTTAAAATATTAAAAGAGTGCAGTGCTGTAAAAAATTTATTTTTCAGTAGCAATGACAGCAACAAATCTCAAGAAACCTTTAGGAGCAACACTGAAGGCACAGAATGTACCAAAGGTGGTAGCAAAAACAGAAACATTTTTGAATTCAATAAAATAGTACAGTCTCATTCTACTTTATGGATACCAGGGAATATTAATAGCTATTATGATCACATTTATATTAATAATTCAATAAAATATAATTTATTTTTTTAAATCAAAAAAACTCCTATAATAATGACAAATTAAATTATATATGTGTGAGAAATTAATGCAATGAAATAAAAGAAAGGACAAACTACAATTTTTCAATCACAAAAGTCTTTAGTATTTAGTTCCCAAACCTGAAAATGGAGACACCACTTAAAAATTAATGCTGCATTATTGAAATTATAAAATTTCTTCTAAAATGCCTGTATGTCTCAATGCTATACATTTAGATGTGTCAAATTTATGTTCTGTTCACCTACAAGCCCTAGCTGTCTGACAGACTACAAAATTTATCCGAGGGGAGGGGTTCAAGATGGCAGATGAGAAACACCACCAGACAGAGTATCTATCCAAAAAAGACAGTTTCTATAAGAAAATAGAAGAAAGAAGCAAGAAGACGAACATACATCAGATGAAGGTCAGAAGGAGGGGTACCGGAGACTATAGGAGACTCCACTGGAGAAGTTTGTGGAGGAGAACTGGAAGCAGAGACCTCCCGAGTAGCTTGGAGACTAGTGGCAAGGGTAGGTGGAGCAGTCAACTTTCCCCTCCCTTGCATCTCAGACTGCTGGTGGGCTCCCTAGTGGGTGGAGAGACCTGAGGACACCAGCCCAGAGATGGCCACCTCCAGTGAGTGGTAAGCCTGTAACAGATGTGGTACCGGACTCCCAACTCCCTCGGGGCACCTCCATGTGCACAGACCCCAGCTGTGCAGCAGGCACCATATTGCTTCATTCTCCCTTCTCCCTTCCTTATCTGCAGCTGCCGAGAGAGATAATATAGCCACCAGCTGGAAGCATCTCCAGGGAACTGGAACTTCCCTTCTGGGGCCCTTCAGCTGACTGAGGAGTACTCAGACTGTGAGGTCCCTACCCACCAGCCCTCCTAGGAGCTGCTGTCCTGGTGATTCCAGGAGAACAGGGCAGACCCTGAGGCTGATAGACATTGACCTAGCTTGGACTCCTGTGGGTGAATTTGGAATGGCACTCCTCTCCCTGGTGGGGTCAGAGAGTGAATTCTGGAGCCCAGAGGTCAGACCTGTAGACCAGATCTCATTCACCCAGGTCTCGCATTGCCCGGGGCAAAGAGGGGAGATTTGTGAATGAGCCTGCTAGGGTGTGTGTGCCTTAAGGGGTGGATCAGCATGCTTGAAGGCAACCCTCCTCCCAAGGGGGGGTTGTGCCCAGCCCAGGCAGTGACTCAGCGCAGGGAGCCTCCCGGTCTGAATTGCAACCAGGGGAGACCTGGTGGCATGGGGTCTGGCCTGCTGGCAGAGGCCCAGGAGAAGCCACAGATTTGGGGAGGTTAGAAAGGAGTGGGGCTGCTACAGATTGTGGGTCTCAGACAGCCCCACCCCCCACACAGACTTTCTGATAGAATGGGACAATTCCAGCCCCTCCCTGACAGCTTTTCCCAGAAGCAGAAAAAAGAACTTTGGCCCCTGCTAACAGCATTTGTGGTGCTTGAGGGCAGGCTTAACCAAACCAGCTCTGCCCAGACTCACTCCCAGACCAGCCATCACTGAGGTGGAGAATAAGGACACACATAGAAGTCCCAGGGCCCCATCCACCACCTGAGGCAGTAGAGTGCCTCTCCAGAGGAACAAGAACTGGTTACAGGATCCAAAAACAACAGTGTAGCCTGATCCTCCCAGCAAGCACCATCTACTGACATGGAGAACATTGTCCACACCCTTTTATGGCATCTACTGACTTATCATATAGGGTGTGTCGAATCTCACTCACAAACACCACCTACTGGCTCAGAGACTAAACAGGGCATGTCATTACCTAAACAAAAACCTAAAGGTAAGAAGCAACAACTGATCCAAATGGAAAGAAATCAGTGAAATAACTCTGGAAATTAGAAAACTCAAATGGAAAGCACACCCCCAAAGAGGAACACCAGCTCCTCAAAAATGGACATCAACCAAAATCAGAACACTAAAATGACAGAAGAATTTCAAGCATGGATCTTTAGAAAATTCAACAATTTGCAAGAAAAACTGGATAACCAACACAAAGAAAACACAAAAAGATTTCAGGGCCTGGAACAAAAATTCACTAAAGAAATTGAAACAATGAAGAAAAATCTAACTGAACTAGAAAAGAAGAGTCAATTCAGGGAACTACAAAACACAGTGGAAAGCCTCACGAACAGGGTAGAACAAACAGAAGAAAGAATCTCAGAAATTCAAGATAACACCTTCCAATTAAATAAATCAGTCACAGAGATAGAGCCGAGAAACAAGAGAAAAGAGCAAAGCCTACACGAGATGTGGGATTATGTGAAGAAATCTAATGTGAGGGTTATAGGGTTACCCTAGGGGAAGAAGAAAACACTCAAGGGTTGTATGAGCTATTTGAAGGTATAATAGAGGAAAATTTCCCAGGCCTTGCTAAAAATCTCAATATACAAGTTCAAGAACCTCAAAGGATCCCTGGTAGATTCAATGCAAATAGGAAGACGTCAGGACATGCAGTCATCAGGTTGAGCAAAATATCAAGTAAAGAGGCCCTTCGAAGAGCTAAGACGAAAGAAGCAAAGGAAAGCCAATCCAAATAAAGCCAGACTTCTCTACTAAAACTTTACAAGCAAGGAGAGACTGGGGCCCCATTCTCACTCTTCTGAAACAAAATAATGCCCAGCCTAGAATCTTGTTCCCTGCAAAACAAAGTTTTGTATACAAAGGAGAAACCAAGATATTCTCAGATAAGCGAAGACTGAGGGAATTCACCAAGACAAGACCAGTCCTTCAAGAAGTACTTAAAATAGTGTTACCCATGTATCAGTACAATAAACACTCATGAATGTAAATCTAATCAAAAGCTAAAGATCAAAGCCAAGAAACCACAATGGCTCAAAAGAGAAAACAAAGCAACAAAGTTCAACTCAACATAATGAACAGAAATCAGCCCTACCTATCAGTTATCTCAATAAATGTGAACGGCTTGAACTCCCCACTCAAGAGACATAGGCTGGCTGAATGGATAAAAAAATACAAGTCAAGTATCTGCTTCTTTCAGGAAACAATCTAACCTCCAAGGACGCAATTAGACCAAAGGTAAAGGGGAGGAGAACAACATTTCAAGTAAACAGAAGCCAAAAGAAAGCTGACGTGGTGGTGCTGATTACAGATAACTTAGTTTTTAAATCAACAAAAGTAATAAAAGACAAAGAAGCTCACTACATAATGGTAAAGGGTACAGTTCAACAAGAAGACATAACAATTCTAAATATATATGCACCCAACCTGGGTGCAACCAGATTCATAAAGCAAACTCTACTTGATCTAAACAAATGGATAAACAACAGCACCATAATAGTCAGAGACTTTAACACCCCACTGACAGCACAGGACAGATCCTCCAAACAGAAAATCAACAAAGAAATAATTGACTTAAACCGAACTCTAGAACAAATGGCCCTGACTGATATTTTCAGGACATTCTACCCCCAAACCACTGAATATACGTTCTTCTCATCAGCTCATGGGTCATTCTCTAAGATTGACCATATCCTAGGACACAAAGCATGTCTCAAGCAACTTAAAAAAAAAAAAAAAAAGAAAGAAATCATACCATGTATCTTTTCAGATCACAATGGAATAAAAGTAGAAATCAACCTTAGTAGGAACTCTAATTTCTACACAAAGTCATGGAAACTAAACAACCTTCTGCTGAATGATCACTTCATAAATGAGGAAAACAAGATGGAAATCAAAATATTCTTTGAACTAAATGACAAAGGAGACACAAGTTATCAAAACCTGTGGGACACAGCTAAAGCAGTCCTGAGAGGAAAGTTCATGTCCATAAATGCCTATATCCAAAAGTCGAAAAGATCACAAATAGACAACCTAATGAATCATCTCAAAGAGCTGGAAAAAGAAGAACAGACTGACCTCAAGTCCAGCAGAAGAAGTGAAATCATTAAATCAAATCAGAACTAAATGATATTGACAACAGGGAAACCATACAGAAGATGAACAAAACAAAAAGTTGGTTTTCTGAACAAAATAACCAAAATTGACACATCTTTGGCTAGACTCATGAAAAGCAGAAAAGAAAAGTATCTAATAAGCTCCATCAGGAACAATAAAAGAGAAATTACAACAGATGCCATGGAGATACAAGATATAATTAATGAATACTACAAAAACCTTTATGCACACAAACTGGAAAATTTGGAGGACATGGACAATTTCTTAGAAATACACAGCCTCCCTAGGCTCAACCAGGAAGAAATAGAAATCCTGAACAGACCAATATCAAGTACTGAAATTGAAACAGCAATAAAAAACTTTCCTAAAAGAGAAGTCCTGGACCACATGGTTTCAAACCCAAATTTGACCACACCTACAAAGAAAAACTGGTGTCTATCCTGCAGAAATTATTCCACAACATCGAGAACACATTTTATGTGTGAACACATTTTATAAAGTGAACATAACTCTGATACCAAAACCAGGAAAAATGTAACAAAAAAAAAAAAAACTACAGACTAATATCCCTTATGAATGTAGATGCAAAAATTCTCAACAAAATCCTAGCCAATCGAATCCAGGTGCTTGTCAGGAAAGTAATCCATCAAAACCAAGTGGGCTTCATCCCAGGGATGCTGGGATGGTTCAACATACTCAAATCTATAAATGTAATTCACCATATAAACAGAAGCAAAAACAAAGAACTTATGATCCTCTCAATAGACGCAGAAAAAGCATTGGACAAAATTCAATACCCTTTTATGATAAGAACATTCAATAAAATAGGCATAGACAGGGCTTACCTAAAAATGATACAATCCATGTATGACAAACCCACAGACAATATCATACTGAATGGGGAAAAATTGAAAGCATTCCCACTTAGAACTGGAACAAGACAAGGTTGCCCACTATCTCCACTTCTATTCAACATAGTGCTGGAAGTCCTTGCTACAGCAATCAGACAAGAGAGAGGAATTAAGGTGTCCAAATGGGAGCAGAAGAGATCAAACTCTCACTCTGTGCTGATGACATGACATTATACCTAGAAAACCCCAAGGATTCAATGAAGAGACTCCTTGAATTGATAAATTAATTTGGTAAAGTCTCAGTATATAAAATCAATACACAGAAATCAGAGGCATTTATATATGCCAACAACAGTACAAGTGAGATCCAAATCAAAGACCCAATTCCCTTCAAAATAGCTACAAAGAAAATAAAGTACCTAGGAATATATTTAACTAAGGAAGTAAAAGACCTCTACAGGGAGAACTATTACACACTGAAGAGGGATATAGCAGAGGATGTATACAGGTGGAAGAATATACCATGCTCATGGGTCGGCAGAATCAACATTGTTAAAAAATCTATACTACCCAAAGTGACCTACAGAGTCAATGCAATCCCTATCAAAATGCCACCATCATTTTTCACAGATATAGAAAAAATAATTTTACGCTTTGTATGGAACTAGAGAAGACCCCACATAACAAATCCAAGGCAATAAAAACAAAATAGGAGGTATCAATTTATGAGACTTCAAACTATACTACATGGCTATAGTAATTAAAACAGCTTGTGATTGGCACAAGAACAGGTACATTGACCAGTGAAACAGAACAAAGAATCCAGATATAAAACCATCCTCATCTAGCTAACTAATCCTCAACAAAGCAGACTGGGGAAAAGAATCCTTACTCAATCAATGGTGCTGGGAAAACTGGATACCCACATGTAGAAGACTGAAACAGGACTCACACATTTCACCTCTCACAAAAATCAACTCATGCTGGGTAACAGACTTGAACCTTAGATGTGAAACTATTAGAATTCTAGAGTAAAACATTGGACATACTCTTTTTGACATTGGCCTAGGCAAAGAATTTATGAAGAAGACCCCAAAGGCAATCACAGCAGCAGCAAAAATAAATAAATGGGACCTGATCAAATTAAAAAGCTTCTGCACAGCCAAAGATACTGCCAAGAGAGCAAACAGACAACCCACAGAATGGGAGAAATGTGCACAAGCTACACATCCAATAAAGGGCTGATAACTAGAATCTGTTTAGAACTCAGGAAAATTAGCAAGAAAAAATTAAACAACCCTATCAAAAAGTGGGCAAAGGACATAAACAGAAACTTCTCAAAAGAAGACAGAATAATAACCAAGACACATATGAAAAAATGCTCAACATCTCTAATCATCAGGGAAATGTAAATCAAAACCACAATGAGATATCACTTAACTCCAGTGAGAATGGGCTTTATCAAAAAGTCTCCAAACGATAAATGTTGGTGTTGATGCGGAGAGATAGGAACACTCCTACACTGATGGTGGGACTGCAATCTAGCTCAACCTCTGTGGAAAGCAATATGGAGATACCTTAAAGCTATACAAATAGATCTACCAGTTGATCCAGCAATTCCACTACTGGGCATCTATCCAAAAGATCAAAAGTCACTTTATGAAAAAGACACCCGCACTGAAATGTTTATACCAGCACAATTCACAGTTGCAAAGTTGTTATATATATATATATATATATATCATGGAGTACTACTCAGCTTTAAGAAATAATGGTGATATAGCATCTTTTGTATTTTCCTGGATAGAGCTGGAACCCATTCTACTAAGAGAAGTATATCAAGAATGGATAAACAAGCACCACATATACTCACCAGCAAATTGGTATTAACGGATCAACACCTCAGTGGACATATAAGAATAACATTTATCGGGTGTCAGGCAGGTGGGGGGGGGGAGGAGGGGATGGGTATGTACAAACACAATGAGTGAGATGTGCAACGTTTGGGGGATGGTCACGTTTGAGGCTTTGACTCGAGGAGGTGGCAGGGGCATGGGCAATATAGGTAATCTTAACACTTGTACCCCCATAATATGCTAAAAGAACAAAATAATAAAGTGCATCTCTGGACAAATTTAAAAAACAAAAAATTTACCCAAGGGTTTTATTTAATTAAACTAAATATCTAAGGCCAGATATTTTGTTGCGTGATAAGCAGCTTATGTCATCATTGTGTGGTATATGTTCTAACAAGAAGAGAAATAAATAAACTATCATGTCATATTGCAAGGAATTTTGTGTCCAACTTCATATTCCATAATTCACTAGTGGTATCACCACACTATCTGGCTTTCCGTGTTAAGTAGGCTGCAACTAACATGCATCAATTCAGTTTTTCACATAAGAAACAGAAAATTAAATATTTTTAATGGTTACAGTTAAGCATTTACTTATACTTATCATTCCACCCAATGGCTGAATTCTCCAGTTGAGTATAATGTGGTGTTTCCACTGATAAACACCTTTTAACCACCTGATAAACACTGATAACCAACATTATCTTTATATGTAGTGAAATAAAAATTAAATAATTTCATTTGAATCCTAAAAATGGTGAGGCATGATTCTGCAAGGATCCCAACTGAGGAGTATGCAAAACAGGAAACAACTCTCGATACATTTATTTTATTGATTGAATATATTTGTTCTCTTTCCCCAAACAGTTGAAGGCTGTTGTTCCTCTGTTCTCTTAAAATGCACTAAGTATTTACCTCCTAGAAAATGGAAAAAATGTATTATTCACTCATCTCTACTCAAACAACATTATCTATATCACATATATATGTGTCATATTTCACACATATTGCATTATAATATCGTATTAATATTAACATAGTGTGTATATATGTCGTAAAACTTTCATGATGAAATATTGGGTGTTTTTCTTATCAATTCATCACCCATCTATTAGACTATGGGTAACTAGAAGGTCTAAAGCTTATTGTAGTTTTATATATATATATATATATATATATATATATATATATATATATGTATATATATATATATATATATGTAAATGACATATATATGTCATATATTTTCTCTTTTAAAGGAATTATACCTAAAACAATTCTTAGAATGCATTAAGTTCAACAAATATTTATTCAATGAAAACTATCATCTGAGTATATTTAAAGTTAAAATATAGCTACATGCTCTATACTCCAAGCATGGTTTCTCAAATGTACCAGAAAAATTCATGATGACCCCAGAACATTCTGAGAGCCTTCAGTATTTAGGACTGAGCTGGCAGTTTCTATAGAACATATCTTAGCTATTTTATAATAGATCATATTATATTATTTTACAATAATTTATAACCTCATTTTAGGCCTCTGGGGAATATTTTTGCATGAGCAGCTAACCTATTGAGAGCAAAAGATGTAGTGCATGGTACAAAAAGACAACTCCTGTCTGAAACTCATTTTTCTTCTCTGTGAGACAAGAGTTGAAAGTCATAAAGCTACAAGTTTAGGCTGGGTGTGGTGGCTCATGGCTATAATCCTAGCACTCTGGGAGGCTGAGGCGGGTGGATTGCTCGAGGTCATGAGTTCAAAACCAGCCTGAGCAAGAGCAAGACCCCGTCTCTACTATAAATAGAAAGAAATTAATTGGCCAACTAATATATATAGAAAAAAATTAGCCGGGCATGGTGGCGCATGCCTGTAGTCCCAGCTACTTAGGAGGCTGAGGCAGAAGGATCGCTTGAGCCCAGGAGTTTGAGGTTGCTGTGAGGTAGGCTGACGCCACAGTACTCACTCTAGCCTGGGCAACAAAGCGAGACTCTGTCTCAAAAAAAAAAAAAGCTACAAGTTTGTAAGGGGATTTACATTGGTTGTTTATCAAAGGGGATGTAAAAGATATTAATATTAGCAGTTATCTATCACCTATTTTTAGTGTCTTCATTCTCAGTAGAAATACTACATATATTTATCTGGGAAGATTTTCCAGCCTGCTTTGCAACTGGGCTTGATGATCAAATTTTAGTCAATAAAATATTAAAGTAAGTGTTATCTTGTTCTTTCAGAAAAAATTTAAGTGCCGATGGTCCTTTTCTTCTTCACTCTTACTGTTTTCTGTTGCCAAGTGTAATGGTTAATTTTATGGGTCAACTTGATTGGGTCAGGTGTTCCAGAAGCTGGTGAAACATTACTGCTGGGTCTATCTGTGAGAGTGTTTTAGGAAGAGATTGGTATTTCAACAGGTAGACTAAGTAAAGAATATCTACACTCACCAATGTAGGTAGGCATCATCTAATCCATCGAAGGCCCAGATAGAACAAAAGGGCAAAGGAAGAACAAGTTCTCTCTCTCTATTCTGGAGCTGAGACATCTGTCTTTTCTAGCCCTCAAATGTCAGGGCTCCTAGCTCTTGGGCTTTCAGATTCCAGGACTTACATCAGCAGTACCCCTGAGTTCTCAGGCATTGGCATCAGACTTGGAGTTAAATAATTGGCTCCCATTGTTCTCAGGCTTGTACATTTAAACTGAATTACACCACTGGCTTTCCTGGTTCTCCAGCTTGCAGACAATGTATCATGAGACTATTTGGCCAGGATAATTGTGTGAGCCAATTCCTGTAATAAATTTTCTCTCTTCTCTTTTCTCTTCTCTTCTCTTCTCTTCTCTTCTCTTCTCTTCTCTTCTCTTCTCTTCTCTTCTCTTCTCTTCTCTTCTCTTCTCTTCTCTTCTCTTCTCTTCTCTTCTCTTCTCTTCTCTTCTCTTCTCCTCTCCTCTCCTCTCCTCTCCTCTCCTCTCCTCTCCTCTCCTCTCCTCTTCTCTTCTCTTCTTTCTCCTCTTCTCTCCTCTTTTCTCCCCTCCTCTCCTCTGTTCCTCTCTCTTTCTCTCTTTCTCTCTCTCTCTCTCTCCACACACACACAGACACACACACACAGAACCAACATTCTGTTGGTTCTTTTTCTCTGAAGAATCCTAATACACCAAAGACTCTTACACGATGACTTGAATAACCAACATATTGGAAGACGTTGATAATGGAATATCTCCCCACCACACCAACAGTAGAATAACAAAATGAAAGTGTTGATTCCGGACATTGTGTACCATGGAACTGCCATTACACCCCTGATCATCCCCACCCACACCCACTAGGGAGCTAAACATACCACTTCACTTAAGACTGCTTAAGGTGATGACACATTATAAGCCTAATTTCAGAGTTCTCTTTCTGTGATCTCTTGCTTTTGGAAACAAAATATTTTCCTTCTAACTTTTGTATTCTGACATTTGTTTACCATTCCAGGTGAACAGGCACAAATTGGCCTAATTCTATATCTTTCATTTCACATATTCTGTTGTGAACTTACGTTCATCCCTTTCTAATCATTTTACCTGGTGTTTGACATTATTTTTTAGATCCTAACTATTCTCTTGGTTTCCAGTTTTATCTCCTGCATACACCAAAAATTATCTTTTCCAAATGAGCTTTCTTAAAATATCAATAACACGTCCCATGTTTGTTCCAAAAGGCATGGAGGGGAGTTCTTTTCCTACAGGAAGATCAATTGTCATCTTGGGCATGGAAATTCAGTGTTATTACTTCCTAAATCTTCACTTTCAGTTAGTAAGTAATATTTCCTGTTGATTATTGCATAATTAATTAATAGCTTTATGTGAAATACTTTTTTATAAATATAACGTAGCTGGTAGCATAGCTAGATTAAAAAAATAGAATAAAAAAGAGTATAGAAACAATCATAGCCCTGGGGTACTCAGAAATCCAGGATCCAATGAGATGACATAATACATCTTAAGGCCTGTGGTAGGAGCCAAATACAGGGTAGAGCTTTCCCCTATTTTTGTCTAATTCCAAATCATTTCTTCTAATATTTGACCAACATAACATAAGTGCCCTTGTCCACTCAAATACCATCTCTTTCTGAAAATTTTAATGAAAATTTCAAGACATAATAACATTTATTACTGTGAACCACTCATTATAATGTTTAAGCCCATTATCATCTTGCATTCTCTCAAAATATTGAATGTACATAATCACTCCAGTTATTTCTATGTTTTTCTGTTTCAGATGCAATGGCAATATGCTTTTTCAATCTTCTCTTCTTTTAAAATTGCCTACTCAAGCAAAATTGATCTACTTAGTGTTTCACAATGATACCTTGTGCAATTCTACTTCCATAAATTTTACATTAAATATTCCATTTGAAATGTTTTCTCTCATCTCACTTGTATCAATAGTGTTCATCCTTCAGAAACCTGTCAAAGAGTCAACCCATTCCCTTTTAAAAGAGTATCTAACCCTGGAAATACACTATTTGTCAGGAAAACATGCAACATTTTGTTTGAAAAATACATTTAGAAATTTTTACATATGCCTAACTTATTTCTATCAATTATGTAACTACATCTCTATATATCTCTTTACATATGTACCCATATGTTTTCAAATGCTAAAAAAATGCACATTGAGATACCACTTCACATATACTTAGATGAGAATAATCAAAAAGACAAGTAAAAAACTATTGGGAAGAAGGTAGAAGAAATTGGTAGAGAAATTGGTAGAAGAAATTGGTAGAGAAATTGGTACATTCATACATTGCTGGTGACAATATAAAATGCCACAGCCACTTTGTAAAACAGTTATATGGTTCCCCAAAAATTTAAATAATAGAGTTATCATATAACCCATTAATTTCACTCCCAGGTAAATACCCCCCAACTAAATTTATTTCTACAGATTTAGGGAGTACAAGTGTTTTATGTTCCATGGATGAGTTTCATAGTGGTGAGAGCAGGGCTTTTAGTGTACCTGTCACCCGAATAGTGTACGTTATATCAGATATGTAATTTTTGATCCCACATCTCACTCCCAAACTCCCCCCTGCTTAATTCCCAATGTCTATTACACCACATTGTATGACCATATATACCCATCATTTCACTCCCACTTATATGAGAGAACATGAAGTATTTTTTTTTCTGTTCCTGAGATGCTTCACTTAAGATAATGGTTTCTATTTCCACCCAAGTTACTGCAAAAGACATTATGTCATTTTTTATGACTGAGTAGTACTGCATGGTGTGTGTGCATGTGTGTGTCTGTATAAAATACATTTTCTTTATCCACTCATCAGGTGATGGGCATTTAGATTGATTCCATGTCTTTGCAGTTGTGATTTGTACTGCAATAAACATATGAATGCATGTGTCTTTTTGATATAATGACTTATTTTCCTTTGGGTAAATACCCAGTTGTGGGGTTGGTGGATTGAATGGTAGGTCTACTTTTAGTTCTTTGAGGAATTGACATACTGATTTCCATAGAGCTTTTACTAATTTACATTCCCACCAACAGTGTATAAGCATTCCCTTTTCCTGGTATTCTTGCTAATATATATATATATATATATATATATATATATATATATATGGATATTTGATTTTTTATATTGGCCACTCTGAGAGGGGTAAGGTGGTATCTCATTGTGGTTTTAATTTGCATTTCCCTGATTATTTGTGATGTTGAGCAGTTTTTCATATGTTTACTATAAAGAAAGCTTTTAGTTTAATTAAGTCTATTTATCTTTGTTGTTGCTATATTTATTTCTGAATTCTTAGTCAAAAACTCTTTGCCTAGGCCAATGTCCAGAAGAGGTTGTCCTATATTTTCTTCTAGAATTTCTATGGTTTCAGGCCTTACATACAGGTTGTTAATCCATCATGAGTTAATTTTTGTCTTTGGTGAGAGGTAGAGATCCAGTTTCGTCTTCTGTATGTGAATATTCTCTTTAACCACACTATATATTTGGTAGGGTATCATTTTCCCAGTTTATATTTTTGTCTGCTTTGTCAAAGATCTGTTGCTTATGTTTATATAGTTTTATTTCTGGATTTCCTATTCTGTTCCATTGATCTATTTACCTTTATAGCAATATCGTGCTGTTAGGGTTAAGATACTGTAGTATCTTTGTATAATTTGAAGTCAAGTAATATGATGCCTCCAGATTTGCTCTTTTTGCTTAGGATTGCTTTGGCTATTCAGGCTTTTTTTTTATTCCATATGAAATTTAGGATTGTTGTTTTCTAATTCTTTAAAAAAGCGTGTTGGAGGCCGGGCGCGGTGGCTCACGCCTGTAATCCTAGCACTTTGGGAGGCCGAGGCGGGCGGATCGCTCAAGGTCAGGAGTTCGAAACCAGCCTGAGCGAGACCCCGTCTCTACCAAAAATAGAAAGAAATTAATTGACCAACTAAAAATATATATACAAAAAATTAGCCGGGCATGGTGGCGCATGCCTGTAGTCCCAGCTACTCGGGAGGCTGAGGCAGTAGGATCGCTGAGCCCAGGAGATTGAGGTTGCTGTGAGCCAGGCTGACGCCACGGCACTCACTCTAGCCTGGGCAACAAAGTGAGACTCTGTCTCAAAAAAAAAAAAAAAAAAAAAAAAAAAGCGTGTTGGTGTTTTGATGGGAATTGCATTGAATCTGTAAATCACTTTAACCAGTATGAATATTTTAATATTAATTCTTCCAACCAATTAACATGGGATGTTTTTTCTATTTGTTTGAGTGATCTATGATTTTTCATCAGTGTTATATAGTTCTCATTATAGAGATATTTCATCTCCTTTATAAGTATATTCATAGGTATTTTATTTATATATGGTACTGAGTTCTTTATTTGACTCTCAGCTCGGCTATTGTTAGTGTATAAAAATGCCACTGATTTGTGTACATAGATTTTGTAACCTGAGACTTTGCTGAATTTATCAATTCTAGGAGTCTTTTGGATGATTCTTGAGGGTTGTCTAGTTATAAGATCACATCCTTGGCAAACAGGGCTAGTTTGACCTCCTCTTTCCCAATTTGGATATTCTTACTTTCTTTCTCATGCCTGATTGCTGTGGATAAGACTGTCAATACTATCTTGAATAGAAACAGTTAAAGTTGATATCCTTATCCTGTTTCAGTTCTCATAGAGAATTAATCCTTTTATCATTATATAATGACCATTTTTGTCTTGATTTAGTTTCCATTTGTATGGAACGTTTTTTCTCATTCCTTTGTCTTGACTATATGACACTGAATTGAACAGCTTTCTTGAAGACAGCAGGTATTTGCATTGTATTTTTTAATCCATTCCACCAATCTATATTTTTAAGTAGTGCATTTGGATCATTTATATTCAATGTTAATATTGGTAAATGAAATAATATTCCAGTCAACATGTTGATTATTGCCAGTTGCTTTGTATTTTCCATTGTGTTACTATCCTATAAGGGCTGTGAGTTTTCTCTTACAAGTGTTTTTCCATTTGTGAGTGTTGATCATTCTTTTCGATGTTTAGAGCACTTTCAAGAAGTTTTTGCAGGGGAGGTCTAGTGGTGACAAATTCCTTTATTGTATACTTGTCTGGTAAAAAAATTTATTTCTCCTTCATTTATGAAACTTAGTTTAATAGGATATAAAATTCTTCACTGACAATTATTCTGTTTAAGATGACTAAAGGTGAGACTCCAATCCCTTCTGGTTTGTGAGGTTCCTGCTGAGAATTCTGCTTTTAGTCTGATTTTTCACTGCACATTACTTAATGCTTTCATCTGGCAGCTTGTAGAATTTTCTACTGCACTTTGACTTTGGCCAGCCTGATGACTATGTGACTTCATTTGGAATAAATCTTCCAGGAGTTCAGTGATCTTTTTGTATCTGCATGTCTAAACCTCTTATAAAACAAGACAAGTTTTCCTCCATTATTCCCTCAAGTAGATTTTCCATGCTTTTGGTTTATTCTTCTTCTCCCTCAGGGATATCGATGATTCTTATGTTTGATCATCTTACATAGTCTGGTAATTCTCAAAGATATTTATTCTTCTTGATTCTTTTTTCTTTTCTTTTGACTTATTAGGTTAATTAAAAAGCCTTATCTTCAAGCTCTGAAATTCTTTCTTCTGCTTGATCTAGTCTGTTGTTAAAACTTTCCACTTTCTTTTGAAATTCCCTACATGACTCTTTCATTTCCAGAGTTCTGTTTTTTGTTTTTGTTTTTGTTTTTTTAATATCTATCACTTTGGCGAATTTTTCTTTCATATCATGAATTATTTTTCTGGTTTCTTTGTGTTGGCTTTCAACTTTCTCATCAATCCCATCAAACTTACTTGTGATCCATATTTTGAATTCCATATCTGACATTTCAAAAATTTCCCTTCATTTAGAGTCTTTGGCTGGACAGTTAGTGTGATTCTTTGAGGGTGCTGTTAAACTATGTTTTTTCATACTGCCATAATTTTTGCATTGATTTCTTCTTATCTGGAGGAGCTGTCACTTTTTGTTTTTGACTTTACTTTTGTGTAGATGGGACATTTTTTTCCTCTTAAGGTTTTCACTGTAGTGTATATTAGGAAACGACCTTTGGCTTTGATTTGGGTACTTTGAAATGACCAAGACTCTGAAAAAATTTCTTAGTAATAGATAGCTTAATGTGGTTTTCTCAAATGCTAATTATTTGTAAGCTGTATGGGGAGGTACTTTATGTGTGTGCAGGTTACCTGCCTCCTTCTGAGAAAGAGAGGTGAGGATCTCTGGAATCTTGACTCTTTCTCCAGTCCTGTGCATTCACAACAATTATAATTATGTTAAGACATCCTGTTTTTTTTTTCCAGATCAGTAGGTGGTGTTTGTATTTAAGAGTCATTTGAATGAGCAAATGAAGAGGTCTTCACAAGTGCCCAGATTAAATGGGCTGTAAACATTGACCTCCCTGCCAAGAACCACTTCTTGGCAGGAGAGAGCTAGATGTGGTGTTGTTTATGGGAGCGATGGCTGGCCCTATTGTATAAGAAGAATCACTCAAACATTGCAGGCACTGGGCAGGGGCTTGGAATTCCCAGTAGGCTCCTTCTTGTGATTGGCAACCACCAAGGCTGATTTGGAGGGCAGAGCTAGGTGAGGCTGAGTAGGGCAAGTCTGTATCTAGGCTTCCAGAGGCTGGTAAAAATCTTGTCACAACAGGTGTCTTAGATCAGTTCCTAGACTGCTAGGGGAAGCCTGGGGTAAGGAGGAGTTGTGGAGATGCCCTCACCATGCCAAAGTACCTGCTCATGGAGATGGGGCAGTCCATAGTCTAGCAGATAGAAGCAGAGTTCAGGTTGTTCCTTCTCCTTGCTTATCCCTTCCCTGGGTCCTGGTCTGAGTTCCACTGAAAACATCCAAAAATGTCATGCAGGCAGCCCATCCTCTAACTTCACCCTCAATGTCTTCCATTGCCTCTCTGTTGTCTTCACTCTTTCTCCAAAAAAGGATATATTCAAAATATGGACATTTTGCTGGATATCCTGGTTGTTTTCTGGAGAAGGGGCATGCTGTAGTCATCCACCTCACCCTCAAAAAATTCTTTTTAAATGCCCTAAACCATGCAGAGATGTTCATAGAAACATTATTTATAATAGTCTAAAAGTGAAAACAAGCAAAAGTCCATCATCTAACTAATATATAAAGAAATTCTTGCATATTTGTACAATGAAATATTATGTAGCCATAAAAGGGAATAAAGTACTGATTCATGCCACAACATACATAAATAGTAAGAGCATTATGCTAAATGAAAGCAGCCATACACAAATAACCACATGACATATCATCCCACTTTGAAAAACTTTACAGAATAGGCAGGTCAATGGAGACAGAAAGCAAATTAGATTAATGGTTGCCAGTGTCTAGGAAAAGGAAAGTATGGTAAGTGACTACAAATAGTACATGGCTTCTTTTTGGGTGATAAAAATGTTCTGGAATTAGATAGTGGTAGTGGAATTAAATAGTTGTATAACCTTTACATGTACTAAAACCCACTGAATTTTACATTTCAAAGGGAAAATTTTACAGTATGTGAATTATATCTCAATAACAAATGAGCAAATATATATTTTTTGATTCATTAGTGATGCATTCTATGCCCATAATGGGCACATAAAATATTTTCATAATCAACTGATACGTGGATGAATGGATGATTGAAAGAATACAATTGGTGAGATAAAGGGTGCTTCAGAATAATCCAATCCATTTTTTTATCTTTTTTGTTTATTATTTGTGCAAGCCTCTTATTGGTTATACCTTTTTTTTTTTTTGTAGCAAACAACACTAACTGTGAGGACATAGCAGTTATGTGACTGCAAACTGCTGTCCCTGCCTAAAGAAACATGAAAGATGTAAATGAATCTATCCTTTAAAAGTGCATTTTTCCAGCTTTAATCTCAATTTCTCAAAGACACTCCCTGCTGCTGTAGTTAGGGCCTTGGCTTTGTGGCAGTCTTTAAAATTGCATGGATTCAATCAATGAGTTTAATGATGTTTAACAACAGGAACCTGTAAATACAGGAGGTTGAAGTTGTCAGTTTACTGATATAATCTTGCATGGGCAAGCAATTGAAAGTCTCGTGCATTCAGCCTTGCAGAACAATCTATGGTAGAAAGAAAACGTTTCTTAACTTTTATCTCCCAGTTTTCAGCTCCAAATATGTCAGGTACAATGACTGTATTTAATTCACTTTAGTTACTCAGAAAAATTTGCAAAAGATGACTAAAATGAAAACAAACAAAAACAAGATATGAGGTCAGGCTATGGCAAAAGGTGCTATTTTAAATATTGAAATATAAAATCTGTATGGGAGAATTTTACCCTTTTACTCTAGACTTATTAAACTGAAGCAACTCAGCTTATTGCAGACAAAAACCATATTGCATTCAGATATGAAGATGTCTGAATCATTTTTAAGATTTAAATAAGCTGAATCATCTATAGAAACAAGTAATAGTGTTGCCAAGTGCTGCACTTCTTTCCATTAAAGACTTTTTTTAATTTGCTCATGACAGGTAGCTGAAGTATATTTTAAATTACTGCTACTTCTTCTTTCTACTTTATTGATAAGGATTTCATATCCTTTCACTCATATCAATTTTTATTGAACATGGAAAAGCATTGCAGGGAAATGAGCAAACTGCATAAATGATAGTCATTTATTGAGATGGCCAAATCTTCCTAGCCAAGCATTTCCCTTTAGTGCAGTATAATTTAGTACAGTTCAATTTTCTATTGAGAAACAAAGCTGACCTCATGTTTGTGTTATAGAATTTGAATTTGCATGTATGCAATTTAGTAAAATAGCATAATCCCATTTACATTGTGTTATCACAGCCTTTCAAAAAGAAATCTAAGAAAGTAACTGTTTTTTATTATTAATGTATGTTTCAGCAAGAAACGATGAAAAAAATGACCTATAGAACACTGAAATGAACATTTTAAGGAACAATTAGGCCCTTGGTCCCATTTAATTTCTTTATTTTAGCTACTATTCCTCAAACTTTTATTCAGAATGATTGGTAGAAAATATCCTAAAATAAAATATTTTTATGAACCCTTTTCTATTTCGCCTATTACAGAGGAGGAAAAAGAAATAATTTATCTAGAATCTTCACTGGTGATTATAATATTTGTCACAAAAGTAGGTAAATAATCAAAATAAGTGGAGGTAAATATTTGTTTAGTCAGTCTACATTTAAGTAGAGTGTCATCCTGCGGTAATCAAAAATCAATGGCTTAACAACAAAGTGACTATAATAAAAAATAAGTTAGAGTATATTTTAAAATAACTAAAAGAGTGGAATTAGAATGTTTCTAACACAAAGAAATGTTAAATGCCTGGGGTGATGGATATCCCAATTATCCTGATTTGATTGATTCACATTGTATGTCTGTACCAAAACATCACATGTACCCTTCAAAGATGTACAACTATTATGTACCCATAATAATTTAAAATTAAAAATTAAAAAAAGTCAATGGCTTACAATTCTGGTTCTACTCTTTATTATCTATGTGTTCATGAAAAATTGATTTAATATTTTTTGAACTTTGATATCTTCACCTTGAAAAAGTAAATACTACATTCTGAGGATAGAAGAATCAGTGTTAGAGAATTAAGGAAAAAAAAAAAGAAAGAAAGGATTTATTATAGTGCCTGACACAACATTTTTTTCAGCAAATGCGTTCCCCTCCTTCTCGTCACTCATCCTCCTTCCTTACACCTCTGTCCCTCTTTACTTTCCTTCCTTCTTTCCTTTTTTTCCTGCTATTAGTGATCTAGTTGCTATCTACCAGGGCCATTTTATCACCTCATAAGGCCCTACACAATCACGGTTTTGTCCAATCATTCTATAATATGTTACAGTAATATGGTAAGCACAAATTTAACAGATTATTTTTATATAATAAGTAATCAATTATAGGTTTAATTTTAAGTTATTGGACCATTTAATTAAGGTAACCCATCATTTCTTAGATGTCATTAAGTATTATTTGTAATAGTTAAGTGAAATTGGATATTAAATTTAACAATGAATTGCAATAGTTTTGAAGACATTTATCAATTTGTAAGATTCTTGTCATATAGTGTACTCAAGATAGGTATTGTTTTTACATGTCAATTCTGTAGCCCTTTGAAAATGGAGTTTCTGGTGCATTTTGGATTGAATTTCATTGGTTGGTTAATCCTTAAAAGAAAACATTAAGTTTCTATTTATAGTCATAGTTTTACCAGTAAATCTAACAAACTATTATTTAATTGTTGATGTTAACAAATATTTGATAGATTATCAGACATAAGAGAATGGATGATTGAATGCAAAAAAAAAAAAATCCAACAATGTCATTTATCCTCTACTGAAATCTCTGTAATGACAACTACCTTTTACATATCCAATGGTTACATTTGGTTAAATGTCTTGAAATTATTATTTGGATAACTCAAGGCTCTTTGATGTGGGCACTTTTAGGCATGCTCACAATTAGTGATTCTAAGAAAGTTGCTCCAACTCTAGGTGAGAAAATCTGTTATACAAAGTTGGAGAGGAGGGGGCATCGCTTTCAGAAGATTTTCTTTTCCAAAAACACCCGTGCTTTTTTGCTAACAAGATGTTTTTGTTGTTTTTGTTTGACACATGAGATTTTACTGCTGAATTCCTAATCAAAATGCTTTATCCATTTTAAATTTATACTGAAAGGGGAAAGGGTCAGGACAGATAGATTGGTTAAGTTAAATTCTATATTTTTACAAGTGTATGTCCCTATACTTTTGTATATATAACAATAACGATATTTCAAGCCAATCTAACCAAAAGCAAGCAGTTCTCAGACTTGAAGTGTCTTATTTTGCTTTTAATTTACATTTAGAGTGTATCTTACTCTAGCTAGGAAGTAGTAGTAACTCCAGTAAGTAGAATAGTGAAACTGTTTGTATGTCTGAAATTGTTACATGTTGGCATTATTGTGTCTGTTGGGGATGCTGACATCCGTAGGTTTAACAAAGTGATTCAATTTTGAATCTGTTTGAATTTAATGAAAACTAAATTGTATATAATGATACTTGAAGCTATAATTAGAGGTTAATTTCAGGTCACTGAGTAGTTTTACTTATATCAGAGCATCACAGACAGGGTGGAATGTTGATATGTTGTAATGTTTTCGATGTGACTACTTTGGTTTTCACACTAGTTAAAAGGTTTCCTCCATGTTCTCTAAGGACAGAAGGACAGGAGCTCAGTCTTTCAGGAAATGATACATTTGTTGACCTGCTCTGCATGCAGAATCATGCAATATCTAGATTGATTTAAAAGGAATGATTGGCTGTTCTTCCCTGTGTAGATTAAGGGGAAGTCAGAAGAGAAAATATAAATGCAGGCAATTAAAGGACAAAAGCAATATGATTTGTAAATTACTACAAGAATGCAAAATAAAGGTTAAAAAGTACATCAGTGAGGGTTAACTTAAATCTTGAATCAGGCTATAACCACATAATTAAGCTGAGCTACTTACAGTTGCTCAAATTCTTTTTTCTAATCTCAAATCTTTTGCCCAGACTGACCATCTTTGTGTCCTATTATGCTGTTATTTAAAATATTTTAAAAGTTTTCAGAATAGCTCAATGTCATCTTTCTTTAAATCTCCTCTGAATTACCCACATGTAGAATTAAATGTGTCCTATATTGTGTTGCACTAGCACCTAGTACTTTGATCATATAACTATTTAGATACTTGTGTATCTCTCCAACTTGACTCTGAGTTCCTAGGAGGCAAAGCTTTGCTACATTTATTCTAGACCCTGGTTACCTAGTACATGTTCCCAGACTTGACTCCTCTACCCAAACCCTAGTGTATCTAAACAAGAATTATTTTCTTCACACCCTTTGTTTTGGGAAACTAATTTGGTTTTATTATTTTAAATTACAGCCCAAGACTCTGCAGTTATATCTGTGACTCCAATTTGAGTGTCTTCTCTGAGATTTGACATACAGTCAACTATCTACCTGACGTCTCTACTTGAGTGCCATACAGGTGCCTCTATCTCCGCATTTTGTAAACTCTGCTTATTTTTCCCATTCACTACATCCCCTATCTATCTTGCCTCTTAAGCCAGGATATTAAAATCATCCTTGATTATTCTCTCTTTCTTATTCTTCACATAAAATTTATCATCAATTCTGTATAATTACTTTCCAAAATCCATCTCCTTGATCTTCATCATCATTGCCACCACCTAACATCCTCTAATATCTTTCTCTCTTTTCAATCACTGAACTTCTGCTGCATTGGCCTCTTTCATAGATTCAACACTGTGACTCTTGCCCACCTCAGTACTTATGCATAATGCTGCTCTTTCAGAGGAACTCAAATATGAATTTTGGGGCATGGCTAGTTTCTAGTCTTCATTCAGCTCTCAGCTTAATTTTACTTCCCTAAGGACAACACTGAGCCACCCAATTTATCCTGGAATTTGTTCTAACCCAGATACTTTCTTACATAGCACTTTGTCTCCTTCTTAACACTTCAAATCTCATTATTTTGTATTTATTACTGCTTTAACTATTTAATATTTATTTCTCCATTATAATTTAAGAGCCATGAAAGGATATTCGTCTCACAAATATTAGCAAGCACCTAGCACAAACCTGAACATAGGACCGCCAAAAATATTTGTTAAAAATGAGAATGCATATCTTTAAAAGTAATCAGGAGAAATACCATATCCAAAAGAATATGGGTAAAATAAATTAGAATAAACATGCTATATAATACAAGTTTCATAAAATCAAGTGATTAATTTTAGTTTTAGTCACAATGTTCCTTTGTCTTAAGACAGTTTGGAATGTTGTATGTGTTCAATAAACATTTTCTGAGTACATGAAATATTTCAAAGATAATGTTTAAAGTAAGTTTGAATGATAGAATAGACTTTGAGATCTTCTGCCAACCTAAATAAAAAAATAGACCCCCTTTTTCCCATATGCTGTATAAATAGAGACACTTTATTTCTGTAAAAATTCTGATAAATATATTCACTGTTTTATAAGAATAAAAGGGGTAAAAACATGTTTTTTGGGTCACTGTATAAGATAATGTAATCAAGGTAATGAAGAAGACTAAAATAACTTAAAAATCAAGAGTGTGGTAATAAATTTACTAACCATCAGAATGACTTTCACAGAGAGAAAAAAAAAAGAAAACACATTTTAGACTTTGATCTGTAAGTAACAAAAAGAAAAAGCAAAACATTTTTAAAATTTAAAGTATACATTTGGTGATATAAACTTTATATAAATATTGGTTTTCTGTCATTTTATATGATAGCTTTTCAAACAAACCGTTACAACAGTTTTGGCATTTATTTCTTCCCAAAGCTTATGCTTTAGGCTAGCTTTTCCAACCCTGCTTATATGTGTTTCTACTCTCTCCACGTGATGATAGAAAAGACTTTAAGATAACCTCTGAGATTTAGAGAATTCACAATAGAAAAAACAAGCAAATCAATAGCATAAGGAGGAAAATAATCATCTTTATTTTGGGTTTAACTTTCAAATGATAAGCAACTCTCAGTCTATTTAAGAAAGAATGAGATAAATATGCTTTATATAGTTAAATGCCCCTCCAATTCTGTAAGTTTAATAAAAATAATATAAATCCCCTTTGAAAAAATATAAATATATAATCATATTTAAGTTACAATCTTTAAAAATAGCAGATCAAGTTTAATCCTAATTAAGCCATGCATATCTTAGGACTGTGTTCAGTGATGATTTCAAAAGGGAAGTCAAATCTCAAATCTTCTCAGAAAGGTAGGGTATTATGTCGCTTTTTATGTTTAATGATATTTGTTTCATGGGATGTTATGGGAAACACTTAGAAAAATTCTTTGTGTAGGCCCCAAGACCCCTGACAATATCACGATGACTCCCTTTTAACTTGAGGAACAGATGGGATTCTTAGCAGTGTTTATTTGGTTATTGTCAACAAAGTGCACAACGTTTCTTTGTAAAGCTAAGCTTATATGATAAGGAAAGACTTATTAAAGTAATAGTAAATTTATTATATTGAACTGTTTCATGAAATCCTGCTTTGAGGACCTGGGCTTATTGTTTTCTTTTGAATATTAGATTCTTACCTAAATAATTTGAAAATTGTAGTTTGTAATTTTTTTACTTTCAGAATATTACAGGGCGTACACACGTTTGGTTACATAATGTGCTTTTGTACAATTTGAGTCGAAGTTAAAAGTGTGCTCTTTACCTAGTTGGTGTGCATTGCACCTGTCAGATGTGAATTTACACATCCCCTCTTCCCCACTTCCCACCTACTTGGTTTCCCTTGAGTTTTACTTCCATATGTGCATAAAAGTGTTGATCAATTAGTTTCAATTTAGTACTAACTACATGTGGTGTTTGTTTTTCCATCCTTGTGATACTTCACTATGAAGAATGGCCTCCAGTTCCATCCAGGTTGTTACAAAAGACACTAGATCACCATTTTTTATGGCTGAGTAGTGCTCCATGAAATACGCATACCATATTTTATTGATCCACTTATGTATTGATGGGCACTTGGGTTGTTTCCACATCTTTGCAATTGTGAATTGCATGGCTATAAACATTCAAGTGCAAGTGTCTCTTTTATATAATGTCTTATTTTCTTTTGGGTAAATACCCAGCAGTGCGATTGCTGGATCAAATGGTAGGTCTACTTTTAGTTCTTTGTGGTATCTCCCTACTACTTTCCATAGACATTGAACTAATTTGGCATCCCAGTAGCAGTGTATAAGTATACCTTTCCCTCTGTATCCTTGCCAACACCTGTTGTTTTGGGACTTTTTTATAAAAGCCATTCTCACTGTAGTTAGGTGCTATCTCATTGTGGTTTTGATTTGTATTTCTCTAATGATTACAGATGTTCAGTATTTTGTTCCATATATTTTCGGCCACTAGTCTATCTTCTTTTGAAAAATTTCTGTTCATGTCTTTTGCCCACTTTTTAATGGGGTTGTTTGAGTTTGTAAAATTTTAATAGAATAGCATTTTGTTATAATGTAGTTTAAATTTAAACACAAGAGGTCTGTTTCAACTTTCAGATTGTCATCAAATTTTCTTGTTAAATTTATTTTTTAACTGACAAATAAATATAGTATACATTTATCATATATGGTATACTGTTTTCAAATATGTAAATATTGTGGGATTGCCCAGTTGTACTAATTAACATATGCATTACCTCACATACTTATAATTTTTTGTTGAGAACATTTAAAATCTTCTCTCAGAGATTTCCAAAATTATAAGATGTTATAATTAACTATAGTGATCAAGTTGTACAGTAGTTACCTTGAACTTAACTGAAATTTTGTATCTTTTGAGAAATATTTCCCCAATCCTCCACTTGCCACAAGTCACTGGTAACTATTATTCTACTTTTTATTTCCATAAGCTCAATTCTTTTAGATTCCATGTAAGGGAGATCAGGCATTGCCTGGCCTATTTCACTTAGCATAATGTCCTCCATGTTCATCCATGTTGTTGCAAATGATAGAATTTCCCCTTTATTAAGGCTGCATAGTATTCCTGTGTGTATATATACCTATGTATATATGCCACATTTTATTTATTCATTTATCCTTTGATGAACACTTAGGTTGATTCTACATCTTGGATAATGTGAATAATGCTACAACAAATATGAAATGCATATATCTCCTCAATACACTGATTCATTTCCTTTGCATATATGCCCAATAGTGGATTGCTGGATAATATAGTTGTTCTAGTTTTACTTTTTTGAGGTTCTTCCATACTACTTCCCATAATAGTTGTATGCACTACTTTACCTTCCCACCAACAATATGCAAGGCTCCCTTTTTTCTATATCTTTACCAATGTATGTCTTTCATCTTTTTGATAATAACCATTCTAATAGGTATGAGGTGATATTTCATTTTGGAAAATTTGTGTTTCCTTGATGATTAGTGATGCTAAGCATTTTTATATACCTATTGGTTATTTGTATGGTCTTCTTTGGAGAAATGTCTATTCAGACCCTTTGTCTATTTTTTAATTGGGACATTTGTTTTCTTGCTGTTAAGATGCTTGAGCTTATTATATAATTTGGATATTAACCCTTTATCAGAGGTATAGTTTATAAATATTTTCTCCCTTTCTTTAAGTTGTCTCTTCACTCTGTGATTCTTTCATTCACTGTGTAAAATATTTTTTCAGCTCTTTATATTGTTTGATATAATCCCACTTGTCTATTTTCTCTTTTGTTGTCTGTCCTTTTGGGGTCATAGCCAAAAAATCATTGCCCAAACCAATTTCATAGAGATTTTCCCCTACATTTTCTTCCAGTACTTTTACAATTCTGGGTTTTACATTTAAGTCTTTAATCTACTTTGAGTTGATTTTTTTAGTATGGTGCAAGACACAGGTATAATTTTATCCTTCTGAATGTGGTTACCTAGTTTCCCTTACATGCTTTACTAGAGACTATCTTTTCTCCATTTTATGTTTATGGAAAAATTGTCAAAATCAATTGACTATAAATGAGTAGATTTCTCTCTAGGCACTCTATGATGTTTCATTGTCTATGGGTCTATATATAGACTAGTATAATGCTGCTTTTATTACTATGTCTTTGGAGTACGTTTGAAGTTAGGTACTTTAAGGCCTCTTACCTTCTCCCCCCCACACACATACACTCTTCTCAAGAAGAGTGTATTTGGCTTATTTGGCTATTTGGTATCTTTCCTGGTAGTGTACAAATTTTAGGATTCTTTTTCTATTTCTGTGAGAACCATAATTGGAATTTTGATAGAGATTGAATTAAATCTGTAGCTAGTTTTAGGTAGTATAAACATTTTAATAATATTAACTCTTCCAATCCATGAACACTAGATATCTTTTCATTTGTTTATGCTTCCATCAATTTCTATCATTAATGTTTTATAGTTTTCAGTGTATAACTCTTTTAGCTTCTTGGTTAAATTTATACTAAAGTATTTTTTGTAGCTATATACATGTGATTATTTCTTGAATTTCTTTTCAAATAGTTCATTGTTAGTGTATAGAAACATGACTGATTTTTAAATGTTGATTTTGTATCCTGAAATTTTACAAAATTAATTTACTAATTCTACCAGTTTTTTCTGAATATTTTAGAATTATACATATATATATATATATATATATATATATATATATATATGGTATATATATCCCATCTGCAAATAGGGACAACTTAATTTCTACTTTTTTTTATTTGTATGCTTTTATTTCTCTCTCTTGCCTAATTACTCTGGCTAAGATTTCTAGTACTATTGTGTATAGAAGTGGCAAGAGGGGGCATCCTTGTATTTGTCTCTTCAGTTTTTTTAGAAGAATTTGAGAAGAATTAATACTGATTCTTATCTAGAAGTTTGATTGAATTCGCCAGTGAAGCCATCAAGTCCTGGGCTTTTCTTTGATGGGAGATTTATTTTTACCAATTCAATTTCCTTACTTGTTATTGATCTATTCAGATTTTCTATTTCTTCCTGATTCAGTCTTTGTAGATTATATGTGTCTAAGAATTTATCCATTTCTTCTAAGTTATTTAATTTGATGGTATATAATTTTTCATCATAGTCTATAACGATTCTTTGTTTTTCCTTGGTATCAGTTTTAATGTCTCCTCTCTCATTTAAATTTTCATTTAGTTGTGTCTTATCCCTTTTTCTATTTATTAATGGAGCTAAAAGTTTATTGACTTTGTTCTTTTCCCACAAAACCTACTCTTAGTTTGGCTGATCTTATTCTCTCTAGTTTCTATTTCATTTACTTCTGCTCTGATCTCTGTTATTTCCTTCCTTCTATGAAATGTAGGCTTAGTTTGTTTTCTCCTTCCAATTCTTGATATGTAAGGCTAGATTGTTTATTTGACAATTTTCTTCTTTATGATGTAGTTTATTGCTATAAATTTTCCTCTTAGAACTGCTTTTGCTGCATTTCATAGGTTTGATATGTTGTATATCCATTTTTGTTTGTCTCAAAATAGTTTACTTTCCATTTTAATTTCTTCTTCAACTCACTGACTTTCAGGAGCATTTTGTTCAATATCTACATATGTGTGTTTTCTGAAATTCCTCCTGTTATTTATTTCTACATTCATATCATCATGTTCAGAAAAGATACTTGATATAATTTCAATATTCTTAAATCTGTTAAGACTTGTCTTATGATCTGATGTATGATCCATACTGGAGAATGTTCCATATGCACTTGAGAAGAATGTGTTTTCTTCTGCTGTCAGATGAAATGTTCTGTATATGTTTGGAGTACTATTCAGCTATAAGAAATAACGGTGATATAGCACCTCTTGTATTTTCCTGGATAGAGCTGGAACCCATTCTATTAAGTGAAGTATCCCAAAAATGGAAAAATAAGCACCACATGTACTCACCAGAAAATTGGTTTTAACTGATCAACACCTAAGTGGACATATAGAAATAACATTTATCTGGTGTCAGGGAGGTGGGGGGAAGGGATGGGTATATACATACATAATGCGTGTGATGCACACCAACTGGGGGATGGACACACTTGAAGCTCTGACTCAAGGGGTCATGAGGGGCAAGGGCAATATACATAACCTTAACATTTGTACCCCCATAATATGCTGAAAAAAATCAGAATAGGTATTTTTCAGAGAGGAAAGCATTCTTAATATCAATAATCCTTAGAACACTGGAGCTATGCAATTTAGAATATAGGATCTTAGAATATTTATAAATTATTCTCTTTGAAAACTAGGCATAAACAGAGGATTATATTTTGCATATAGGCAGATCTTGGCAAAGGGCACACTTTCTTAGAAATTTAACTACCAAGTCTTTTCTCTAATTTACTTCCCTTCCTTTATACTTTCACCCAAATACTTGGTACTTGAATATCTTCTGATTATAGGGAAGAAACCTTATTTTTCATTTTTTGAAATTAAATAAATATTTTACTATCTACTCTTACAGAGTTTCTTGCAGTAGTTGTGTACAGGTTCATTTTTTCCTTTGGAAGGAATCATGATTTAATTAATATGCCCAGGATCTTTTAGACATGTTTTTGATTCATATTCAGATAACAGACACTCTGAGGCTATGCAAACCATGTAACTTTCTCTCTGTAATGTCAACAGTTATAAGTATTGTGCCTCTGGCTTATTTCCATATCTTTTATGAAAAAATATCTGTGTTATTTATGTGTGGTATTTGGATACTTGCAAGCATACCATTCACACAAATATTTTGTTTATAAGCTTAAACATGACAAAAGCATGTGTGAACGATTATAAACATAGGAGTCATATTAAGTTTGCTATTTTAAGAGCATATCTTACATACTTTCCTCTTGGAGACATAAGATATGTTTGCACAGGTACTATAGTTATAGAAGGCTAAAGACAGAAGAAAAAATACTTATGACATGAAAAGAAACATATGACAGAAGAAAGAAAGGTAAGGACGAAGGGAATGATGTAGAAGAGCCAAAAAATAAATAAAGTTATATATAAACTTCTTTTCTTTTTCTTTCACAGTTTTCTTTGCTTTTACTCTTTCTAAAATAAACTGTACAATAAAACAAACCAATTTTGTATTTGTGAACCTTCAAGCATGCTTTGAAAGTACCCATGGTTTAAATTGAGAAGAGAAGGATGAGTTGGCTGATATGAGTTCAGATCCAGCCCTCTTCCACTTTTACAGACTGAGATGAGTTGAGTAAGCCTCACTGACTCACATTTTCTTCAGCAACCACATTGAGCATGGCAGTAGCTGCTTATGAGTATCAATGTAAAATTTTATTTTATTGGAAAATTAAAATATTTAATAACAAGTACTATAATAGCAAGTACTATAATTTCTAAAAAATTATAGATGATTTATTAATATACACTAAAATCTTTTTGTGACTACAAAGACCATCCTCTGTCCTCTATGCTCTCTAGTATATATGAAGATTTTTCATATGTGTTGTAAATATATGTATGCTAAATTTTGAAAAGTCATCTTATCAAGGCTTTTATTTGAGCAAATGTGGCTGCATTATTTAAAATCTTAGGGATACTAGTGAATTTCAATTTCATCTTTCTTATATTTATGTGTTCTGGACAAAATAAAAAAATTAAAAATTTATAAGTAAAGGTTCAATTAAAGACAAACTTATTAAAAAGGCTAATCAGTAGCATTGACAGTAAGAAAAGGTGTTTTTGTGACTCACATAATAATTCTTTAGGAGCTTCTCTTATGGTGAAGGAAGTGAAGCCAAGAGTTACAATGTATAGAAATAGTAAGAATACTTCATATGTGTTGACACAGATCTCTAATTTTAATATGATAGCATGTGAACTTAGAGAACATTAAATTATAGCTTCAGTTTGATACATTTTAATACCATGTTTTAGGAATCAACTAAACACATTAATTTTTAGCCTAAGGTATAGTCTGTTTTCCCAAATATGTTATTAATAAATACTTACAGAAAGTAAATAAATGTAGCTCTATATCCTTTAAATTATTGAGATGCTGGTTAAGGTAGGCCAAGCATCATGATAAAGAGATAAAAGAATTAGTCACTGACTTCAGGAAGTTTCTATTTGATTAGTATCGAGTAAGTGTCAAACAATTACAAATCATTAACATCGGTGTCTCTGGGACAAGAATCCCATACTTTAGTGTCTTTTTTCCTCTTGCTTGTTTGGACCCAAATTACCTCCTTTGCTTTACCAAACTAAATCTTTCAAAATTCAGTTCTCTGATTCTTAGACATCTTTTTTAAGGCTATTGAAGACATGGGACCCTGTGCCTGTGCCCAGACACTAGGTTAGTCTTTTCTACAAGATGTAGGACACTGGAGTAGCATGTGCTTTTGTGTGTCACTGTGCTCGACTATCACGATGTCAGCATAGAAGAGACGTGGGAGAGATATTCAGTGAAAAATTTACCTACACATTACAAATGTGTGTGTGTCTGTATGGACGTCTGTATGTGTGAAAATTGTTTTAAATTATCTATTACATAATATCACTGCCTTAATAAAAATGATCTATTGGACACCAATCACAATTAGAAAGGAATCCAAACCAATTTTCATGGCCAACTTGAGCCTATATTATTTTTCCCTGCCTCCCTATGAAGACATTTATCATTTTCTTCAGTCCGAACATTTTTTTCCGTTTTCTTCCTTAATTTTTAAAATTGTTTGAAAACCTCAAGCTACTGTCCTCTTTGGAGATGTGTACAATATTTTCTCTAAGCCTGAAATGCTCTTATATTTTCATAGCTGATTGTTCATTATTCACCTCTCAGCTTAAAAGGTGGCAACCTAAGAGAAGCTATTCAGAACACTTATTCTAAAGTAGCCATCAAAAGCTTTCTCAGGTCACTCTCTCTCCCACTGCCTCATTTTTCCTCTTTGCTAATGATTTTTTATATTCTAAAATGACATTACTTATTTTCTTTGATTTAGTGTGTCTTTTTCTACCAATTAGAATGTAAGTTTTTAGAAAGCAAGTTTCTTATTTATGTGCTATGAAGAAAATGCTCAATGAATGTGCATGTGTGTTTTGAATGACTAACCTTTGAACCAATAGACAAATATGTACATGCTGGACTGGCATGGCACTGGGGCACTCTTGTGACTCCCTTCATTCACACTTCTTAAACAAAGAGTGGATGGTTTATCTCCTAGAATACATTCCCTGTGTGTGTTGGAAGAAAGTTTATTATCACTGTGCTAAAGGGATTGTTCAAATCTCCTTTTATCCTGAACATGTTTAGATAGCTGCTGTGCTACTCATAGAAAAAGTGATAGAGAAAACTGCCCACCACTTGGTTTATTGCCTTCCAAGTCAGTTATATTTTTCATTTTAAATCTGAGAGATAATCAATACACTGGGATGTCTTCCAGGTATGTTTTTAAGACAGCAAACTGCAAATGTGATATGACCTGAAGTTGGAAAAAGTAAAATGTGTGTGTGAGGGGAGGAAAGGGTCAGTGTATTTCAATGACATCACTGAGAAAAGGCAGCAAGATGAATTTTGAAAGATAGGAATGTAGATTTTTTCAGTAGGAGCATCCTAAGCTTCAGGTAGTTTCTGTCTTTTCTCTTTCAAATGCATTAAAGGATCTTATCAAATGTTATTCACAATTTTTACAGTAATTTTCTTTTACTTATTTACAGTGATTGATTCTACTAGGGCTTGAGCTAACCCACTACAAGGGAATGATTTTGCACAAAGAGACAGTAAATTACTACAAGGTATATGTCAAAATAGTTTCTGAAAAAGGTACCTATTTTATTAGGGAACAATATGCAGTAGGAGAATTGGACTAATTTTCTTCAGGAAATATAAAGTTATTTTAGTTACCTTCTCAGACATTTTCCAAACAATAAAATTTATTTTACAAAGCCATTCATTATATATTGTCCTATACTTACTTTCTTCAATTTCCCTGGGCTTTCTGTGAATTATTTGCTGTTATATTCTTTCTTTCATGGATTCCTTCTCTAATGTGTGTGTATTATGAAACTATGAAATATCCCCTGTAGTGAAGACTTGAGTATTCAGCCTTGCAGTGCATACTTCTTACTTTTTACTGGGAATCATTACCTAACTTTTAAGAGTGCTCATTATATCCCAGGTATTCTTCTTAGTGTTTTACCTGTGAAATGGACAGTTTTATTAATATCATTTCCCATTTTAAAAACAAAAACAACTAGGCCTCAGAGCATATAGATCACTGTCCCAAGCTAGTAAGTGTTAAAAATGTAAAAAATGAGATTTATGTTCATAAATTGGATAATTTGCCTGTGCCCACGTCTTTGGCTGCCATTCTATTTTGTCCTTTTATCCTGGACTCTTCCAATACTATGCTATTCATTTGTTTTCTTGTGTTCTTAATTAAATTTAATTTTTGAAATATTTTTTAATTATAAATATAACAAATACTTTACAGGAAATTTCAAAAAATTGAGAAAATACCTGTATTAACATCATGCTCTCACTGTTATTCTCTATTCTCCTGTGCTTTAAGCAGGAAACAGTTATAATCATACTACATGAGGAAATCCATGCCCTGCTTTTTCTAGTGTTCATTTTATTATAATTTCCTACAATGTTACATAGAATTCATAATCATTATTTTTAGAGACTTCATAACATCTTTTGAGTTGATATATCATTATATATTTAACACCCTCATTGATGGATATTTTACTCCTTTGAATGGGGGAAGAACATATGATTTTATCATGTAAAAAGAGCTCTTTGGACTTCTGATTCAAATTAGATTAAACATATAAAATTATTTGACATCTTTATGATAGCTAGTCTTCCATGGACTGTGATCTGTCTTTAAAAATGTACTTTAACAAATGGCTTTTCGTATTTTACCTTTCAATAGTCACTGTGATAGGCTTAAAGGATGCTAATTGGTAGGAACAGTCTCTTAAATTCAAGAAGCTTCTAGTCCAGTAGGGGGTGTGACAGAAATCAAAACCAGTGTAAAATATGAAAATATGTAAAATTAGGCCATACAGGGCTTGTGGGCAAGCTGGCATTTACACAGAGGAGAGTAGCAGGATGATATGATATAATGCAGAGAGAGAGAACATTCTCACTTCCTCGATATAACATATATAATATATATTATATTTAACTGAGAAGAAAAATACAAACTATATGTTTAGAATATAGTTTTAAATGATTTTAAAACATATAACAGATAAAAATATCCTGAACTATAATTTAAGCATACTAATCTTGAATATAATGCTTACTTTGCATTAATTATATTTGAAAAGATTTCTTTTGAAATGCAAATTTTTTTCCTTTTATTTTATCATGCTATGAGGGTACAAATATTGTTAGGGTTACATATATTGCCCCTGCCATCCCTCCACCCCCCCATGCCAGAACATCAAGCGAGTCCAACCCCCAGGTGGTGCGCACCACACCCATTATGTAAATTTATATCTTCCCCCCCTACCCCCTCCCACCTGCCTACCACCCGATAAAAGTTTTTTTTTTTTGACATTTTGGTTACATTGTATATCTTTGCCTCTCCCCAAGAAGTGTTAGAGGTATTTACTTCCCCCCCCCATGCTCACCATAAGCGAATTTTAAAACTCTGTAAATGGAAGTACAAAATTTTAGATTTTGTACATGATAATATTAACTCATTCATTTTCTCTAGAATTTGCTGTTTATAATTCCTATATAAAAAAATCCAAATAAATCTTAATTTTCTATTTTTATATTTAGTTATCAAATACTAGATAAGAGCACTGTCACCAATATTGTTCTGTTTGGCATTCAGAAAAAGTTTTGTTGTGGATTACTGAAATACAGATTTTTAACATTTTAAAAATTTCTGAGGCAGGCGCAAGAATCTACTGACTTAACTGCATATCATCTAAAAGGATATCAAATTAAAATTTTCAAAAAATTATCAATCACAATTTGAAAAAGTCACTTAAAAGAAAACATGGAATCAACTGTTACTTAACATTACTTGCTTTTAGATTTGCTTCTAGTCAGGGTCAAATATTAATAATTAACTCTATTACAAATTCATGTTGAATAGTCTACACATGATCATTTTGTAAAGATAAAAAGAAAACCACATACCTAAAATGTAAGATAGGAGAATATATAGAAATAATAAAAAAGATAATTGAAAAGACCTCTAAAAGAGCTCTCTACAGAAAATAAAGAAAAAATTTTAGCATGTGCAAGAGATTCTAATGGGATTATGGTCTCAGTTTCTTCTTTTGGCCAATAACTGAACAAACTTGATCTGATTGATAAAGTAAAAAAGATGAAATTCATTTTTAATATATTATCTTATAGCACTATACAAATGTTTTGAAAGGCTGTTTTTCAATATATAAAAATCGTTTGACCATTCAGTTAGCTAAATTTCATAAAAACTCCTTTTGTGTACCTGCAATATAGGTTGATAGGACAAATTTTTTACATATTCTCAGCAAATGGAAACTATTTATTAAATACAATTTTAGCATTTCCATTTATAAAACAGATGAAGGTGGTAACCTGCAATAAATTAATCTATATGAATTATGCTATTATTTTACAGCTCAACTGAAACATCTGTGGTTCACAGAAATTACATGGAACTATTTACTGGTGCCATTTCCCCTTTCTGCCTCTCCTAGCTACATTTGATAAATGAGGCCAACATATCTTTGTCATTACATAGGGAATAGAGTCTGTGTCAAAAATAAGGCTTTGGGTTTAAAAGGTAAATTACATGATTATTTATGAATACACTATCCAATATACAGAAATTCCAAAATTTTTGAATGTTTGACATTAAGTGTTCAACTTGATACAGTAAGTACATGTAGAATTGAAGCTCAAAATAATATAACTACCATTTCTTAAGTAATTATTAATTAGTGGACTCTGCACTAACAGCTTTAACTCCCACATTCAATTTAATCATTCAAATCATTTATCAAGTAAGGATACTGAGTAACTCATCCAAGTTCACATGGCTAATGAGTTATGAAGCCAGAATTTAAAACCAAATATTTCTAATTCAATATCCCAGGCTCACTTTTCTCATCTTCAAAATTGGAAAAATAAACCATGTATTTCTTAAATGACTGTATTGAGGTTCAAATGTAAGAGTGAAAAACATTTGTATATCGTGAACATCTAAATAGCTGTGAATCCATTTTTTTAGATGTGGCTGATTAACTATACTTATGTAGACTGTCCATAAAAGAGGCACAAACAGGGCTAAGAAGAAGAAAAACAAAAAGCTAAGCAGAGCAGTTTTGTTGTGGCATGCCACCAACACAGTACCCAAAGTTGTCAAGATGGGAATAATTTACTATATTCCTACCTGTTCAAAATATCACCTTAAAAGATTTGTCTTGAATCGTTTGCTAGGGGGATAAGTCCTAAATGAGTGGCATAGAAAGTTCCTTAGACACTATATGTCAAATCAGAAAAAAATCAAGATTTCTGGATGAGTTTGATAAACCAATTAATGGTGTTGTCATAGCTCATGTCATGGTTTAAAACAAGATATGGCTGGTAGTACTAGAGTTATTTTGCAGTTAATCTCTTACTCATATATTCACACTTTATCCACTTGGTGTGAGCCATCTCAAAGAAAGATACCTTCAAGTCTTAGTATTCTTTCCCCTCCTTTACACCACACACGGTTCAGAGCTAGGTCAACTAAAATTATTTTAGGTCCAAGTTCAAGTCCAAATGTGTTTTTTGACATCATCTATAGT
This sequence comes from Microcebus murinus, assembly GCF_040939455.1. Taxonomy (NCBI): domain Eukaryota; kingdom Metazoa; phylum Chordata; class Mammalia; order Primates; family Cheirogaleidae; genus Microcebus; species Microcebus murinus. The sequence goes on from NC_134106.1 coordinate 104,795,377, forward strand.
TGAGATTTGCTATAGCCCAATACAGGTCACTCTATTCCCCACAAAATTTGAAGCCAATTGAGGTACATTCAGGATTCAGAGGAAATTAGACGCAAATAGCAGTTTTATTATGGAAAAACATGGGATCAAATGAGTTCCTTATAGATTCTAGATATTAGTCCTTTGTTGGATACGTAGTTTGTGAATATTTTCCTCCATTTTGTATGTTATTTACTCTTTTGATTATTTCTTTTGCTATGCAGAAGCTTTTTAGTTTAGTTTAAGTCACGTTTGTTTGTTTTATTACATTTGCTTTTGCAGTCTTAGTCATAGATTCTTTGCGTAGGCCAATGTCCAGAAGAGTTTTTCCTAAATTTTCTTCTAGGACTTTAATTTCTTCTGGTCTTAAATTTAAGTCTTTAATTCCTCTTGGGTTAATTTTTATATGTGGTGAAAAGTAGGGATCCAGTTTCATTCTTCTGCATATGGTTATCCAATATTCTCAGTACCATTTGTTCAATAGTGCATCCTTTCACCAATTTATGCTTTTTTTCTGCTTTGTTGAAGATCAGTTGGTTGGAGGTATATGGTTTTATTTCTGGTTTCTGTTCTGCTGATCTGTGTGTCTACTATGCCTGTACCATGCTACCTAGATATCTGTTGTACACTGTTGCATTTATCCAGATACATTTGTTTTCACTTAGCATTGCCTATCTATATTTTATATGGCTGAAGTGTGCTTGTGTATATAGTATATGAAACCATAGAGATTGCAGACTTTCTTTATATAAATCTCAAAACCCTTCAGCTAATTGTTCTATAATTATCAATGTACAATGAAGGAGTAAATTCTTAATATTTGCTAGTGGATGACAATTATGAAGACAACACTATTGCCTGAAGATTTGACCAGTGTGCTGTGAATATTTACCAATAAAAATAGCTCCATGTATCTACAGTCCTTCATAATGGACCATACTGCATTTATATCTACCACCGAGCCATAGCACTCTATAACATAAAAAGTAAAGGAAAGCAAATAATTAAGCTTAGTTTATATTTGGGAACAATATGCTTGAATTATTGTCCTTGAAAAATGTTTATCAGTGTCTCTTGGAACTTAAATATGTCTCAAAAATGTATGTAGACAAAACCGAAGATGGCGGACGAATAACACCGCCAGACAGAGGGTCTCTGCAGAAAAGACAGATTCTAGCAGAAACTAGAGGAAAGAAGCAAGAAGACGAGCATACAGCGGACAAGGGCCGGAAGGAGGGGTACCTGAGACCCCGGGAGACTCCACGGGAGGAGGCTGCGGAGGAGAACTGGAGGCTGAGACCACCGGAGCAGCCCGGAGACCAGCGGCAAGGGTAGGTGGAATTGCTGTTTCCCCGCCCCTGCATTCGGGACTGCTGGTGGGCTCCCCAGCGGGTGGAGAGACCTGCGGACACCAGCCCAGAGACTGCCGCTGCCTGCCAACGGTGAGCCTGTAGCAGACGTGGCACCAGGTTCCCAACTTCCTCCGGGCACCTCCGTGTGCACGGACCTGAGCCGCACGGCAGGCGCCATATTGCCTCCTCCTCCCCTCCGCCGACCCTACCCGCGGCTGCCCAGAGAGACAATACAGCCACCAGCCGGAGGCACCTCCAGGGAACGGGACCTTCCCGTTTGGGACCCCGCCCGCTCTCCCAGGTGCTGCTGGCACCGTGTTCCCAGGAAAACTGTGCCGACTCAGAGGCTGAGAGACATAGACCCAGCTTGGGCTCCCTGTGGGTGAATTAGGACCGGAAATCCTCTCCCTGGTGGGAATACAGTTTGAACTCTGGGACCCAGAGGTCGGACCTGCAGACCAGATCCCCTGCACCGAAGGCTAGCATTGCCCGGAGCACAGAAGGGTTATACGTGAACAGCCTACTGAGGTCTGTGTGCCTCCAGGGGCGGATTGGGTCCTAGAGGGCAACCCTCCTCCCAGGAGGAGGCCCTGCGCCCAACCCAGGTGGCGTTCCTGTGCAGGGAACCTCCCCGCCGGCATCACAGTCCGGGGAGGCCTGGTGGCTTGTGGTCTGGCCTGCTGGCAGAGGCCCAGGAGTAGCTGCAGAGTTGGGGAGGGTGGAAAGAAGTGAGGCCTGCTGCAGACTGCGGGTCTCAGACAGCCCCACCCCCACACCCAGACTTTCTGGCTGAGCAGGACCATTCCAGCCCCGCCCTGACAGCTTTCCCTAGAAGCAGAGAACAGAACTTTGACCCCTGCTAACGGCCTGAGGGCAGGCTTACCCAACCCAGCTCCGCCCACAACGAGAGCTGATAACAGGACTCAAAATCAACACCATAGCCTGTTCCTCCAAGCAAACGCCACCTACTGACAGGGACGGCATCTTGCACAGCCTTTCCACGGCACCCACTGACTCAATATACAGGGAGTGGTCCAATTTCACCCACAGGCACCACCTAACGCCTCAGAAACTAAACAAGATGTGTGAATACCCAAACAATAACCTAAGGAAAGAAACAACAACTGATCGACATGGGAAGAAATCAGCGAAAGAACTCAGGAAATATGAAGAACCAAACGGAAAACACGCCCCCAAAGAGGAGCACCAGCCCCCTAGAAACAGACACCGACCAAAATCAGGCAACCAATATGACAGAAGAGGAATTTCGTATGTGGAACATAAGAACACTCACCCAGCTGCAACAACAACTCAATAACCAACACCAAGAAACCACAAAAAGTCTCCAGGATATGAGAAAAGAAATAGAAACATTGAAGAAAAGTGTAACCGAACTCCTGGAAATGAAGAATCAATTCAAGGAACTACAAAATACAGTGGAAAGTCTCAAGAACAGGGTAGATGAAACAGAAGAAAGAATCTCAGAGCTTGAGGATAACACCCTCCAATTAAATAAATCAGTCACAGAAATAGAGCAGAGAAACAAGACAAAAGAGCAAAGCCTACTGTGGGATTATGTGAAGAAACCTAATGTGAGGGTCATAGGGTTACAAGAAGGGGAAGAAGACAACACTCAAGGGTTGGACAAGCTGTTTGAAGATATAATACAGGAAAATTTCCCAGGCCTTGCTCAAAATCTTGATATACATGTCAAGAAGCTCAGAGGACCCCTGGGAGATTCAACACAAACAGGAAGACGTCACGACATGCAGTCATCAGACTAACCAAAGTATCAACTAAAGAGGCCCTTCTAAGAGCTGTAAGACAAAAGAAGCAAGTAACATACAAGGGAAAGCCAATTCGAATAACATCAGACTTCTCTAATGAGACTTTACAAGCAAGGAGAGACTGGGGCCCCATTCTCACTCTTTTGAAACAAAACAATGCCCAGCCTAGAATATTATTCCCTGCAAAACTAAGCTTCATATATGAAGGAGAAATAAAAACATTCGCAGACAAGCAAAGGCTCAGAGAATTCACCAAGACAAGACAAGCCCTACAAGAAGTACTTAAAACAGCGTTATGCACAGAACATCATAATAATAACCCACGAATATAAAAACAACCAAAACCCAAAGATATTAAAGGCCAGATATTACAATGGCTCAAGACAGAAACCATAGCAACAACATCCAACCCAACAGAATGATCAGTAATCTACCTTACCTATCAGTTCTCTCAATAAATGTGAATGGCTTAAACTCTCCACTCAAGAGACATAGGCTGGCTGAATGGATAAGAAAATACAGGCCAAGTATATGCTGTCTTCAGGAAACACATCTAACCTGCAAGGATGCATATAGACTAAAAATAAAAAGGTGGAGATCAATATTCCAAGCAAATAGAAGCCAAAAGAAGGCTGGTGTGGCAGTTCTAATTTCAGACGATTTAGTTTTTAAACCAACAAAAGTAGTAAAAGACAAAGAGGGTCATTATATAATGGTGAAGGGCACAGTCCAACAAGAAGAGATAACAATTTTAAATATATATGCACCCAACTTAGGTGCACCCAGATTCATAAAGCAAACCTTACTGGAGCTAAGCAAATGGATTAATAGCAACTCCATAATCGCCGGAGATTTCAACACCCCACTGACGGCACGAGACAGATCCTCCAAACAGAAAATTAATAAAGAAATAATGGACTTAAACAAAACTCTAGAACAATTGGGTCTGACAGACATCTACAGAACATTCTACCCAAAATCCACTGAATATACGTTCTTCTCATCAGCTCACGGGACATTCTCTAAGATTGACCATATCCTAGGACACAAAGAAAATCTCAAGAAATTTAAAAAAATAGAAATGATACCATGTACCTTCTCAGATCACAGTGGAATAAAACTAGAAATCAACCCTAACAGAAACTCACATTTCTACACAAAAACGTGGAAATTAAACAACCTCCTACTAAATGATTACTTCGTAAATGAAGAAATCAAGACGGAAATAAAAAACTTCTATGAAGAAAACGACAATGGAGAGACAAGTTATCAACTCCTCTGGGACACAGCTAAAGCAGTTCTGAGAGGAAAGTTTATCTCCATAAATGCCTATAACCAAAAGGCAAGAAGATCACAAATAGACAATCTAATGAAACGACTCAAAGAGCTGGAAAAAGAAGAACAGACCAACCCCAAACCCAGCAGAAGAAGTGAAATCAACAAGATCAAATCAGAACTAAACGAAATTGAAAACAGGAAAGCTATTCAGGAGATTAATAAAACAAAAAGTTGGTTCTTTGCAAAAATAAACAAAATTGACACACCATTGGCTAAGCTAACGAAAAGCAGAAAAGAGAAATCTCTAATAAGCTCCATCAAGAATAAAAAAGGAGATATCACAACTGATCCCAAAGAGATACAAGATACAATTTATGAATACTACAAAAATCTTTATGCACACAAACTGGAAAATGTTGAGGAAATGGACAAATTTCTAGAAACACACAGCCTCCCTAGGCTCAGCCAGGAAGAAATAGATTCCCTGAACAGACCAATCTCAACAGCTGAAATAGAAACAGCAATTAAAAATCTCCCTAAAAAGAAAAGTCCCGGTCCAGATGGCTTCACACCTGAATTTTACCATACTTACAAAGAAGAACTAGTACCTATCTTGCAGAAACTATTCCACAACATCGAGAAGAACGGAAACCTCCCCTACACCTTTTATGAAGCGAATATTACTCTGATACCAAAACCAGGAAAGGATGCAACAAAAAAAGAAAACTACAGACCAATATCCCTAATGAATATAGATGCAAAAATTTTCAACAAAATCTTAGCTAACCGAATCCAGACACTTATCAAAAAAATAATCCACCACGACCAAGTGGGCTTCATCCCAGGGATGCAGGGATGGTTCAACATACGTAAATCTATAAATGCAATTCACCACATCAACAGAAGCAAAAACAAAGACCACATGATTCTTTCAATAGATGCAGAAAAAGCTTTTGACAAAATTCAACACCCTTTCATGATACGAACACTTAAAAAAATAGGCATAGAAGGGACATACCTAAAAATGATACAAGCCATATATGACAGACCCATAGCCAACATCATACTGAATGGGGAAAGATTGAAATCATCCCAATTAGAACTGGAACCAGACAAGGCTGCCCACTATCTCCACTTCTGTTCAACATAGTGCTGGAAGTCTTGGCTACAGCAATCAGACAGGAAAATGGAATCAAAGGTATCCAAATAGGGGCAGAAGAGATCAAACTTTCACTGTTTGCTGATGATATGATATTGTATCTAGAAAACCCCAAGGATTCAACCAAGAAACTCCTGGAACTGATCAATGAATTTAGTAAAGTCTCAGGATACAAAATCAATACACAGAAATCAGAGGCATTCATATACGCCAACAACAATCTAATTGAGAACCAAATCAAAGACTCAATTCCCTTCACAATAGCAACAAAGAAATTAAAGTACCTAGGAATATATTTAACCAAAGAGGTAAAAGACCTCTACAGGGAGAACTATGAAACACTGAGGAAGGAAATAGCAGAGGATGTAAACAGATGGAATTCCATACCATGCTCGTGGATCGGCAGACTCAATATCATCAAAATGTCTATACTACCCAAACTGATCTACAGATTCAATGCAATACCTATTAAAATCCCATCAGCATTCTTCACAGATATAGAAAAAATAATTTTACGCTTCGTATGGAACCAAAGAAGACCCCGAATATCAAGAGCAATTCTAGGCCACAAAAACAAAATGGGAGGCATTAATATGCCAGATATCAAAGTATACTACAAAGCTGTAGTAATTAAAACAATATGGTATTGGCACAAAAACAGGAATATTGACCAGTGGAACAGATGTGAGAATCCTGATATAAAACCATCCTTATATAGCCATCTCATTTTTGACAAAGCAGACAAAAACATACGCTGGGGAAAAGAATCTCTCTTCAATAAATGGTGCTGGGAAAACTGGATAGCCACCTGTAGAAGGCTAAAACAGGACCCACACCTTTCACCTCTCACAAAAACCAACTCACGCTGGATAACAGACTTAAACCTAAGATATGAAACTATTAGAACTCTAGAGGAAAAAGTTGGAAACACTCTCCTAGACATCGGCCTGGGCAAAGAGTTTATGAAGAAGTCCCCAAAGGCAATCACAGCAGCAACAAAAATAAATAAATGGGACATGATCAAACTACAAAGCTTCCGCACAGCCAAAGAAATAGTCATGAACGTAAACAGACAACCTACAGAATGGGAGAAAATTTTTGCATCCTATGCATCCGATAAGGGACTGATAACTAGAATATACTTAGAACTCACGGAAATTAGGAAGAAAAAATCAAATAACCCCATTAAAAAGTGGGCAAAGGACTTGAACAGAAATTTTTCTAAAGAAGACAGAAGAATGGCTAACAAACATATGAAGAAATGCTCAACATCTCTAATCATCAGGGAAATGCATATCAAAACCACAATGAGATATCACTTAACCCCAGTGAGAATGGCCTTTATCAAAAAATCTCCAAACAATAAATGCTGGCGTGGTTGCGGAGAGAGAGGAACACTCCTACACTGCTGGTGGGACTGCAAACTAGTTCAACCTCTGTGGAAAGCAATATGGAGATACCTTAAAGCGATACAAGTGAATCTACCATTTGATCCAGCAATCCCATTGCTGGGCATCTACCCAAATGATCCAGTGACACTCTACAAAAAAGACACCTGCACTCGAATGTTTATAGCAGCACAATTCATAATTGCAAGGCTGTGGAAACAGACCAAGTGCCCATCAATCCAAGAATGGATTAATAAAATGTGGTATATGTATACCATGGAGTACTATTCAGCTCTAAGAAACAATGGTGATATAGCACATCTTATATTTTCCTGGTTAGAGCTGGAACCCATACTACTAAGTGAAGTATCCCAAGAATGGAAAAACAAGCACCAGATATATTCTCCAGCAAACTGGTATTAACTGAGTAGCACCTAAGTGGACACATAGGTGCTACAGTAATAGAGTATTGGGGAGGGGGGAGGGGGGCGGGTATATACATACATAATGAGTGAGATGTGCACCATCTGAGGGATGGTCATGATGGAGACTCAGACTTTTGGGGGGAGGGGGGAAATGGGCATTTATTGAAACCTTAAAATCTGTACCCCCATAATATGCCAAAATAAAAAAAAAATGTATGTAAAAGTCTACCTTTGGAACATCACTAAGTATATATATATATGCGTGTGTGCGTGTATACACATAAATACATTTACTTATTTTCACATCCACACACCTACATAAAACCATATAAAATATCAAAAAATCCATGATACATATATTTACAAACTTATTGTAAAACTTTCCTTATCATATGAAAACTACTAGTTGCTATCCTATTTTAAAAACCCATTATGCATCTGAGAAAGACTGCATTACACATGCCCATATTTAGGAGCCTAAGCGATTATTGATCTTTCTTTGAAATATGACTATTACTCCATGATCTATTGTCTCTAAACACAGATCATTTTCTGCAATTGTCCTGTGATGGAGGAAGTAGAGTGATATTGGTGAGGAGAGGTGGATGGCAGGTGCTGGTAAACAAAATATTATATTTCTTATCCTTTTTGTTTCTAGATAGGGATGCCTTATCACAATTTGTTCACCAAAGGAAAGCACACAGAAAGAGCTCTTTAGGCCTCTATAATCCTGTTTGTTAAAGTTGTTATAATGTGACATTTTGAAATTGTTTTATGCTTTCTGGAAAATAAACATTTCTCAAGGAAGGATTTTGTTGTGCCTTGGAAAGCAGCTTGCCATCAGGCACATTCCCAGGCTACATACGAGCACGCTACACTAAAGGGAAGAATGTCCTATATCAGGTCTTTATAAATTTTCTTGAATGAAGCTTGAGAAGAGTTTGATTTATATTGGATTATACTCCACAGCAGAGAGAGCAGAGCTGTTACATGGTTCCAAACAGACTTAAGCCCAACCAAATGAAGACTTAGGCAAAGTCTACCTACAATGCCATGATTCTCCAGTCTCCTTGTCCTGTGGTGTTCCCATTTTTCATATCAGGAATTCATTGTCCAATCACAGCTATCTAATTGCCCAGGTGACTTCCTTCCTGAGTTTGCTTTGACTATACTATCCACTTCCTATCTCAAACTTCATCCTTCATTTTCTGCCTTTCAGCACCTGTTCACCAAGTGTTATACCCTCTGTGGAATGATGAAGCAGTTCATGGCTGAAGAAGAATACTTTATCAAGACTTTTCAATGCTCTAAGTAAACAAGAACAACTGATGTGAGTGAGGATTTCAGGTAGTCAGTGAACAGTGTTCCCTTCCCAGTCAGCAGGGAACAGAGACCTCACATCCTTTTGGCCTATTCAAATTCAAGTATTCACAGCCTTCCTGTGTTGTCTCTTTTCTCTCTCTCTATCACCACAGTTTCATAGAAGAAAATGCAATTTTACATGTGCACTCATCATTATATACTTTGCATTTATGTAAACATTATACATGTGGAATAGAATCGAATATATAAAACTATATATACTATAATTTATAGGTGATATAAATTATTGTAAGATTTATTTTGACTCCACTCAGATAATACCTTATGTGGTAACTTCAGGACTCAATCTCATTTGTAAGCTTTGGGCAAGAAGGCTTCTGGGGCAGCCATGGAATAATATATAGTAGGAATATCTTAATCCACAGAAGTTTGGCCCCCTCTAAAGAACATTATTATATTTAACAAGTAAATTAGGTAAGATGAGAATATAATAAGATCTTAGAGCTGAAGACTGTAGTTCATGGTTATTTAAAAGGTGGGAGGATAAAAGCAAGATGTGAAGTAGACTAAGAAGGAACAGTAGAGATTTATGGTGTTTGGAGACCAAGAAAAGACTGAGATCCACAAAGAAGAATTATCAACATAGTGTAAAAATCCAGGGCTCTCTTGGCTCTACTACCATTTGTCATTTATAAGTAGCATGACCTTAAGGAGGTAACGTATGTACTCAGTGCCTATGTCTTTGAATATAAAATTGGGTGTAAAATAGTACTTATCCCATAGGATTATTAGGAAGGTTTAGTAAGCTAAAATATATAAAATTGAAACAATAGCCTCCAGCAGAATATATATTTTTATATTATTGTCATCAAAATCATTATTGAAATTAGGACTTATAAATGATCATTTTCTTTACTTCAATCTATATAAATTTTATTATTAGCTTATTTTCTTTATTTCTTGTGGTTGTATTTAGTTCAGGCTCTCAAGCATAAAGATTAAAATTTGCTACTACTTCAAAGTGATAACAACAACATGTACTCTAGCTTGGAGTTAACTCAGCTGACACAAAGATGAATGCAAAGATTCTTTAATCTGGAGATAAAGATGAATAATCTATCCATACATATTTATGATTGAAGCCAAAAAAGTGAGCTATTTTGGGCATTAAGAAATTTAAGTTCTGGGACATTACTTGAGAACTACAGCTAATAAACTGGCATGAAAATATAATACAAACTTTGCTGTGTAGGCTCCAAATTGCAAAACTAGTTGTAGTAAATACCAATGACTTCCCTCACAAAACTTTGCTATTTTGCCCCTAGAATAATAGCCAAGGATATTTATTGAGAGTTAGTTGAAATGAGTATAAGAATAGTGTTTTTGTGAAATTCAACAATGATATATTTATTATGAGCTACATCCATAACCACTGATTCAATACTTCCTCTGTCATTGATTGTGAAGGTGGGGGATGGGCGATAAGTGATAATACAATTCAATTCATGTAGAAATGCAACACATTCGGTCACAATATTCTAACTGAGTGGCTCAAAACAAATTATCATATAGCAAATCACTGATTTATTCATCTTGGATAATGAGTCCTGTCTTCTGTTATGTTGGCAATTACAGTACCTCTTAAGACCTTGAAGGAGAGATATGGCTATTTTTCTGCCCCCAAAGACACGTATCAGATAAATTGATTTAAAATTGCATGTATCTAGAATCAATTGTGGTATTTTCAATAATACTAGCATTATGTAGCAGTTTCAAAAAGAACTTAGCTGTCAGAAGAAAACACAATCCTTATAAGACAGAAAAAATAGTAATAAAAGAATACTTTGCATTTTATCGGCATTTATTTTATTTTATAAGAAAATATTAACAAAATACTGCTCTCAAACAATGGAAGCACAAACTCATGATTATGAGAGAAATGTTTAAAATCCATTATAACTATCATTTTAATTTACATGCGCACATTTTAAATACCTTAACCAAGGGTAAACATGCAATTTTAAACTGTATCATTGTCTAACTTTTCAGGATCAAAAATTATATTTAAAGATATTTTTAAATTAAATAACTCCATATGTTTTTTATTTATTTCCTTTTAACACAGAGTTGATTTTTTTTCTTTTGCTTGTTTGTTTTAGTTCAAATTGGCTGTTCATTTGAAGAACTCTTGCAATACATGGTTTAGGCTATACATTTCAAATATATTCCTGACTGACAACTGCAAGGGAAGGAAGAAATGGCCACTTAACTGGAAATTGCACAATAACGTAGCATTCCCATATAAAGATTATTGGAAGAGCTGAACATAAGTTGTTGTGTTTTAAAATTGTTACACTGACAACATTTTTATAATGCTTATTTAATCTATGATGACAAGGAAGTCTACATTCATGGTCCTCATATAATATTCACTTTGATTTCTTATCAGTCTCCTATATTGCCTATTAGCTAGTAAGACATGAATAAGGTTTTATTTGAACACATAAAATGTGAATACATGAAGCAAAAATCCTGAAACTTATGTACTAAAGTTGTGTCTGCCATCCTTTAAAATATTCCAATATGTCTGACACTCTGGGTTACCATGACAGCATGATATTTGTATACTACCTAGTATTTATACATTCATTTTTTATCTGCATTTTAGCTTTTTAAATATATTGAATGGAAATTTTACTGAATTTGATCAATAAAGCTTTTGAGCACCTTAAAATAAATGTTATAATAAATTTCTAGACTGCTATAATTAAGGACACAAATAAAACTTTGTGACAAATATTTTACCTTTATAATCTACTTTGTGATTCCTAATAAGACATATAATTCTAATAGTTAACCATAGCTTCTGATATTCAATAACTTAGTATATATAAACATGTACACTCAAACGCTAACAAAGAAAAAAAATACTTGACACAAATAAGCTCTCTTTCTTAAAAAGGAAATGTATCTAGAAATATACTATTATCAATATACCATAAATCCTCAATAAATGAAAAATATTAATATTAATGAAGTAGACCAGCATTTTCACCAAATTAAAAATGATGTTACTTTAAATTTTAACTGTCTTAGTCTTTCAAAATTTGATATTACTTGAAGGGAAAACTTCAGAAAGATTTTCACAATTTTTTAGCCCAGAAATCAAAAATTGTAAAAGATCAGTTTATTTTTTGAAATATAGTATAAATGAGATTAAATTCATGCACTAAATAACTAAGAAATTATTGATAAGGGATTCTTGGCCATAAGCAGTCTCATATAACTGATCTTTAACATTCATCTCAGTATGCATCTTCAAGTTCTTAGTGTAAATATTACCTTCTCAGATCATCTTTTTGAAAAATCTATTTTAATAAATCTCTATTCACATAACCTGCTTTATTTTTCTCTGTTAGCATTATTACACATTTTTGTTGTCTATGTTCTCTGCTATTATGTAAGCTCCATGATAGCATAAATATTTTTACTCTTCATCTTGTTCTCTATGGTGTCTACAGGGATTATAACCCTTCTTGTTATTCAACATAACCTAAACATTTGTACCCTCACAATATGCTGAAGTAAAAAAAATAAAAATAAATATAATTCAGTAGTTATTTTCTATATATTGTTCTAAGTGAATAAATTATTTAAAAATTTAATTTAGAAATTTTATTACAGAAAATCGTATATTTATTGGAAGAGTTCTTTTAGTGTACTTAGTGATGTTATATTTTATTCTCATGAGCATACAAAAGAAAAGGGAAGAGAAGGAAACACTATTGGTTAAGGTATTTTTAATTCTTCTCTGCATTTGAGTTCAACTATTATAAATCATTTTTTTCTTTTACTCAGAATAGCTGATGACCATATTTTCTTCACAGAATATTGTCATGCTTTCCACCAAGAGGTTGGTCAATCTTTGTCTCCACTTTCCCTTGCACTCTGCTGACATTTAGTCTACAAGTCTTGTTGCTGACATTTTCTGTAGTTTACTGGGAAGCATCAATGTGTAAGCTTTTCAAATAATAACAAGGACCCACATTCCTTTCTGAAATGTTCTTTAGTTTATTGCCTCAAACTTCTGGCAGTTGTAGACCTCCAATCTTACCACTAGGAATAGCAATTCTGTTTACCTATGCACAGATGACAATGATGTCAACAGCTGCCAATTAGCAAACAGTATTGTAAGAGATCATCACTTAAAAGAAGCATCCCAATTTTAGAGATGCTAAAATGTGAAAAATGTGAGCTTACATGGATGGATCCTCACAATGAATATAGCGTATACAATATTATAGGACTCACTGCACACTTATATTTGTTGCTTTAAATTCATCATCTCATTAAATGATATTCATTGGAGGGAGATGCAAGTATTGCCATTCTACAAATGAGAAAATTAAAGCACAAAAAGTTTGAGTGAATTATGCCAACATTACACAGATAGTATGATACAGTGGAGATTAAATGCTAAACCGGTTTAACTCCAAAGCCTTAACCACTATTTACTACAAAAGCAACACTTGTTTTGTGGTTTTAGTGGTTGTAAAGCTCCCAGTAAGAACATTTGTTTTATTAGTAAACTTGATGGCCCAAAACACTCTGATAAGGAAAATGGCAGAAGAGCAGGAATTTTTTTCCTAAAATACTTTACAAGCATTTACATACTTGTTCCTACTTCTTCACTTTGTGCAGACCAACTAAATTCACCAACAATGGTAATTATAATTTATAAAAAGCCTTAAATGCACCACCAGGTAGTAGTTCTCATAAAGAGATTTCATATGTAGTCATTAAATTTACTCATACAAAAACCTGCAGCAAAACCATTCTAAAAACCATTCTAAAAATGTCCAACTCCAATCTTTGTTGAACAGGGGAACTTAGTGTTAAAATGAGAGGTAAAGATAATTTAAAATAGAGCACAGTCTTCTGTATAAGGTACGAGTCATATAAGCCTTGTTCAGAACTATTCCTTAAAGTATGTGAGGAAAATAAACAAAAAACCTTTTTGATTATCTCCCAACACCCTACCCTGTCCTTCACCCCTACTTCCCTACTAAGAGAACCCCAAATAATTTCTGATAAAGGATGTCAATATGCCTAGGGTTGGCGATACCCTAAAAACAGGGAATGAGCCATTTTCAAACAGATTGGTTTAAAAGACACCATAAGGAGAAAACACTGGGGAATTCTGAGAGCAATATTCCTTCTGGGTTAAATAGAGTAGTAAGAAAAGAGATCTCTCCCCCACATTCCTTTCTTGCTGCTTTTGAAGTTGTTGACTGAGGAGGTGATGTTTAAAACTTGCTGCTATCTAATGAACACAGAGAAAAACCCACATCCTAAGAAGAATGATGGAAAAGGCCACATTATATCGTGGAAACTGCCTTTGTGGTATCCCCTATTTCCAAAATTTCTGTGAAAGAAAAACATACATGTGCCTACAATTTAAGCTAAAATTACTCAGCTATTCTGTAATTTGAAAGCAATGTACCTTAACTTAATAAGACATCCACTTGAGAAATCAGATACAGGATTAGAAATGTTTATTGTTTCCTTCTATTCCTTCATTTTGCCACAAATTAGTTTTTGTTAACTTGTAAATTAGAAAGAGTTTGAAACCTTAGGAAAATATCAGTGATGGCTCTAGAGTCTGCTTTTCATCATTTGTCTATTTTTATTTTATCTGGTACCTTTTTTTTAGTTGATTTACTTATACTGCTTATTTTTATAACATTTATTTTACCAATTACCAGCAATTTACATAATCATTTTTGTCTGTACAAAAAGTTATTACCAATGTTAATACAGATAGTAGAAAATTTAACCGTCATTGAATATACATGTATAGCATATGATTTTATTTATTGTATTTATCTTTGCAATGATGCTGCATTTACCATAATATTAACATTACTACATTACTTGGATTCCTTCTACCTGTGCCAGTTGAGGACAAAGGTTGAGAAGACAGAGATGGATAGAAAATGTTCAGAGGAAAGGCAGAGTATATAATGAAAATGCAGCGATTTACAGAGCTTACGTAGTTTATAGGAACTGTTTACTCCAACTCCTTTCTTCTATTCTCAAGAAAACTGAAGATGAGAGAGATAAAGTGAAGTCAGCTCCTGAGTAGCTGAGTCAAGATATGAATGGAGGTTTCTGATTAGCTAATGTGGTCTTCTCCCGATTGGGTTATACGCAAAGCTTTTAAACAGAACATCTTGGCTGTCACTCGTTTTGTCTCTTTGATAAACCAAAGCGAATTGGCCTTAACCAAGTAAAATACTGAACAAAGACATGGATGCATCAATATGGTGCAAAAACAGTGATAATAAAAGACCAATTTGATTTAATTTAAAACAACACAGATGAATTTTCTTCTTTCAATCTATGCCTCGTCCAGTTCTCCCACTTTTGTATTTCCTTTCAGTTTTATCTAATTCTAATCATTTGTTTATTTTCTTGTGTCTGTTTTGTATGGTTTTTTTTTTTTTTAAATCTCAGTCTCTCTATTCGAATATTCATTTAGCAAGAGTATAGGTCACATATTATTCTAGATTCTAGGGAGGCAGCAGTAAGTAAAACTGACAAATTATGCCTTCTAATGTATCTTTCACTTATGTGAGAAAAATAATATTAAATAGTAAAGAATATATGTATAACCTAATTTTAGGCATTCCCTTGTGTCAGGTATTGTTTTAAGCACCTTAGAGAGAATATCATTATTTAATCCTCACAAGAACCCTATCAGTAAGATGCTATTCTTATCCTCATATTTATGGTTGAGGAAACTAAGGCATAGAATGGCAAGGTAAAATTGTTCAAGGCCATACCTGTAGTGTTAATCAATAGTAAAACCCAGAGAATGTGTCAAAAAATCTGTGCTTTCAACTGCTAGACTCTGATAGCTTTCAGTGTGACAAAAGTTCTGGGAAAAATGATAAGAGTTCTGAAAAAAATGAAAGGAGGAAACAGACACGAGTTTGTGATAAGCAGGGCGGGTATTTTAGTTAATGGAGTCAAGGAGAGCCCCAGTGAGAAGACAAGGATGATAGCCACACAAATAGATGAAGAAGAACGTTGAGGACACTGCAAAGGCAAAGCCTGGCATTAGGGATGTTCTTCCTGCACTCCAGAAACAAAGAAAACAAAGACAGCAACGTGGCCGACCTGTAATGACAGAGATGGTGTGGCAGCAGAGGTGGGCAGGGACTACAGTATGTCAGCCTTTGGATCTCAATACATCTTCTATATGTCATGGAAAATTTTTGAGGAACTTTGAGCAAGGAAGTGATATATTCAAATTAAAAGGCTTAGTTGGATGACTCTGGCAAATACCCTAAGGGCACTAAAAGTTGGAAGCAGAAGAGTCACTTATGACTTGGGAGAGGATGCCTAGGGTTTTAACAGCAGAAGTGGAAGTGGTAAGAGGTGGTTGGATTTTTTCATATATATTAAGATTTTTCTGGTCACTGCATGTGGGGTGTGAGAAAGAGTAGAATCAATGATTTAAAATCATTTCACCTTTGCACATAGGCAGGTGGCAGTGCTGGAGGTATAGTGGGGAGCTTAGGGGAAGAGCACTTTAGGGGTAAAGCAAACATTGAGCTTGGGACTCTATAACTTTGAGATACTTGTCATTTGTGAATGATCTAATGTAGCCTTAGCCTCTAGCACTTGAAATACAGCCAGTAGAAACAAATTTTTGCATTTTATTTAATTGCCTAAATTTAAACTTAAAAACTCTTACTTGACTCAGTTAATGAAAACTTTTAGGTATATTTGGATCAACTTGGTTTCTGACTCTACTTTTTTAACTGTAAATTTTATGAAATCCAAATACTGATCAAGTAATTTTATGAAAATTTAGGATGCAAACTGGAATGTGTTTTAAGTGTACAGTATATAATGAATTTCAAAGATTTAGTGTGAAAAAGAATATAAAATATCTCATTAATAATTTTTATATTTATTATAAATTGAAATGATAGTTTCAGATATATTGGTTTAAATAAAATATATTATTAAAATTAAGCTCACTTTGTGATGGATATGTTAGCTTGATTGTAGTAATCATTTCACAGTATATACATATATAAAAACATCACGTTGTATGCCTTAGATATACAAAATTTTTATTTGTCAATCATACCTTAATAAAGCTCAGAAAAAATAAAATAATTATACTCACTTGTTAATATTTACTAATTTAAAGTGGTTACTAAACATTTTTAAATTACATATGTGGCTTGTGTTATATTGCTATTGGATAGTGCTTTATAGATAACTGAGAGTTAATGTTGAGTAAAAAAGTGATACTGAGTAGATGATACAAGAAATTAAGTATTGAGTTCATGAGAGAAGTTAGGATTAAAAACAAATTTGGAAGGCATTGGTAAAAAGTATGATATTGAAGCTTTGGGGCTGAACCAGTCAATTAGAGAGTGAGTTTGGTTGGCAAGGAACATCATCCTTTTGTGGGCTGGTTATCTGGTCCTAGAGAACACCTGGTTTCCTTGGATGAAGTTTGTTTTCCTTATTTAATTTATGGGGGTGAGAAAGGATAAGAGCTTTTCTCTTCTTTGTTTTCATACAATCTTAGAAAAGTAGCTAGATGCTTGGGTTTTCAAGTTCTCACCCTATCCATACATATATTCAGACAAATATTTCCAATATGAAACTAAGCCCCAAACCATTTAGTTAAATTTCCAACAGTTTCCCATGTGAGTAGTGATGTGCTCAGATAAGGGCTTATACATTTCAACTCATAATTTAGCACTTATTCCTCTATACTTGGGGAGACCAGATGCCCTGGTTTTCCTGAGTCCTCCCTGTTTAGCAGCTTCTTGTTCTAATTTAATTATCAATAGGGTCTCCTCTCACTCTAAAAATGTTCTCTAATTGGATGATAAATTAAATAGGGACCCAAAATTGTTCCACTTTCTTTTATTTTAGTCTGATGAAGTGCAAGGTCTTTTTGTTAGTTTTTTTGGCATGGCTTAGCTTTTCTTTCTTTCTTTCTTTCTTTCTTTCTTTCTTTCTTTCTTTCTTTCTTTCTTTCTTTCTTTCTTTCTTTCTCACTTGTTCTATTTTACATTTTCTAAACATCTGTCATATTGTTCTCCCTGTTTGTCTCTACCATATTACTTTATATCAAGACTTCATAATTTCTCATTTGAATTACACAGATTCCTAACTGGTCTTCCTCACCCCTCAGCTCACCACTCCAAGCCAATCAACATGCTACACTTTTACAAGACTGATCTTTCTAAACACATTTCTTGCTAAGAACTTGAAAATGAGAAATGTGAAGGATTGGAGGTGGCAGGAAAGGAAGAGAGTCAAGTGAGGCAAGAATTAAAAGTAAGAGAGGCCTCCCAAGATGCTGACATTTGAAATGGACCTTGAAGAATAGATAGGCATTAACTTAGGGAAAGAAAAAGAATAGGAAGAGACATTGATGAAGAGGAAAAGAATAGTAAAGCCAAGAGAAGGATATGGACTTCCCTAATATACAACCAATTAGCTAATGCTTTTTGCTAAACTTAGTTTTGAACTTTTAAAAAATCTCTTCTTGGACAATGATTACCTTTATTTTAAGAATAATTATTTTTCCTTTGCCCCAAAACATAGTTAAGTAAAGGCACTATATGAAGTAATAGCATACCAATTTACTAAAGGTTCCTAGTGACAAGATTTCTAGCTTGTAGAATATCACATGGAACACTTTTTAGTTGCATGCCATGTTTGGATGAACTCTAAGCAATTCACTTTCCTCTGTGTTTGCCAATGAAGACAGGTAAAAATGTAGCATCTTCTGTAGCTCTTCCATTTATTTTATTTCCTAAAAATGAGTATTGATTCTGCCAAAATAAGATATGTGGGCCAGGCTTCACCTAACACAGCATCTTTATTTTTCACTTTGATGTAATTATAGCTACCACCTTATTGAGACTTTCAGTGCACTTAGTACCAGGGCGTACCAACTCAGACACAAAGTAACAAGAAAACATTTGCTCAAAAGAGCAGACAAGTAGTTATGAGTAAAGGAAGACTTCTCAAATTCATATGATTTCTCAGAATAAAGTTAAAATTATTTCTTTGACTACATGTGACTGACAAGTTCTACACCCATTAATTTCCTGATCTTTTATGTAATTTCAAAAAATTATATGTTTTCTTTCTTACTTCCATTTTCTATCTCAGTAGACAATTTCTTCATTGTTTCCTTAGAAATAAGTAAGAATCACATCTCTTTTAAGTCACCACAAGAGATGATTCTTTGCTCTTTCGTGTGATTTTTAAAAAACTTATATTAATAATTAATTTATTCAGTATATAAGTGGCTACTGTTGCCAAACACTTCACCTTATTAACCTACCCCTATCTTGTTGATTATTTTCTATTAGTTTGCTGCTTAAACTCTGGTTTGAATCCTTATCACCATACTTTTACCCAATAGCAATAAGTCCCTAATTGTTCTTTCTTTCTCTAATATTTCATATCTTCACTCCATCCATGAGTCAACCTCTAGATTGACCTCTTCCTAAAGACACTCATATCACATCACCCTGTGTTCAAAATTCCACTTGCACATTGAATAGAGTTCAACTGTTTATGATATATGACATTGATTGAAGCTATATTTCTAACCTGTCTTAGCTGTTATACACAAAAGACCTTGAAACAAAGATTCGAGTGCAATATTTGGGGAGTGATCGATGAAACAACAGTAGTGAATAAGATGAAACAATAGTAGGGAAAAAGAAGTGAGGCAGAAAATGGAAGGGAGTCAATAAAGGGCACATTATCAAGCAAGTTACTATTGTGTGCAACTGAAGTACATTAATCCTAGCGAGGGACTTTGGGAATCAATATAAAACATATGGCTCAGTGTTTTTCCACATTAGAGGCAAAAAATAGAATACATATCTATCCAATGTATAGTTACAGTAGCAATGATAATAATTTTACTAAGTGTTTAACCTGTGTAGGCTTTATCCTTGTATGTTCATATGCATATTTCACTTAATATCACAGAACACCTGTAACATTTGTATTACTACAATCACTCCTCTCAAAGTTTGCATATTTTAGCTGTTTTGTTCCAAGTCAAAGGTTCACATCCAAAGTTTAAACATATATCCATTTGTCAACTATGTATCAATATTTTATCACTGTACAGTGTGCACTGCTTTTGGTATTTCAGCTTCAGTTATTCACTGGAATCAGAGGAAACAACCATCAGTTTTGTGAATTCCTATAGCATTCAGTGGCTGTGCACGTGATCTATTGATTCAACATGACTTTTTCTGTATTCTCATTTTCTGGAGCTATTTCATCAGTCTTAGCCTTGTCTACTTAAATTGCAAGCTTCCTTAGAGCAGTGATAATTTTATCTATATTATTGGTATTATGTAACAACTTTAGTAATGTAGATGTAGAATTCTTTTC
Organism: Microcebus murinus; assembly: GCF_040939455.1. NCBI lineage: Eukaryota > Metazoa > Chordata > Mammalia > Primates > Cheirogaleidae > Microcebus > Microcebus murinus. Next base: position 104,815,573 of record NC_134106.1, read on the forward strand.
TATGATACTGTTCATAATAATTTCATTCTTTGGACATTACTGAAAAATTGCATCTATACCTTTCATTTGTGTCCCTTTCAATACCAAATTTTCTAATATTCATGATTATGTCTACTATGATTCTTTCAATTTCATATATATTACATGTTTTTATAGCAGTTTTCAACTCCGTGACTCTAAAGTCTATATATGCAAAAAAATATATCTATATATAAGGTTATGCATATATTTTATTAAATATATTAAAATTAAATAGAATGCATTCTTAGAATGCATAGTTTTCTTGAATCTTTTGGCAGTGTTATTAAAATATACTAATAAAACATCTTATGTTAAGGAAATTCATGTATTTTATTTTTGGCAAGAATTCAGTATGTGTCATTTTATACAGGCATAAAGAACCACTGTGCAGCAAGTTCATGAAAAGACACATAATGTAATGATTAATAGATGTGTGCAAAATTCTTAAAGAATCTGTCTCCTTCATCTGTTTAACAATGCATATGTTATTTATAAGATAATGCAAATATTCCCACATTAATTCACCACACTACCCTATAAAAGTAGGAGAAATTGTTAAATGGGGTGAAAAATGCAAGACATTTTTAAATTTAGCTATTATGCTGAGCACATGCAAATAGGAATATTGCTAGCTAAAATAATAATTTTTTAAATGTTGCCTTTGAAATGTTCATTTCATTAGCATGCATATTCCCCTAAAAATCCTGTAGTTAATACCATTATTTTGAGATAATGTAGTTATATATATATATATATATATAGTAAATAATAAGTTAAATATTATACTTTGCCATATGAGACAAAAGGAAAAGTTTCCCAGATTTGGAGCCAATTTCAAATAGCTATAAAATAAACACAATATAATTATTTTCTTTTGTATTTGTGTAGTTAGGATGGCCTGTAATATGATTTAAGTCCTGTAAATAACTGATAGTATGGGTTCCCTGGATCAAACTTATCTCTAAGAAGAAATATTTTAAAAGAAAAATAAACCACAAAACAATTTCTTTTGTAATAACATCAGTATCATATATACTTCATTCCCATCCCCAGCATCTATTCAAACAGCACAATGCTGTAATCATAGTGTTATAAAGTGATCTAAAATGTTATCTTTATGTGAAAATGGACTTTATCTATTTGTTCTTTGTCACATCCTTAATACCTAAAATGCTGCCTGAAATACTATGTCTAAGAAATATTAATTGAGTGACTATTTCTCAATAAAGATGCACTCATATGTATGACTGATTAATATTATTGGATGTATCTCCTTTTAAAAGTGGTCCTGTCACTCAACCATTTTCAAACAATTATTTTTTTTCCCTTTTTGTTCATGCATTTTTAAGCACATATTTATTGAGCATTTACTTCATGTATTGCACTTTTATAGCTCCTGGAAATATAACACTAAGCTAAATTAACAAACATTCTCACCCTCATAGAGTTTAAAATACATTGCTGGGATACAGACAAAAAAAGAAAATGATGATAATATATCTAGGGAAAAAAATAAAGCAGAGAAAAGAAATGATATTTTATTGCAAATGTAAATTTTACATATAAATAAAGCTGTGATGATGTTTGTATGTACATTTTCTATCAGAGAAAAAATCTGGTAATGCATAATGTAAAGTTTGATTTAATCTGGAGTCACTGATTTAACATCTAAAGAGCTGCCAGGAATCCCTACCAATGAGGAGCAGTGTATTAGTTTCCTGGGGCTGCTGTAAAAATTTACCACTCCGCATTTCAGGTACAGTTACTTAAAAGGAAAAACTTCTTAAAAATAAAATAATGGGCCGGGCGCTGTGGCTCACGCCTGTAATCCTAGCTCTTGGGAGGCCGAGGCGGGCGGATTGCTCAAGGTCAGGAGTTCAAAACCAGCCTGAGCAAGAGCGAGACCCCGTCTCTACTATAAATAGAAAGAAATTAATTGGCCAACTGATATATATATAAAAAATTAGCCGGGCATGGTGGCGTATGCCTGTAGTCCCAGCTACTTGGGAGGCTGAGGCAGAAGGATCACTCAAGCCCAGGAGTCTGAGGTTGCTGTGAGCTAGGCTGACGCCACGGCACTCACTCTAGCCTGGACAACAAAGCGAGACTCTGTCTCAAAAAAAAAAAAAAAAAAAAATAATGAAAACTATGTGCCTTAAAATGACAGAAATTTATGTTTTCACAATTCTGAAGGCCAAAAGGTTAGAATTAAAATGCATTAGCAGGGCCAGCTCCCTCCAGAGATACTTAGAAGAAATCCTTTAACTTCTAGCTTCTGGCGCTGCAGGTGCTTCTTGTCTTGTGGCCACATCACTCCGATCTCTGACTCCATCTTCACATGGACCTCCTCCTCTGTCTCCAACACTCCCTCAGCCTCTTTCTTAGAAAGATACGTGTGATTGTATTTAAATCCCACCTTGATTATCCAGGATAAGTGGCTCTTCTCAAAATCCTTAATCTATTCACATATTTTGCTATGTAAAATATAAAATTCACTCTTTTGCCATATAAGTAATACATCACAGATTCCAGAGTTTATAATGTGATATATCTATTGAGGGACCACCTTTCAGCAATAATCCAAAAATTAATTCCATTTAAACTTTGAGATTATTTTAATTAATACAGTTTGAGAAATCTGTTTCTTAGCAATACAAGCTAAGGAATAAAGTGAATTTGAAAGAAGATGAAAGGTTTAGTCACTCACTACTCAAATCTTCCATTCTCTCCATTTCATAGTGCACTTAGAGCAAAATTCCTTAAACTGAGCGACCGTAAACCATTTAAGGTTTGGGATACCAATTTGTGGTTTATACTCCCTTTGATGAAGGAACCCATGGATTCTTTTCTTTCTAAATATAAAACAAACAGTATTTAGAGAGATACATTTTAGTAATAGTGACTTCATAATTAAAAATACAAAATGAAACAGGTCATAATTAATTTTATATTAGCAAAAATTTAAGGTCATATTGTCAATTTTTTATTTTAAAAAGTGGGAATTTAAATGCTTACCTCCATTTCTTTTGATTTTGTTAATAGGCTCTTGAACACAATATTAATAGTAGCTAATGTCAGTTGAGTGATTAAAAAAAAACATTGTTAAGTATCTGGTTAATTATTTAAATCCTCACAGCCACTAGGATAGGTAGATCATATGGTTTTTACCATTTTACACAGGAAGAAATTAAGGCATAGAGAAATTAAATAATTTGCTGAAGTTTATTGTATTACTTGAGGATCATGATATAAAGAAAATGAACAGTATATGAATATATGTATATTCTATTTATATATTTGTAGAGATTTTTTATAAGGAATTGGCTCATAATATTATGGAGGCTGGCAATTTCCAAGATCTGCAGGGTGAGGAGAAACAATGTTTCGGATCAAGTCCGAAGGCAGGAAGAAAGCTGATGTCTCAGTTCTAAGGCAGTTAGGCACAATAAATTCTCTCTTTCTGCCAGAGAGAGGGTTGGTCAGCCTCTTTGTTCTATTCACACATTCAGTTGATTTAAAGATTTCTCCCTACATTAAGGAGAGAAATTATTCAATACACTGTTTTAAACTGTTGATCTCATCTAAAAAGATCCTCACAGAAACACCCAGAATAATTTTTGACCAAATATCTCTGCACCCTGTTTCCCAGGCAAGTTAACACATACAATTAATAATCAGTTACACAAGTAGGAAAGTGGTTCAATTGGGATTTGAACCCAAGGTGTCTCTTGTGTATGTGCTTTTAACTACTATGCTATACTGTAATTTGATTCATTTTCAGATATCTGTACATATAAGTCATTTTTATACTCCAGAATTGGCATGGTGAAAGTTCATGTGAAGAGTACTGTTTAATCATAAACTTCACAAAGGGATTCATCCATGAGTAAACCAAAGTTATAGTAAATATTTTATACATAAATAGATATCTAGATCTACTAGCTGGTCAGTGAGTGTGTGTATATGTGTGTTTGTGTATATGTAAAGGAGACAGAAATTCTATGAGACACTTATGTTGTTAAAATAGAAATTATTTCAAGGTATTTTTCCATAGCCAGGATTTAGTTAAATCCTTTAACTAAACTACTACATGTATCTGAGTGTTCTTTGAATGTTGCAATTGGCCAAACCATATATTAACAAGAGGTTTATTTTTTATTTTTATTTTTTGGCATATAGGAAATGGTGTTGTACAGTTTTATCATTAGATTAGAACTCAATAAATGTAAAGAAAGCATATTGATTCATTATTAGTTCATGCCAAATCAAGCAGCTGCTTTCATTTCAAAAATGTCTATAACTTAAAAAAAAACTTGCTAGACAGGAAGCAAATATGAAATAGTAAGAATAGAAAAAAAGCATTAACATTGATTTCTTTTTTTATACTCCACACTATTAACATTAGTTTTATATCTGTGTCTTGATTACATTTATCATTCAATTTTTATTTAGATGAAAAATTTACTAGGTTTAGAAATACAAAAGGAACAAGGAAAAAACACTAATGAATACAATAAATTCAACAAAACTTTGTTACAAATCATTTCTTTAAGAAGAGAGAACTTAATTTCACTTATTCTCCGTGTTGAAAAGTAAGTATAATAACATCAATTGTAAAAGCCCCTTCTCTTGTTTGTTTTGATAAACAAGCAAACAAAAAACAATGTATCACTGTATCTAAGTAAGATTTAATAACAAACTATGTAGTTAGAAAGCTAGTTTTTCTTAAATCTATTTTTCAGACTTCAACAATAAACAAAAATTTAAATTTTGCTTATGTTTGCTTCAGAAATTTAATGATTTTTTCAATTTCTTGGGGAAAATATAATAAAGTTAATCGTGACTATTAAATATTGTATATCAGTTCTGAGTACACCTCAAAGTCACTGAGTAATAATTTCTCAGAAAAATAAATTTCATACTCTTGTAAACAAAAATAATATTTTTCTAAAATTCATGCAAGAAATATTTGTCCAGGCAGGGCACAGTGGCTCACGCCTGTAATCCTAGCACTCTGGGAGGTTGAGGTGGGAGGTTCACTTTATGCCTTTCGAAGTTTGAGACCAGACTTAGCAAGAGTGAGACCATGTCTTTACTAAAAATAGAAAAAAGTTAGCCTGGCTTGATGGTGCATGCCTGTAATCGCAGCTGCAGCTACTTGGGAGGCTGAGGCATGAGAATCACTTGAGCTCAGGAATGAGTTTTCTGTGAGGTAGGCTGATACCATGGCACTCTAGCCCAGAGGACTGGGTGAGACTCCATCTTGGAAAAAAAAAGAAAAGAAAAGAAATATTTGTCCAAAAGTCTTTGCTGTTCAATATTACTATAAGGAACATAGTCAAATTGCCCCTTGAATTCATCTCAAATTAAAAAAAAATAAAAAAGAAGATCTTCTCTGCCACAAGGGACTACTTTCCACTTGAAGTATCCTTTGATAAAATGCAGATTAAACCTTTATTTGTACCTTTCGAGGAGGCATGGGGTCATTCAGATCTGCTAGGTCATTTGTAAAAATGTAAAAATCCCATAATTAAAGGACTGAATTTTTTATGACACTATTGTAGCACTTGAATGCTTTAAATATTGTAGCACTTGAATGCTTTAAATTATAAACAAAAACAGCAGTAGAATGAATTTTGACTCCATCTATAAGTTTTTACTGTACTGAAATGTTAAAATTCTGTTTAGAAAAATAATATCAGTCAAATAAGACTAGCTTAATTAGCTAGAACCAACAAATGGTGTAATTTTTGAAAAGTATGATGTTTAATAAAGTCCAATTATTTATTAGTTACTGTATTTCAGGAATATTTGTTCTCTATTTCAACAACAAACATTTGAGAAAAGTCATAGTAAATAAATAAAGTCAAATTGGACTTTATTAAAATTGAAGACTATTATGCATCAAAGGATATTATCAACAAAGAGGAAACACAACCTACAAAAAGGAAGAAATGTTTTTAAACAATATACCTGATAAGTGTTTAATATCTAGAATATGTAAAGAACTTCTACAACTCAGCAACAACAACAAAAAAAACCCAATTTTAAAATGGATAAAGGACTTGAACAGAGATTTCTTTAAAGGAGATATATTAATTGCCAATAAGCACATGAAGAGATGCTTATCATCATTAGTCATTAGGTAAATGCAAATCAATACCACAGTAATATACCACTTTACACATTCTAGGAAGGCTATAATTTTTAAAATGGGAAATAACAAGTGTTGGCAAGGATGTGGAAAAATCAGAACTCTCATATATAGCTAGTAATAATGTTAAATGATATTGTGCCTGTGTTTGGCAGGTCCTCAAAATGTTAACCATTATGTTACTATATGGCCCAGCAATTCCAATTTTAGGTATATAACAAAAAATAGAAAACAGAGACTCAAATACTTGTATGTCAATGTTCTTTGCACAATTATTCACAATATCCAAAAGTAGAAACAATCCAAATGCCCATAAACAATGACTAGATAAACAAAATATGGTGGTATATACATCCAATGAAATATTATCCATCAATAAAAAGGAATAAAATTCTGATATGTGCTGAAACATGGATGTACTTTGAAAACAATGTGCCCAGTAAAATAAGGGAGGCACAAAATACTAATGTTGTATGATTCAACTTATATGAAACATCTAGAATGGGTAAATTCTTAGAAACAGAAAGTAGATTAAAGGTTTCCAGGGCTGGGAAGAGAGGCTCCCAGAGAGATATTGCTTAATAATACAGAGTTTTGGTTTGCAGTTATGAAAAATTTTGGAAATAGATAGTGCTTAACATTGTGAATGTAATTAATGCCACTCACTGACTTGTACATTTAAAAATTAGTAAAAATGGCAAATATTAAGTTATATATATATATACTACTACAATAAAAAATAAACAGAAGTGACTTGATTTTGAAAATTACATAAAAGATACTATAATTTCAAATACTAAGTTCATATCATAGCATTTATTGTAATAAAACTTTCCATTGTAATTCTGACCCTCTAGCAATTTTGACCCTTTAGCCATTTAGTAGTCTATAGCTATCTCATACCCCCTTAAAATGATTGTATTTCCACCTTAAAACAACTGTATTTTCCTTTAGTTTGGTTTCTCTTTTTTTATGTGACTAGAGTCTTGAGAATGTCACATTGCAAGGATATTGTAACTCACAATGTTTTGAATTTTGTATGCACATAGGCATTCTGTCCCTAGAACTTCGAACTAAAGGCATAAATTGTCGAATATACTTTAATATGTAGCACCTAGATATTAATATTTTATTTAGAAGGAAACTAGGAACTAGAGATGCCTGACTTACTTTGCTAGCTCTGAGCATTAGAAATTTTAAATTCCTTCCCCTTCTGCACAAACTATCTTGTATCAGTCACTAAGTCCTACTGAAAAACTTAATCACCCTCTCACTTTGCCACTTTTCTCTGCAGCCATCACCATGCATCAGACCATCTGCATTACTGGGCATACTGCAGAAAACTTCTCCAGGCCTCTTGCCTCAGATCTTGCTCCCCTACACTACATTCTCTACACAGCAATTAGGAAATCCTTTCTTAAATTTGCTTTTAGAGTAATACCAATCTTCTGAAAATCCTTCAGTGTCTCCTCATTGCCGTTACCTTTAGCTTTTAACAGCATAAATTGCAATATACATTCTTTAGACTCTTACCTACCACCTGCCCTTTCTTCTGTCCTTGGGCTTTTATTTATCTTTCAGGTTGGAAGTTAAATCTGAGATTGTCCTAGAAGACTATGATACTTCATAGACTATGGCATGTGCCCCTGTTTTGTGTTGCCATTTATATATTTCATTTTATTGTAATTATTAGTTTAGTTGTTTTTCTTACCACTAGATGGTAAGTTCTAATAAATAGGTCAGGTATTTAGGCCTCTGTTTAGTCTCTATTTCTGGCTAAACTTTTGTACTGATAGCATATATCTCAGTGCATGGGAAACATTAAGTGCTCAATAAGTATTTATTGAATAAGTGAATAGCAACAGGTAGGCTGGTTTCACATAGTCCAATTTGTACTCTGACTAAAAGAAATAAAATTTATAATATTGTGGCTTTTGGTTTGTAATTAACCTGTTTTCTTGGTCTGGTACCTTCCTACTCCTCTACAACTTCACTACATATCTGTCTCCAGGTATACTGCAATTTTTTCAGTTCTTTAAAAGAACACATTCACTCTTGACCATAGACTTTTCTACGTGCCATTTTTGTATCTAGTATACTTTTTTTTTAACTTCAAAATATTAAGGGAGCCCAAATGTCTTTGTTGTATGGCTGATTCAGGGCTATAATTGTGCCCATCACTGGAATATTGTTCATTGTACCTGTTACATGGGTTTTGCCACTTCCCTTCTCCTCCCTCCCCCCTCCTTGATTTCCAAAGATTTTTCTTGCCTCTGTGTACTTGTCTGCCCATAAGTTAGTTCCAATTAATTAAAGAGTACATGTGGTGCTTGTTTTTCCACTCTAGAGATACTTTGCTTAGGATATGGTCTCCAATTCCTTGCAAATTGCATTCTCTTAAGTTTCTTTGTGTCTCCTATCTTTTAAACTTTATTTAACTTCTTTTTTTTGTCTTTTCCTTATTTCAGAATGTTATGGGGGTACAAATGTTTTGGCTCCTTCTTAATACTGAACAAACTAATAATCACTAGTTCAACATTTATCTTTTCATTTATGTTACAGTGCCTACAAGGACAGAGACTAGTCAATCTTGTTTACCAGTACATTCTCAATACCTCTTAGCATAGTGGATGATATAGAGTAAAACCTCAATAATCACTTATTGAATTTAAGATAACTAAAAGAATCTTTAAGATGAACTATGTTCAAAATATGGAGATTGGTGTACATTTTAGGATTTACATTTTGTATGATGAAAATGAAAGGCTATAGTATAATACTATCTAGTATTAGTCTTTTGTCCCTGCTTATTAAAGGAATGGTAAGTATAGTTTAGAGCTGATCTCTATAATTATTTTCTCCAGATTTCTTTCTAACATTTCCATTTTCCTTTGTGCCACACAGATTAGGATAGTAGGGAATAATTTCTTCTGAATTTGAAACCTTCTTACCAATTATAGATAATTCTATATCTTTTCATTGAGTACTTGTAATGTCTGTGTAATACTTCATTTCTTTCTAAATAGAGTAGACTTTATTTGTATTTTTTCAGAGGATTATCAATTTCCTTCTTTGAATGCTCTAAGAGTTTTTATGTATTTTTTTTTTGGTGATATAACTGTGTTTTTGTGGGGAGTTTATTGTTGGTTTGTTTTGGGGGGATGCTCTCATTTTCCTACTGGGAGGCCCACAAAGGAATGGGTTTATCATTTTTCTACAATCATGACAATTCTTATGTAATACTATTAAACCCTAAATGTATTATAATTTCAAACCAATAAATAATAGCTGTGATTTATTGAGCCTTTTATTTGCAAGCAAACTGTTAACTTCTTTACAGCATTATCTCATTTAATTTGTCAACAAATCTATGTCCAAATACTATTACTAATGTTATGTTACAGATAAAGAAACTCCTGGCCCAATGTTACAGTGGAATAAATTCTGAAATGCAAGTATGTTCATCATTTTAATCATTGTACCATCTTGCCTCAAAGTTAAAGGAAAGACTAATGAAATAATGCTAATTTTGTAGAATAAAATGGCTTTACAAATGCAGTCATTTCTGAACAATACAGAACATGTGCTCTGGCCAAGAAAAACTGGAGTCTTACATATGGAATAAGATGGCCCTAGCCATGCAGAAGCTCTAGATATTCATTGAAATGAATTTATTCTTATAAAATCTTTCCATTCCTTGCACATTGTCAACTTTGTGGTGATCTTAAATATGCATTTCTGTAATTAAAAATGAAGTATAATCCACTTCAAAGCCATATATGTGGTTTGTATTTTCCAAAGTACTTTTTTTACAGAATAATTTACAAAAAGAGAGCTGAATATACTAATTCTTAATTAAAATATGATCACATATAGAAGTTCCATAGATTTTTCATATAATAACTTTCAAAGATATGTTAGATGTTGTTCTTGAATCCAATATGTTAATAATACCCACTATGTTAAAATATTCCATTTGATTGTGCTGATATGGGTGACCTTGCAAGTCTCCATCTATCTCCAAGTTACTTAACAATGATGCTTCTGTTGAGGTAGGCATAGATTGTCTGGTAGGACACCAAAATTCAAACGCTGAAGCATCAATGATATCAATGGAAATGGATTGATATCAATGGAAAATGGATTTATCTTTTAATGTTCTAGACAGGTTGAAAGCAAAAGACTCAGAACTACAAATGTACTTTGGCTTGGAACACAGATTCTTTATTGAGATAAGTGAAATACCTGTGTGGTTTTAAAATAGAACTTATTAACAAATGCACACAAATCTACCTAGAATGCTGTCCTATTATCCATAGAATGGCTCTGGAAAATTTATTGATCATGTCTTTAGTGTTCATGAAAAAAATTCCTTTATGTTTTCATAAACATTAACATCTTAAAATATATACTTCAGGAGAAAAAAATTACATTGTATTTAATATATAGCATAACTGATATAGAAAAAGAAACAAGGCATTTGTTTCTAGCAATATGAAAAGTTGACAGTTCTTCATTGTTTTCCTTAGTTTTATTACTTTCTTTTCTTATTCACTAGTTTTTATGTACTTGATATTTTTTGCTGCTCTGACTAGCTTAAGTGCCCCTGTCAACAGTTCAGTTGTTGAATGAGGCAAAGTGTTAGTTATAGTGTGAAAATCTGGTGTGCTGTCAGAAAAGGGCAAGCCATTAACTTGTGAATTTCGACTTTGGTGTTCCTTAGCTCAATGATGGCTGAAAACCCTCTCTTATGAATTACTATTAAGGGTAACACGGCATATGCATTTAGGAAGCTTTGTAATTATGCGTACTGTAGTCCTCATCATATAAAACTACACTTATGGAGTGTTTGTGGTGGTGTTCTTCCTTAAAAAAATCAAAGCCCTGCTAGTTTTATAACTATAATGTTATTTTGAGAAATATAATTTATGACAAGAATGCATCCTTGAAGAAATGACCTACAGAATCCTATGTCACAGAAAGCCATTTTCGGATAATCTAGATAATTTTTGAAGTTGAGAACAATCAGAGTAAATTATGTTACTGATACAATACATTCAAGTCATAGCCTCTGTAAATACAAAATAGTAGAGTGCATGGAGGTTCGCAACCTTGTTCTAGGATAGAGATCCTGGAAACTGCATGATCAGTTGTCATGCAAAATGGCAAATATTATGGAAGGGCAGGATTATTATGTGTTCTGTTCTGTCTCTCAAACCACAGCATTATCATCAGAAACTACGCTGTATGGAAATTATTCCAAGCATTCTTAAAAACTTTGAAACATCTGTGGTATATGTGCTTTCTGTCATTTTAACACATTTAGGTCTCAAATATATAGTTATTAGTATTATTTTTAGCTCCTATTTACATAATGTGGGAATGTATTAAAATAAGATTTTTCTATATGGTTCCCAGCAGAGAATAACAATGACATATAAGTTTTCAACTTAACATTGGTGGTCTAGTGCAGGGTTTCTCAACCTTGGGATCATTGAAATTTTGGCTAGAAAATTCTTAATTGTGGGGGCTATCCTCTGTATTGCAGGATGTTCAGTAGCACACAAAGACACTGTAGCACCATACACTTACAGTTTTGATGATAAATTATGTCTCCAGACACTGCCAAATATCTCACAGGGGTCACAATCATGCCAATTGAGAACCACTGCACTAAGGCAAAGTGAGATAAATTTTCTTTAAAAGCTGAAATAAATGTAAGAGTATCTCAATTCTTATTTAGTTTCTGGTAAGTATTTTTGAATACATATCTCTGTCTCTCTGTTGCTTTCTTTGTCTCTCTCTGAGAGGTTGATAACACTGAACAAGAGCAAAGATTTCAAACTGTGTTCTTCAGGTATTTGGAGTTCCCACAAGTCTGAATAGAACTTTATTTTTAATATGTTTTAGGTAGTATTAAAAGTGTAAAAGTAAAAAGTTTAGAAAATCCTCTATTCAATATGAAATACTAATATGTTGTAAACATTAATTTATGTCACTATTTTTGTGCTGATTTTAGAAACTAGGATTCTTTCCTGGCTATCTCTGTGCATATAATATAATTTCTTACAAATAATGTAATTAAGAATGACTAATATTCTATATTTGCTTTTTTAAACACAGGTGCTTACGTGTCCAATCTTCTAAGTTTGACCTCGGGAACTCACTGGGAAGCACATGAGTGCTTGCCTAACTGTGTACCAGTAACTGTATTTCTCAGGGATAAGTGAGCATTAACTACATGATTATTTGTTGAAAATAACAAACATTTTCTTCACTCTTTATTGATGATTTTTCTGCTTATTTGTCAGTTTTGGGTACGTTTTGTTATGTTATTGGCCAGGAATGAGAAAAGTACATCTTCTAATTTAATACAAAAATCACCTTCCATTTCAAATTTCTTTATTTGTTTAAATCAACAACATGTTGATGTTTCCAAAAGCCCTATTACAAAGTATTACCATTTGTTTTGAGTTCTCTGTGTGGATTCCTATTTTTCAGTACTATGTAAATAAAAAAGAAAGAAGAAATAAATTGGATATAGAAACATATAAAACTGCAGTTGTCACCCATAACAACTGACAGTAACTTGTCTATTCACCAAAATAGGCTCATTTGTTCATGGATTGACTTTAAATGCATTTATACCTTAATTTGAACTTATAAAATTAACTTATTTTTATAAAGCACCCATTTAATCTATATTTTATATTAGAGGACTACTTAAGTTTAATGTGAAAACTATTTGAAATCAACATCATTACACTGCAATAATTCTAAATTCCTATTGTTTCTATGCCAGAAGTTTATAAACTGTGAAAGACATTTGAAAGAGAGAAAAATTTGCTACCAACATAGTTTTGTATAATTCTCCTATTAAAATAATTGTTAAGTCATTTTCTCCAATTTGTTTTTGCTGTTAAAAAACATGGTGTGAAATACAGATATTTCATTTTTATTAGTAGTAAGTCCTCGGATATGACTGATCCTTACAGGACTCGTAACTGACTTCGGCTATCATCTGCCCCATTTCCACTCTCCTTTGCCACAACCTGTAAATACTTACTGTATCCTCAGAATTTAACTCCCAATTGCGAATAGAGGCCAAAATAAATCATTGTCAGATGTTATATTTGTGAAAACTATAGGCTATATCCAAGGATGGTGAGAATTATTTCTCCTCAGGTGTCTTAGCAAGTACAAATGGTAAAATCTACTCCTTACTCCTCACCACTTTCTTTCAAGGGAAACACCCGGTATTGAAGTTTTCACCTTAAAACACCCCCAGAAATTTGGATAAATTGAAACTGCCTGAGGGAATAGATTATTGAATGTTTTTTCACAGGACATTAAAAACGAAAAGAGAGAGTTCTTTCAAGACACTGCAGTAAACAGTCTTAGTCTCTTAACACCTATTTGCAGCTGCCATCCCTTGCTTTTCTGTAAAAGATACAGAAAAATGAAGAATGGAAGCAGTACAAAAATAGACATCTGTGTATGACACTGGGAAATCACTGTGAACTGTCTGGAAAATAATGTCGGCATCATTGTGTGCAGCGGCTCATATGTAGGCTTTAGAGAGAGTCAGATCTGATTTGAAACTCTAGATTTGTTTCCACTAAGAAAAGTATCATCTACTCTTTTACTGAATTCTTAATGTGTTCTTGCTAAGGTCTTTGCATTTTCTCATTTACCCCTTAATCACCTACATTATAGGCGTAATTATTGCTATTTTACAGATGGTGAATTTGAGTGAGCCTCAGAGGTTGCCTGAAGTTGCAAAACTTGTTCATGTCAAAGCCAAGTTAGAGCCAAGCCCTGTTACCTTCCCCATTCTAAGACTTAACCAAAGACAGATCAAAACAATTGAAAGAAAAAAGCACTGAAAATAATATGATGCAGGTCCCCTAATCCTATGTGATCCGAAATAATTACTTTAATTAAATTTTAAAACACCAAATTGCTTCCCTGTACTGTCTTTTTCAATTTTTTGAGCAAGTGCTCAGTTTGTGAACAATGTCATCCAAGACCCTTCTTAAACACTACAGTTCTTCCCAATACTAACCGTTATGCCTTTCAGCAAGAAAGTAATTTCTCAAAACCTCATTTTCCTCTCTTTAGAAGAGGTTAAGAAGACCAAACTAACATTAAGATGAAAACTGTATGTACAATGCTTTTCATACTGCCTAAAAATTAGTAAGCTCTCTCTATAAAAGGTAGAAGTTGCCAAGTATTTACTGGAGAAGATTACTGGGCATATGGCAATGAGCAGGTAATTCAAAGTAAATTCAGTTGTCAATATTTGATAAAAGAAATGGTTAAATTACTTACCTTCATGAAACAAATTTTCTAATTCTAATAAATGGTTTTGATTTGCTAACTTAACAGGCAATATTGGCATCTATTGCATTCTAAGCAGTAGAGATATTTTAGAAATATTATAAATTCCTATATAAGAGGAAGTCACAGTTTATTAGAGAATGTGATTTGTCATTAATGTTAATGACTTCAGGATCCTGCTCAAGTAGTTTTGTCATGTCCTGCCATGGGCTGAATGTTTCTGTTCCCCCAAAATTCCTATGTGGAGACCTTAATCCCCAGGGTGATGGTTTTTGGAGGTGAGATCTTTGGGAGATAATTAGTGCCCGACAGTGGAGCCCTTGGGAAGGGGCTTAGTGCCTCTGTAAGTAGATATATGGAAAGATACGGTCTCTCAACCGCGTGAGGATCCAGAGAGGAGGCTACAGCCAGGAAGATGACTTCATCAGATTCCAAATCTGCTGGCACCTCGATGTGCAGACTTCCCAGCCTCCATAACTGTGAGGAATAAATATTTTTTGACTGGCCACCAGGACTGACTGGGAAAGTGTGGGCAGACATCGAAATTATGTTTAGCAGGACTGGATCACAAAAGTCAGTTAAACTTGAAGTGAGAAGGGAGCGATTAAGCTTCTCTGAACTACCCGTGAAAGTACCACACAAGAGAGCTGGAATTTGGATGCTTACCGCCAAAAGGACACTGGGTACCAGGCAGTGTTAGCCAGGCACTAAGATTTGTTGAATGCTCAACCAGGAGAAGGAGCTGCACCTGACCTTGCTTAGTAACAAAACATGAGCCTTTTCGACTCCCATTTCCCTGTCACAACAAATGGAGGAGTTTGTGATTAGAAGTAGAGTTTGTTTTATAGCCCAAGGATCTCTCCTTCCTTCTATTCCAAAGGGCCAAGACCTCTACTTTCATCTGTAATTAGCAAGAGGAGAAAATCAAGCTTTACATACAGGTTAAGATTAAATTAATAACAAAACAAAAGAGGAGTGTGTCCTAATTATCATAATTAGATATATGTGACTCAAAAGCTATGAATTCAGTTCAGATGTCATTAAGGAGCCACCAAATATTATTTTACCCAGGAGAGTTGTAATGATGACTATTGGAATAAATAGACTCTCTTGATATTTATAAATCAATGAGTGGGACAGCTCAACACGATAGCTGCAATGAGACTTAGCTATTGTTTAAATACCATCTCTCTCAGTAATAAAACAGCTACTTTTGCAGATATTTCGTTTTTGTTTTTTGTTTCTTCCAACACAAAATAAATTTTAGAATCTGAAACATTAAGGGCCTGGCCTAAATTATTCCCTTAAAAAACAGTAGATACTTTAATTTTGATGCATAAAAGCAATTATTTTCCTGTTATTATGCCTCAGAGGATCTAACAAATTCAAAAAATCAAAGGAGAAAAGCAAATGCAAACAAATGTTCCTCAATGAGCCATGCTGTATTTTGAGAGGCACTATAGCAATTGACTATTTGCAGATGGACCAAAAAAGAAAGTTTCATGGAATATCTCAATAAATATTTGTTGAATGAAAGAAAACTCTCTCTCCTTGGGAACACTGAATATACCAGAAATGTATTTAATTGAAGAAAAGGGGTAGGGAAAGCAACAACTTTAGGCTGTGTGGTCTCCTATGATTACGGTTGTTCCCTATGGTGTCTCTCCCTGCGGCTGAGTTCACTTAAGCCATCAGAATCAGCCTGGAGCACCTAGACAGCACAAGGAATGGCCATCTCATCACATTTTCAAAATTGTTTAAAACATAGCAATCATTTAAATGGACACTTTACCCAAAGAGTAATTTAATGCATAAAAAAAAAAAACAGAAATAGGCGTGAGAAGGAAGTATTCAGTGGTGGTAAGTGGAATGGACATTTTTTGCTCTTGCATTTATGTCCCAAATAAATGCACTGTAACTACCTGACATTTCAGTTTGGAAGTTTGAAAATGCATGCCTTCTTTCTAATCAACTACTGTTTCTGTTCGCTACAGCAGTGAAGATTTCTAGGTTTTAAAGTTATTCTTTAATGATGGGCATCTTGTGATCAATGTGTAGTTAATAATAGTATTTTATATATAGCATTATTTATCGGAAGCAATTGAAGTAGTTTTAACGGCTTTCATTTACAACATCATGGGGTGATGGCTGGCATTCTATTTTTTTTAACCTTTAGAAAAACTGCAGTAGAAAGAAATTAAATCTTTTTAGCTTCTCAGAAGAAAGGCAGCATGTAAATAGAAATTATTAGTGAGTGGTTTATTTCGTAATTCACAAAATTAGACAGTGGGGATCAGCTGTCCATAGAAATGAAATATTTGACTCTTAACTTTTTACTTTTACAAAATGAACTATTGAGAGTCATTCCTTTGTTGGCAGTGGCAGTTGTGGGGGAGTCCTTCTCATTTGGTGAGGCGGTACTAACAGTATGTTACCTTCTTTTCCTTCCTTTCAAGGAAACTTATTTTCTAGAAGAGGACCCACAAGAATTCAAAAAAACTGAAATTAGGATAGATAGTAGAGGTTTATTTTCTTTACTCATAATTTTATTGTATACTTGTAAATGTATTGCATAATTTAATAATCACATAATCAGTATCTAAATTTAATTACTATGAAGTATACGTAGAATGACCCTTTTTGAATATACTTAATTACAGACCTTTTTATTCCAACTATCTTCCATCTTGCTGGAAAACATAAATTTGTTAATCCTTCATTAAGCTTTTGATATTTATTTAATTTTCTAGATTTTCCTATTATATTGGTATTATGCCAAGGATAAATTTAATAATATAAACTGGAGTCAACTTTCAAATTAGGCAAATTATTGTCACTTAAGGAGAGCAAAGTTGATTATGGAAATACATGCCTATGACAAATTTTTCCTGGGTCAAATGTAAAAGCTGAAGGCCAAGGGAAGATCTTTTTTACTCATCACTGTATTTGTAGCAATTAGTACAATGTCCGGCACCAAATAAATATTTGTTGAGTAAATGAACTCATACTTATACTTTGGCTTCAGGCCAGCCTCGGTATAAGATTTCTTTCCCTAAGTTTGTTAGTAAGTCCAAAGAAGAATTAAAATTAGTTTGGTTATTATTGTGATATGTTAATCTAATAAATCTAGACCTTGTATTTTTTATGTTTAACTTTTAACATTCATTAATTCTTTGATTCAGAAAATTACGCTGAGTAGTATCTAGATACTAGTGATCTTGTTTCTGTTTGTGAAGCATTTGAAGTTCAAATACACACAAGTCAGAGGCATTGTGTAAATCCTTAGTGGATTTACTTTTCAGGAAACCTATTTAGAACACTGAGGAATTAGGAGAATAGACAAGGCTGTTCCCATTCTTAAAATTACGTAAGAAAAACATTTTTTTAAATGTGTTGATTCAGGAAACTTTGCTTTTACTTCTTCATTTTACTTTGCATTCTGAGGCTTTGACATTTGTAATAATATATTGCACACATTTCTATTTAGGATACAGGATTTAGAATTAACACAAAAAGTAAAATAAATACATAAATAAAATTACCAACTCTGGAAAATATTACAGGGAATACATATCCCAACTAGAAAATATTCTAAATAATTGAGGCAATTAACATTTACTTTATTATTATAATGTTTAAGAAGACTTCATTAACAGGAATATTGGGTATGTGATAGCTTCAATGTACTCCCATGAATATAAATGGATATCAAGTTTAAAAACCTGTTGTATAAATTCTTACTAATTATTGATCATAATTTAATTATTTATTGAAGATGCAAGGTAAAATCCATAGTTAGAAATTATAGCACTAACTAAAAATCTAAAAATTAGCTTTGTCTTTATATTTGGTGATGCTAGACCAGTACGTTCTGTGAAATAAAAGGAGAAATAATTGAATTGACAGTAAGTTTCTAGTATATGCCTCTTTGAGCTGAGTATGCGTCAAATGTTACACCATTAAGTGTCATAACAATCATTTTGTGCTTTTCCATTTAGCAAATGAGGAAAGTGAGTCTTGAGAAATTAAGTCTAATTCTCAATTTTCAGAAGGTTATTAGTAATAGAATTTACATTCTAAAGCAGGTTTTAAACTTCTCACTTTGTGGCTCTGTTAACAATTTCTATTCTGACTGTATTTCTTGAATTCCTTCCTTCCCACTCAATTTGCTGCTTCTAATCACCTATGGAACAGGAAAATGAGAAAAACTAATTTTTGCAGAGTTGGATATGAAAATAGAGTAGAGCAATAATGAGGACATGAAGGTCAATCTAAGAATGAAATTCATGAGCTTCAGTGAATGAACTTTTTATATCCATATTCATGCCGTAGGACTATGCCAATTTTTGGCACTAGGTACACTGTTATTAGTGCACCTGTAGAGACAACCCCACTGAAAAAGCGAAAGGGTTGTTGGGCTCAAGATAGAGAGTAGATTAAGGAAATTGTGTATGTTGCATGACCAAAGTCAAGAGTTATTTAGTTTCTTAGTGCTGCTGTAACAAAGGACCACAAACTAGGTGACTTAACTGAACAGAAATTTGCTGCTTTAAAATTCCATACGCTAGAAATTTAAAATCAAGGTATCAGTTGAGTTATGTTTCTTCAGAAACCTGTAGGAAAGAATTCTCTTTTGCCTTTTTCAGTTTCTGGTAGCTGCCGATGTTCTTTGTTTTTCAGCAGTATAACTGCAATCTTTGCATCTGTCTTCATGTGGTTATCTTCTTTTTTTTCACATGCCATTCTCTTCTCTGTGTATATTTGTGCCTAAATGTGCATATTCTTTCTTACAGGGACACTGCCATATTGGATTAGAACCCACCCTAATGACCTCACCCTAACTTGATTCCATCTGCAAAAAGCTAATATAACTTGAATAGAACTTTTTAAGGAACAAGAGTCAACCCATAATGATGTTTGTGAGCAAGTGTGAAGAAAAACTGAGAAGAAATATTTTTAAAGAGAATTAGAATAAAAATGGCCAATACTAAAGCACAGATTTTGGAAGGAGAATTTCAAAATAAACCCGTTGGATGGTGTTTGGATACCATGGTGCTTCTCTTGGATCCTTGATTTCTAATATTGTAGATGTGCAAATGAAAACTTTGGAAAATAGCTTTTTAATTTTATTTTTGGTGCTGCCCAGTTTTTGATCATTGGTTAAATAATCTATCAATAAATGAGAATGGCATGTATTTGCCTATGACAGAGAGAAGAATGAGTATTCATAAATCTCAGCTGTACAAGGGAGCCTCAAATTTTCCCTAAGGACTTTAAGCTGGGTTGTATTTAGGCAAAAAAGAAGGATAGACACAGATGAGCAAGAGTAATGGAGTATGTATCTCAGGCAAAAAATAAACACCAAACACAAAGAAAGAGCTGGGAACAAACATGAAAAAGGAGCCTTAAAAAAAAGCTCTGAATAAAACTCTATTTTTTAACTTCAACAATGGATGCATGGATTTTTCACAGAGCATAAACTGCATCTCAAATAATCAGGTATCTTAACTACATGGCTATGAAAATATCACCCTGAATTATTAAGCCATT
This sequence comes from Microcebus murinus, assembly GCF_040939455.1. Taxonomy (NCBI): domain Eukaryota; kingdom Metazoa; phylum Chordata; class Mammalia; order Primates; family Cheirogaleidae; genus Microcebus; species Microcebus murinus. The sequence continues at coordinate 104,835,638 of NC_134106.1, forward strand.
AACTCAGCATGAAACATAATACCAGAAAAATGTCAAGGATTTATGTACATTTGTCATCTTCTTTGAGTCAATAATAATTTTCTAATGAGTTTTATTTTTATAAATAAATGGTATGTGAAAAAAAATCACAAGAGTAAACAAATTCAGAAAAAGAAAAAAAAGTAACTATTAAAGATTTTATGTGTAATCCTTGAATCATGTTTAGAATACAAAGGAAGCCATAAATAATAAATTTATTTTTGATTTTATTTGTACTTAAACAAGTTAAACAAGCATATTTTTTTTCTCTGTAGAGAAACCTCTCATAAAATAATCAATTACAATCATTCCGTTCATTCTGCTTTTGTGAAATCAGTATTTATATCTTTCTTTCTTTAAATGTTTGCCTCTGGAAAGCTCTAAATATATTTCACCTATGAAGTTTGCTTCTGCTATTAAACATGGATGCTAAGGAGCTATTTGCTTCCATTTGCTATTAGCAATGAACTTGCAAAGTCATCAACTCCAGAACTGAACTATTCTTATATGAAATTTGGTAATTAACAAATTTACTTTCATGTACATTTCCAAAATATTCAATAAGCTCTGTATTTTCTATATAGTGTATAATAGTTAAAAGCTTAGGCTCTGAAATCAGAATGCAGAGTTTCAAGTTGGCCTCTGAACTTTTTCTTCTGCTATGGAATAAAAATAAATAATGTTGGTGACCCCATAGGATGCTTGTAAGGACTCAATGAAGTAATGTTTATAAGGCATGTATACTAGTATCTTTCCAGTAATCAGTTTAAATTAATGTTACCTGTTAATATTCGTATTAAATAAGTTACCAGAATCAATCATAATTTCAGTTTCAAAGTGTTTAAATTAAAAAACAACACTTTTGAGAGAAAGAATGTATATAGCAGACTGAGAGAATAAAGACAAAATACATGGAAGAGAATGAGAAAATATTTTTCCCATAAACCATCATTACTTACATTAGGAGCAATAGCTTTTATTTCTCTTGAATATCCCATGTGATACACATATTCAAAGACACATAGCACTACAAACATCAATTTGAAAATGATATTTCTTTGCTTATTTTGCATTGTTGAACACCATAAATGTAACACATACTAATATTTCTTAAAATTTCTTTGTTCTGTATCTTCTATTTCCTGTATATGCAACAGCTACATACACACGTCATTCTTCTAAAATGATATCACGCCGTTCTTCTGCATCTAGTTGAATAGCTCTGCTCTTATTTTCATCATGATAAAAATTGGTCAGGCAATAAACAAATCCCCTAGAGAAAGGAGAGTGGAAGAAACCCAACAGACAGAGCCAGAGCCCTTTTATACTAAAGAGAAAATGGGAAATAGACTCAAATATTACTGATTTTATTCATACCGCATTTGACACACAACATTTTAGAGTGAAGAGGTAACACACTTAGGTTGCTGTGTTAAGCAGGGTCTAACCAGATAACAGAAACCACCTGAATGTTTAAACAGAATAATGAAAATAATTTGTTATTCAAGTGGAAGAAAAGCTGAGAGTCCAAACTTCAGAGAGCAGAATAGTCCAGAGATTAACCATATGAGGAGCCACCATGACCCCTAGGCTGGAGGCATAAAGGGAAGAGGTACTTTTGACAGGACTCAGGACCCAGAATAGACCAGAGGATGTAGAAGACGTGCCAGTTTATCTGAGAGAATTTGCATCCACAGAAGAGACAGTACCACCCTCCATGTAATACAAGATAGAGAAAAAGTGGATAAATTCATTTGTTCCTTCTGTAACCCCAGCTGATAACCTCAACAAGACCAGGCTATACCTAGAAGGAAGTCAGCTCACTAGAGTCCTTATGAAATACAGCCCCAGTCACCCCATAACATAGAGCAAAATAATGAAAAGTAACCAAGGTAGACATAAGGATCCAAGGGCAAAAAAGGGCTGGAGGAACACAGAAAATGTAGAAAGATTAGTTGTGTATGTGCAGTGATGAAAAACAGCAATAAATTATATTATTTGGAAAACTCAGATGGAAGGGTGGATGGATGGATATTTGAGAGCGAGAGGGAGAGAGGGAGAGAGAGAGAGAGAGAGAGAGAGAGAGAGAGAGAGAGAGAGAGAGAGAGAGAGAGAAAGCTAGAGAGAGCACAAACCAGAAAAATCTATTTCGGGTGATAACAACCAAGAGTATAAGTTTCAAGGATGGTTTTATTTGCTTTGATTCAGATTTAGTGACCTTAGCTGTTATGGTGATTTAAAAATAGCTGTTCATTTCTTGACATTTGTGTGTGTTATCATTTCTGTCTGAAAATTTTATAATAAAGACTATTAAGTGACATAACACCACCAAGTTTTTTTTATTCTTCCCCTTAAGGATGACTTGAGAATTTTAGCTATACATTTATTTTTTGTAATGTCTTAATTTCCACAAAATATGGTTTCTTTAAAAACAAACCGTAATATCATCAACAGGCCTTTGAGCTGATTATTACTCAAAGATCCAATTTGTAATCCATGTTTGTCCATTTCAATGAATAATGTTTAGTCTTTGTTCACCTGTGGAGGGACTTAGCCTTATCTTCTCAGCTTATTCAATGCAGAGCCAATTCCAGTTTTCTTCATGAATATAGTATTTTTCCACAGCTTTGAAAATCTGGATTATCACAAACCAGGCACTATAGTAATCTTTTTGTAGAACGGAGTTAAGAAACCTGCTTCAGATTCTTTGCTCTATCTGGAAGTAAGGTTGAACAGATCAAAGTCACCCGGAATCCATGTCAACATTTTGGGATCTCAAATTGACTCTCTGCAGGTTTTCCAGATGACACCGTTGATGCTTTTCAGAGAATATACTTAGCCCAAGTAAATAATTCAAACCAATATAGAAAATTATTTCAACCTTTGTAAGCCTCGGTTTTCTCACTTATACTTATTGTGAAGATTAAATATGATACCATACACAGGTGCTCAATACAGATTCATATCTTTTGAAATGTTCTGCACGGTAATAGTACATTTATGAGATTCAGATATAGAAAATGTTTTAGACATCTCCTGGTTTTGTGTTATGGTTTTGACTCTGTCCTTGTGACTGTCATACTTTTTAACATCTCTCTACTTTCAACTTATTCTTCCAATTCTATAGTGAACAGGAAATAACAAAGCCAGAAAAACAGCTAAATAAGAGTAGATTGGTTCTATCCAAGGTCTTAGGAACTCTTAAAAAAAAGTGTATCAACTTTACTACATAGACTTTATGACATTAATTTTCTCTGTGAGGGTGCCATGTCTTTTCACCTTTCTTATGCTTGGGTAAAGACTGCATAGTTTAGGTTGTCAAATTAATGACCTTGGTACATGATAAAATATTGCTGTTTTATGGTCTCTAAGGAATCATAAAAGTGATGCTGTTTTAATATTATGAAAAGAATACAATTATTAAATATTTTCTTCCTGTTTAAACACATTTAATTATCATGGTTCTATGAATAATTCATTTAATCCTTAATGGTGATAATGTAGTTGCATAAATAGTAATGATGCAAATAGAAAGAATAAGGTAAGTATTCAATTATTCTCTTTATTGGTCAGACTATAAGTTTATGGAAGCCACAGCAATTCTAAATACAGTGTTGATCATTTACATGGGAGAGATGGAGGAAATTAGAAATTATTAAAAACAAATTTCCTGTCCACTCACAGCCTAATCATACAAATTGCATGCCCTGGCTTCATAATGTGGACTTCTTTATTTGATTTAAATAATCCTTATACTCATCAATAAATGCACAATTTAATAACTGTACTTCCTAAGTGTTTGATTGGTACTATATCTGTGATTTGTTTTACTACTTAATTATAATGTGTCAATTTCTAATAACAAGAATTAAAAATAAACACATAATATTGAAAATGAGCTTGAGAATGGTTACTGATACTTAACCTGAATTTTCCTATTTCTTGCATGGCACCAAGCATTGATGGGGGACAAGTTAGGATGACTTTTAAACTATGATAGAGTTGCCCAAAATAGCAGACTGATTATAAAAAGGCTACAGTGTTCATTGCTTCATTCATTGCTATTAAAATACCCTATTTGCTCAATAGAATGAAAATAAAAATACAACATTAAGTACCTTTTATGTACAAGATGTTGTAAAACTTTTTAAGTCCACAGTAACACTGTTCATTGTTCATATACTCACAGTAACACTACAGTTTTATGGGGGAAAAATAGGCAGATAATAGCAAACCAGGATACATGGCAGAATTTTTAAAATATTCACTGCCTCCACAATCTGTGACGAAGACAATAGCGGAAGAATCCATTTATTTTGACATCAGAAAATGTTTAAGGAGGGAAGGGTTAATGGTTTTAAGTCTTTCAAATGAACAATTTTGAGAGTTGAAAATTGGGAGACCAGCTCTTCTCAGACTGAAAGATAAGTCTGGGCAAAGACATGAGTAGGAAAAAGGCGCTAGCAAGAAGAGGTAACTGAAATGTTGGAGAAAAATGCCGGAGGGAAATGATTAATGAGACTGGAGAGGCAGTTTTGGGGCAAAGGCAGAGAAATTAGTCTGCCACTGAAAAGCACTTGGTTTGTGTTCTTGTCTTCCTGCTTCCCAGGACATAGCTGTGTGCTCAGAGAAGACTGGCTGCAAGTACAGGCTATACAAAGTCAAGCTGGGTTGCCAAATATTTGACATGATTTGCAACTGCTCAGACAGAGGTCCCCTCTGAAAACATATTATATTTCCACTATATAATAGTTAAACTTTTTTTTACTTTTGCATTTTTGAGTGCCTATGAATATTGATAAACTACTTGCATGTGTCAAAATTTAATTCATTATTAACAAATGTCTCGATAAATGAATAATAGCTTAAATGTCTAATAGACATCTCATGTTAAAGTGTCAAATACAAATCTTGTTCTCTTCCCACCCAAATCTGCTTACCTTCTTACTACACCAAGCCAGATCATGTCAACTCATCAACTCCATCCTTCCATTTTCTAAATAAAAATCTTGGCATTATCCTGACTCTTCTACAGCTTTTGCAACACGTATCCAAATTCTGTTGGCTCTGTCTTCAAAATCTATTAAGATTCTTGTCATTTCTCACCCCTTCCAGAGCAGCCATCCCTGTACTGTTTCTTGACCTCTTTTTTTTTTTTTTAACTAATACCCTCATATAAGGACTACTGCTTCTACCCTTGCTCTTTTCAGTTAATTTATAACGCATCACTAGAGCAATGTTTTTCTTTTAAACAAAGACAAATCATGCTATATTTTGGTTCAAATCTCCAAAAATCTTTAATGGTTAAATTTATGTTTTAACTACATGGGCCATGAAGTGTCCCAGACATTTGGTCAAACATGATTCTGGGTGTGTCTGTGAAGGTGTTTCTGCTTTAATATTTGAAGCCACAGTCTAAGTAAAGCAAACTGGCTTCCTAATGTGGGTGGGTCTCATCCAGTGACTTGAAGACCTGAATAGAACAAATGGGCCCACTTAGGGGAACTCCTCCTGCCTGACTGAGCTAGAATTTGGGTCCATTCCTGCCTTTGAACTAGAACTGAAGCATAAACTCTACTTGGGACTCAAGTCTTCCAGTTTTTGGACCACAATTTATACTGTCAGCCCTCCTGGTACTGCAGCATATCAATTGCAGATCTTGGAACATGTCAGATTCCATAATTGTGTGAGCCAACTCTTATTTTTTTATTTGTGTGTGTGTGTGTGTGTGTGTGTGTGTAAACTATTGGTTCTGTTTCTCTGGAGAAACCTGATTGATACAGGGTCCTGATTTCATTCAGGGTGAAAGCCAAAGCCTTCACAACTACCTTCAAGGACCTAGATTCTGATTCTCCTTCACTGATCTTATCTGTGCTATTTTCATCTGTCTTCTCTTGGTCTATACAAGCTGAATTTCTTGCTATTTTGAAACACTGCAGGTCTCAAAAGGCTTTCAACCCATTGTTTCTTTTGCTTAGAACATTCTCCTTCATGTCTTCATAGCTACTCAGTCATATCCTTCAATTTTCTGATCAAAGACCTCCTTCTCAGTGAGGTATTAATATATCCTGACCAAAATATTTTATGTTGCAAGACAAAACCATTCCTTCTCCATTCACTCCTGAGCCCTCTTAGTCTTTTATACAAACAATACCTAACATATTTTCATACTTTATTAATATGTTATTTTAGTTGGTTACAGTTTCTCTCACTCTACCATAATTTGTGCTGCATTAATATCTTTTTTTAATCACATATTCCAATGATCTAGAACAATACATAGAGCATAACATGTGGCCAAAAAGTATTTGTAACCTGATTAAGCTAATGTATATCATAGCACCACTGTGTGCCTGAGACTATCCTGTAAAATTGATATAACTCCAAAATATCCTTATTAAATCAGTTATATTATTATTGTTATTTTATAGGTCAAAATTGGAGTATTTAGTAAGCTGCCCATACACAGTTAATTAATAATAGAGCTAAGGCTGATAATTTAGCAGGAATTTGATAGTAAAACATTTAAAATAAGCAATGGTTACACAATGTAGGGTAAGGATTTTCAAGAAAAAAATTATTTATAACTCCTTATATTTTAAGAATATGAAGCCAGATTAAAGGTCCATAGAAGAAAGAGATTTTGAAAAAAATCTATAACAGGCATAATATAAGATATACAAAGACAATCAAGTTTTCTTGAATTTCGAAATGTGAAAGGGAAAGGAAGATGGATAAGAATTGAATAAGAACCAAATGTATCTATAAAGGCATAGGCTATTTTAGCACAACCACGTTTTCCTCTTTATTCAATAGTGCTTACCTATCATTATGCAAATAGTCAAGAACTTCTAAACACATGATTTTAATTTTTTATTAACCCAAGCTGTCTACAGAATAAAGTCAAGTACTAGAAGCCAAGCTGGAGCACAAGGTAAACACAAAGTTTTCCTTCAAATTGCCTAGGCCTTGGCTCTGATATATTGTAGCTCTGTAAGAGAGGGGAAAAAAAAAAAAACTGTTTTGAAATGAGTGATCAAGAAATTTTTTTTCAGCAATATGGTAAATAAGCATTTTTAAAAGCCTTCATACTTCAAAATATTTAAATGTGAATACATTACCTAATATAATCTGAATTTTTTATCAGGCTAAAATTCCTGTATTGAAACCCAATCACCAATGGTACTAGGGAATGGGGCCTTTGGGATATGATTAGATCATGCAGGCAGAGCCCTCCTGAATGGGATTAGTGCCTTTATAAAAAGGACCTCAGCGAGCTGCTTTGCCCCTTCTACCATGTGAAGACACAAAGACAAGGTGCCATCTCTGAATCAGGAAACAGGCCCTCAACAGACATCGAGTCATTGGTGCTTTGATCTTTGACTTCACCAGCTCCAGAACTATGAGAAACAGATTTCTGTTGTTTATAAGCCACCTAGTGGAGTGAGACATTGCCATAAATATATATTAAAGTTCATTGCTAACCTCATGACAAATTAGGTAACTTTCTAAAGGCATACGCACAGATTAAACCATAGTGGAAAGTGAAAGCTAAAGGACAAATGTTTATTTCAGGTACCAGGAGATTTGGGTGAAAAAAACCAAAGATATAGGCCTCAGGCCGAAGCCAGGAGTAAGAACAGGTGGATGAGACTGAAATCTAAACTCATTACAAAACTTTAATGTTGAGAGGAATCACAAACTCACAGTTAAAGGATGGATTAAGAAACGAAGTCCATTATCTGATGTATGGAAAGACAATGAAAAAGCCTGTTGAGATCCCCTTTAAATTGGGTAAAAAAGAAAGATAAAAAGTTACATTTCTGCTATAATTTATATTAATAACTTAAATCTTCTCTCACTTGGGCCTGGGGTTTGGATTTATGTTAACTGTATGATCAGAAGGATCAGAGCAAATTCATATCCTACCTGCATGCACATATATACCCTACACTCAGTCTCGCCCAGTTTCCCACAGATTAATCTCAACTAAATATAAGTCACTAAAAATTTATCAAAAGCAAATTATCATAAATATCATAGAAATAAATTATCATAGTAGGGCTGTGGAGTCTAGGATAATGTAAGTAAGGCCCTCATTTCAGGTGCAAAATATAAGTGGCCAAAATACTATGTCAGCAAGATAAATAATAGTTTAATTCATAAAATTAAAATTAACACAAAATTACAGGATAAGATATCAAAATGTTAGTTAAAGTGAGGATGTGCACCAACGGAATAGGGTGAAGCAAGTGAGGTGACTTGTGCAAGTTCAGAATTGTATTCTGCCTTTATTCAAATTTGGGGTAATTTTTATCATATAATTTTGCATTAATTTGATTTTTTAAAAAACATTACATTAAAACTATTATTTATATTGATGACAGAGATAAATGATCCCTTATATTTTGACCCAGAGCAAGTGCCTCATTCACCTAATCATAGTCTTAGTTCTGTATTCTAGGTAAGAATCAGCAGAAAAAAGAATCAGTCAACATGTTTAAATCACAAGACTTAAGGCATTTAAATGTCAACATTAGAATAAAAAATAGCTATGTCTATAACATGTACACAAATAAAAACTCAAAACATTAATAAGCAAGAAACGAGAGGTTATTAAAAATGACAAAGAAATTAAAGTTCTATTTATTAGGTTGGTGCAAAGGTAATTGTTGTTTCAGGCCATGAATTTTAAATCATTATAACCAGGCTCAAATACATCTTTATCAATCAAAATAGGAACCATTACAATCAACATATTTTTGCCAATGAGAAATAAGTTTGTTTATTCCTGTAGCATAAAAGTCCGGGCAGGTGGGAGGGGGTGGAGGGATGGGTATATACAAACACAATGAGTAAGATGTGCAACATTTGGGGGATGGTCATGCTTGAGGCTCTGACTCGAGGGGGGAGGGGGGCATGGGCAATATACGTAACCTTAACACTTATACCCCCATAATATGCTAAAATTAAAAAAAAAAGAAAAAGAAAAGAAAAAAAATTAAAAAAAATAAAAGTCCATGCTTCAGGATGCGTTGGACTATTGGAAAGCATTTTCTGTATCCTGGTTGTGGAAGCGTTTCCTCTGAGAAAAGTTGTAGAGTTGCTTGAAGTAGTAGTTGTAGTCTGTTGGCGAGAGGTCAGATAAATGTGGCAGATGAGGTAAAACTTCGTAGCCCAATTCGTTCAATATTTGAAGCTTTGGTTGTGCGATTTGCAGTCCGACGTTGTCATGGAGAAGAACTGGGCCCTTTCTGTTGACCACTGCCAGCTGCAGGCGTTGCAGTTTTCAGTGCATCTCATTGATTTGCTGAGCATACTTCTCAGATGCAATGGTTTCTCCTGGATTCAGAAAGCTGTAGTGGATCAGACCAGCAGCAGACCACCAAACAGTGCCAATGACCTCTTTTTTGGTGCAAGTTTGGCTTTGAGACGTGCTTTGGAGCTTCTTTTCAGTCCAGCCACTGAGCTGATCATCTCAGTTTGTTGTATAAAATCCACTTTTCGTGGCACGTCACAATCTGACTGAGAAATGGTTCGCTGTTGTTACGTACAAGTAGAGAAGGTGACACTTCAAAATGACGATTTTATTGATTTTCGGCCAGCTCATGAGGCACCCATTTATCGAGCTTTTTCACCTTTCCAATTTGCTTTAAATGCTCAACAACAGAATGGTCGAGTTTGAGTTCTTCAGCAACTTCTCGTGCAGTTGTAAGAGGATCAGCTTTGATAATTGTTGTCAACTTCTGATGCCCCAGCACTGCACCCCTCATCTTCAAGGCTCTTGTCTCCTTTGCAAAACTTCTTGAATCACCACTGCACATTCGTTAGCCGTTCCTAGGGCAAATGCGTTGTTGATGTTACAAATTGTCTCCGCTGCTTTATGACCCAGTTTGAACTCGGTTCAGAAAATCCTCAAATTTGCTTTTTGTTTAACATCATTTCCATAGTCTAAAATAAATATAAAATAAACAGCAAGAAATAAGTCATTACCAAAAAAACATAAAGCAAGGACTGCACATTAAAATGATGTATGCTATAACCACGTTTATTTAAGAATGTATTGCACTCCTTGTTCTACTACTTTCCCCTCTTCTCACTACTTGACTAGTCCAAAAAAAATGTATTCCACTTTCAAAGGCAAATTTCAACAATACTAAACTGCAATTACTTTTGCACCAATCTAATAAATATGTATATATATATCTCCATATGTATATGTATTTTACATATATTCATGAAATTAAAATTTATTACATGAGTTAATGGGAAGACCAGACAAAACTGAAGTGAATTAGTGAACCAGAAATTAGATCTGAAAATTGCAGAAAATAGATTAAAGTACATGGAGAACATAATGAAGATTAATATTATTCTCATCACAGTTTGGGAAAAAGCTAACAGTCAAAATCATGGGGAGGAAATATTTGAATAAAATCTAGCAAAGAATTTTTCAGAGTTGATAAAAGGCATACACCCTAAAACTCAAGAAACAATATATTCCTAACAGGATCAATAAAAATAAATACATACATACACAGCAAGTAAAACATGTTTAAAATATCATCTACAAACCAAAACAAAAACCTTACAATTACACTTAAACAAACTTTGCAACAACAGCATTAAGAACCAAAACACAGTGGAAGAATACTTGCAAAATGTTAGGAGAAATGAACTATCAAATTTAAATTGTGTACCTAGCAAAATATTCCTTAAAGAATTATATTATTCATTTTTTCCTTTTCTAAAACCTAATAAATATTTTAAATTGACTAAGAGAAATTTTACATGTAATATTTATCATGTGCAACCTGTTGTTTTGAACCTAGCAAACTAATTTTTAAGAACAGAGCAAGAGAAACAAAGACTGACAAAATTTACTATCAATAATCCCTCTCTAAAAAACATACCTATATATGTGTATGCACGTGTACACATCTGTATACATACGTATATATACATACCCATACATGATGAATTTCAAACAAGTAAAACATATCTAAAACTAAGAAGGAAGAAAGACATGGTAGGCAAATACAAACTTAGGCACTAAAATTTAAACAAATGTAGGCCAAGAACAGTGGCTCTCGCCTGTAATCCTAGCACTCTTGGAGGGAGAGCCAGAGGACTGCTTGAGTTTAGGAGTTCGAGACCAGCCTAAGCAAGAGCGGGACCTCCATTTGTCTCTACTAAAAATAGAAAAGTTACTCAAACGTCATCGTGTGCACCTGTAGTCCCAAATATTTGGGAGCCTGAGGCAAGAGGATTGCTTGAGCCCAGGAGTTTGATGCTGCAGGGAGCTAGGCTGATGCCATGGCACTCTGGCACTCTATGCAGAGCAATGAGTGAGTCTCTGTGTCAAAGACAAAACAAAACAAAACAAAAACCCAACAAACAAAAACAAATATATGCTGTTAAAAAAAATAGTAGCAATGTCTAATTTTTGGATCCTGATAACATATAAGATTTGAGGTTTAATATTTAAATACTGAAGGACAGAGTAATTTGGACTACCAAAGACTTGATGTCACCAAATTGGCTGATATTTGAGTTATTTTTTATGGATCTGATAAGCCTTGTTTAGTTTAGCAGTCATTCAATTTACAAAACATCAGGATTTTGTGGAGGAATTGTATTTTATATTTTCTTACTTTTCTTTAAAACAGGAAGTGAAATTAACTTCATGTAGCAGATAGCCACTCAATATAAGGATCAACACAGTTCCTGGAGCATATCAGGGAAAAAATGGTTATTGAATCCAGGTACCAAGAATGAGATAAGTAATATGGATATTTTTCTGTTTATATTTTTAAAATAATTATACACCTATTTTTAAAATAATTATACACCTAGAAAACAAGGATTTTGTTGAAAATTATTAAAGATAATTAGAAAGTCAAAAAGTATGTTTGAAACAAGCTGAAATAAATAATAAATGTGATTTCACATTGAATACTAATGAAAGAAAAGCTTTTAAAATTTTTTTAGTTTAATTGTATATTATATAAAGTCAGTTTAACTCTAGCACAAGTGAAAATTCAGGGAGAAAACTGCACTTATTTAAAAAGAAATATTTTTCTAATTTTATTTTCTTAGAGTCCAGATAATACACACACACACACACACACACACACATATATATAGGTCATGGAGAAAATTAAGATTTAGATTAAAGGCCTGTGCCCCCAGATATAATGAATGTTGCATAGCAATTTTAAAAAAATCACCTGGAATTCTTATATATAATGGCTTAATTTATTTTTATCATAATGCTTTTATGTAGAGCAACACATTTATCATACAGACTTGAAGAATTCTGATTTGGATTGAATGAAGCACATATATTACCTTGACTGTTTTTTGAGTTATATAAAATTGGAAAACAAAAGCAATTGTTACAGTCTTATATTTTGGAAAATAATACTTTAGCAATATGACATCACTTAATGTTTTTCATTTATATTCAACTAAAGCTTTGATCTATGATTTCTGAAAGGTATAAAGTCAAAGCAATTTACATAATTTGGATATTTTAATGTAATGTATCTTGTTACTTACCACAGAGGGTGTCACATTTGTCATCCCATTAATCCCTATATCCTTTATATAACACTTTCAAGATTTTTTTGGAGGCAAAAGATCTTTCCTTTGCCCTAGCATTTTACTGAATTTTTTTCAGGGCTCTTTTCCTTCCCCTGTGTGTGGCACCTCTTTTGCCATCTTTTTAGGCTACTATGCCAGGACCACTGCTAAATCCCGATTTGCGGGAAACTCCTAGTCACTGGTGGAGTGCTAATTCTCACTTCATTAGGGAGTATTTCCCTATTGGTAAACTGTCAATCAGTAAGCATGCGACTAATGAGATGAGACAAAGAGAAAAACTACATGTTATAAAATAATGATGGTATAAACTCATGAGAAAATTAGCAGGCCTTATTTTTTATATGTTTCAATAACAAAGCAGTTAATCCCCCCCTACCCAGTGTTACCAATAAAACAGGAAAGAATGTTGTTGGAAGTCATTACTCTAAATTCATCTTAGCAAAAGAGGGAGAAACAAAATTTCACCCTAGGGAATATGAGGACCCGAATGTACTCACAGAAACTTACCATCATGATCCATAATGATCCAATATGATCAGCGCTTTCTGCGATGGAGTGTGGGGTGGGGACTTGGGAGGCAGAGCTCTTCACTCTTCAGACTTTTGAAGAAACTCTAAAGAAACCTTAAAACACAATGTATGTAATATGTAAATTTAACTTAATATTTTTTCACTAGAATATTAAAGGAAATTTTTTGTGAAACTTTTAAATGTTCTTATTTTGGAGTTTTAATTCTTCACCTTCTAAAACAAACCAATTAATTAATATAGATCATGGAAGGAGAAAAGACATCTCCAAAACTTCATGAAGAGTTTCGTTAAATCAAAAGTTAATTGTTTGATTTTACTATTCCCAGGATGGTTTATGGCAGAAAAAGAATGAAGTTTTCAAAAGTACTTTAGGTTAAGAATGAATATTCTCAGTATATGAAGTTGTTAAGATTGCTAAAGCTCTTCCTCTATACCTAAGTCCTCCTCCCACTACCAAGCTAACCCTTTCTATTTTCCGTTAATATTCAAACTATTGCAACAGTTTAAACAGCAGTTGAAGAATGATGTCATTTACTTTATCTTTACATTTAACATTCATGCCCAGACCAGTGAAATCTGGATTCATCATCTACTACTCAATATATCAATGGTCTCATTGCTGAATCTAGTGGATTCTCCTCAAAGCATATTTTACCAGTGCACCATTTGATATTTAGGGTAATTTTCTTCATATTCTTCATTATTAAATCTCCTTCTTGATTTTCATGACACATATCTGTCCAGGTATTTTCCTGTCTTTTTAGTTATTCTTTCCTTCTTATGTGAGCTGTTTCTCTGTCTGAACTTCTAACCATTAACTGCCTTGTAAATTGTATTTAATTCACACTAGTTTTGAGCCTGGGGCCTCATGAAGCAAAGCCCTGCAATTGGTTCATCAAAAATCTTACTTATTGATGTTCTTATTGTTACAATTAATATTGACAATTTAATTCTAAAAACGTGGATTACGTTGCATATAACTCACGCACAGAAAACAGTAAAAAAATAACAAATTAGAAAGGATCATTTTGTTTTAATAAAATACCATGGCCCCAGGGAAATTTTTTTTTCTAGTGTGGCAGTCCATGTGTTAACTAGTGTTCCACAGAAACTATGTTCTATGCTTGGGAAAACTCTTTATTTTATTCTATGGTATCTCATTCACACTAATAGCTTTATCCATGTATTCAGGACAGACTTTTGCCTTGAGCTCCGTTCTTATTAGCAAACCCAATTTACCTGCTAGGCATCTATCTCCACATAGAAATTCTACAGAACATTTGCTAATTTTTTACTCAATTTCTTGAAAACTAAGTTTATTATACCCTAAGCAAACATGTGTCTGTTTTCTCCGTCTCAGAGAACGGGGCTTTTAACTCCCCAGCATCAATCCATCAAAAACCACTTAGGTATACTTGTTCCCATTCATGTCAATAGGGACCAAGACAGGATACCAAAGCAAAAATCTACTAAATTTGCTAAAAGCACAAGGCAATTCACAAAGCTTCAACATCAAAGAATGAGTTCTGATATATTCCAGTCCTGCACCACTTAGCAATCAATGATTATGGGTCAAAAAAGTAATACATAATTTAAACATGATAATTCTGTTTGATTAAAGTAACTAGCATCCTGTACATGTGGAAACAAAATAAGCTGTACCACCCACAAAAGTCCTGGCCTCACAAGTTCCATGTAACAACTGTCTACGGGCCCCACATTATGTGTCACCTTGGTTTCAGCATCAGCTATAGTGAACAGCTCTGTGCAATATCTGTTCAATCAGTTCTCTATATTACAGTCACTCTGTTAAAACGACTGGTGTGATTTGTTTTTTGCCTGACGTTATTTTTTTTCTTTATTTTTTTTCTTTAATTTGAAGTTTATTAAATTCAAGAGTTCATAGTCCATTCTATTTCAGAGTATTTTAGGATAACCTTCTTCTTCTAATTTTTTTTTATTTCAGCATATTATGAGGGTACAAATGTTTAGGTAATGTATATTGCCTTTACCCCACAAGAGTCAGAGCTTCAAGCATGTCCATCCCACAGACGGTGCCCACCACACCCATTAGGTGTTTATATACCCATCCCCTCCTCCCCCCCACCTGCCCAACACCCGATGAATGTTATTACTATATGTGCATTTAAGTGTTGATCAGTTAAAACCTATTTGATGATGATTACATGTGGTGCTTGTTTGTTCATTCTTGGGATAGTTCACTTTTTGCCTGACTTTAACTGACCAACAGGCAAAGACAGAAAATAAAGACAAACACAAACCAGGAATATATGCTAGAATGTGCGTATCCGGGCCCTTGGGGGGTCCCTGTCATGTTTTACAGAGGCACACCTGAAGTCCAGAGGCCCTAGCAGTCTGTGTAGCATATGGAATCCACCAAGGAGAGGAGAGTAAAGGCACAGCTCAAGCTTGCCACGTATTAGACTGGGGTGGGGGACAGGGTGTGGGTACATGTCAGCACACAAAGGCCCACATTATTACAACATAAGAATTTGCTTACTTTCCACAGTTAAATAATCAAGTTCAATGTCTTGAAGCATTAGTGGGCCTTTCTTTAAATTGCTGTGTCTGGCCTGGCTATTGCTTAGCTCAGCCTGTATGGTGTGGCTTCTTACCTACTCCCAACCCCTCTCAGTAGCCTAGCAATGAAGCTATATGACGATTCTTCAAGTATATGAAGATTTTATTGCATTAGAGCTTTTGCACATGCTATTTCCTGTGCCACAACTCATCTCCTCTCCCACTCTCTTACCTTCCAAAGATAGTCTCTATTTTTTTTACCTGGCTAACTCACACTTAATTTTCAGGAAATAGTTTCCTTCAGGAAAGTATTTTCTGCTCACCACTCTCTCCCACTAGTCTAGCTAAATTCCTCTAGTTATAGACTCTAATACATTGAATATCGTATCATATAAATCCTATAGTTTTTGTTGGTTAATATTTTATATCTGTCTCAATTTCAACGATGTAAGCCCCATGAAAGCAGACACTGTGTTCATTTTAATTACTGTATTGCTGGAACTAAAGACAGTGCCTGAAGCATTGCAAGGGTTCCGTAAACCATTAATCACTGGCTGAATTGATAAATGATGAATGAATATTATTGTCTGTAGTAACACTGTCCAGTAAAATTTTCTGTGATTTTGGAATTATCCAACATGGCAGACTGTAGACACAAGTGGCTATTGAACATATAAAGCATTGCTAGTGTGACTGAGAAACTGAAATTTTAATTTTATTTAATTTGAATGATTTAAATTTAATTTTAAATAGCCAATGTGAATAATTACTAACATATTGGACAAGTTAAATCTATGGATAACATCCACAGGGATGTCCAGAGAAAGCTATGACTGAACAAATATATACAAAAGACAAATTTGGGAGAAACATAGTTCTCAGATTGGGTTTCATATAAGGAAGGTAAAAGTCAGTAAAGATATTTGAATAGGGGGAGCACAAGAACAAAAAGCACAAATAGCTCTCTGTTTTGGAATATAACTCTTCTCTCAAGATAGTAAAACACAATTCTCTGTGTTTGTTAAACAAAATATATAATGTTGCCAAGATTAGAAAGAAAAGGTGTTTTTTATGTCCTACTTTCTCCAAAACATATGAAAAGATTAAATTTCACTGAAATAAGATTTAATATGTACTATATAAGTTTTAGTTGGCACTGTCATAATTGACTTTTTCTCATGATAGATTTATTTCACCTGATATACAGATTTGTTCATTTTTATTTCAGTTCTTGAGCTATCTTCATTAGAGTAATATTAATAATATTTCTCTGTTATCTGCATTTGTATACTGACCACTTTATAGAGTATTAAAAGTGAAGAATGTTAGCTTGTATGCCTAATGTTGAAAAGAAAAAAAAAAAAAAAAAGTGAAGAATGCATAGCAGTTAAACATTGTCAATACATATCTGTATATTCAAAAATAACATGTTTATATTTTCATATAAATCTAAATACATTTTTGTAAATTTGGAAACATTCTAAATTTTATCTGTACCATCAGCTTTTCTAAAAAATATTTTGCTAACTCTAATTTTCTCAAGACATACAAATGCTCCCTAGTTCTTTTAATGTTCTGTTCCACTTGATTCAATTTTTTGTAAAGGCAACACTCATATGATTCCATCCTAATTCAGAATTCCTATTTTAAAATCAAATTGCATCTTCTAGATAACATTTATTCCAGATCCGTTTCTTCTGCCTTGGGAACAGTGATGGTTTCATTCATTTCTGTTTCCTTAGATAAAGTAGTACCACATCGACTAAAGATGCTTATGATTTATTTTTAATTTTAAGCTGTATAGGCACAAAACTCTATTTTGTGCCTCATCTCATACAATCTTCCTCACACTAGAGATCTCAAACCAACTCCCATATAATCAGCCCTATATATATGAAGTAGCAAAGGCATTTTTGAACAAAATTCACTACTCTAAAATTGAATTGACAATGTTTTTTAGAATCAACTAGTGGCCTAAAGATACTCTTAACCATGCTCTTGGTTCCTATTTTCTTTTAAAGATTAATTTCTCTCACTAGAAAAATAACTGATACATTTTCAATAGCATAAAAAAGAATAAACAGAACGAGTTAGTAAACCCCATATTCCAGTTGTTCTTATATCATCTCAGCCTCTCAAAGGACATTTTGATTATAACTAATTCCTTCCACACACAAACACATCAACATAAATAACACCAACATCTTTCCTTGAGACTGGCAGGCAGTGAATACAAATTAGCAGTAGCTAGTCAACTCTGCCGTTTTTGTAGGCATCATTTCCACCTACATTTCAAAGTTTGAATCATCACACCAACAAAGGCCTTCCCTTCCACAGGGATGTTTTCCTGTATCACTACCCATTAAAGCTTTATCAACAGGCACCCTCTTATAGCAGGTTCTATCTTGCCTGACCTACCACTCAGGATTATGCCCAATTCAGATGCTGGAAGTTAGTTAGCTAATGCCATTTTACCATCTATTTCCTCAGCCCATTCCCGAGTCCAATTGCATTAGTCTTCAGACTGTGATGCAAGTCATTCACCTGTGGAAGGAGAGAGGTAGGGAAGGAGGATTAGATAAGACAGGTCATAGACAGCAGCATAACTTCAATAGAGGTTCCAGGCCAATAGGCAGTTCTTGAACAAAAGATGCCTGTTGGGGGATCCCATATGTCACCCAATTGGTCTTTTCTTATTGCCCTGAATTTATTGCCCTATTATCAGTTATTTGCTGGACGCACACTACAGTAATCACGGTTTCAATACACGCTCTTTAATGGATGCAGAGGGCCAGCTGGGGTTACTAGTCATGTGCTCCTGCAACAGCAGGTCTGTGCAGTGCATTTTCATGGCCATCACAATAATCTAACTTCAATCTGGCCCAATCATTCCACAAAAGAATCTTTTGGACAAGGTTACCTATAACTTCCATCCAGTTAGATCCAATGGTTATTTAATATTCAGCTATGCATTAAACTTTAGACACTATTCCTGTCAATTAGTTCTTTGAAGCACTCACTTTCCTTGACTTCACTGATACCACCCTTTTGTGAATGACCATTTTCCTCTCCGGCTACTCCATTTACATGCTCATCCTCTTTTCTACTCAGCTACTAAATATTTCAATTTCTCAAACACAAGCTAAAGTCCTTTATTCATCACACCCTATATTCCCTGCTTAAGTTGACCCCACCTACATCCAAGCCTCCAGTTTTCCTAATATGCAGGTGATTTTCAAGTTAAATATCCAGCTCAGGTATCTCCTCAGAATTTAGATTTGTATATCCAACTACTCTTTGACAGCTCATTGGTGCTGAAACCCTCTTCAAAGGCAACAAATCATTATTAAATTTATGGACCTTGAACTTTCCAACACCAACAGATCACTATTTCTAGGATAACATGTTACAAAAAATGGCTTCACAATCCTTCCAAGAACATAAGCAATGAAACTCAAGTCCTCAAGATCACGTTACACTCTCACTTTCATTAATTCATTCATCACTCAACTTTATGGAAGTCATCACATAGATCTCTATAGAAAATATCCACATTCCTCTTATTTTCACCTAGATAATGCTATTTAATTTGTCATACCTTACTACAAACATGACTTTTTCATGGAAGCCTTCCCTGATATCCCAAACTGAATGAAAATTCTTTAGTGAATCTTCAAAATATTTCTTACATGTTCAGTTTTCTATTGGCTTCTAGTATTAGTTGATTAATGTTGATCTTTCCCACCATTACAAAAATATATTCTCAGATAAGCTGCCAGTATTTTCCTCAGGTACCTAACACTTATTTTCAAGCCATAACCAGCTGCTATCCAACATATTCATAAATCTCAATATTAAAAATCACTGACATATTATATATCAACAAAAACATAAAAACATTACTGAGAAGCAAAATAATCTATCCATAATCCATATTATAAAAACTAAAACCTTACAAATTTTCACTATTTTTGGATGTTTTCTTTTGTAAATGATGAAAAATTATAAATAAACACAATAACTAAACTGTATAGATACAGGAAATGAAAAATTTAACTAAATATGATATGCAAGCCTCAGCAATACATTTAGGTTTGTGTGTTTGTATGTATGGCGGGTATAGTCTATTTGACACTGTAGCCAGATTTAACCGGTTTCTTTATTAGATTTTAATAATCTAATAATTATTTTCCTCTTAAATTTAATTGTGAATTATACCTGAAGGAGATCTAGGGCATTAGCTAGTTTTTCAAAACTAATTACAAGTAAACTTACTGACAGCTACACTCAAACCCATAACATATAGTCTTGTTGGATTGTAGGTTAGAGCTTTTCTTAGATGAGACACTTTGAGTTAGATATCCTCCTCCACCTGATTGTGACCCATAACAGTATTTGTCCTCTGCCTGGCACCCTGAGGTCATGCCATTTATACATCTCCTGTTTGTTGCATGGCGGTGAGATAGTCTGATCTAGTATTAACATTGGGGGTAGAAATAGATTACTGAGTTATCTGAACCTGTAAAAGGATCAAAATTTCTAGACAAAATATAAATTTAACTTCAGACTTAAAGAAACAATATTCTATTAATAATAGAATGATAAAATAAGGAATGTTTTCCCAAAATAGTTTGTCCCCTTTTTTTCTTCAATGAAAACAACTTATCACTGTTCAATCAAGATGGAAAATTCATGAGTTTTAATAAATACAATTTAACTGGATTTCCCATACTCCATCTGGAAACATAGAAGATTAATTCTTATGGGGTGAGGAGGGGTTGACAATACATATCTGTAGGATTATTAAATATTTTTAAAGCCTCTAAACTCCTGAGATAGAAACTTTATAACTATAGCCAGATGACAACCATATAACTAGTGAAAAAGTATTACATTCACTCTAAAGAGGTATTTGGCATCATTTTGACAATAACAGGTTGTTTGCCTGAATTCAACTTATTTTACTCATCTAAGTATGACAGGTTCTTCTGTGTTCAGATGGCCTGTGATATATAATTAGAGAAAAGATTTTATGGCAACCAGAAACTTACTTAAATTTGTTTCTGTTTTGTACCCGGAATTGAAAATCACTTCTACACAAGATCATTATAGGGATGATTGTAGTTTACCCTTTCTTCTGGAAACCACTTTCTTCAAGGTCAGAGATGATCTCTTTGTCAATGACCTAAATGAATGGCATTCAATCCTTAGTTACCTGATCATCCTACAGTATGTGATGCAGTTGACTTCTCCCTTCTAATTGAAACAAACCCAGAATCCTTAGTTTCTATAAAACAGTACTTCCCTGATTCTCCTTTGACACATCTGTCCTCCAGTGAAACTTGTCTTTCCTTTCCTGTCACTTTCACATTGGTTCTCTTTGGGGTTTGGTGGTCTGTGCTCTGTTTCATAATCACTCCATATGTTCTGCATGAGCAATCAAATGTAATACAATATATATTTATTATATAATATTCTTATGTTTTTATTATTATATAGTATTTTTAAAACACTTTCCTCCTATATTTTTTTAAAAATTTTGTATTGAAATAAAACATATAACATATATGCAACAAGGTATACAAATCTTACATATAAAATTTGTTTCATTTTTACTTAAAATGTACCTGATGTAAATACCTCAAAGATTGGGATATAACACATTTCCGACCTCTTAAAATGATCCTCCTTGCCCTTTCCAAGTTAGTACTCCACAAAGTAGCCACTATTTTGAGTTTTGTCTACATAAATTAATTTTCCTCAATATTTTTAAATATGACATGAAAAAAATCCTACAACATGTGTTCTTTGTCCTGGCTCTTTTTGTTCATCACTAGATTTATGAGATGCACCCATACTGTTTTGTGAAGCAGTACTTCATTCTTCTATTATTTCTGGGTAATTTTTTATTGTATTGAAATTGAAATTTATAGATGTTATATATCCATTCTCCCACTGACGGACATTTGGGTTGTGTATCAGTTATCAACTACAGTGCAACAAATTACCCCCAAACATAGCAGCTTAAAACAATATTTATTACCTCACAGTTTCTGTGGGCCAGGAATAGGAGAGCTTTTCAGCATGATTTCATCTCAAGATTTGACTAGAGCTAAAGGGTCCTCATTCGAGCTCAATCACATGGCTTTTCGCAAGCCCCATTTCCTTGCCAGCCATTGGCTAGACACTAGTTTCTCACCACCAGGGTCTCTTAATTAGATTACTCATAATACCTCCGCTTGCTTTCCCTAGAGATAATAATCCAAGAGGGAGATAAAACATGAGAATCTTCTGATATGTGGTTTTTATTTTTTCTATACTGATTTTTTAATTAAATATAAATGTAGATTTTTTTACCAAGTCATATCTAGAAGTTCCTAATGTTATACTTTATTCCCCATTACTTGTTATACAGATATCATCATTATTTTTTCTTTGTAAAAAATGGTCTGTCCCCAGCTTGATTCTTACATAGTCTCCTTCCTACTTTCTTTTTTCTTTTCAGTTATTCTAGTTTTTTTAAGGTGTTAGGTTCTTGTATGATTCACAACCCTAAGCCATCTTTAACCTCTTCCCCTTGATACATGTCCCAGGTACTTTACCTGAAGCAGTGCTGCTCACCCTTAAATTTTGAGATTAAATAGCACAATTCCCAAGCTCTAGAATGTCCCTATAGGAAGGTCTTGGGGTTAGCCTTATAATTCAGTGCAGGCATGGGAGTTTGGAGCCATATTTGTAAAACATAATACAATACATTAGCCAAGAGTTATTTCTATTAAAATTTTGTGGTTAGAACAG
The DNA here is from genome assembly GCF_040939455.1 of Microcebus murinus. NCBI lineage: Eukaryota > Metazoa > Chordata > Mammalia > Primates > Cheirogaleidae > Microcebus > Microcebus murinus. Next base: position 104,858,131 of record NC_134106.1, read on the forward strand.
GCAGTGTGCTGATGTACAGTAACTATCTTTTGGTATTATTATTTTTCTTTCAGAAAGCCTTAAGAGACTACCTAAATTTAGGTTTCTTTCTTTCCTTCTTTTTTCTTTCTTTCTTTCTTTCTTTCTTTCTTTCTTTCTTTCTTTCTTTCTTTCTTTCTTTCTTTCTTTCTTTCTTTCTTTCTTTCTTTCTTTCTTCTTTCTTTCAACAGAGTCTCATTCTGTTGCCTGGGCTAGAGGGCCATGACATCAGCCTAGCTCACAGCAACCTCAAACTCCTTGGCTCAAGCCATCCTCCTGCCTCAGCCTCCGGGTAGCTGGGACTATTGGCATGGGCCACCATGCCTGGCTTATTTTTTCCATATATTTTTAGCTGTCCAGCTAATTTCTTTCTATTTTTTCAGTAGAGACGGGGACGAGGTCTCATTCTTGCTCAGGAGGGTCTCAAACTCCTGAGCTCATACAATCCTTCTGCCTTGGCCTCCAGAGTGCTAGGATTACAGGCATGAGCCACCATGCCCAGCCTAGTTATTTTTTTTTAAATGTTCTCATAGTACCCTACATTTTCTTCTCTCTGAGCCCATATCACACTGTATTTTAGTTGAATATTTAATTCTATTTCTCATACTAAACTTTAAGCTGTATAAGGGCCTATCTCTTTACATTTTTCACCACTCTTATTATAGACATTTGTGTGTAGTAGATGGTCCATATAATGTTGTGAATCATAGAAAATGGCTCTCAATTTTTGAAATTTTCAGCCACTTGTGATAATTGCCTTGGAATATGTATACCATACACAAACACATACACATATACACACACACACACAAAAACTGCTAATGAAGTAAATATGAGAATAAATGTTCACAACAGCAGCACAGTTCAGTTTGATTATCTATGTTCTGCTGACCTGTATCCCATGACAGAACAAGTTAAATCTATGATTTAATATAATTTCAGCATGGTTCCAGGTACTAAAATTAAATAAATATGTGTAAGTTGAGTGAATTTAATTACAAATATGCACAGCTTTAATCCACTCAAATTGGTAAAAATCTAATAACTAGTTAATGATGTTGACACAATCAAGCGCATTTATTTGAATAGTATATTAGACATTTTAAACTTTCTAAAAACATTCCCTTATGCTTCTCTTTCTTTTATACTACTGCAGTCAGATTTGCCCATCTCAAGTTGTCATTTCCAGAAAAGACATTTTGAAATTGACAAAACACACATCGTATTGTTTCAGTAATACAATTGTGGAAATAGCAAAAAAGAAAAATAAAAGTGACAGTGAGACTACCCAGCAAAATGTACTGTACCGTATAAAGCAAATATAAAAGTTTATGTTGTAGGATTTTTAAAATCTAAAACACAGCTTTAGAATATATTTTCTATCTTTATGATTGATTTAATCAGAAAGAGAAAAAAGTAACATAAACAAAAATCATATTTCCAAATCTGAATCTTAGGGTCAAGCAAGTTAAATGAAACCTCAATGATTATAATTACATTAATATATTAATATAAAATCTGTGCCTTTATTTCTACTGGGATAAAAATTTTCATTGTGCCTTTTACATAGGGGTTTCAAAAGTCCTTTTTTGAGTTGTGTTTTTTAAGGAAATTGATATTGTATCTATAGTTATGAAGACTGTCTATCCAAATTACCATAGTACTTCTAAATGTTTTAATATGAAATATGATGTAATTCCTATGCAAACGATTTCCTCCTACTCTCCGAGGAAACTCCACTAGTGTTATACTAAAACTATAAGTCAGAGTTTTCCAACGTAAATTTCAAGAGGTTTTAAATATTCAACAGAACTGAATAACCTATGCCATGAATAGTAGATTGATGCCTCAGACATTGTTTACCTAACTCAAAGATAAGCACTTATTCATATTTAGAAATATGAATGACTTTAATGTCAGCTAAACGCAGGTACTAAGGAACATCATTAAACGTTGGAAGTAAAAACTAGTATCAGTAACTTAAAAATATGATTTTTTAAAAATTCATGAACTTTATGTCTTTCTCTCCTAGTTTTTAATCCAACTATCATAGACCTCTATAGAATCTCAAAATCAAGTGCTGTTACTGGTAGCTCTTTCCTTGTATTATCTTTGCTATTCTAGAGAAAATGTATTTCAAATCATCAAATTTCTTTATCTTTTCTGCTTTTATTTCCATCTTATAAATCTCAATGAGAGAAATTTTAGTGTATCATTGTGTCATCACAAAAATTGATTTTTGCCTTCAGACAATGTAATTTTATGAACAAAGTAGTTGGGTTACTAGTTCCATGAAATTTGGATATAAAGTTGTCTGGGGAAGAGATATTTCCCACTATGCAGTCTGATCTTTTTAGTACATATTAGGAAATTGAGGCCCAAAGATTTTAAGTGACAAGATAAACTCATGGTGAAGCTGTGACTGGAATCTAGACCCAAATACTCCCTTTCTTTCTCTTTTGCAATACTATTTCCTTACCTCTAGAAGGTTCCCATTTTGTGGCCTTGGAGTTTCCTTTTTCAATTGAAAATTATAAATTCACATAAAATGAATTAGAGAATTGCAAATTCAAGTGAGCAGTATAGACCACCTAGTACATTTTTCACAATATCGTCCTTTTGGTTTTTCAGTAATTTCAATCAAACTTACTCCAAAGTGATCTAAATTTGAAGGAGTTTATTATATTAAAAAGTCCTTCCAACTCCAAGATAAAGGAACATTCACCACCCATAAAAGCATGGATTATTGCAAACACTTTGATGTATAGCATGATAAATAAAGTAAATTTAAAAAAAAACACATTTTTAGCAATTTTAATTCTAGTTGTTTATCATGCGTGGGTAAGTATATAATAAAAAATAATAGCAGTTTATGTGTGTATGATATTTATAAAATAATTTATAATACATTTGAAAAATGTAATATATACTTATCAAACAATTTCAAAGAAATCAGTGGATTTAAGAAAATTGCAACCGGTAAAACTTATTATATCTTATAATATTATTTAAAATTTAAAATTTTAACACGTATGTCTATAGATACTGAGAAACTGTACAGAAACACTTTTGGAATGTTAGGTATAAGATTACCTTTAGAGTTATCTCTGGATTAGAAGTTTGGAGACAGATTTTAGATTTAATATTTTTTATATAGACTTCACAGCAAATTTTGCAGAAAGTACAGAGTTCTCACATACCTTGAAATTTAATTTTTAGTTTTGACTTTTCTAAATGTATTTATTTTCTATTTTACTAGGTACATAAAACTGTTTTCTTAAAATCTTGTTAAAAGGTGAAAAAGTTTAAAATATTATAAAAGGGTATGACCACCATTAATTAAGACTGAATGAACACATATATCATATCTGTTTTAATTTCTTTATACATGTTGTTTGAGAGTTTTTTGTTGTTGTTGAGAACTCACTGTATTATTATAATCTTTCCATTTGTGTGAAAATATTTTTACTTCTTATCACTTAGGACAAATCCCTTAATTAAAAAGGAAAAAATAAAGCTCATGTTGCAAAGTTTCCCCAATGTTGATGAAGGAGGAGAGAGTGGAGTGTGCAGATTAGAATTAAATAGCCCAATAAATAAATATTATGCTCAAAATGTAGGCTTGTCATGTGTTCCATTTTACCAGAGGTCACCTTCTTATCATAAATATTTGCCATTCATTTTTAAGATTTATTTAGATTTATTTCAAAACCACCCTCTTAATCACATGTATGTAATCCATTAGCTATGGACAAACTTGTTTCTACTTCTTTAAATTCCCGAGATATTTATAATCTCTATTAAAATGTGCTACTTGCTAGAGTTTCTTTTCTTTTCTTTTGCTATTTTCTATCAATATCCTCAACCATATTTAAAGTTTTCTTCTTTAGTGTGGAAATCAGGTTTAGAAGTCATTTCATTTTACTCAATATTGGTTGATGAAATTACAACTTTGACTTCCAAAATCCCCCCTTGTTTCCTGAGAGTACCATCTCTGTTTTCTATTATCTTTCTCCCTGGTTTTCTGTAACCAGCTGCCATGTGTGCTCTGAGTGGAAACCACACTTTTCTTGCATGCTCCCCTTCTCTGAGAATAAGAATATAATAAAAAGTGGACATCTGACCCAACCTTCACTTCATCAACAGGTACAGTTTTTAGCATGTAGCTCAATCCATGCCAGCAGAGACCTCATCTAATATTTTTGAACCAGATTTTCTAATATGTAAACTCTAGCTATGATTTTAGTGTTATGGAGAAATGCATTTGAGGGAATTAAAAAATGCTGATAAGGGAGAAGTCATAGCATGTAGGAAGAGAAGCTAACCATGGCTAACTCTTCAGCTCTATTCCCTTAAATAACAAAGACTGCTCTGATTTCAGACTTTTACCAATTTAATTATTTGGTTTATTCTTCCACTCTTTGAATAGTCCTAGCATCCTTCCAATTGATCTTTTTTTAAAAAAAAATATTTCTTCAACTACTATAAGCTAAATTTTTGACAGTTTTGGCAAATTTGCCTGATGATGATGTCTAAATAAGAACATATATTGTGTGGCAAATAACCGGAAGTTTTCTTCACTATTTCTTCACTACAGCTTTCTTTACTTCTGTTCTTAATAAATGATGTCCTTATAGATGATTACACATTCTTTAAATGCCTTTTCAAAAAAGTCACTTGAAAATTATTGGTGCACAAATACCACAGTAAGTTAAAAACTATTGTGTCAAGAGAGGCATGGGCAATATACGTAACCTTAACATTTGTACCCCCATAATATGCTGAAATAAAAAATAAAAATAAAAAAATAAAAAAATAAAAAAAGCAATTGTGAAAGAGAGGTGTTTTGACACATTGAGAAATTTGGTTTGAGGCTATATGTAATTTTTAATAAATAAATATTTGTAATACTGTCCTAACTAAAGTGGTTTTTCTTCTAGGTAATTTAAAATATATTTTAGTTCACTCTTAATCGATTAATTAAACCCTAGACCTGAAAAGTCACATCAAATAAATTTTCAGTTATACTCACTTTCTTCTTACACAGAAATACTTTCAGCAGAATTAGCATTACTAAATATCCAAATCACCAAATTAGGATAATTTTTTTCTTTTTACTTTTGTTTTCTAAAGATGTTACAGCATATCAATACATATATTTGAAATACTGTTTTTATATAATGGATACATTTTATTGTATCTTTCTTTTTTATCCAGCAATATATTTCAAATCAATAATCTAGTGATTCCAAAATACTCCTTCTAAGTGAACACAACTGAGTTTAGCAGCCTTTGAACATATTCTTTAGTATAAGAAAATATTGATACATTATTAGTCTAATTTTCTCCAATAATATCTTTCTGAAATATGATATCATATACAGACCACAATGGCTAAAGATATTGTACTCTTATTTTCCTTGTTTGGTTTGATTTTTACAATTAAAATAGATGGAAGAATGACAAGGTATTTAATAATTTTCAATATAAACTTTTTATATTTTGACAGTGAAAGAAATCCCAAGAAATTGTGAATTTTTAAAATTTTTTAAGGCATAAAATTTGTGTTTCTTAATGTCTATTGTTTGCAATGATTTTATTTGTATTTTTGTAAACTGACGTTGAAATATAAACTTTTTTGGCAACTCACAGAAGATTAAGATCAGATTCCATCAAAAATATCACTTAGTGTAATACTAAAAGTCTCTCTCTCTTTCTTTGTCTCCAGTATCTAAACCTAGTGACTTGTATTTCTTGTGATCTCGAATAGGACATTCTGGAGTGTCCTTAGGAAAATAGGCATATCAATAAAAAGTGTAAGAAATAAAAATGATAGAAAAGTGATAACAGAATATTATTATAACCAAAAAAATCCTCAAGGATTTTATAAAGAGAGTATCATATAATCTTTCATTGTGGAAATCTGATCAACACTAATTATTATAGTGTTTATCAATACTGAAGTATTAAAATAAAAGGAACAATTTACTATTTAAACTTAGCTTTAAATTAGAACATTCTTTAGCTTCCTATGTAATCTAATGTTCTATTATGCTTATTTTACAAAGTCATATATTTAAGTTAAATGTGTCGAACAGATATTATAGATGTCTCTACTCCCCAACTCATGATAGAGCTTTAAATATTTGCAGATAGAAATTTTGTTTTGTTTGTTTTGTTTTGTTTGAAGATCTTTTTTTGGGGGGTTTAACATCCCCATCTCCATCCTTTTTTATATTCAAAGTGTAATTTGTGGGTCAGCAGTATTATTAGCAGGACCAGAATAAATAAGATGTATTTATAAAATAAAAATATAAAATTTATTTATAAAAATACATATTTTATAAAAATAAAAATGCAAAAGGACCCCACACTAGAAATATAAATTATAATCTCATAGCAGGATCACCAGGTTATTCATAACTGCATTGTAGTTTGAGAAATGTTGTCCTCACATGGGAACATGGTCTTAATATGTATATCAGAGTCTCTGAACTTTTGAAATTCTAGTTATAGACACAAATACATATTCCCTTTTGTTATTTTTTTAAATTTAGGTTTAATTTACAGAAGCTTAAATGGATAGTTTTTAAGTGTACAGAAAAATCAGTTTTGAGAAATCTATATACATGTGTAATCCTAGCTGCCATTCAAGGTATAGAATGTTACCAATACCAGGCAAAGGCACACAATCCCTCAGATAACCACTCCATTGATTTGTATCATTGAAAGTTAATTTTGTCTATTCTGAAACTTCACATAAATGAAATCATTCAGTGTGTACTTATTTGTGTTATATTTTTTTCACCCAAAATATGTTTTTAAGATTCATCCAATGTTGCATATATGAATGGTTTGTTCATTTCTATTGCTCAGTGTTATTTCATTGTACAAATATAACAAAATTTATGTATCTATTCACCCGCTTATGGGTACCTGGGCTTTTTCAAGTTATCAGCTGCCATAAATATTCTTGCTCTGTGAAGAATGTTTTCATTTCTCTTAAGTAAATATCTAGGAATAGAATAACTTTGGCAGTATGTTTAATATTTCCAGTGTGTTATTATTAAAATGTTCCAACATACAAAATTTGAAAGAACTTTGGAGTGACCCACCCATCACATAGATTCTATCATTAATATTTGACTGTATTTGTTTTATCATGTGTCTATCCATATAGATTATTTTTAGTATCCATACATCAATCCATTTAAGTTTTTTTATAAATTTCAAAACAAATTGCACACATTAACTACAGTTATCTCTCAATATTTTGGCACATATATCACTAGCTAAGATAGTCTTTATTTACAAGTTTTATTTTGCAATTAAATTTACATACAATAAAATGTGCACATTGCTGTGTTTTCCCATGTTCATCTCTCTATGTAATCTAACCCTTGTCAAAATAAATTACAGTAATATTGTCCAGAAAATTTTCTCCTGCTTTTTTGCAATTAAACCCCTTCTGAGTTCTACCAAGCAGACACTTTTATGCTTTCTTCTCTGAATCGATTAGTTTTTCTAATTCTAAAAATCCACATAAGTGAAATCTTAAGGTCATGTAACTATCTTGTAAATGGCATTTTCAATTTTATTTCATTCATTTCACGATCCATCTATACTGTTGTGTTTGTCAGGGGTTTGCTCATTTTTATGATTAATATTCAAATACATGAAAAAAACATCAGTTTAGCCATTTTTCTGCCGATGGAAGCCTGAGCTATTTCCAGATTGGGCTATTTTGAATAAAGCTACTATAATTTTGTATACACTCGCTTTTTCATGAACATGTTTTCATTTCTCTTGAGGGTATATCTAGAAGTGAAATTCTTAAGTCCAACGAAGGTGTGCTTTTAGTTTATAGAAATTGACAGAACTTATTCTAAAGTGGTCGTGTAACATTTTACTTTCTAAAAAACGCTATATAAGAGTTTCAGTTGTCCACATCCTTACTAACATTTGATGTTAGTCTGCTTTATTTTAGTCATGCTGGTGAGGGTGCAAAAATACCACATTGTGGTTTTAATGTTTATATCCCTGATGACTAATGATATTGAAAATTGTTTATGTACACATTGACCATTTATAGATAATTTTTATGATTGAACATATTGGTCATTTTTTAAAAATTGGGTTTTATGTTGTTGTAATTGTTTTTTCTACTTGAGTTATAGGAGCTCTTTATGCATTCTAGATACCAGTCCTTACAAAATATATGTTTTAAAAATATTTCATACCAATCTATCACTTATCTATTCACTTTAGGGTGCCTTTGAGCAGAATTTTTAAATTTGATGTAGTATAATTTTTTTCTTTTATAGTTATTAATTCTTGTGTCCTCTGTAAAAATACCTTTGCCTATCTTCAAGACACAAAGAGAGTCTCTTTTGCTTTCTTTCAAAACATATTTTTGATTTTATCTTTTATGCTTAGGTCTATGACCTATCTCAAATTAACTTTTATGTCTAATATGTAATATGAATTAAGGCTCATTATCTTTCCAAATGAGTGTCCAGTTTTTCCAGAAATATTTGTCAAAGAGATATTCCTTTCCCCTCTAGATTGCTTTAGGTCCTTTGTTAAAAGTAAATATAAATGCATGGCTATATTCTATTATAGTTAAGTGATAAACATGTTAAAATTTGCATTGATAATGGTATTTAACAAAAACAGCCACACTAACCATAGCAAAATATAAAGAAAGATTATTTATGAGATTCTTCCTACAGTTGTTTTGTTATCTTGTTAATCCCCACAATTGTATGAAGTAAGTGCTATTTTTACCTCCATTTTACTGATTGCAATAATGAGCTTTTTAACTTGTATAAACTCACATATCTCATATTTTTCACCACTATGTTAAATTTCTTCAAGAATTTATAAGAAGTAATAGATATTCATTCCCAATTGACAATAATCTACTAATAAACAAAACATTAGGTATATTATCCAATCAGCCATTAATTCACCCAATTTAATTATTATAAAAAAATTCTGAAGAGAAATGTACAAACACTTTGATCAAATCAAAATATGTTAACAGCACTTACTTGATTTCATCAATATGAAATAATATTACTCATTTTTACCATTTTCTGTAATATATAATGTGTTTTTATGACATCATCTAATTTGTCTCTCTTCACTTCTATGTATTGGTTGGTGGAAACAAACAAACAAAAAGCACCCAGCCTTGGAATCTGAACATTATTCTTCAAACACTGCAAGCGTTAACTTGGTTATAATATGGAAGGTTGGAAAGAAAGGTAAGGTAATATAAAAAAAAAAATGTGATTATTCTTCTACTTGTACAATTATTACTACTTCTGTTGCTGTTATGTACAACTATCAACGTTAATATTACTTCTGCTAACATAATTCGTTGAGTGCTTCCTAAGTGCCAGTCACTTCACTTGCAAATAAGTTCAATTACCTTTTTTATAGATGAACATATTGTGGCTGAGAGTTACATGGTTAATAGTGGTGAAACAGGAATTCAGATCCAAATAACTCATTCAATCTAAGGAAAAAGAAGTCAAGAATATACAAGCATTGGAAATATGAAAAAATTCAAAGGCCACTTCTAAGTATTATACTTTCAAAATGTCATCTTCAAATCAAGTATAGAATTTTTAAACATTTGTATGTCTCTGGGTTTCCCATGATATGGTATATCTTACTTATAAAAGTTATAGCTCTGTGATATATTTTTTAATCTAGCAGGGCAAGCTTCATAAGCACTACTTTTCTTTTTTGTGTATTTTTAATTATTTTTTTACATTTCTTTAGGATTCTAATTACCTATTCAAATATCCAAACCATGAAAACAAGCAGAAAATTTGAGATTTTTAATTTGGAAGGAAATTGGATCTCAATAACATTAATCTTTTTAATATCAGGATTATTTTTATGAATATGCATATATGATAAATTATTACTTTTCTTTTTTAAAGCCCACAGTTTACAAAGCTCATTTTAATGTATTTTATATTATTTTAAAATATTCTATTGCTATTTTTACTTATTTTGTATTGCTATTCAATTTTTAAGATGAATAATCTGTTTATCTGTGAGTTACCAGATAGGCTATCAGCACTTTGAAGAACAAGTTCCGTTAGGTTCATTAGGCAAGGCCTGGAACCAAGCAGACTTCACCACGTACACGGATTTGGGTAGGGACACTGTGTTCTGGAAATAGGCATGTCAATCACAAATAAGAAGTCTGTGAGAAATCTATCAAGAAATTGAATGCAGACACAAACTACACTGAGTGTTGTGGAGAATGGATAAGGATTTTAAGGTCTAGATATGGTCATCCTCCTTTATGTCTGTTGTGATGTAGACACGAAGGGCTTTTTGAACTACTATACTGAAGTTCCCCTCATTCTGTAAACACTCTAGTTTTGTAAACATAACTCTTTCAAATTGCTTATTCTCTTCTTCCATCAATTTTTCTAGTTATCGGCAAGAAAAAAAAACTTTCCTTCTTGTATTACTTCATGTTCTGAGTAGAATGGAATAGATAAAGAGTCTGGGGACTCTAGGGAAAAAATGAGATTAAGTATCACCATTTGAGCTTCACTCCATTGCATTATAAATTACTGTGTTGGAAGTAATAGAAACAGGTCTGCTATTTATAAATGCATATTTCATGAACATTACTTGTTAAAGTTAAATTAAATATGCACAACAATATTTAAAAATAATATTTTGACAGGGATTGCGAACGCACCACCTTATGAACTGCAGAGAATGTATTACAGTTTTCATAACTATTCTAATTAGAATTATTATAATGGTGTTAAGTCCGGGAAGAATTAGAAGTAAAATCTTGCCAGCACTGCATCAATCATGATTTTAAGTTTAAGCCTGGAAAGTTTCCTTTCAAGTGTATAACAATGAGAATTTTTTTTTAGCTCTAGGGTTGAAAACGAACTCTGGCTGCTAAGTCATACAACTTAAATTAAGAACAAGTTTTAACCATAATTAGCAAATTCCAGATTTATTTCAAAGCTATTTTGCATGACTTAAAAAAAAGAGCCATTGTGTGGTTGCTCTCTATTTTCCTAGCCAGGTTGATTGCATAATTATCTTACCTTCCACTAGATTGAATTCTGTAGTCACTGAATAATCAAGAAGCTCAACCTAGCTATTTGCATTATGGCTTGAAGTTAGGGGTAGAGGTGCAACAGACAAAATAAACATTGTTACCATAAAAATGTAGGGGAAAATCAGAAATAGAATAAAATACTCACTCAATTTAAAAACCATCTTATCTTCCTCTACACATTATTAAATTTGGACTTTATTAAAAATTAGAAACAAGTTTTTAATTTTTATGGATGACTTGTCTTTATAATTTAATACTATGTACCAAGTGTCACTGTAGGCATTTTAAATAGAGAAAAGAAATGAGACATAATTCATGCTCCACAATGCATATTATAGAGAAGGAGAAAAACATACAATCAAACAAATAGAGAGCAAAATGCCAAATTCTAGAATGAAAAGGTCAAATCTGGCATGGAAACATAGAGGTCAAATAAATATGAATATGAATATGGGCTAAGGCTTCACAGTGAAAGTAAAATGGGAATTTAAATAAATGGAACGTGTCAGTGTTCATGGGACGACAGAGGGAGAATCAACAGCATGTAAACTTTTACAGATTAGTAACCAGGAAAACAACTGATTATTTTATAGATGGTGACATAGGTTTTTGGTTTTTTTTTTTTTTCTTTCTGTTTTAGATGAAAATGCCAGGGGTAGTATCTCTAAGAAAATTCACACATGAGTATATTCACACGTGAATTTCACATGAGTGAAAATTCACACATGAGGGAAATTTAGCCAGATAAAGAGTGAGAGTAACATGGTCCCAAACAGAGAGAATGGCAGAGGTGGCCAAAATTGATCAGAGTACAGGTGTCATACTTAGAACCTATCACAGGTACACTATGGGATTCTCATGATGTGTACATGAAATAGAATGTGAAAAAAATGTGATGTATATTCATTTCATATAAATTAGATTATTTTTATGATATCTCTCTTTCCTTGGCTTTTAAAATTGTCTTTAAGTTTCATCCTTAAAAATTATCTTCATTATGACTTTTCAATAACTGTATATTAAAAGACCAATTTTATTCTGTTTATATTGTAACAAACAAAACAGGTAATTAGAGTCTTAAAAATAATTATTTATTATTATCAACAAATAACTTTGTTGATAATAATATTAATAAGCAATGACTTTATAGTTTTATAGATACTAAAGCCACATTGTGACAATTATTCAACTTACTTAAATCTTATTTAAATACTGGAATATTCTCCTTTTAAACTTACATTACAAACAATAGGCTCATTAGAGGTCAGACTTTGATGTTTATACTGCAAGCTTAAATCATAGCTGTTAGCACCCTTGCTGTTAAAATATGAAGGCTTTGGAGTTAGATGGACACATTATAAGAATCATAGCCTATGATACCCATAATGAACAATAAGTCCCTAACCACATAATTCTCTTTACTGTTTAATATGTGAGTTAAAATCATCTTTTGTTCTAATTTCTATACATGTTCATTTCTATTAAAGACATCCTCATTTAAACAGGCAGCTGTCTTGTCCTCTTTTCTGTATTTGCCTAGGTCTCCTCCTGTCTTTCTTTAAATAAGCCAGAAATAAGTTATAGGTAATGTGATCTTTGGGTGTTTCTGCTCATGGCCCTATCTTCATCTACTATGTAAGCAGGACTCTAGGCCATTCTAAGGAAATTTGAGTCACAGAGGTGTCAATGCCCAACTGGGTTCTATGGCCCACTGCAGAGAAGGAAGCCAATATACAGAGACAGCAGGAGTTGCAGTAGAGAAAGAGTTTAAGACCACAGGGCACCAAGTGAGGATATGGGAGGAATTTCTCAAATACATCTCCCTAAGAATTTGGAGACTATGGTTTTTAACCACTTCGGTACCAGCGTTGACTATAGTCGATAGCCACAGATGAACGTGCACAGAGACTGTAGCTGACAGCCGTGATATGACTTTTCTAATTTTTCATTTATCAAAATAAAATTGTGAATATGTAAAAATAATGTAATGAAAACCTATATGTATATGTTACCTATTCTGATTTACATTACAAGTAAAGCTGCCTGTAAAGTAAAACAAGCTTTCAGTGCTTTAAAGCTTTCTTCATCACACAAGAGCAAAATGGATCCATTGTCAATGCACAGCACAAACTATCGTGCAGACTATGAGTGCCAGCTGTAGGCAAGGTTTCCCAGCCAGTGAGTTCCATACCTATGTGGTTAAGGATGGTTTGATCGTCATGGAGCTAGGGAATAGGTCTTGTTGATTGACTGGGCATGAACTCGTAGGATTGGAAAGCAGAAGTTGTCTTCTTGTTCTGAGACAATTCCTGGGTAGAGGGTAACTAATCCAATTAGTGTCAGTTGATCCACCCAAAAGCAGTCTGGAAAATATCTTGAAGACTAGTCTTAGGTTTCACAATAATGGCATTATCTATAGAAGCAGTATGAAAAGTTACAAATCTTATGGCAGCCAGGTATACATAACTGCTAAATATTAAGCAATTATAGGATGGCAAGCTTGGAAACAATGGCTGGTTAACTTTTAGCTATGCTGATACTTCTGTAGAAATCAGACTTTTACCACATCTTGCTTTATGGCCCCACACTTCTTTAATATAGGCAGTTTCAGAGTTAGAAGCCTGAATACCCTTCTGAGAGGCAGTGTTAGTCCCTGATTTCTGTTGGTTTATGTATTTCAAAAAAATCTTAAAAAACAGTCTATCCTCATTATTCAAAGAATCTATATTTGCAGATTTGCCTACTCACTAAAATGTATTTGTAACCCCCAAATAAATACTTCTGAGCTTTTCAAGACATGTGCAGGGAAGCAAACATTTTGAGTCACATGTCATGTATGTTCATCGATGAGGTGAAACAAGTCAGTGCTCTGCCTTTTTGTTTCAGTTTTCACATTGTAAATGAGTGTCATTTTGCCATCCATTCTGTGACACATTTTTCACATTTTTCTGTTTTTGTCAGTGAATTTGCTGTCTACAACGCCCCCCAAGAGTAGTTCTGAAGTGCTGTCTAGCGTACCTAAATGCAAGAAGTCTGTGATGTGCCTTCTGAAGAAAATACATGTATTAGATAGACTTTGCTCAGGCATGAGGTATAGTGCTGTTGTCATGAGTTCAATATTAATGAATCAACAATATCTTACATCCAGAGAAAGGGAGAGAAAATTCACTGATTTTTGCCTGAGAATACTCCAAAAAGTGCTAACATAACATTCATAGTGCATGCTAAAGCTATGTAAAGATAGAAAGGCAACAAAATGTATGGATTCATGGGATAATGGTTGATAAAATCATCATTATGGACAGCACTGCTGTGAGGCCAAAAGCCAAGGAGTATCTCTGTCACATTAACATTACCCAAGGTTAGGAAAATATGAAACCCTGTTTGATTAATGTTTCTTTATAAATGTTGCATAGAGTAATTTATCTATAAATATATATAAATGTGTGTGTATATATATATATATGCTTTAAATGAGGTATATTTAATAGATGCATACTTAAAACAGGTTATGTTTGACTGGCCAATGGAAATGTGTGATGAGAAATCCACAGGAACTAACCCTATGTTTTTCGTAGAAGCAATGGCTCAATAGTTGCTAATTTAGTATCCATGGCAACTTTATAAAATGTAACGACTGAAAAAAATGGAATCCACTGTATATAAAATAAGGTTCACCTCTTTCTTATGGATAGAAAATTCTGGTTTCTTTATAGTTTCTTTGCTAGCATTCCTCTATATAATCAATAATTAAATATAAGAGAATCAGAAATCATGTAATAGAAAAAAATGTCAGATATAGATCAAATATAGTTTATTCAGTGTTCATGAAATAGGACTTGTAAAAGTAAATTTCATTTTAGGAAATGCTATTTGTATGTCTTTTAATTTATAGAAAATATACTTTGCAAAATGTATTTATCTATAATGGTATTCATAGCTGGTAAATGAGAAGAGTTATCTAACTTAATAGATTATTTAATAATTCACTTACAAATTGAAAGAGAAATGCAGCATTAAAAATGACCAAAAAATGAATAAATGTAAAACTAATAAATAGGAAGGGTGAGTATAAAACAGTTTTTTCTACTGTACCCTGACAACACAGAACATCTCTATGACCCCAAATGTGTGATGGTATTTCCCCATACACCAAGCAATCAATCAGTCGTGCAGTGAAAATCAGATGGATATCCTCAAATTCCATTAAATTCTGATACTGTCTACCTAGAGATAGTGTCAGATTAATACCTATAGTTCTGACTCATCTGTTGTAAGTTGGGGCTCCCACTTCCCCCTGCTTGGGTTCAATTAATTGGCTTACAGACTCAGGGGAATTTGTTTACTAGATTTATAAAGATAGTACAAAGGATACAGATGAACAGCCAGATGCATAGAGTGAGGGCGAGGGAGAAGGGGCCTGGATCAGGTGGTTGATGGATTTGACAACTGCCCCCTCCTGAGGCTCTCCAGAAGCCCCAACCACTAGTTATTAGTGTACAAAAGGCACACTTATCACCCAAAGATTTCAAGAATATTAGGAAATGAGGGAGAAGACCACACATGTATTTCAGAATATCAAAAGAGATATAAAGGAATGTACACTAAAAAATAATAAACTATTATTCTTAAAATTAATTGGTTTGGGTAAATATATTGAGAAAAGAAAAATAGCTCAGAGCAGTCTGAGTTATGTGATGTATACAAAATTTAGTAGGCCTGGAGAGATAGGAGTATGGAACTTCAGCCCCACAATAGCATCATGCCCACAGGCAATGTTCAAAGGAATTTTGATTTTCTTTTCTTCCCAGTAGTTTCCTGACTCAACCAGCATTCCCTCTCAGACTCAGAACTCAGAACAGCACAAACCCATTGTGTTTCTCAGACTCTAGAGGTTCCGTGTAGTGCAAACAGGTCTGTCCTCCTGAATCCAGACATCTCTTTTCTTTTCAGTTGAGGTCTCAATTTTATTTATGCTGCTTTTTCAAGCCCTCTCTTTAAGAGTGATGGTTTCATTCTTTGTCTCTGGATGGGAGACTTAGGTAAAGAGGTCTGCAGAGAACTGCTTTCTTTACCTCTGCTTCAGGGCAAGAGATTGGGGTCGTGACTGAGCAAGAAGTTCTGCAGAGGACTTCTGCCTTTTCCATCACTGCCTCATGACAGTTTAGCACTGTTGGTTTCATTTTGTTAAAAGAAAAAATAGCCAAATTCTGCAAAGTAATTTTAAAGAGATTTACTCTGAGCTAAATTTGAGGACCATAACCTAGAGCCACATGCAAGAAGCCTTGAGCAAGTGGACTTGCTGTGGTTGGGTTACAGTTCAGTTTTACACATTTCAGGGAGACAGGGGTTACAGGTAAAGTCATAAATCAATACGTGGGAAACATACATTGGTTTGGCCTGAAAAGGTGGGCCATCTCGAAGTGGGAGCTTACAGGTTATAGGTGGGTTTAAAGCTTCTTTGACTTATGATTGGTTAAAGACAGGAAATTTTGTCTAAAGGCTTGGAATGTTTCAACATAAGGAGTTGTTTATCAGAGATAAGCCCCTGGACCATAGCTTTGTTGTGTAAATTGAGGACCTGAAGGTTTGTCTTGCCTACCCTTAGGCCTGTTAATGGTTTACCAAGGATGTCCCCAAGAGAGGAGGGGGGCAGGATGAGGCATGTCTGACCTCTCTCCTCTTGGCAGGCAATTTAGTTTTAGGATATTCCTTTGGCCATGAGGGAGTCCATTCAGTTATCCAGTGGGGGTGAGCTTTAAGATTTTTAGTTCACAATTTCTTTTTATCTAAAATTACATAGCATGCTCTTAAAATTGCAGTTGCTCGACATTGATTGTAATTGGGACTTTTCACTTCTTACAAATTCCTAAAAAGTGCATGAGGGTAAGTTCTCTCACCCCAAACAGAAGAGACAATTTCTCCCTCTGAACCATTCAGGTCCTCTAGGCAACTAGAGACTTTGCAGAGGTGTCTGAATGTTTGTCTATGATGTATAATGGTCTTATAGGGCCTCTTTGGAAAAAGAACGCCTACATGGACTTTCAGCTCAGCTGAAAGGGGTAGTTACCCAGCATCCTGAGCACTCTAACTGCAGGGTGACCAGAGATTCTGAGACAAGTAAGAGAAATTCATGACTGTTGGGTAACACCTTGAAGAGTGATGCTCATAAGTAGCACACTTGGACCCAAAACACATTTCCAGCCTTAGGCACTCCTGAAAAATTCCTAAATTGTGGGGACTCAAGCTTCAATATATGAGTGCTCTCTTAAGGGATAATTTCCTTTAGAAACACCAGCTGGGATTATGTACACTACCCATTAGATGTCCTCTTATAAATATTTAGAAAAAAGAACCCACATAACTTGGGTTGGTCATAAGCAGCAATGGCCAAAATGGGGGATTTGAAATGCCTAAAATAATTTATTTATGTACACAATTAGAAAAAGCTGGTTTTAGAACCACACAAATTGAATGTGAGACCTATTTTTTGTTTGTCCTGGCTGAAATATGATAACAGAGATTTCAAGATATCTTTATTTAAGAAGTTGTATGGTCATAAATCATCTTAATTAAAGGCTGATATTCAGGCTATGATATATTCTTTGAAAGAAAAAAGGACTTTCTCTTTTGTTTTCTTTTGGATCCTGTTTCTGGGAGCTTTTTTCAGGTAACTGAAACTATCTTTTCAAAAAATATTTATCTTTATTATGGGTACAAAATATTATATATATTTATAAGAACATGTGATGTTTTGATACAGGCATACAATATGTAATAATCAAAGCAGAGTAATTGTGGTATCCATCACCTCAAGTATTTATCATTTTTTGTGTGTGTATTAGGAACATTCCAATTCCACACTTCTAGTTATTTTAAAGTGTACCATAGCTTATTGTTGAACATGGTCTCTTTCTTGTGCTCTCAAATATTGTTCATTCTGTCTAACACATTAACCATCCCAACTTTATGCCCCCCTCCCTGTTACCCTTCTCAGTCTTTGGAAACCATCATTCTATTGTCTGTTTCCATGAGATCAATTGTTTTAAAGTTTAGATCCTACATATGTGTCAGAATATGCAAAATTTTTCTTTATGTGCTTGGCTTATTTTATTTAACATGATATTCTCCAGTTCCATCCATATTGCAAATGACAGAATTTAATTCTTTTTTGATGACCGAATAATATTCCATTGTATATATATATATATATATATATATATATATATATATATATACCAAAATTTCTTTATCCATTCATCCTTGATGGACACGTGTGATAATTTCAAATCTTGGGCTAGTGTGAACAGTGCTGAAATAAACAGGGAGTGCAGAGATGTTTTCAATATACTGATTTCCTTTCCTGTGCATTTATGCCTGGCAGTAGGAATACTGGGTTATAAGAAAGTTCTATTTTTTAGTTTTTTGAGGCACTTCCATACTGTTCTCCATAGTGCTTGCATTAATTTACATTCTGACCAACAGTGTATGGGGTTCCCCTTTCTCCACACCCTCACTAGCATTTGTTATTGGTGTCTTTCTGATGAAGGCCATTTTAACTGGGGAGAGATGATATCTCACTGTAGTATTGATTTGTATTTCTCTGATAAGAAATGATGTGGAACATTTTTTCATATAGTTGTTGGCCATTTGTATATCTTGTATATTGTCTATGCAATCAGATTATTTGATATCCTTTTTACTATTGAGTTGGTTGAGCTCCTTATATATTGTAGTTATTAATCTCTTGTCAAATGGGCAGTATGCAAATATTTTCTCTCATTCTGTGAGTTGTCTCTTCTCTCTGTTGACTGTTTGCTTTGCTGTGAAAAAACTTTATAACTTGATATAATCCCATTTGCCTACTTCTGCTTTGTTGACTGTGCTTTTCAGATATTATTTAAGCAATCATTGTACAGGCCAATGTTATGGAGCATTTCCACAATGTTTTCTTTTAGTGTTAAATGGTTTTGTTTTATAATTTCAGGTGTTAAAATTAAGTTTTCAATTTATTTTGATTTGATTTTTGTATATGGTGAGAGATAAATATCCAATTTTCCCAGCACCATTATTGAAGAAACTGTCCTTTCCCCACTGTATATTCTTGGCACCTTTGTAAAAAATGTGTTCTCTATATATGTGGTAGATTTACTTCGGATTCTCTATTCTGTTCGACAGATCTATGTGTCCACCATCACAGAAGTGGTCAGGTAGATAGTGAGGCACTCCGGCTCTCCTAGAGACAAAGGTGCCCCACCTTGGTGCTGCCCCACCTTGGTGCTGCCCCACTTTGACACTGCCCTGACCAATTGACACAGTTGGTGGAAGCAGGAGTGCCCTGTCAATCTGCAAAAGAATGCAGAGAATTCCCTGGTCCCAACAACCAGGTATCCCAGGCACAATAGGATCTAGAAAGTGACCTAGAGTAAGCTAAGGCAAATTATTATGTCATTAACTGTGGATCAAAGTGATTCAGTGGTGACATTTGAACTACAAGGAGGGTCCAATCCAGACAGTATAAAACAAGACCCCAGACTATAACCATACCCTCTTATTATGGCAGGGGGCCCATTCATCTTTTGTGATAAATGTATCTTGCTCTTGCTCTATAAACCTATCCAGCTCTTCCATAATAAACTTCATTTCATGCTTGCCTTGCTTTTGGTGTGTCTGGTCATTAGACCAGTAGCACACCATAAAACAAAAATAGACTGTCAACCCAACACCAGTACAATTTTGATTACTATAGCTGTGTATTAAAATTTGGAGACATGTAGCATGATTTATCTAGTCTTGTTAATATTGATCAGTATGGCTTTAGATATTCTGAGTCTTTTGTTGTTCTATAGAAATTTTAGGATTACTTTTTCCATTTTTGTGAAGAATGTCATTAGTATTTTGATCAGTCATTGTATCTGCAGATTACATTGAGTTATGTGGACATTTTGAAAATATTCATTCTTCTAATTCATAAGCATGGAATATCTTTTCATTTTTTTGCATACTTTTCAAATTCTTCTATCAATGTTTTATAGTTTTCATTGTACAGATCTTATACTTCATTGGTTAAGTTTATTCCTAGGTATTTTATTTTATTTATAGCTCTTGTAAATAAGATTATTTTCTTAGTTTCTTTTTCAAATTGTTCACTCTTGGCATACAAAGATGCTACTGATTTTCGTATGTTGATTTTATATACTATAACTTTACTGAATTTGTTTTTCAGTTCTAGTAGTTTTTTGATGGAGTCTTTACATTTCTTTAAATATAAGATTATATTATCTGTAAAAAAGGATAATTTGACATCTTCCTTTCCAATTTGGATGTTTTTCCTTCTCTCTCTTGTCTGATTCATCCACCCAGACCTTTCAGTACTATGAGGAATAATAGTAGGCATCCTTGTCTTATTATACATCTTATAGGAAATGCTTATTTTTTTCCCCATTAGTACAAGATTAGCTGAGGGCCTGTCATATATGTCTTTTATTATTTTGAGCCAAAAAACACAGGGGTTTTTTTTTTTGAGAGTTTTTACATAAAAAAGAATTGAATTTTATCCAATGATTTTAGTATCAATTAAAATGATCATATGTTTTTTGTCTTTTGTTTTGTTGATATGATGTGCCACATTGATTGATTTGCTTATCTTGAATCATCTTTGCATCCCTGGGATTAATTCCACTTGATCATGCTGAGTATGCTGAATAATCTTTTTAATGTGTTGTTGAATGCAGTTTGATAGAATTTTGGCCAGTATTTTTGCATCTATGTTCATCAGAGATATTGGCCTATAGTTTTCTTTTATTGTTTTGTGTTTGTCTGGTTTTGTTATCATGGTGATATTGGCCTCATAGAATGAGTTTAAGAGTATTGGTTTTTCCTCAGTTTCTTGAACTAGTTTGAGTTGGATTGTTATTTGTTCTTTAAATGTTTTGTAGGATTCAGCAGGGCAGCCATAGCATCCTGGGCTTTTCTTTGATTGCAGACTTTTTATTACTACTTCTATCTCATTACTTATTATTAGTCTATTCAGGTTTTGGATTTCTTCCTGACTCAATCTTGATAAGTCTAGATATTTATCCATTTCTTCTAGGTTTCCCAATTTATTGGCATATAGTTGTTTGTGGTAGTTTCTATTAATACTTATCCATTAAATTTTTGCAATGTCAGTTATAATGTCCCCTTTTTAATCTCTGATTTTATTTATTTGTGTATAAAGAAGATAGGATGTGTTCTTGGTAAAGATACTTATAAAGAAGCCATGAGAATGTGGTTTTTGTTAAAAGAAAAGTAATTTTGTCTAGAGGTTTATAAAGGTTGTTTGAAGTAGAAGGAATAAAAAAAGAATGATAGATAAAACAGAATGATTATAGACAGTTGCGAAAAGAAAGAGAATGGTAATAATTGTAAGAGATTACAAAAGGTTTATTGAAATCTTATCTTGTTGGTCAAAGCTGATTAAGAGGGGATGGATCAGCATTTCTATTATGCATACCAGCCTCAGTGTTCTGACCTGGTGGACTAGACAAATGGGATAATAAAAAATCAATTGGCCAAGCTTAGAGAAACTTTTAACCTTCCCTAGCCACAGGTTCTTCCATTTGCTTAACTTACATTCTATTCTATTTGGAAAACATCAGCATTTTTTTTCTTTGAAATTATAAGAAGAAGGCTCAAGAACCTGGACTAAGCAGCTTAGCAAATAACTCTCCTTAAAGATAATTTTCTTCATTTTTTCCAAGGCCATAAAGTTTTATATTAATTAAGAATTTTTTTTTAACAGCAACCTCCCAGGAATGAAGACATCAAAGATCATGATCTCCAAACTGATGATTTTGTTTATTGGAAAGCACCACGAAATACAAGATTCCTTCCAAACACAGTGGAAGGACCCTATCAGGCAGCGCTGCCTGCGTGGACACCTTCATCACTGGAGATCTTCAACACCTTGTTCTTTTGACCAAGACAAGAAGTAAATGAAACATTTATTTGGTTACCTTCAGGCATAAAGACACTTTTTATATATTGATTTCAAGTTGTTTTGTTAATAGTTGTTCTTATTTGCATCATATTTTTGATTCTTAAATTAATTATGCTTTGTCTTTCTAGATGACTAAAGTCAACAACAGTGATACTAACCAAGACAGCTAGATGCTTAAAAATGATCCAACATGCATGCTGTGTCTCCTTTGTAAGCAGATGATCTGACTGAGATACCTTTGTTTTGTTTCTTTGTGTTGCCAATTTATTCGACCTCACTAAATTCTTAAGCGATGGTACAGATTATCTGAGAGCAAGATTTCTATGATGTGGAACAAACTTACATCTAAAATGTTGATCATTAATACTTTCAGAAGACAAAGATTTTGTTACAAAGGGAAAAATGAGAAAAGAAAAAAAAGAGTTCAGAGCATTCTGAGTTATGTGAGGTATATAAAATTTATCAGGTCCAGAGATACTAGAGTATGGAACCTCAGTTTTGCCCACACATCTGTTATTCCTGGAATTTGTGATACAAAGAACAATGTATGGCCAATCAGTAGCTTATGTTATTTTAATGTAAATTCTTAGTAAACAAGTTAGAAACTGCCTCTTTTTTTTTCCCTCAAAAGCCCACTTCTAACTTCTGCTAATGGGAGAATATATTCAGGGTAACTTGAATCTATGTTCCCAGGTTGCAGTTCTCAAACTTGATCAAAATAAACTCTCTATGTATATTAATTTTGCTTCATTTTTTTTCCTTTGTGTTGACATTTTTAAATCGTTGAGAACATGCATATTGTACTTTTTTTCATGGGCTGTATCACAATGCTACATTGTATTCAGAAAACAAAATAAATATGCATTGAATAATTACAAATTTAAAAGCAGACAAATAGTTTCCACCTAAGTACAAGTTTTATCAATTTATATTTTCAAAATTTGTTCTTTGAGTTCAACTAAATGCTTTAAAATAAGTAAAAAATACTTGCACTATTTTTAGAGGTATTTAATACTCATTTACATGAAAAATCCTAATAATTTACAATAATTTTTGAGAAAGCACCATAATCTAAACCAAAAATATTAATGAGCAAACAGAATATATACCTAAATATAATTTTAGGGAATATAACACATTTTTCTACTGTAACTCTTGTTTAATATGTTCTTCAAGATATTTCTTTGTGTTCTGTTTCTTGAATGAAATCTTATACAGCTGAGTAGGGGAAAGAATGACCTACATTGCTTTAAAATGGTGACTGCTTTTTAAACTTCAAAGTATATAGTTCTTTTACACAAAAAAGCATAAAAATGATTTGCCCTCAGCCAGGAACATTGTAAGTCAAGATTTTGATATAAAATTGTTACTAACTGACCAAAACTAAGGTGCTCACATCGTAGTAATAATATTCACTGGGTGCCAGTCAGGGTGGGAGATGGTAAACTCACAACTAATGGAGACTGGAGTGCACCCTACGGGGGAAGGGCACACTTCTAACCCTGGCTTGGGTGAGGCAAAGGCATTGTATGTAACCAAAATGTTTGTACCCCCATAATATTCTGAAATAAAAAAAAAACATTAAAAGATGTTGCCATCATGAAATTTTTACTATTGAGTTTGAAACCTATACAAAAGTTATAAACCCTGAAGTCTGATAGGATTTATACTTTATAAGTGAAGTATAGGTGATATAGTGATACTGCAGCAGTCATTTTAGGAGAATTATTAAGCTAAGTCACAAATGTATACTATTCCTGGAAAACATTTCAGCAGAAACCATATTCAAAATAAAATTGTCAATTAACATAAGTCAAATACATACAACTGAATTTTATCCACCTCACAAAATCTTACAAGAATAAATATCTACAGAAGCAATACCTATGAACGAATATGCTATTATAGATCATGTGATGATACTCATATCTAAAAGCCAAGTATGTTTCATAAGTCTACTCCTCTTACTATGTCTAATGTAAAAGTAAAATTTTCTCAAATATTTTCTTTAATTTCAAGTTAATCAAATTAAACTGATTTCTTTTTTTAATTTTAATTTTTTGATTATTATACATTTTAAAATATTAAGGAGGTACAAAAGGTTTTGTTGTGTTGATACCTCTTATAATACTTAAGGATTTTAGTGTGCCCATCACTCAAACAGTGTTCATTGTACCTTATAGGTAGGTTTTTACCTCTCCACTCCTCTCCCCCCTTCTTGATTTCCTATTCCTTCCTATTTCTTTGTGGGAATGTGTGCTCATTAATTAGTTCCCAACTATTAGAGAGTACATGTTGTATTTGTTTATCCATTCCTAAGATACTTCACTAAGGATAATAATCTCCAATTCTACCCAAGTTGCTGCAAAAGGCATTATTTGTTCCTTTTTATGGCTAAGTAGTAGCCCACAATATATATTAATATACACCACATTTTCTTAATCCACTACTGAATTGATGGGCACTTAGGTGGATTCCACATCTTTGCAATTGTGACTTGTGCCACAATAAACATTTGAGTATAGTTTTCTTTTTACGAAATGACTTCTTTTCCTTTCAGTAGATAACTTTTCCTTAGACCTTGTACTAATTTGCAGTCCCACAGTGTATAAGCATTCTTTTCTCTCTGCTTCCACACAAGCATCCATTGTTTTGGGACAAAGTTCATTCCAACGGGAGTTAAGGCTATATTTCATTGTAGTTTTGATTTGCTTTTCCCTGATGATTAGTGATGCCGACCATTTTTTTTTTTGTATGTTTGTTGGCCATTTGTGCACCTTCTTTTGAAAAACTTCTGCTCATGTCTTTTGCCCACTTTTTAATGGGGTTATTTGTTTTTTCTTGCTGATTTTTTGGGGTTCTTTGTAGATTCTGGATATCAGTCCTTTATTGGATATATAGTTTGTGAATCTTTTCTCCCATTCTGTTGGTGGTCTATTTATTCTGTTGGTTATTTCTTTTGCTGTGCAGAGCTTTTCAATTTAATCAGGTCTCATTTATCAATTTTTCTTGTTGCTGTATTTGCCTTTGTGGTCTTAATCATAAATTCTTTGCCTAGGCCAATGTCTAGAAGAGTTTTTCCTACATTTTCTTCTAAAATTTTTATGGTTTCAGATTCAATGTAATCCCCATCAAAATACCAAATGTCATATTTCACACATCTAGAAAAAAATATTTTTACACTTCACTTGGAACCAAAAAAGAGCCCAAATAGCCAAAGTAATCTTAAGCAAAAAGAAGAAACCCAAAGGCATCACATTACCAGACTCCAATTATACTACAAGGCTATAGTAACCAACACAGCATGGGACTGATTTCTTCAGTGAAGAGTTTCTTAGATTCAGTATGATAAAGTTAGTTGTAAAGCTTTAAGAGAGGAGTACTTATATTTACCTTTTCACTGATTTATTTACCTACAAAAGCAGGAGTGTGTGTTTGTCTTCTCTGGCACCTGGTGTACTAGAAAGCGGCA
The DNA here is from genome assembly GCF_040939455.1 of Microcebus murinus. NCBI lineage: Eukaryota > Metazoa > Chordata > Mammalia > Primates > Cheirogaleidae > Microcebus > Microcebus murinus. Next base: position 104,883,715 of record NC_134106.1, read on the forward strand.
GTCCCCAACCTTTTCGGCAACAGGAACCAGTTTCATGAAAAACAATTTTCCACAGACCCTGGGGGCATGGGGGGTGAGGGGTGCAGTAGGGATAGTTTCAGGATGATTCAAAGCACTACACTTATTGTGCACTTTATTTCTATTATTATTACATTGTAATATATAATGCAGTAATTATACAATGCATCATAACGCAGGATCTAATGCCACTGATCTGACAGGAGGTGGAGCTCAGGCAGTGATGCCAGGGATGTGGAGAGTGGTTGCAAATACAGATGAAGCTTCTTCACCCCGCCAGCTGCTCACCTCCTGCTGTGCAGCTCAGTTCTTAACAAGCCACAACTGGTACTGGTCCATAGCCCTGGGGTTGGGGACCATAGCTGTAAAGCACACCTTGGGAAACTTTTTCATGAAATGAGATTTCTTTCAAATGATCTTGTGTGTTTTATTTCTGATTCTTTTTGTGGAATATTCAAAATAAATATCTGAGGAAGTTAGGAGGAGTTCATTGAAAAAAGTCTCTAGAAAAATTTGTATTGTAATTTCTTTTGTAAACATTTTTATTTTTTGGATTAAAAATAGAAAAATATGAAATAAGATATTTAGTATATATTTGGGGATGAAATGCATGTTATGAAAATATAGAATATTGCCCCAAATCTTCCCAAACTTAAATAATTAGTAGAGCTGATAGTAATAGATAGTTAGCATAAGATCTGTTAGTATTCAACCTCAAAACAGAAAAGTGTTTACAAATTATTCTGTTTTCAATGCACCATTAGTATTGATTAAGGTTAGATTAATAGTCACTAGTAAGAGAAAAAAAATATTGAGTATTGCTTTTGAGTTAACTACTTTTTATATATTTACACTTGTGTACGTCATATAAAAATTTGAGCGTTAGTTTACTAGTATTTATATATGAATATTCATTGGTAATATTATTTTTAATTTTATTTGAGAATGATTACATGTAAGAGTCTTTATTAATATTATTTTAAATTTTATATGAATGAGGTTCCTGAGTTAGTGATCAGTTTTTAAATATACAGAACTTGTGATATATTACTGGATTATATTATATTTGAAATCAGTTCAATTTGAAGTCTATAGAATGGCTTAGGTTTGGGGGTAAAAAATTCAGGTGTCTATAAAACTAGTCTTGAAACCAAACTGCAGACTTGTAGTACTGACATCTCACATTTAGCTCTGTGTTGACACAGTTTCAATATTCAGGAACAAAAGCTATATTCTTTTAATAAAGATCATCATGCAGCAGGAAGTGAGGAGATTGACCACTAACCAGAAGCCAGATTCCATCACAGCTAAGTTTTTCACACACTGATTTTCCATACCCACCCAACTCCACATCTAACTTCATTTATTTTTTAAAAAACAATTACTTTCATATCATTACAGGACTTTGTCATTTCAAGTAAAAAAAAATCAAAAGCCAAATAAATTAAAAATACCTAAAAATGTGTTCTCAGAAAAGAAGGTAATTTCTCAGAAGAGTAAGTGGAGAAAATCATTGAGGGAGGGTCTGTTAAGTTGTCAAGATGATGGTTAAGCTAATAAAGCTTTAGGATACTTATTGTGAGTTGAAGTGGTTTTTTTTTTGAGGTAGAGTCTTACTCTGTTGCCTGGGCTAGAGTGCCGTGGCATCAGCCAAGCTCACAGCAACCTCAAACTCTTGGGCTCAAGCAATCCTCCTGCCTCAGCCTCTCCAGTAGCTGGGACTACAGGCATGTGCCACCATGCCCAGCTAATTTTTTCTATATATTTTTAGTTGGTCAATTAATTTCTTTCTATTTTTAGTAGAGATGGGGTCTCACTCTGGCTCAGGCTGGTTTTGAACCCCTGACCTTAAGTAATCTGCCTGCCTCGGCCTCCCAGAGTGCTAGGATTACAGGCGTGAGCCACCACGCCCGGCCTGATGTGTTTAAAAATTAGACTATATGAAATAAAATACCATCGGTCTTTAGGAGGGTAGTCTTCTCTTCACCCTCTTTCCAGGCTGTCAACTTACTCAAGTTCTGTTTCAGTAAAGTTCAAGGGCAGATCAACAAGCATTCTGTGTACAAATATCCTACTAGGTCACGTGACACTGGTTCTTATTCTTATAGGCATCACCCACTTTGTGCAAGTAACTTTTGTAAGCAACCCCTCAGCATGCATAGGGAGGAGCAAAAAGCCATTGCATTGCTTCTTCAGTCTGAGGACCATATTGTGGCACTCCTTGAATTTCTCTACTCTGCTTAAATGGAAAGGAAGAAGTGGGAGTGGGGTAAAGGAAAGATGGTAACATGGGCCTGTTCATTCCTCTTGTTCCAAGACATATTGCAATTCCTTTCAGGATCTAGTAGGTAACAATAACTTATGTTTTGTTTTTTTGTTTTTTTTTTTTTTCCAGCTTTGGGGCATTAGTCTCAATAACAAGGCAACACCTACTTTCCCATTGTGAAAAATATTGATAACTGATAATTTAACTGACATAAAACAAATGCAACTATCATCTCACAGAGAATTACTATTTTTAATTCAGAGAAAATTAGAAAGGGTTAATAATATATTAAATTTCAATTAAATTCCAAAACTTAAAAAGTGGGTATGTATTTCTTCACTCATTCTAAATTTTTTTTTTCGATAAGGGGTAGACATCATAGTATTTTTTTTTAGATAATGGAAGATTTTGTGACAAGATATGTTTTTACAATTTCCCAGAACTATCAGGCTTTTAAAAGAATTGCCAAAGAACTTTTGCAGCTTAGTTTACTCTGCAATCCAAACACTGTGCTTCCTGTCAAAGAAAGATTTCATTTGTATTCTACAGTTGTAAGATACATTTTCCTAAGAAACTGATGTGGAAAGTGTCTTTAAAAGTTAGCTGTTGAGTAAGTCAAATCATATTTGTAGAGTACTTCATTTGGAGAGTTGAGCCCCTGGCTGTTACTTAAGTCCATAATATTGAATCATGTGGTCACTTCTTTAATGAGAAAAATTAAATTTAGCATCAGTTATAAATTATTTTTAAACAAAATCTCTTAAAACTGTTCTTTGTCAGTTTGTTCTTTCTGGACAAAGTCTCCTAACCTTTATACTAATAAACTAAAAAAATATAGCATGCATAATATTTTAATTTGGTATGTTATTTAAATTGGCTAGTATTTTCTGAACATTATTTTACTGGTGCCATTCAAAATTACATATTGATACAGTCCACTCCAATCATTTACAAACTATAGCAACTATATCTCCATAAGAAAAGAAACATCTCATTAAACTCAGAAAACACTGGCAATTTAGTCAGATTATGCAATTGCTAAGAAGCAGAGTTCCCAATATTTCCTACAGTGATAAGCTCCTATGGAGTTAGATTTTCTTATAATTGAATCAACTCACTGGATATCAAGAATAGCAGTTTAATATAAAGATTTCCAAGAAGATTGATCCTTTTTATTTATAAATAAAGATGAGTATACACTAAGAATAACACAAATAAATAATAATTCTAACAAATAAATATAATAAAGACAAAGTCTCTATTATAAAACTCACTGCAGTAAAAAAAGAACATATTATATATAAATATATATTTTAGTATATATTGCAAAACTCCAGCCAATAAATAGTTATCATCCTTTAGTGAAAAATAAAGTTTTCAAGTTCAAAATAAATTTGGCTTGTCATTTTTTCACTAAAATACATACACATTTGGCTCTGAATTTATTATACAAGCATGGCCTATTTGTTTTCAAGTTCATTTCCCCTGGGATAAAGTGACAAGTCAATGAATAATCTATGGCTTCATTTCACACAGTTAGGCATCCCAGCATGCACTGGGAATGGAGCAAATGAAAAAATTGGGACATTTATAGCAAAACTTCCTGCAGATTCATTATTGGCAGTGCCATGAACCTACAGCTCTGAAAGCTCACAAAATGATGCTATGGTATACCACATTCATTGAAATATAATATAAAGCATTTTCTAACTCCTTAATTTACATTTAACCTTCCATTTTTAACAGCTAGAATAATTGAGGTTCACATAACAAGATTTTCTTTGGTTATATATACAAGATTTTATATTTTAGTAAATTAAATCTATTAAGAATCATGTAATATCCACTTACACGAATAACTGAAACTCTAAAGGACATTTTTTATTCTGGATAAAATACCTGGCACTTTTAGTCTTCAAAATCACACTCAATTTAATATAACATTTAGTTTTTTATTTAAGAAAGTCAAAGTAAAATATGACAAACATTTATCTAATAATCAAAATTATATAAAAGCTATCTCTTTTCATAAGAAAATGTAATTTATGCAATGTGCAGAAAGTCAGTCTAGAACAAAAACATTGCTCCAAATTTGTCATTGTGTCCAAATAATGTGCACTTAATTATTTCATATTAGAAAAGAAAATCTTATAAAAAATAATGCAAAATATTGAGGTACCAAAAATCTGGTACACATTTTGATACATAAAATTCATAAATATGGAAATAGTGCATTAGGGCTGAGCATTTTACAATGTTAGAAAAATTACTATCCACAGGGTCAAAAATTTAGGTTTAGTATGGTTAATAGTCAACTTGTGGCTATCTTCAAAATAAATCAGAGTTCCAGAGGAAATCAATATCTTGATTATTAGAAGAAAAAACAATTTAATTCACTAGAGCCAATTTATATGATAAATATACTTATCATCAAGAAAGGTCAGATTGATTATAGATTGATTAGTAAATAAAACAATGGTATAATATGGGGCAGTGTAGATAATCTATATGCCACGCTCTGTAGCTTCTAATGGGCATATCTCATCTCCAATTTTAAGACTCTGAACTCACAATCAGTAAGCTCCATATGTCTTCCTTTAGCCTGTACTCATGCAATGCTTTGCACATTGCCAGATCCGTAGTAAGCAATTAATCAATATCTGTTGATTGAAAGAATATATGAAAAAATAACAATGAAGCCAAATTCAAAGTGTAATACCCCTTTCATATTTAAACCTTGTTCTAAGAAGCTTAGATTGATCAATTGCTTTTGTCAATTTGTCATGTAATTTGGAATACTTATAGTGATAATTTTGATGTTACTAATAATGATGTCTAGTTTTGATTGGTTAAGTATAATGTACCAGGCACAAAATTGCTACTTTTATATAATCAAATAGTGATTTAATATAAATCAATTTAATTTGAATCATACAGTTTATAGTTTATAAGCCAAAGCATGTTTACAAGATAACTGTTTTCATTGTCAAGTCATTCTGTTAAGAAGGTTAACAGAGTTTTGATAAGTAAAGGAAATACTGGGACATGTTAACAGATGCAGACTTATTGCCTAGAAAGTATTTGGAACATAATGAATCTCACTTCGCGGTAAATCTGTGAAAAAGCATTTTCAACATTGAAAATAGTCATATACACAAAAATTTTCCCAGAGTCTAGATCATCAGTTGGTAACATATGGCAAGCTCACCAAATATAGCTGGTGAGATAATTTTTTTTTTAGTAAAGACTCTGTGGAAATATCTATGGATAAATGCTAGTATTCATTCTGAGAAAAAAAAATTGTTAGCAAGCAATGGTAGATTTTGTTGGCTTCTCCCTACTTCAACTAGTTATATCCATTTCTTTTTTTTTGTAGTTGTTGTTTTTTGGCACCAAAGTTGATGCAACATATATCTCTTTTTAAAATCTTCTTTTAGGGATATGTCTTTCTGACAACCCTGCCCACCCCTAAATACACAAGCTTAATAAGTTACCTTCTCTAGAATGCCTTCTAAGAAATTAACCAGTAGCTTAAAATTTATCTCATTGATATGCTAAGTTTGATCCAACCCAGTAGTAATAATTTTAAGACAAACTTCACTTATTTTTTTATATTTAGGCTGGGTGAGGTGGCTTACACCTGTAATCCTAGCACTCTGGGAGGCCGAGGTGGGAGATTGCTTGAGCTCAGGACTTTGAGACCAGTTTGAGCAAGAGCAAGATCCCATCTCTACTAAAAATAGAAAAAAATAGCTGGGCAACTTAAATTAGAAAAAAATAAGCCGGGTGTGGTGGCGCATGCCTATAGTCCCAGCTACTTGGGAGGCTCAGGCAAAAGGATCCCTTGAGCCCAGGACTTTGAGGTTGCTGTGAGCTAGGCTGATGCCACTGTACTCTAGCCCCAGCAACAGGGTGAGATTCTATATCATGTATATATGTATATATTTTATATATTCAAAGTATGTTACACATCAAAAAATGATCAAAGTATTAGGAACTAGGTTTCACAACCTAGTGTGTGTGTATTTTTAATGTGCACACACACACATATACACACACAATAGATATTTTTACAAAAAGAAAAATATATAAATATATATTGTACACATGAGGATGATGTATATATACACACAAATACACTATATATATTCCACAATTTCAGTCATTCATTCATGCTTTTTTGTTTTGCTTTTGCTTTACAAAACAAAAAAAAAATAAGAGTTACGAGAAGAGAAGCCAAGGCAACAGATGAGGAGGTGAAAGTGTAGAAGGTCAGCCGGGTACTTAAGACATGAGCACTGTGGAAAGTGGACCACCAGAAAGAATATCTCACATGACTGTCCTTAAGGACATGTAGGAATCCTGTTTGCTGTGTTTTCATGGAATAAAAGTTTGTTTGAATTTATTATACAGCAAACTGAAATATCTTGTGATGGGTAGGAGAAACTGGTCGTATCCCCCAAGTTCACCTTTAATTCGCAAGTGTTACATTTGGTGGGAATATCATGTCTCCTGAAACCTTCCATTTAAAAATGCTGTCTTTTCAGCAGAGGAAAGGACCCCAATAACAGTGGGCCAGGTAGGTAAATGGTAAGAAGAGTAAGCCACCCCTGTCAACACAAATGGTTGAAAAATTTGTCTTAGATAAATCTAAGATTTTCCACAGAAAACTCTTCTGTGATTCTTCTGAGGAGAAAAATGAGGCTAGCTCATTTTACATGATAGCTATAATATTTTTGGCATCAAAAATTGTTATGTTGTCTATGTGAGGCACTTTGCACATCTCAAAGAAAATGATGAATGTTTAATTTTCTAATATTTTCCACATTATCAACACTTCATTTGTCCTAGACTATTATTCTCTAAGGTTTTTTTGACTGTAGAATTTCATAATTCTATGACATGTCTTAAGAAATTTAGACTTCCTTCAGAAAAAATAGAATTATAGAGATGTTTGCATTTTATAAAGACTTATGGAGAACATGAAGTCATACTGATAAATGTCCTCACTAGTTTTGTGATTTTTACATTCATTTTATGTCTCATAAAGGTATTTTGAGACTTCTAGCAAATAAGATGTTTATTCTTTAATCATGTTTCAATATAAATATAAAAGGGAAAAATTAAAAAGTCCAGTAGAAACTAAAAACAAACAAAATGAGAAAGATTTACATGGATCAGAAAATAAACACAAATGAAGCGCATTCATCATGCGATTAAACAGTGTTCCCTCCAGCTTTGGGACATGACCTTACCAGACCTACTAGAATTCAGTTCTTACAAAATATTTCAGATAAGGTGAGAGACTAGAGTCAAGCTTACTCACGAGTTGGGCTAGACTGGACTGGGACTACTTGCACTGCATTGCTGAGTAGCCAAACTTGGCTAATTGCTACTCTATTGGACCTTACAGCTATAGAGAACTAGAAATTAATGAGGTATTGCTACAAATAACAATGAGAATGAATTTAAAAATAGGTAATTCAGTAAAAGAAACTCCAATCAAGAGGACCACTTCTGTGTAATTATGTTTTTATGTAGTTCAAAAAAGGCAAAACTCATCATACAGTGATAGAAATAAGAAATAGCTATTTTAGGGAAAAGAGACTTCTGGGCTGCTGATGGTTTTCTCTTTATTGATCTGGGTGATAGTTACATGGGTATGTTTGCTTAGTGATAATCATCTTGTCATGTATCTATGATAAGTGTTATCTGTAATGCATATGTTACATTTCAATTTTTAAAATAAAAAAGAAAAATAAGCAGTTCTTCATGAGTGAAATATTTTTGGGAGGAAAATGATAGATTGTCTGATGTATTTGACTATAGGAGGATAAGCATTAGAAAGGTGTTTGAGAAGAATATTCAGGAAGAAGACAGGACATGTAAAAATTATAGACTAATCATGTATTAATTCCAAAAGAAATGATTTTTAAAAAATCATAAGAAATGTAGTGCAAGTATATTTCACAATTTGGACAGCAGTGAAAATTTATAGTAATGTAAATATAAAATTAATGTAACCAAAATGTATAATATATAAGTAACTATATTAGGACAAAGAAAACTTTGGGAAGTTTAATAATAAGAAGAATAATTATAAATATTTACAAATAAATTTATATATTATTACAAAATAAATTTAAATATTTATAGTTATAAATATAAAATCATTTTAATTAGTAATACTTGATAGTAGCACATTTACTACATACCAAACGCTTTATATGTACTATTTCATTCATTTGCCATAAAAACCTCATGAGATAACTTTATTATTGTCTGATTTTTACAAGTTCTTTTATAAGCCTAATGTTATATAACTTCCAGAAGTCCAGTGTCTCCTTCAATATTTCATTCCTCCGAGGATTGTTTTCTTTTTTCCAAGAGAAGCAATAAATCCAGAGTTATGTAAAATTTACCAATTTTAAATCTATGCTTGGGGGAAAACAATAAAGATAGTATATGTCTGAGAAGATAATATGCCCTATTTTATGTCCATTTTTACTCCTTATATGAAATTTTGCAAAATAAATAGTGACATTAAAGTCACTCAGTAGAAGTGGACAAGGCTTTTGTTATAGTTTCTAGAGAAAAAGACATGCCAGATGTAAAAACATAACAACAATCTCTTCATAAATAAGTTTTAAAGTTCTGCACTTACTTCCAACGCATCTTAGACCATTCCATGGAGTGCGCTAAATGTTTGACTTCATGAATGGAAGTGATAACAGAGCAAGGATATTACGTGACTCCTCTGCTTTCTCCCTTCCTATGCTTCTGAGCTCACTTAAAGTCTTAAATACCTTACCAAGCCCTGCAAAATTCCTTTCCTTCTCCAACTTCTCTCTGGCCTTATCTCCACTGCTCTCTCCCTGTGCCTGGAATACTACCCCGTACAGTCATGCTCTTCAAAATTTTACTCACCTTTCTTAGCTAACTTAATCCCTGCAGCCCAGCCCTGAGGTGCACCTGAGACAACGCTGATTGTGCACCGAAAGCTTTGCACATCAAGGTTTCTGCTTTCTGCCTGAAACATCTATCTTTATTACCTTTAACCTCAGTTGTTAGAAACTGGGACAAATGACTTAGTACAACATTTACATTTTTCGATTTGCATTAGAGAATGTCCTAATCACCCCCTACCCCCCCACAGTGGCTCACGCCTGTAATCCTAGCACTCTGGGAGGCCGAGATGGGCAGATGGCTCAAGTTCAGGCATTGGAAACTAGCCTGAGCAAGAGTGAAACCCTGTCTCTACTAAAAATAGAAAGAAATTAATTGGCCAATGAAAAATATATATAGAAAAAATTAACCAGTAATGGTGGCGCATGCCCTAGTTCCAGCTACTCGGGAGGCTGAGGCAGGAGGATCCCTTAAACCCAGGAGTTTGAGGTTGCTGTGAGCTAGGCTGATGTCAGGGCACTGTAGCCCAGGCAACAGAGTGAGGATCTGTCGGAGAAGGGGAAGGGGAGGAGGAGGAGGAGGAGGAGGGGGAGAGGGAGGAGAGGAGGGGGGAGGGGGAGGGGGAGGAGGAGGAGGAGGAGGAGGAGGAGGAGGAGGAGGAGGAGGAGGATTTATATACTGATGGAATATATATGGTCACTGTCTACCATGTATTTCCACAACCTTAGTTACCCTTTTGGTAGCAAGCACTGCATTGCGGTTCAACCAGCTTTTAATTTCCTTGAGGGTAAGGATCATGACCATTTTTTTCTTGTATATCCACTTATTCCACCCTTTCCTCTGTGGTGAGACGTCAATATCTACGTGCATATACATGTTGAGTAGATCAGTGCTTTTGGAGTCTTTTGGAAAGGCTGTATTTATATAAATAGATTTATGTTTAGAATAAAGTTCTCAGCTCAAAAATAATTAAATACTACATAGTATACAAAAGTGTAGGTTATATAGCTGTTAGTAAGGGTGCTAACTTTAACATTTCTTTACATGATAAATATTACGTTTGAATTGTGCACATAAATATGTAGAGACTAAACCTTTGATTAAAGCTTGAGTGTCCAAACTACTTTGTTTTAATCTGAAATCACTTGAGCATAGCTTTTATGCCTTTTAAAATTTTAGGTGCAATATGCACAAGGAAGAAAATAAAAAGAAGTCTGTACGGTTTTACATGTAAATGAAGTCAACCTAGCTGATCACTGATTAGTCCAGATGCTAGGGAAATGAAGCACACTAGTATCCTAATAGAACTACTAAGCCTCATGCAAAGTTATGTTTTTTGTTCAGAATTCAAAGGCATTACATAAAAACAATATCTAAGCTGAATTTTCTTCAGAAGTATTTAAAAAGCAGTTGCTCGAAATTCACTTTAAGAGGAAAACACACACACACAGAGACACACACACAATCTAGGAAACTTGTCATTCAGAATGACCTGTTTTAAAAGAGTCTTGCAGCTCTCAGTATTGTTTGTGACTTTTTGGTGGGAGTAATTTTTTTTCAGTTTTTTTCATCTGTTTCTACAACATGGTGAAAGAACTTGTCACCTGTTTCTATACTTGTATCATACACTTCACAATAGGAGAGAACATTACAAACTCCTGTGGCCTAGGATGGGTAGAACAATTCTAGTTCATTGTGTAACTGGGGATTTTCTAGGACCATCTCATTTAAAGACATATAAGTAATAAAAACATATAAGTAAAACATTATAGAAAATTTCCGAGGACTTAAAGATGGCAATCTATTCATAATGTTGCTCATTAATGTCTTTCATCTAGAGAATTCACTGTATCATAGAAATTCATACTCAAAAGTGATAACACACTATATAATGTTAGGTTCTACCATTGCATAAATACCATGATTCCATGGATGGAGGAATCACTAAGTCTCCTGGAGAGAGTTAGGGACATCTCTACAGAGGAGGAGGAGATTCATGACTCGGGTATTTAATATTAAAAAATAAATGTCCAGAAAGAGAAAAGAAGCTACATTATTGGTATAGGAAACAACAACAAGACTGTTAGAGTAACTTACTAGATGATTACCTCTAGTTGGTAGTTATTAACTTTCAAAAAATTTATAAAAGTTATTGAATCTATAATATTTTTACTGTAATATATTTAATCATTTCATTAATTAAATGACAGTCACTTCTTACTTCCTTGGAGGAGATTAAAAAATTATCTTAAGCCCATATTTTTATTTAGTTAATAATAATAGATATTAAATAAAGAGATTGATTAATTTTAAAGTTACTTTCTATATTTAATTTTAGTTGCTTTTCAAAACACTTCTATGAAGGGAGCAGCTATTATCCCCATCAACATTTTACAGATAAAAACAAACTTTCAGAGAAGTCTAAAGGTGAAGTACATCATGGCTCCCTTGCTAAAATCTAGATTTGCTATTAGGAAAAAATTACCTAAAGTCTCCTAAAGACTTTGTTGTTGCTGTTATTGTTTCTATTAAATTTCTTTCCTTTTTACTGGCAACACAGAATTAACTGATAGGAAAGTACATCCAAAAATTAAATCATATGACCTACATATATTCAAAGGATTCCTTTTTTATCCCTGCCTTATTCTATGTATGTATGGAAAAGTACAAAACAGAGGGTAATATTTTGGCAGAAAACACATACATTTATGACCCTTAAAGTGATGTCAGTATGATTCATTAGAATGTAGAAAAAGCAAATATATCCTCTATTTACTTTGAATAAATTGAAAATACATGTCAAAATAGTTTCTTGATAAGCATCCATAGCTAAAAAGTAGAGGCAACATCTATAAAATATTGAGACCTCACAAGGTTTTAAAGCGGCTATTCTGATTTTTCCATGTAGGAGTTCATGTCTTCAAAGATGGTCCTTGAGCATACACATAGCTTCTATTTCTTGAAAAACTGCACCAGGGAGATACTAACATGAGACATGGACAACTTTCAAGATAGCTGAGATGTGTATCAACATTTCCATTGACATTTCCAAAGTTGGAAAAATGTACAGTTGTAATTCAATTACTAACAATAGAGGAAAGGAGTAAAAAAGAAATATGAGAGATAGGTGTAGTAGTTTTTCTAAAATCACACTTTTTCCACATATCTTCTTTAAAACTAAATTTTGGAATGGACAATTTGCTGTTGTCATCTTGAAACCATCAGTCAAACAGCCTTCCAGAGAAGTAACATATTCTTCCTCAAATTACTTTTTAAACTTACTGAGCAAAAACAGTTAAGAGAAATAGTTTATCAGTATGATAAAGAATGAGTACAATTTATCTTCAGTTATACCACATTTTATTTGGCAGTTTAAATTAATTTTTTCTGAAGAAATAAACCTGAATTATTAATTGCTGTTTTTTAATTCCATAGTGTGGTTATATAAACTTAGAGGTAATAGAAGATTTGGTTTTTTTTTTTTTTTTTTTTGAGATAGAGTCTCACTTTGTTGCCCAGGCTAGAGTGAGTGCCGTGGCATCAGCCTGGCTCACAGCAACCTCAATCTCTGGGGCTCAGCGATCCTCCTGCCTCAGTCTCCCAAGTAGCTGGGACTACAGGCTAATTTTTTGTATATATATTTTAGTTGGTCAATTAATTTATTTCTATTTTTGGTAGAGACAGGGTCTCGCTCAGGCTGGTTTCGAACTCCTGACCTTGAGCAATCCTCCCGCCTCGGCCTCCCAGAGTGCTGGGATTACAGGCATGAGCCACCACGCCCGGCAAGATTTGGTTTTTTTAAAGAGGTCCACTGATATGAACAGAAGTATTAATATCATCTTAGGTAGATTTAATATAAATGCAGTTATTAGAATAACTTGAGAATACTTCAGCCTGACAATACTTCAGCACATTAACAAAGACTCTTCCCTTCTGTCTTCATAATTATTTTTCATTTTATCATCATGATTATTTCTCATTTTTAACAAAATATAATAAAGTGCTGATTGTTTTCCTACCAATAATCATGTAGTTAAGCAAAAAAAAAAATTCCTACTGGCAAAAATGGTGTGGTACAATATATATATTTCATAAAATTAAGATTTTGCTCTGTTTATCACAATATGATTACTACTAATAATAACTATAATACCACTGAGTTCTTATTTATGCCAGGCATTTACATGTATTATCTCTTATAATTCTATAAACATGACTGTTAGACATCTGATTTTATTAACAATTTTTAAACATGAGGGAGCCATGGTATTTAAGTGACTTGCCTAAGGTCACATAAGCTAGCAAGTTATAGAGCCAGAATTCCTGTCTTATAGTTTGAATTTTGTAAAATTAAGACAGGGTTTCACTTTGTTGCCCAGGACAATCTTGAACTCCTGGGTTCAAGCAATCCTCCCATTTCAGCCTTCCAAGTAGCTGGAATTATTGGTATGTGCTACAGCATCCAGTCCCATAGCTTAAATTTTAAATGATGGCATCTTCTATCCAGAAATAAAGCCTATCCTATCCTCTGGAAAAGAAAGTGTTAAAATGTTTGTCATTCTTTAAAAACTTATTTCCATCATAATGATTCTGTCTTAGTCTGTTTCTGTTGCTCTAAAGGAAAACCTGAGGCTGGGCAATTTATAACAAAAAAAGGTTTATTGGTTTATTTGGCTCAGGGTTCTTCGGGTTGTACAATTAGCATGGTGCTGGCATCTGCTTGGCTTCTGGTTGCTTCTACTCATGGTGGAGGATGAATGGGAGCCATCATGTGCAGAGGTCACTTGGTGAGAAAGGAACAAGAAAGACAAGTGGGAGGTGCTAGGCTCTTTCTAACAATCATCTCTCATGGGAGCTAAGATAGCAAGAACTCACTTATTACTAGGAGAATGGCATCAAACATTTGTGAGGGATCTCCCCCCTCCAACCTAAACACCTCCTATTAGAACTCACCTCCAACATTGGGGGTCAAATTTCTACGTCAGGTTCAGAGGGATCAATCAACATCCAATCTATAGCAGCTTGTCAACTATACTTAGTCATATATCTGCATAATAAAGGTACATACAAAAGTTCCCTTAAATTAGCAAATGCCATTCTTGCATGTGATGTTTTGTGGACTAGCAAGTGGCTATGTATTTTTGTTTTTATGACATACTTTTAATTCAGAAATAGCTTATTATGACTAAAGTTTTTAAAAATCTGAAATTTTATCTTGTACACTGTATTTAATCAATTTTCTACTAAGTGAATTCTTTGGGGACCAAAAATATTGTTCATTTTTTGTTTCTACTGCCAGGAAGACTTAACAGAATGGATAAGCACAGAACCTCATCTCCATAGTTCATTGTCTTTATACCCAACATGAGAGGGGATGGGAAAATTCACACCTAACTCGTATGATGCACAAACTGGGTGAAAGGGACAATTATAACTTTGACTCAAACTGTGCAAAAACAAATTATGTAACCAAAACTTGTATGCCCCTGTAATATACTGAAATTTAAAAAAAAATGTTCTTAAGATTGACTTCGATAAATAATCTTCAAATTTTAGAAAACAGTATTATTTTAAGGTTTCTGTTGTTGCTTTGGCCACAGAACAACCAAACACACATGATCATTGATATCTCATTTTCAAACTATTTTAAAGATAAAGTTCTAAATTTTTAATATTTTGATTTTTTTCTATCTCTATCAAAATATAAAAAAGAAGACAACTTATATAATGAAATTATAAGTCTATTTCAACTAACCCTTCATTTATATGTTTAACGTTTCAGAGCAAGTAACATAGCCTATCTATAGCACCTTGCTTAGCACTAGCCTCTGTTGCAGAATATGGCAATACTACCATCTTTAAAAACTACCACTGCAACACTAAAAACCAACTTCAGATGAAATATCTAGTCAGGTTTTCAAAAGATAAAAGATTGTTTCCTTTCTCCCCAGGAAAGGAAAGGAAAACCATTTCATCAGAGGCTATCTGGAAATTTTAAATTGCCCAGTCCAGAAGTAAGACATGTGTAAGATGTGAATGGGTGACATTTTATATTCATTAAAGATTATATTTCTGATAAATGTTGAAATCTGATACAATCGTAAAGAATGTGATGGCATAAGAGAAAGAAGAAAGGACAAGAAAATAGCACACATACATTTTGTTTTGTCTAGTTAGGGTGTTTGTGAATTTTATTCATACTTAACGTAAAATTTCTAAGCTTTGCTTATTCCTATACCACTCACCCTTCAAGTAAGGATATTGAAATGACATTTAAAAAAAAATTTAAAAGGATAGACAATAACATTTCTGAAATAATGGCTTTTTGTTTAGATTTGAGATTTCTCCTCCAGCACCTTAGTACACTTACATCAATTTGTGTGAAATAACCTGTTATTTTGCAATCTCTAAATTTAATATGCAGTTTTGAATGTCATTTCAAAGAATGCCAGGATTGTTCAAATGCGCTTGGAAAATTCTCCAGAGTTTTATGATTCTTTTCTGAAGTCATGATATAAGTGTCCTTACTCTGAACTAGTGGATGTGTTTAGATTATTAATAAATGATTACAATTAATTAATTAATAATTTATAATATTCTAAGCATGATCTAAGATAATTCTCTAATTTGTAGTACAGTTAGTGACTATTATTTATATCATATTAATTCTAATAACTTCTTCCCTTATTGTCAACTCAATATGACATTGACATTTTGCATTTTACCCACTCATGTAAATTAAATTGTATTATTACTTTAAGGCACACCTGATACAATTTGTGAAATTTTAAGTATTGTGGAGTTAAATAAAACTGGATTTAAAAGATTTATCAAGACTTTTAATAATAATTATTGTGTTTTCTCATTAATTAATACTTAGCTATTTTTATCTCCCATATTTTTCTATTAAGAAAACTAAAAAGCAAAAAGGGACAAAGATTATTTCTTAAAATAAGTAAATTATCATCAGGTTATTTCTCCATATTTATATTTGATTATACAATGTCTCTGATTGAATAATTTCTAGCTTCTTCTGCAAAGAGGATAATAATACAGAAAACTTGAATGGCAACTTACTTTATCCTTTAAAAAAATGGGAAAACTGAAAAGTATTTTCATGAACCCTTTTGAGGAAACATCATATTCTAGAGACTAATATAAAATAAAGCATTTCTTCTTACTGGGAGGTGTTCATTAGAATGAGTTACCATTAGTTGTCATCTTCATCATTTTATGCTATGATAATAAAGAGTAGTTGCTTCTCTTATCCATGTATAGTCACTGCCTAGTAATATTTTAATATACATAAGACAAGAATCAACAACTGCTATAAATTAATTTTACAAACTTAAAAGCATAGTTATGAGATTTGGGAGGAGTAGATTTAGGTCAGAAAAGTGGTGACACTTGTTATAGAGTGATGAAAATGCAAGTAAAATTGTTGCTTTACAGTATCAAATAAACCTTTGGAATTGCACAAGGTTATCTCCATGCAAAATATTGAAAATATGAACCATTTGCTCTTTCTGACATACATTTAATACTACAAAAAAAAAAAGAAATGAGCTTCGAAAACACTTAGGAGTTTGTTTTTAGAATTTAGAGTTACAACTTTCTAAAAAATAAAAGCTATTTTTCATCTCCATTCTCTCCAAGCAACAATAGGTTCTCAGCTTTGTATACAACTCAAGGCTAAAGACAAAATCTAGGTAAGACATGGCCTCAGAATAAATATCATATGTATACTATGCCTATAACAGACTTTGTTAAGGCCTCAGAAAGGGATATAATCACATGGTCTAATAAAATTTTTAAGTTAGAAAAGTGTTCTATAAACTTTAAGGGAAAATATAGATAAATAACATAATATGCCCAAAGAACTAGTAATTAAATTTAGAGATTGGAGAACTTCTTAAAAAGAGTTTGGTATGTGGCTTTTGACAGAGGGAGTTCGCATAGACTGGAATTAAATACATTGAAAACCAAAAATAATGTTCAAAAGATCATTATTAGCAAGACTGCTGACAGTCAGGACTGGAGGAAATTAAGACTATTTATAAAAAAACTTCTAGGGCACCAACTTTCCAAAGGCAGAAGATAGGCAATGAGATTTGATCAGCTTCCCAAAAGGGCATATACCCCACTGTCCTTTTCTGAGGCAGTTAGGGTGAATACAGGAAAAAGAAAGAAGTAACAGAATGTAAAACAGACAGCTGTGCAAGCAATCAACTGGGCCCACTCCCAGTGAGCAGAATCAGAACCCATTCAAGGAACATCTATACGCAAGAAGTAGAAGGATGTGACAAAAATTACCCAATGGAATATCAAAATTGATATGTACCATTGACTACATTTGTCTTTGGGCAGCACAGTTTCCACTGACACATTAAAAACAAATAGAGGGGAAATTATCACATATATAAGAAGTGGTAGTTGACATGTTACAACAGCACTCTGACAGCAAATAACAGTAGAGGTCAAGAGGGAAGTAGAGATTAGAAAACAATGACAAGGGAAAATCTACCATGGTAATTTTCAGGCCCAGGAATCGCTACTCAGAACCTTGTGATCTAAACTAAAACAAGATTGTCATAAAAATTTGACCAAGCAAAAGTATTGAAAGATAAGGAAAAACAGCCAGTTAAAAACAAGGTAAGGAGTAAGTGGTATAAAACTTAAAGAAATAATTATGGAATGCAACATGAAACCTACATGTTCAGTGTTTATATATACAATATCCCTGGTTTTTTATACAGTATATAGTATATACATCTGCCTGACACTGTTCTAAATGCATTACACATATTAACTTAATTAATAATTATAATAATTATTTGAGGAAGAAACTACGAAATCTCCATTTTACACAGGAGAACCCCACAGCCATAAACGCTTATTAATTTTTCAAGTTCATTCAGCTAATAAGTTACAAAGCTGTTGTTTGAGATCATTATTTTATTTTATCCTCTCAATGTTCCTATATTCCAGTAATAATATATTACCACTATTTCACAGATAAGAAAGATGATGCTTAAGAAATTTAAATGATTTATGCAAGATTACTAGAATTCTTTGTACCTTATTATCTAGCCAAGGTATGAATGCCCTTTCTTTTATTTTTTTTTATTTTATTTTATTTTTTTTTTTTTGAGACAGAGTCTCACTTTGTTGCCCAGGCTAGAGTGAGTGCCGTGGCGTCAGCCTGGCTCACAGCAACCTCAATCTCCTGGGCTCAGCGATCCTACTGCCTCAGCCTCCCGAGTAGCTGGGACTACAGGCATGCGCCACCATGCCCGGCTAATGTTTTGTATATATATATATTTTAGTTGGTCAATTAATTTCTTTCTATTTTTGGTAGAGACGGGGTCTCGCTCAGGCTGGTTTCGAACTCCTGAACTTGAGCGATCCGCCCGCCTCAGCCTCCCAAAGTGCTAGGATTACAGGCGTGAGCCACCGCGCCCGGCTCTTTTATACCACTTACTATTCAGTTATATAAAAATATGAACAGACAGTATGTGAGGGAGTAAATAATGAATTAAATATAAAGACTACACTCTATTGAGAAAGAAGTAAAGAATCCTTATACTTAGATGTCCTTGTAATCTAAAGAATAATAATAAAAAAAATGAGCTAAGTTCCTCATTAGCACAAAACAGATTTAACTACAGGTTCCTGGGATGGGGCTGAGAAATATACAACATCAAGATGCTTAAGGAGAGAAAGCAAATCAACTGCAGAAGCCCAGATTGGTAAGGACCAAAGCATTCTTTGTACAACTTCAATTTTTGTTAATGAGAACCAGTCATTTTTTTAACAGGCTAAACAAATATGTTTCTAGTAGTTATAAAACAAAGACTAGAAAGAGTGAATGAGAGAGAGAATGAAACAGAAAAAGAAAAGAGAGAAACACAGAGAAAGAGGGAGGATGCACATGATGTAGAAGTCATAAGTAGAAGCACTCTATTTCAACCATATTTTTGTTTTCTTTTAATTTTTTTAAAATTCTATGCTTTTTTATCTCTGAGAATAATGACAATTTTATAAATTTGTCTTTCAAGTTGAAAAAAATTCAGGTACAAATATACAAGTGACAAATAACACTAATAATGCTTTCTTATCTAAGAAAGCCTGGGAAGAATTTTATTTATCAATATGTAGAGAAAATGTAGACAAAATAGACATAAATAAAAATTATAAGTTTCAAAACCTTGCAAACTTTTTTCTAATTAAATTTGTAAGCAATGTGTAAGTGCTTTTTTTGACCACCTATGCAGTCTCATTTACACTAGTTACTAAGGAAATACAAAATATTACACAATGTTTTTCCTCAAGAAAATTAGTAGAAAACACAACCAAGGAGTATATCCAGTTGAAAACATTTCACTCAGATTGTTAGGTTATTTTATATTTGCATTAGATATTAAACCTAATTCAAATAGCTTATTTGAATCCTCGCTATTCTTTTCTTGGTTAATTTAGCTAGCAGTCTGTTGGTTTTGTTTACCTTTCCCAGAATCAAATTATCATTTTGTTGATCTTTGTACTTTTTAAAATTCAACTTAATTTAGTTCTCCTTTGATCTTTGTTGTTTTTTGTCTTTTGCAGCTTTGGGTTTGGTTTATTCTTGTCTTTCTCATTCTTTGAGATATGACATTAGGTTCTTAATTTATGATATGTCTGTCTTTTTGATATAGGCATTTAGTGCTAATGAACTTTCCTTTTAGCACTGCTTTTGCTCTATCAGAGATTTTTGGGAGCTAGTGCAGCCATTGTCATTGTCATTCAATTCAGAAAAGTTCTTTTATGTCCATCTTGAGCTTGTCATTGAGCCAAAGACCATACAGCAACAGATTGTTTAATTTCTATATATTTTTATAGTTTTGTGAGTTCCTTTTGGAATTGATTTCTAGCTTTATTCCATTGTGGTCTGAGAAGATGTATGGTATGATTTCAAATTTTTAAAATATATTGAGAATATTTTCGTGGCCTAACATATGATCTATCATGGAAAACACACCATGTACTGATAAGAATAATACATATTCTTCAGTTTGGGGGTCTGAAGTGTCTGTGAAGTCCATTTTTTCCAAGAATCCTTTTCAATTACAGTGTTTCAGAGGCAATTTCCTGGATTTTCTGACTCAGTGATCTATCCAATTCTTTCAGTGGAGTGTTGAAGTCCCCCACTATTATTATGTTGCTGTTTATTTCATTTATGAGGTCTGGCAGCATTTGTTTTATGAATCTGGGAGTTCCAATGTTAGATACACACATACACACACACACACAAATATTTATAATTGTTGTGCCGTCTTATTTAATTGACCTCTTTATCATTATATAATGACCATCTTTGTCTTTTTTCACTGTTTGGGGTTTAACATGTTTGATCTAATCTAAGAAAAGCTACTCCACTCCCTTTGGTTTCCATTTGTGTGGATCATTTTTCTCCACACCTTTACCTTGAGTCTATGAGACTCTTTACAAGTTAAATGAGTTTCTTGAGGACAGGAGGTATATTAGCTGTGGGGGTTTTTTCTAATCCATTTTGCCAGTCTATATATTTTAAGTGGAGAATTTAGACCCTTTACATTCAATGTTAATATTGATAAGTAAGATACTGTTCCTGTCAACATGTTGATTGTTGCCAGTTTTTCATTGTGTTACTGTTTTATAAGAGCTGTGAGTTTTCACTTTTAAGTGTTTTTACAGTGGTACCAACTGTTCTTTTTAGTGTTTAGAGCACTTTTGAGCACTTTTTATAGGGCAAGTCTAGTGGTGACAAATTCCCTTAGTGATGGTTCATCTGAGAAAGACTCTATTTGTCCTTCATTTATGAAACTTAGGTTTCAGGATATCAAGTTCTTGGCTGACAATTATTCTGTTTAAGAAGACAAACGATCAGGTCCCAATCCCTTCTGGCTTGTGAGGTTTCTGCTGAGAAGTTAGCTAATAGTCTGATTTGTTTTTCTTTGTAAGTTACTTGATGCTTTTGTCACATAACTTGTAGAATTTTTCTCCTTCATTTTGATTTTGGCCAGTCTGATGACTATGTCTTGGTGATGTCTTATTTGGAATGAATCTTCCAGAAGTTTGATGACTGTCTTATATCTAGATATCAACATATCTAGCAAGATGAGGACAGTTTTTCTCCATTATTTCCTCAAATACATATTCTGTGTTTGACTTTTCTTCTTCTCCCCCAGGAATACCTATTATTCTTATATTCAATCATTTTACATAGGCTTACAATTCTTGAAGACTTTCTTGCTTCTTTTTATTTTTCTTTATTTTTGACTGATTGGTTTAATTCAAAAACTTCTCTTCAAGCTCTGAAGTTCCTTCTTTTGCTTGGTCTAGTCAGTTGTTAAAACTTTTCCCTTTATTTCAGAATTCTTTAAATGACTAATTTTCAAAATTCTGTTACGTGGATTTTTTAAAATAATTTCTAACTCTTTAGTGAGTATTTTTTTATCTATGCCCTTAATTATTTTTTGGCTCCTTTATGTTGGCTTTTATTCTTCTCATAAATCCCATTGGGCTTACTTGTGATCCATATTTTGAATTCCATATCTAACATTTCAAAAATGTTAGATATAGTGAAGGAGAGGCAATTTCCTGGTCCAAAGGAATGTTCAGGAGGAGAAAAGCAGATTCATGGTGAGTGTGTGACTGGAGGGGTGAGCCCCTCTTGAGGAAGTTATCAGAGGCAGGAAGCTGTGGGGCATACAAACTGTTTGTACCTCCCTTTCTCAGCAGTAACAGTGGTCTCTGCTCTTAGGAGCAAAAAATCTCCCATAATCCCATAATTTATTGTCCTAATTTATGGAGATTCCACTCTGGCCCAGCTGCCTCAGGGGTGGTGGAGTCAGCTAAACCTACTATGTGCAATGCTACCAGACTGGCTGTGGGCTTTGGCTGAAGTGCTCTGACAGGGGAGGTATAATTAATCTGGGAGCTTGATACAGGCAGCTCAGGGAGAGCACTGCTAGTCCTGCATTCCCTCAGCAGATGCAATAGTTTTTGCTTGGATGCACATAGTAGCAGTGGTGGACCAGGCAGGTGAACATTTTCCAGTAGCAGTGGTGGGATTAACTGTGGGTTCCATACAGTGCTGGCAAGTGTTGGCAGTGGCTGCCATGCAGGGATGCCACCTATAGCCTCAAACACTCAGGCTCTCTTGCTCTCAACAGCAGCAATATCACATCCCTGTTAAGAGCAAGGAGAGGGTTCCTGCCCTTTTTCTATGAAATTCTAGTATAGGGGCCACAGCTCCTATGGGGTGACCATCACCATTTATACCGTGTCACACAGCCCTCTGGCTCACCCTTTCTGGTCTCTGCTGGCAGCAGCAACAGTGGCTGGACCTGTAGTGGTGTATGGAAGTGGAGAATGGGTCCTGTTCTCTACCTGTGATCTAGAGCACAGAGGCTTCTCTGACAGTGGGAGGTGATTTCACCCTTTGTTGGTAAGGCAAAGCACAGAGTGTGCTTCTGTGGAAGGTGCAGTCACCTTTCACAGCCCCAGGCAGAGAGATCTCAGACTCTGGAGAGAGGGTACTTTGGTTTCCTTTATCTCCAAGGCCACGTTTTTGGTGCACTGCACTGTCTTTTCCTTGGGGGATAGCACTCCCTGTTAGCTAGAGCACTGGGGACCCTGAAGCACTCCTGGGTTCAGTCAGTGCTGGCTGCTGCAGCCCTCTGGCTTGACACTAGGGAATGTCAGCAAAAACACCCAGGATGTGGAGACCTGGGGGCCATGGTTCCCAGGGGAGGATGGAGTTCTGAGAAGGCACAGACAGTGTTTGATTGGGTAGAAGAGTTCTCCTGTGGTTAGGATTGCACCTGTCTGCAGCAGGGATATGGACCACTGAAACTCTGTCATTCACCCTTTCCTGCAATGCCAAGTACCTTGGGGCTCCTCCCAGCCTCCTGAGATGGCCTCTCTCTTCCTTCCCCTTCTGTCCTCTAGGTGTTTCCTGTGAGCTCTCTGTTGGACTGGAGTGACCTCTCCTTCATATTCTATTCAAGATATGATTTTTCTACTCATAGGTAGGCTACTCATGGGTGTCTCTAAGTTAGCCATCTTAAACCTCATCTCCTTATTTTCATATTTTAACTAAATTTTCCTTGGTATTTTTTCTTATAATAAAAGTTATTGTCCTAACTTATCCTTTTTTCTTTCTTTGTTTCTTTTTTTTTTGAGATAGAGCCTCACTGTGTTGCCCGGGCTAGAGTGCTATGGCGTCAGCCTAGCTTCAGTAACCTCAAACTCCTGGGCTCAAGCAATCCTTCTGCCTAAGTCTCCCAAGTAGCTGGGACTACAGGCATGTGCCACCATGCCCGACTAATTTTTTTCTATATATTTTTAGTTGGCCAATTAATTTCTTTTTATTTTTAGCAGAGATGGGGTCTTGCCTTGCTCAGGCTGGTTTCAAACTCCTGACCTTGACTGATCTGCCTACCTCAGCCTCCCAAGAGTGCTAGGATTACAGGCATGAGACACCATGCCTGGCTTTATCTTTATATATAAAATAGTTTGAATGACATTAATTCCTTGATAATATGTTTAATATATTAAGTATATTTTTAAGTTGACTTAATGTGTTAACACAACTCTTTCTGGATAATCGACAACACACTAGAACATCAGCATGATGTCAACACAGACACCAAGTAAAACTGTTCCTTCATATCTTTTCTCTCATCAGCAAGCAAACAAAAACAGATCAAGGAATCTGTGAGCAATTGATAGAAAAATATCTTAAGAGATAATGTTAACCATATAAAATTATTTACCTTCCAGATTTTGTTTTAGTTTCTTGAACATTTACTAAGTAAATATCAAAAACTAAATGTATAAATATAAATCCTGAGGGTGTCAGGGACCAGGTAACATTAATAGACCTTATGAAATGTCTCCTAGACTAAGAGAGCATGGTGATGGTAATGTTTTAGAGGGAAAGTCGTTCCATTATCTCACTTCTATTGCTTTTTCTGATATAATCTACAAGTTTTCAACCTCTTAGAAATGTAGATCCATACATTATTCATTTATTCTTTTTAGCAATATGATCATTGTCATAAAATAAAAATCAATTTGACAAGCAAATCTTCATTACATTATCCTCAAAAGAAAATGCAAGCCAGATATAAAACTTTCTGACAAAAAATAATTGTAATAAGCCTAAGAGGCTCACTCACTAGGTGTTAACCTAACAGCAATATCTCTGAAGTATTTTTCTAACAGAAAAATTACATTTTATTACCTTCACAAAGAACTTTCCAGAAACTTTTCCTTTCAAGGAAATAGCTATTGTTCCTCCCAAGAAAACATTTCAGTGTTTGTACCCTGAAAGAAACATAACTTTTAACCTGGAATAGAAAGAATGTGAATGAACATTGTCTTATTTTATGTATTTACCTACAAAAGACAAAAGTATCATCTCAAACCCCAAAATTCAGCTTACCATTTTATATTATTATATTAAAACATGAAATAGACATACTAAGAGAGAAATATATTAATATGTATCTACCATTTTCAGGAGCTCGATCTGTTTTTGTATGGTAATAACATCATATTCTCATGGAAATAGTTTAAAATATTATGTTTACATAAGAAAGGAGGTTCAGTATGTAAAGAGGGTTGTGGGGAGGACACATACAGTTTCCATCCACTTTTGAAAGTTTCATATGTACTGTCAACATGTGTTCTGTATAGGTGCTAAAGTTATTTGATATTGTGACATGGCACATGTTCTGGAGTCAATTAGATATGATAGTAATTTTAGCATAAGCCTTTAATTTTAGCTAAGCCTATATGATTTGGGGGACGTTAATTAAAAGACAAGAGTCACATTTATAAAGTGAGGATATTCAAATCCATTCTAAAGAATTGATGAAAACATTCTAGAAATCATATGTGTACAGTTCCCATCAAAAACGTGGCATTTAGTAGTACTTCTAAAAAACTAGGCACACTATTTTCCCTTAATATAGATGTATAAAACTAACATGAAAACATCTAAGAAAGGACGATGTGACATCTCCCAGTCTTTCTTACTAATTCAATAAAAGATAAAGAAAAATAGCAAAACTTCAGATGGCAGTGAAGAAAATGACATACTCTTTAACTTTTGTAGATTATTTTAGCAGAATAACAAAAACATACACTAATAGTATTCTATCTAATTTACTCAAATAGTACTTTAGATAAAAGAAAGGTTTTGACACATCTTTACTTTTTACTTTTTATTTTATCTTTTTTTGAGACAGAGTCTCACTTTGTTGTCCAGGCTAGAGTGCCGTGGCGTCAGCCTAGCTCACAGCAACCTCACACTCCTGGGCTCAAGCAATCCTCCTGCTTCAGCCTCCCTAGTGGCTGGACTACAGGCATGTGCCACCATGCCTGGCTAATTTTTTTCTATATATATTAGTTGGCCAATTAATTCCTTTCTATTTATAGTTGAGACGGGGTATTGCTCTTGCTCAGGCTGGTTTCGAACTCCTGACCTCAAGTAATCCGCCCGCCTCGGCCTCCCAGAGTGCTAGGATTACAGGTGTGAGCCACCGCACCCAGCCTTTATTTTATCTTTGAGTTGATAGTCAGGGATAATATTTCCTCCAAAGTCCAATAAACCAAATATATCACAAAAATTTCTTTCATAAGTAATGAGACTAGTGCTTTCTCCCTCCAACTCGTTGAATTTGTTTTCCATTCTTTACATTTTTTAAACAATATGTCCTCATTCAAGTATGAATAAATAAACTAGCAAGGGTGACATGCAGTTTTTTTAAAGGGAAAAAATTTTATTTATAGTGACAAAAAAAATTGAGAAAAGATCTTTGTGTTTTCAAGAAGATAAAAGATATGTCTTCTCTGAATCAGAATTAGCTGAAACGAAGGCTAAGACTAAAAGAAAATTGGCTAAAATGAACAAATAATTCAATATAGCTCAACATTCTGTTCGAACAGGGATTTGCAACCTCAACACTATTGACAGTTTGAGCCTGATAACCCTCCGTGGGGGTTGTGAGTAGAATGTAGTCTGTTTTGCAGCATTCTTCTACACACTGGATGCCAGTAACACTCTTCAGTTGTGAAAAATAAAGATCTCTCCAGATAATGATGTCCACTAAATATTCTCTGAGGGGTAAAATTTGCCCCTGCTTGAAAACCATTATCAAGGAACTGAAAAATGAAATGGACACAGCAGAAGATAGAATGCATGGTATGAAAAGCAACAGTGTGAAGCTGGCAACAGAAGCCAAGGCAAAGAAAAAAGGTACTAAAACAATAATCTTTAACTTAATAAAAGGTACGCAAAATAATATACAAAGTCCACGTCAAAGGGATAATCAAAATAAAGTAGAATAAACTTTGTTCATCTGAAAAGTATCGATCTTCAAGTGAAAATGGCCTGTTATTAATATATGCCCTATAAAATCAATTATAAAAGCAACAGTTAAGCATAGTCTTAAGGGCAGCTATACCAGAATCCAAATAGGCGTAAAGAAGTACAGAAGATAAATCCCAAATGTATTAGTAATGAAAATATATATTCACATTTTAGAAATAAACCTATTCAAAGGAAAATGTCACAGTATTGAGTAGAAAAAACTCAAACACGCTCTTGTGACAAATGATAATTCTAGCAAATTGGGAAAGAGAGTTTAAAGTTAAAGTAGAGGAAAATGCAATTGCTCCTACCAGAAAAACAACAACAACCAAAAGAAGTTGTTAATGGATCTATTACAATCAGGCCACTTAAAGTAGAAAGTTAAAAAAGTATACAGGTGTTTTATTTGCATTAAAATATAATAGGTGGTAAAAATTTGGATTGGTGTGTCAAAGCACATACTACTACCAAACTTAAAATGGAAAAAAAAAAAGCTTGAAATGTAAGATTTATTGGACAAAACAAAGAATTTTGAGGAAGACTTTCATACACCACTATCAGTGTATGGCAAATCCATTATAAAAACTAGATAAAGCAATAAAGCATTATTACTTATATATATTCAAACTTACTGATTTAAGCAATTCACTTCATGTTCCACAGACCTTGGAGAAATTAAAAAATAAATTATATATACTAGTATATAATGAAAATTTCAGTGAATTTTTAAAATCAAATTTTCCCTAGCTAACTTAATTCAACACAATTTATAAAATAGTATTAAAAGTGTATGTGGAAGATGTTTGCTTCCAGATAAGATGTATAATAATATAAGAAAATATAAGCTTCATTAAAATAACAACAAATCACTATATATATATATATATATATATATATATATATATATATATATAAATACTTTTTTCAAAGCCATAAAGCAGTGATGATAGAAACAAAGAAATCTAAAAGAAGAAACTCTGCAGCAGTGAGTGAAAGGCAGAGGGCACTCTCTTGGCAGGTGCTGAGGTCTGGG
Source organism: Microcebus murinus (assembly GCF_040939455.1). Lineage (NCBI taxonomy): Eukaryota > Metazoa > Chordata > Mammalia > Primates > Cheirogaleidae > Microcebus > Microcebus murinus. The sequence continues at coordinate 104,911,339 of NC_134106.1, forward strand.
CAGGGGTGGTGTACACAAGAGATGGAAAGAAAAAGGTTGTATTTGCCCCATAAGCAGAAGCTAGACACACTTCTGACAGAATTTTGGACTACATTTTCATATTGAAAGCAGGAAGAGTTCCAGATGACATGATATTTCTCTTTGTAGACTAATTTAAAAAAGCCGGGCATGGCAGGGAGCTCTTACAATCTCATAGTCTCACAATTTCAAAATATCAAAATGTAAGTCTAACGGATCCACAGTATTGCAGTCTGACAGACTCAGTCTCAAAAATCTCCTAATTTCAGGTTTAGGATTGTCAAGGTGCAATTCTCAAGGTCACCTCTCCACGTCAATATAAGAATTTGATAATTCTAAGAACTCTCTCTTATCTATTATCTGGGCTTTTGTACTATCACACTCATGTGAAGGTTAACTTTAATTCATTAATTATTTCTATTCCTTCTCTTTTGCTAGCTTCTCATTCACTATTAGATCTTAAATAATCCAAGAGCTCTTTCCTCATCCCCCTTTCTTTCTCTATCTTCATTCTACTCCAAGACATTCTCAGCCAGTCCTCTCAGTAGTTTAATAACTCATAATTTTATATCTCCAAATCTTAGGGTTTTTTCAGGGAACCTTATGAGTGATTTTTAAATTTATATGGAAATTTGAAGTTCCAAGTATAATTAATGTCATACATCAAAATTTATTATAAACCTATGGTCGTTAAGCCATTACGAAGTTGGCACAAAGAGAGACAAACTGACCAATGAAATAGACTATGGAGACTAGAAACAGGCTTATGTGTAAAACTCAACAAAAGAATAAAGACAACCCCATATATGATAAGCTGCATTATAAGTAACTGGGAAAAGAAGATATTCAATAAATGACGCTGAAACAATTGATTATTCATACGAAACAACAACAAAACGAAATTGGATTCTTTCTACCACATACCTCACATAATTATCAATTCTATATGGACTAATGATTTAAATATAAAAGAGAAAATATAACACTTTTAGGATAAATTATATGAACAAAGTGGATGAATTGCCACTATATACACTATACCACTATATATATATATACACCACTATATACACTATACCACTATATATATAAAGCTCAGAAATATGTTTTTCCAGTGAAAAAATTAGGGTGAAGAAGTTTTAGTGCTACAAAACATCACTTTTGTAAAGTTCTGTCCAAGCAAAACTAAATAATTATCTATAAAATAATACTGTCTATCTTTCAGAGAAATAAGATACTAATTTACAAAGAATGGTCAACACAATATTCAAGATAATGATTTTTCTCTCCAAGCTAAGATAGACAATATGATCTTTCAAGAGATGTACACGTTTAGATTCACCATTATTAGTAATTTTCTATTTTTAAGTAGATTGCTATTTTATCAGTATTTCTTATTCTACTGCATTCATAACATACCTATATGTACACATATTCTTTGATTTTTGTAATATATTACAAAATAAATGCATTTTTTAAATGAACAAAATAACAAACCTAAAAATTGTATTAATAGCAAGAAATATATAAATTTGTCCTATATCATGAATATAAATGCAAAATGCCTTTGTTCACATGTAGGTCCAAAAAAAGAAAAAAAAATTCCTAAATAAAATAGCAGCAAATTTTAAAAAGTTCTTCACCATAATCATATTTGCTTTTGGTTTTTCCTCTTACTATGAGGTTAGATGAGTATCTTAGAACTGATGTTGCATAGACATTTATTGCTCAAATATATATCTATCTATTGCCTCAATTGCTGCTCAAATGAATTCAACAAATCATTTATTTATGAAAAAATACAATAACATAACCTTTAAAAACTGCTACTGCAAGATATGATATTTTTCATATCATGAAGATTTCCTATCATGAAGGACACTTACTTTAGACTTATAGTCATTATCAAACTTAATAATAAACCTCTGAAGATGTGCCCTAAAAAGTTATAATAAATACTAGTCTCTACTATTACCATTTTAGGAAATAATAGTTTATTCAAGATATTTTAGACATAAATATTTGAAATGAGAGAAAGCAACATTATTAGCATATATAATATATGCATGTCAATACATACATACACACACATGTATATATGTACGGTTGTCCCTCTATCTCACAGGGGATTATTTCCAGGACTCCTGTGGATGCCAAAATCCATGGATGCTTAAGTCCCTTATATTAAATGATGTAGCCTTTCCATATAACTTATATATATCCTCTCATATACTTAAATCATCTTTATATTACTTATAATACCTAATACAATGTGAACAAACACTATGTAAATATTTGTTATACTGCGTTTTTACTTATATTTTATTTATATATTTTTTAAAAATATTTTCAATCTGTAGTTGGTTGAATTTGTGGTTGCAAAACCTGCAGATACGGAGGACCATCTATTTTTTAGAACCTAGATAACTCAAAAGCTAATTAAAAAAAACAACATGCTTAGACTTGAGATTTATTATTTTCATGAGAACTCTTTAGTTTTCAGTTAACAAAAATTCTACTCAAACTCTAAAACAGTAGCATTGGAAAGTCTAGAGAAAAGTATGCTTAAAAGTTAATTTTAATCCAAAGACATGACAATATCGTTATAGATCCAGTGCTAGACTTTATTTTCCATATCAGCTTCATTCAGAGTGTAGATGGCTTCATGTTCACAACATGACTACAGCATGTCCAGATGACCTCTGCAGTCCACATCGATCATAAGGGAGAGAAAATCAGAGTCCTGAAACCCACCATCAGACCATGAATATTCATAAACTAATAACTTGTAATCCTAGCTCTCTGGGAGGCCAAGGCAGGCGGATTGCTCGAGGTCAGGAGTTCGAAACCAGCCTGAGCAAGAGCGAGACCTTGTCTCTAACATAAATAGAAAGAAATTAATTGGCCAACTGATATATATAGAAAAAATTAGCCGGGCATGGTGGCACACGCCTGTAGTCCCAGCTACTTGGGAGGCTGAGGCAGCAGGATCGCTTGAGCCCAGGAGTTTGAGGTTGCTGTGAGCTAGGCTGACGCCATGGCACTCACTCTAGCCTGGGCAACAAAGCAAGACTCTGTCTCAAAAAAAAAAAAAAACCATAAACTAATAACTAATAGAATGGAGTTTATAAATTGACTATACCAATAAGGGCTCATCTTTGGAGTTGTAGTAAGGGTCACATTTCTTAGAAAAACATGGATTATGTGAGTGTGTCATCCAGTGGATGGATGATCAATATATGAAATAAAACTTCAGGGGTTTTAGTAAGCAAAAAAACAAACAAACAAAAAATCCAGGTGATTGTTTAGTAATGGACCTAAAAAGGCCCAATGCAAATGTCTAATACAAGGGCACAATGAAACAAGAATACATAAATATCTGTAGTTTAATTGTATATCTACAATAATTCATTACAAAACGTAATTTTAAAACACTTGGGGAAAGAGCAAGAAAAAACATTTCACTGAAGTATTATTGATAAGACATTTGAATTATAAATATATGAAAAGTATAAACTCAATTTTAGGATTAAAATAAATTAAATGAAGTGGAGGAGCATATAATGGTTTTTGGTGTTTCTGTATGAAAAATCTATTACAAAGAAGTCATTTCTTCCAAGAGTAGTACACGCTTTCAATATTACCCCAGTCAAAATGTCCACATATTTGTTAAAATTTTTAATTGATTCTAACATTACCTAGATGAGCAAAGTAAATAAAAAATTAATTTCAGATTACAGAAAGGAGCATGATAGTCATAAGAGAAATATATCACAACTTGGCTGGAAGTGGTGGTTCACACCTGTAATCCTAGCACTTAGGGAGGCTGAAGTGGGAGAATCACTTGAATTCAGAAGTCCAAGACCAGCCTGAGAAAGAGTGAGACTCCTTCTCTACTAAAAACTAAAAAAATTAACCAGACATGGTGGCACACCTGTAGTCCCAGCTACTCAGGAGGCTGAGGCAGGAAGATCACTTGAGCCCAGAAGTTTGAGGTTCAGTGAACTATAATGATGACACTGCACTCTAGCCCAGGCAACTGAGTGAGAAACTGTCTCAAATAAAAAAAAGAAGAAATGACATTACCACCCAGCATCATAAACATAAATAAATTTTTTGTGGTATCAAATATTGTTATTCTAACTATATTTTTGCACCTGTTAACCATCCCAACTTTATCCTACCTCCCACTACCTTTCTCATCCTCTAGTAATCATTTAGAGGTTAAAAATTAGTATCTTGTTGAAAATTAGCCATAATATATAAGGAGATATAGAAGGTTATAGATCAGAAAGCTCATGTGGTGTAGGAAATATAGTTGTTTTTTTTACTTAATCCTCAATGTTATAGTAAAGAAATATCTTTAATATTAGTATTAATGGAATAAATCATGGAGTATTTTTAATGTACTTAAGCAGAAGCAAATAAAGTATCTTTCACTTCAAACATATATTGAATTCTCAACTTTTCAGGAAGTTATATACTAATACTGTTCTCTAAGTGCTATTATGGTTTTGGAGAGTTTGGGGTCTGTAATCAAGTTATAAATAATAAAGAAGAGAGAAAAATGATGCACTGTTAGATTCTGGTCATATTATACAAATAGGCACCAATCCAACAGTTTATTTGGACATGAGAATAATTATTAATTGAGAAAAAATTATATTCAGAATGATCCGAAATATATACAACTATATGCATATAGATATAAATAATTGACATATAAAATTGTTGCCTACTTTCTGGGAAGTATGCTAATCAGTACTGCACACAGTTGTTAAACATTGTTGATTCTTCTTAAAACTGTATGTAGATTAGGAAGATAATTAGGGTTATTTCTGTGCTTCATAATATCTAGATAGATAGATGATAGATACGTATTAATATAATGATTTATCAGCAGGTGTTGTTTGAACAAATCATGCAACCATGTTACCAGTAAATAATATGCATTAACAGTTTAAAAGCTACAGATAATAAAATAAAAATATAAATATTTCCATATAGTAATAAAATAATAAATATAGTGGGTCTAACATTATAAAGTGATATATCACTCAAAAAAGTCATGCATTCTTGCTTAGCTTTTGTGTTTCCATTGTTATTTATCTCAAGTTATGATTTAATTTCATTTTGATTTCTTCTTTGACCCATTGATTGTTCAGAAGAGCATTGTTTAATTTCCATATATTTATGAATTTCCTAATTTCCCTCTTGTTACTTATTTCCAGTTTCATTCTACTAGAAAAGATACTTGATATCATTTTATTCTTCTTAAATGTGTTGAGTTGTTTTTTGGCCTAACATTTGTGATCTATCCTGGAGCATGTCCCATGAGCACTTCAGATAAATGTGTATTCTGTTGATGCTATATGGAATATTCTATATATGTCTGTTAGGTCCATTTGATCTAATTTTCATTCAAATTTGCTGCTTCCCTATTGATTTTCTGTCTGGATAACTTATCCACTATTGAAGCATTAGTGCCAATCCTTCTCAAAGTTTTCCAAAAAATTGAAAAAGAGGAAACACTTCCAAACTCATTTTATGAAACCAGCATTATCCTTAAAGCCAGAAGATAACAATTACTGGCAATGATGTGAAGAAGAGGGAAACTTTGTACACTGGTGACCAGAATGTAACTTAGTACAGCAACTATGGAAAACAGTATGAACATTTCACAAAAAATTAAACATAAAACTACCATATGATCTAGCAATCCTACTGCTAGGTATATATCTAAAGGAAATGAAATCAGTATCTCAAAGAGATATCTGCATTCCCATGTTCATTACAGCATTATTCACAAGAGGCAAGATATGAAATCAACCTAACCTAAGTGTCCATCAATGGAGGAATGGATATACTGTGATACATATATATATCACAGAATCTGAATGTATACACCATACACACATGCACAATGGAATATTATTCAGCACTAAAGGAGAAGACAATTCTATCATAGTTGAACCTGGAGGAAATTATATTAAGTGAGATAAATCAGGCAGAGAAAAGCAAACATCGTGTGATCTGACTCATTTCTGGAATCTAAAAAAGAAACTCAAAGAAGTGCAGTGTAGACTGGCAGATGTCAGAAGCTGAGGACTAGGGGAAAATGGAAAGATATCAGTCAAAATGTACAAAGTCTTAATTATGCAGAATGAAAAAGTTCTGGAGTTCTAACGTACAGCATGATAACTATAGTTATTAATACTTCATTTTTTACATGAAATTTACTATGACACTAGATCTTAAATATTCTTTCCACACACATAAAAAATAATAACTATGTAAGGAGGTGAAAATGTTAATTAGCTTGATCATGGTAATCATTTTACAATGTGTATGTATAACAGCATAATATTGTACACATCAACTATAAAAAATTTAATTGTAAACTATACCTCAATAAAGCTGGAATACATTTAAAAATAAAAGTTAAATTTTAAAAAATGATGAATTTTTGTTAAACAAGGCACATTTGTTACTTCCTTTTAAATGAAAGCATTTAAAATACAGAAAGAAAAGTAAAACATCCCTAAGAAATCCTTACATTTTTTTTCTCTCATAAACTATTATGAAAACTAATATTTATCTATGTCATGTAATAGCTTCAGTAACACTGGGAAAATATGAATGAACCAAAGGAAACAGAATATCGTTTCTTATGTGAATGAAGCAAAATAGACTATAGACTCAAAGGCTGAGAAGTATGTACTGAGCAATGTTATTGAAAATTTTAATTTTTGATAAGTTTTACCGTATTTAAGGAATGGTTTTCCTGGGACCATTATATTCTTTTACACTAAAACTGGCTAAGAATTGATAACTTCAATCAGAACACCATGTTCTGGCATTAGTAGGCCTCCATTTGGGAAACAACGTCACAGGGTTCATGCAGGCAGATAGATAAATGAACAAAAGCAAAATAGCATCCTAACTTTTCTCATTTTCTTCTTACTTGGTCTTCTGCCAAATGGGACTATATTTCTGTAGAAAACTGAAAAATTTCCTGGCATGAATTTAACTCTTCCTATGTCAATTTTCTCTCTGAGTTTTATGTTTTCTGGCATATTTCCATTGAATAGAATTATTATATTAGAAACTTGTTCAGAGAGAATGTTTAACCAACTTCTCCCAGTATATAAATTATTTCTTAGAAGAATAAGTATTAATATATTTAACTACTAAATTGTCTGTTGTTATGGGCTGAATTGTGTCCTGCCAATATTTTAGTATCTTAGAATATTGCTGCATTTGAAGGTAGATTTTTTTAAGAGGGAACTAAGTTAATGTATTTTCATTAGGATGGGCCCTAATCCAATATGACTGGTGTCCTACTTAACCAATAAATGAAAGCTATTGAGAGGAAAAAGTTATTATCAAAATCATCAGCTTTTCTTATATAGGAAATTCACTGTACAATGGCATAGAAGATGGACTAGAGAAGGTTGATATCAGAATATGAATGTAGATAGAGATGACACTTATAATAAAAACAGTTATAAAAGGAAGGATATTATTATTATGTCCAGGGAGAAATCAAGAGACTTGTCTTAGACTAAAAGCTGTATTTAGGATAATATCAGGACCTATTGATTAGGCAGTGAGAGGCTAGATTATGAAGGCAGGAGTAGAAGGATTTAGAAATAATATAGGAGGAAACATGAAAGCTCCAGAGAGGGGAATAACATGATAAAAGTAGTGTTTAAAAAAGATTTGGCCAACAATGCAGGCTATTCTTTTTCTTGGTATTTTAGTTTTATGCTTGTAAATCAAGGATAATGAAATATGACTTATGGGGAAATTGGGAGGATTAATTATAGAAGCTGGTGTTTGTTAAGAGCTTTGAGAAATGCTGAATTTAAAGTCTTTTTGCATCATAGTTCAGAGCATTTGCATTCTTCCCCTGATAAATTTCTATGCACATTTTCTGAAGTTTCTTTAGTCTGAGCTCAAATGAACTGATTTCTGAGGACATTTTCTGAAATGAAGCACCTGAGGAGAGCAACTGGCAGGGTCAGACCACCTCAGCAGTGTAAAGATGGCCACATTCCCATGATGCGAGGTCCCTGGGAACAGTTTTTAAGAGAATAGACAACCCCCAACTGTTTTTGTCACTAGTCATTCATCCTCTCACATTTTTCACTCTCAGATTCAAGAGTAAAATTAAGGTCACCCCATATGAAAATTAACCGTTGTAAATTAAAAATAAAATTCAAATCCCCCTGCTGACTGAACATACCCCGTCTTGGCCAAGGGACCTCAGAAAAACCTTAAAACTGAGTTTATGACCATGATTGGGAAGGGATGTCAGACACACCTTATTATATTCTCTTCCTTTTGGAGTTCAGACTGATTACAAACAAGATCTAAAGCCATTCAAAGCAAGGGTTAAGTCACACCTGCAAGCCATCAGTTTCCTTAATAGATCACTTTGAGTGGGTATAATGTGACTTGCTCCATGATTAAGAGACTTCTTTATCATAAAACATTCATTTCCATTGATTTCAAGCTTTTAGACAAAGCTTTATTTCTTTAACCAATTACAAAGCAAAGAATCTCTACACCCACCTATAACATATAAGTCCTGCTTTGAGATGTACCACTTTTTCAGGCCAAACCCATGTGCACTTCCCACCTATTAATTTATGATTTTTACCTGCTATTTCTGCCTCCCTAAAATGTGTAAAACCAAACTGTAACCCAGCTGCCTTGGACATATTTTCTCAGGACCTCTTGAGATATGTTCTCTGGACTGTGTCACTCATATTCAGCTTAGAATAAACCTCTTTAAATTATTTTACAGTGTTTAGGCTTTTTCTGTTAACAATTAACCACGGAGTAATCCAAAACTAATTAAGGGATCGAAATTGCCCATTAACTTTTTTCTATAAATTTGATTATATTTAAGATTACACATTATTTTGTAATAACCAAATAATTTTTACAAAGGGATTTAGAAATGTGTGATAAACTGTCCACATGTACAATTCTTCATATACAAAATACATAGGACCATAGAAAATTACTACTTATTTTTCCATGGATTTTTGTTTCACTGTCATAGATCATATTTACTAATAAAATATCCCCTCAGGGTACAAAAATCTTAAATCCCTGTTATGCCACTATTAAAGAAAAATTATTCATTTATGACACTTGTTGCAGAATATACAGAAGACTTTATTCTGGGGGGAGGTTACCGTAATAGGTGTAGGTATCAATGCCCTGGAGTCTTGCAGTGAGGGAGAGAAATTGAGTTCAACTTCAAAAACATCAAGAAAAAGTGGGAATGTATAGCTAAAGGATAAGATGAGGGTCAATGGATGGAAAACTATTAAGAAAAAACTAATAAGAGGTATGGGGGAATTCCAGCTAATCCAACCTAACAAGATTCTTGTTGAATGAAGGCTAGGGTGATCAGGTATCACCTAAGGGCATGGTGGAGCTTGAGGAACTTGATCAGATTTCAAGGGTAATAATGATGGCTACACTGAGTGTGATTCTTGCTAAAATTGAAAAATGCAGAAATGAACATAGATGTCTAAAACTCAGGATATAATTAAAAAGATTTCAAGGGAGCCTGAATAGAGTTTGGTCAAAGATAATTATGATTGTTTGAACAGGTAAGTGGGACTAAAATGGAGATTTTTTTTTCAAAATTTCCATGTTTATACACATCTTTATTTTTTACAAAGTCTATTACATTTATAACAAAAGGTATTAAAATTACTTTATAAAACTGAATTCAGTACCATCACGTCTGCCCTCAAGCCATTTTTCTTGGCAATATTGTCTTCTTTTCTCATGTTGAACTCTTCTGATTAAACTATGTATTCATTTTCTTAACAATTATTATCTTTTCATAATTAGCATATCTTGAAAATTCACCCCTTTGCATTCTATCCAATCTTCCATTATTGTAATCAAGACCCTAAAACATATCTAAGGGCTTGCAGATAGCCCTGCCAAATTCACTCTCTTTCCTTTATGTCTCATCCTATTCAGTCTGCATCATTGCGCTCTTTGCCAAATAGAAAGAACAATGGCATGGTTGTATGGAAATTTGGTTCCAAGTTCCATTTCTATCATTATTTTCATGACCTTGCTAGTGTCACTTAAAACACTAGGTTTCATTGCCATCAATTTGAAAAGATAGAGACAGTACCGGGATATTGCTGCCTTCCCTTCTTTCTATAAACATTTTTTGAAGTTGATACTTTTAAATATTTAGATTGAATTCATCAAGTTTATTATTTTCATATATTTCACTATATAATATTCCACAGTTTCCCTTCTTCCCCACTATTCTCTCTTTGTGTGCTTTGTTCTAAATAGGTTAACACACTACAAAAGCTCCTTTCTCCGTAAGTTCCATAAGTCTTTCCTCTATTTTCCTAATTAAACCTTTTTTTAAAACACAATATCCAACATAATTCTTGTTTTTTCCCTAGTCCTCTACAATTATTTAGACCACTCTTCTCTTCCTCATTTAAATTTCAATGGCAACTATTATCAGTTCTAAAAAATCCAATAAATTTGGTTTTTTAATTGTTTTATGTGATTCATTAAGGACAGAATGTGGTTTTAGTTTGTACCTTTAATAACTCATAGTTCAACATTGGACATACAGTGGATAATAATTATGGATTGTAAGAAAGGATAACAATTAAAAATTAACTGTTTTGTGCTATTGGCAGAATGCTTAGTATGAAAAAATAAGAACTATTTATTTTCTCTTCTAGTTGTGAGACAGTAGTCAGGGCTTTATCTCCTGGTGGGCTGGTTTTCTGTCTTTTATTCTGTCAGCCTACCAAATTCTGGTGCACAGAAATTTTAAAATGATGCTGAGGATTACTGAGTGAGCCTCTGTCTGGGAGATATTCACAGATATCTGGAAAAAGCGCTTGTTTCTGTTATTTGCAGAGTATATTTCACTTCACTTTGCTGCTTCCCTATTATTAACTACACCTTTATAAACTTACTTTGTCTCTGCTTTGATGAAATGTGGGTGGATACCACACAGATTACCAGAAAAACAAAATACAATTTGTGTCAGGCATATGTGTTTTATTTAAACATTAAACCAAAGCAATGAGACACACCAGAATAAACAAAAGGGATATTTTCCTCCTCCTACCATATTGCACCATACTATGTCACGTTTTGGATGCCTATCTGAAAATATTAGAAAATGTAGCTCAAAATGGCTTAAACAGGAAATGGATTTAGAAGTTCACAGTCCTTCCCAAAATCTGTAAGTGAGTTAAGATTATTCATTCAGCAACTTGAAATGATCAGAAATCAGAAATCTTCCGATACTGCAGAACTGACTCATGACGATTTGGTGTTGGCCATCAGGCATCCCTCTCATGATCATAAGATTTATCACTAGCTCCAAGCTTTGTACATTGAACCCAATAATGTTAGAAGCCACAAGCCAGAATATTATTTCTCTGTGACTCTTTTTAAGTGCAAGAATTTTTTTCCCCAAAATCTTCTTTCAGAATTCAAAAATAGGCAAAATTATACTATAATCTCTTTAAAAGACTGAAATTGAGAATGGAATCATCTTACTGCCTTTAATTAGCTTGATTCACTACATGGGATAAAGGAAGGGCACAGATTCCTCTAAAGCACAGGATGATTTGAAACCTAAAATCAAGTCATATTCTCTGCTAAGGAAGAAGTGAGAGGGTTTAGAAGTTATCTAATATATTTTGTTTCTAGGCACCACATGGTATGTGCCACTTTTATGTTTCCAAACTTTTTATTAAAAATTTGAGAGATAGAAGGGGAGAAATGTGATTTATATCTGCATAACTGCTTAGCAGAAAGAGAACTAGGCTGGATGCAGAAATAATGGATCTTGTTTCTGACTCTTTTTGCAATTACTGTCTGCAGTAGCATTGTATCTCATTTAATGTACTAATTAAGGTTTTGAAGAAAGGGGACTTGGCAGATCACAGTTTTCTGGTTTGAGTATTCATATTGGGGAAGATACTATTTTTCAAGATAGATAATATCACGGGAAGAATAAATTTTAGAAGATAACAGAATACATGAAGATCTATTGGATGTAGGCAGTTAGAATATTGACTTGCATATGGGCCTGCAGAGATATCTGAGAAATTGAAATATTATTCATTTATAAAAATATATAATATTTGAAACAATGAGGCAAAGTAAGTTATTAGTCTACAGAGACCTAACTGAGAGGTCCAACTAACACCAACATGAAGGCATGAGAATAGCTAATGAAGACTTTCCAGAATATGTAAATTTTTTAAGTCAAAAGTAGTTCACATAGAAACTATTTTGGTAATTTTTAACTGCATTGTAGTCTTTTTAGCTTCACTCACTTCTTAACAAGTGTATATAACAGATATTTTAATAAATGTTTTCTTTAATGATTGCCAGAAATGTTTTTGAAAGAAATTTAATTATCAACAAGTTTTGTTATTTTCATTCTGGTAAAAAACACATAGCATTAACATTACAATCTTAACTATTTCTAAGTGTATAGTTCAGTAATGGTAAACATATACATATTGTTGTACAACAGGTCTCTTAAAAGTTTTCAACTTGCAACAGTGTAACTTTATATGTATTGCATGATAATTCCCACTCCTACTGCCCTCAACCATTGGTGACCACCTTTATAGTTTCTTTTATTTTGTACATGTCAACAATTTTACCAATCACATCTCTTAATGTAAATAATATTTTTATTATAATTAATATGTGATGGCTTTTTATTTTATCACTCTGTGTTTTTGTCTTTCAGTAGCAAAGTGCAATAAAGTCAGGATGCAGTTGGATAATTTCATTCTCATTGAAATAAATTGTCTGTAAAATGCATAGAAATTGGAAAAATACATGATGAAAAAGCTACTAGTTTATACCAATCACTATAACTCAAATAATAAAATTACAAATATTTCCCTGACTCCAAGAAGATTCCAAAGATGCCTGACATAACTAAGGAATTAGTTATGAGCTACTTGTTTCATGTTTTAATTTTGAGCTTATAACGCAAAAAAAAAAAAAAAAAATAGAAATCATACCATGTATCTTTTCAGATCACAATGGAATAAAAGTAGAAATCAACCCTAATAGGAACTCTCATTTCTACACAAAGTCATGGAAACTAAACAACCTTCTGCTGAATGACCACTTCATAAATGAGGAAATCAAGATGGAAATCAAAAGATTCTTTGAGCTAAATGACAAAGGAGACACAAGTTATCAAAACCTGTGGGACACAGCTAAAGCAGTCCTGAGAGGAAAGTTCATTTCCATAAATGCCTATATCCAAAAGTCGAAAAGATGACAAATAGACAACCTAATGCATTGTCTCAAAGAGCTGGAAAAAGAACAGACCAACCCCAAGCCCAGCAGAAGTGAAATCATTAAGGTCAAATCAGAACTAAACGATATTGACAACAGGGAAACCATATAGAAGATTAACAAAACAAAAAGTTAGTTCTCTGAAAAAATAAGCAAAATTGACACACCTTTGGCTAGACTCATGAAAAGCAGAAACAAAAAGTCTCTAATAAGCTCCATCAGGAACAAGAAATGAGAAATTACAACAGATGCCATGGAGATACAAGATATAATTAATGAATACTACAAAAACCTCTATGCACACAAACTGGAAAATGTGGAGGAAATGAACAATTTCTTAGAAACACACAGCCTCCCTAGGCTCAATAAGGAAGAAATAGAATTTCTGAACAGACCAATATCAAGTACTGAAATTGAAACAGCAATAAAAATCCTTCCTTAAAAGAAAAATCCTTGACCAGATGGTTTCACTCTTAAATTTTACCACACTTACAAAGAAGAATTGGTGTCTATCCTGCAGAAATTATTTCACAACATCAAGAAGTATGGAATTCTCCCCAACACATTTTATGAAGCCAACATAATGCTGATACCAAAACCAGGAAAGAATGCAACAAGATAAAAGAAAACTACAGACCAATATCCACTATGAATATAGATACAAAAATTCTCAACAAAATCCAAGCCAATCAAATCCGGGTACTTGTCAGGAAAATAATCCATCACAACCAAGTGGGCTTCATCCCAGGGATGGTTCAACATATGCAAATCTATAAATGTAATTCACCATATAAACAGAAGCAAAAACAAAAAACATATCATTCTCTCAATAGATGCAGAAAAAGCATTTGACAAAGTTCAACCCCCTTTTATGATAAGAACGCTCAACAAAATAGGCATAGATGGGGCTTACCTAAAAATGATACAAGCCATATATGACAAGCCCACAGCCAATATCATACTGAATGGGGAAAAATTGAAAGCATTCCCACTTAGAACTAGAACAAGACAAGGTTGCCCACTATCATCTCCATTTTTATTCAACACAGTGCTGGAAATCCTTGCTACAGCAATCAGACAAGAGAGTGGAATTAAGGGCATCCAAATGGAAGGAGAAGAGATCAAACTCTCACTCTTTGCTGATGACGTAATATTATACCTAGAAAACCCCAAGGATTAAACCAAGAAACTACTTGAATTGATAAATTAATTTGGTAAAGTCTCAGGATACAAAATCAATACACAGAAATCAGAGGTATTCATATACGCCAACAACAGTACGAGTGAGAACCAAATCAAAGACTCAATTCCCTTCCAAATAGCAACAAAGAAAATAAAGTACCTAGGAATATATTTAACTAAGGAGGTAAAAGAGGAGAGAGCTATGAATAGCTATTTAAATTGCAGCATATGTAGATAAATTCATAAAGTTGAAGAACTATCATAATAATGAGACGTGAATAAGGGGATATTCCCTGGTATAATTATATTAGGAAGAGAAAAAAAAGGGGGGGAAAGAAATAGGAACAGGAAAAGAAAATGAAGACGCACAAGTGGAAAAGGAGATAGTCTCCACTGGCACATGAAATTGTAACTCCTCAAACAGACATTAGTTTTTTAGGGCTACCATAGGAAAATTTTTGATGGCTTAAACAAGATAAATTAATTTTCTTACTATTCTGAGGGATAGAAGTCTGAAATCAAGGTTTCAGTATGGTTGGTTTCTTTTAGTTCTATCACTTTGAATTATATTAATAGATGACCATCTTTTCCTTGTTTCTTCATATGGTGTTCTCTCTGTATATGTCTGTGCCTTAATCACCTCTTTTTATAAGGGCACCAATCACATTGGATTAGGGCCCATGCTAATGACCTCATTTTAACTTAATCACCTCTCAAATGACCCTATCTTTAAATGCAGTCACAATCTGAGGTACTGGAGGTTAGAACTTTAACATGTGAATTTGGGGGGATGACACAATTCTGTCCATTAAAGTAGGTAGTAAATTTGTGATTTCAAAGTCTTCATATGTTCAATGTTTCTGTAGTTTCTATAATGCTAGTTAAGAGGACTTTTCACATGGTAGTATTGAATGATTATGGTTTGGTATGTTTGCTATAATCTTTTAAAAATGCATAGACAACTCACAGAATGTTAGAAAATTTTTGCAAGCTACACACCTGATGAAGGGCTGATAACTAGAATCTATTTAGAACTCAGGAAAATCAGCAAGAAAACATCAAACAACCCTATCAAAAAATGGGCAAAGGACATGAACAGAAACTTCTCAAAAGAAGAGAGAATAATGGCTAACAAACATATGAAATAATGTTCAACATCTCTAATCATCAGGGAAATGCAAATCAAAACCACAATTAGATATCACTTAACTCCAGTGAGAATGGCCTTTATCAAAAAGTCCCCAAAAAACAAATGCTGGTGTGGATGCAGAGAGAGAGGAACACTCCTACACTGCTGTTGGGACTGCAAACTAGTTCAACCTCTGTGGAAAGCAATATGGAGATACCTCAAAGTGATACAAGTAGATCTACCATTTGATTCAGCAATTCCACTACTGGGCATCTACCCAAAAGATCAAAAGTCACTTTATGAAAAAGACACCTGCACTCGAATGTTTATAGCAGCACAATTCGCAATTGCAAAGCTATGGAAACAACCCAAGTGCCCATCAATTTATGAGTGGATTAATAAAATGTGGTATATGTATACCATGGAATACTACTCAGCTTTAAGAAACATGCATCTCTTGTGCATTCCTGGATATAGCTGGAACCTATTCTACTAAGTGAAGTATCTCAAGAATGGAAAAACAAGCACCACATGTACTCACTAGCAAATTGGTATTAACGGATCAACACCTAAGTGGACATATAGGAATAACATTTATAAGGTGTCAGGAGGGTGGGAGGAGGGAGGAAGGGATGGGTATATACAACCACAATGAGTAAGATGTGTAATGTTTGGGGGATGGTCACGCTTGAAGCTCTTACACGAGGGGGGAGAGGGGCATGGGCAATACATGTAACCTTATCACTTGTACCCCCGTAATACACTAAAATTTAAAAAAAAACTTAAAAAATGCATAGATCTATAAAGATATACTTTTAATTACTTTTTTGAACATCTGTGTATTGAAATAATCTATTTTCTCTGAAAAAATGGATAAAAGTAGAAAGTAACTACTCATCAACTCATTTTTGATAAATGAACTACAATGTAAACATCATGCTATTTCAATTCCATGATTTATTCCATATTTCTCATGTTTTAAGATAGGTTTAGTGAATTTAATGTGAGTAGTTAAGTACAGGTTTATAGATCAGTTTGTGATAGGCAAGGATCAAAGGAAAGCAAGTTCTGGTGGAAAGTAGCTGAATTATCTATTCAAAAGTTCCAAAATATTTATAATGTTTTCTACTTCATGATCCCTTTTGATAATAATGGATTAATCAATAATTTTCTTTGTGTACATGTGCAAAACAATAATCTCTAACTTAACCTGGAGAATAAAATAGGAATAAGCCATAATATATTTAATGTACTTACATTAGCCTTAAATAAATATCTTAATATCGACATTAATATATTTCTATATTTATTTCTGCATAATTTTAAGTGATAATTAGCTTACTGAAAGATTTCTGTGACTGTGATTAAAGTAGTTTGAAGCACCCTATTCCAGATCAGTAAAAAAATTAAAATTCTGCTTGCTGTGCTAAAATTAGGTGATATGTATTTGCCATTCTTAATATATATGGTAAAGTGAAGATGGTAATTTAATTTTTATTTTTGACTTTTTAAAGACAAGAATACAGACTTAGAATATCTGAGCTGCTTATTTAAGATCTTGCTTGTCATAAGTGAAGAATGTAGACATGATAAAACAAAGCTAGTAATCTCTCCTCCATTTATTTTCAAAAAAGTATTTAGCTAATGAAGATGGGATCCTTTTTTTTTTTACCAGTTTTATTTATTATTTAAAATAGGAAGAGTATTTCCAATTTAATTTTGTCTAGCCTAATATTCCAAGTTGTTCTAAATATATTATCTCATTTTTAATATGGACAAGCATGTTTTACATTATTTTTATTTATTTAATAAACATATAGTGTATGTGCCAACTGATGATATTGATAGTATTATTTTCCACATTTTCAAGATGAGGAAATTGAGGCATGAAAGGTTAATATTTACACAAGGTAGGTGATAATTGGTGAAGTTAGCTTTTGAATACACACAGTCTGCCTCTAGTGTAAATAAGTTTAACTAATCCACTATCCCTGAATGAGCTCTCAAACAGCCAATTAGAGCAAGCCTTAGGGACATAAACACGACCTGATTATGTTCCCACATGGAAGAGAAAGTTGAGTTACAAACTGGATGAGCAAACCTTAAAATTTTTCCTATTAATAGATTAGAAGTGTGTGTTGCCCATTCAAGGACAGTTCTTGTTTTATATGATTATGAATTAAAGTGTTCTTTTTTTTCCTTATATAAACAGAGTTAAGTAAGGTGATGTTTGAAGAGTGATATTCAAGACAAATATTACAACTTGGTTCATTTTATGATGTATTTACATTGATATGTTATTTTTTTTAGTGTATATTATTCAAATTCACCAAAGCTCTGATTTCTACTTTATTTTTCATCTCTTTTTATGTTTCCTTATTAATTTATCATTCCAATTTTTAGTCATTTATGTTGCCTCTTCACTCATTTTTTAATGAAACTTCAGATATTTTCATGGGTATGAATGTTTTATTAAAAATGGTTTTTAGAAAACAAAATAAAATGGTGTAAAAATGAGTTTAAGGTTTTTCCATACAATTTTATAGATTCATTTCTGTCATTTTGTAATTGTATTTTTTATCAAGTGAAAGTGCAATATGTTTTAACTCCTATTTCAATTTGAATTTTAAAGCCATTGATATTCTTTAAGATATTAATACTGATAACATTGGAATTTCAAAAAACAATTTAATTTACCAATATATTATAATATGAAATGGGGACAATTATGCATAAAATTATGGGCAGTGGACTTAAAATTATGTGCACAGCTTATCAAAGAAAAACTAATGTCAGGTGTAAATGTCAGAATTAATAAGTGCCATCAGAAATAGGAAAAAAAAAAGTCTCAAGACTAGACATCTCCATGGCCTCTTAGTCAAAACACTCCACTAGTTCTGTCTTTGTTAGAATATTGCTCATAGTGGGAAACTGACTGCCTTTCTCCTTGTAACTTTTCTGTGACGACTTTTCAAGAAAATGGTTCATGCAACACTGCTGTCAAATGGCAAAGAATAAGATTTGAGGCTAGAAAGACGATCAGGAACCAAAGCTTGGAAAGCTGATTTTAACTCTCAGAATCAGTCATTAATTAGCAAATGTGTCTGAAAACACCCTTTCACTGGATAGCACTTTTCAGTGAAATTTTCTGCCAGAAAGTTTTTATTGTCTTTTTCTTACAGTTGCCCATTTTTATCACCCATAACTTATTCTCTTGAAACTACTTCTTCATGTAAAATAAGTCTTCAATTGAAAATGCCTTCTTTCATGTCAACTAATCATTTTCCCAAATGGAACCCAGGCCATGTTAAGCTAAGTGATTTAGCCATGCTGTCATATATCCTGAGATGACAAGCCACACAACATAATTTGATAAGCTTATGCACAAATATTGATTGTTATGGGAAAATCTTATTTAAAGTTTTTTAACCAATCCCCTGACCAAAGGATCTTGTAAAAATATTTAAAGACAGATTTTTTTAAATTATTAAATTCTCCTAATAAATCTAACAAAATTACTTTTCCCTTGCCTTATATCTGTTCAAATTGTGATTTCCAATTATTTATGACAAAAGATAAAGGTACCTACCTTAATTGTTTGATCACTTTAATTTTTGAAATATATGGAATATATGAATTGTAAGAAAAGTTCCAGGAAGAAGTAAGTTCACTAGTGAATTCATTTAACTAATTTTCTGGAATCAATAGTTCTAGGAGTTATTTTTTTTCTCATAATATTGTCTAATTATTATACATGAAAATTATCTGAAAATGCGTTTCTGTCTGAAAAATAGTAATGCTAAATTTTAAAAAATATTTTGGCATGGAATTGTGATCTTGGAACGTTATATATCAAGTGTCTAATTAACCAAATGTAAATACATAGGAGCACAGTTCTTTGAAGATTATCCTGAAATAGTGGAACTGACAATGAAGTTTATGTTTATAAAACATAACTAAAATGTTTGATAAGTGAGAATGTTAAAAGGAAGTATTGCAGACATAAAGAGAATAGAAGATGAAAGGTCAGAAATAGATGGATTCAGTCCCAAGGAACAATTAACTCACCCCAGTTGTCTTGTGGGGATGAGAGGAGATAATGTGAATTTTTTTTTCACTACTTTACTTGCTAAATCACTTAGCTTAACATGGCCTGGGTTCCATTTGGGAAAATGATTAGTTGACATGAAAGAAGGCATTTTCAATTGAAGACTTATTTTACATGAAGAAGTAGTTTCAAGAAAATAAGTTATGGGTAATAAAAATAGGCAACTGTAAGAAAAAGACAATAAAAACTTTCTGGCAGAAAATTTCACTGAAAAGTGCTATCCAGTGAAAGGGTGTTTTCAGACACATTTGCTAATTAATGACTGATTCTGAGAGTTAAAATCAGCTTTCCAAGCTTTGGTTCCTGATCGTCTTTCTAGCCTCAAATCTTATTCTTTGCCATTTGACACTGTATACAACTTCTTATGACTGCACAAAGGCTCTGATGAGGTAAAGCCATGGACAACTTACTTCTAACTGGAATGCTTAATTATAAGCAGAAGTGTTAGCAAGAGAGCACATTATCAGACAAATGCTTCATTTTAAATCCTACTAATTCTTTCGCTAAGGTTTCTTCCACTTATATTTATCTAAGAAAGTGAAAAGAAAGAAATATGTGTTTCCATGTGATAAATCTTAACCCTTGGCTCACAAAATGTTATTGCTATTGTACAAATGAAAAAAGAAAAAAAATCAAAAAAAAACAAATAAAAATTTAGTTCTATGTAAAAGGATCCACATAAACATTTGATTTGAAATTATAGTTATTTAGTAATTCAATGGGAAATATTTGCCTCACATCAATAGTTACAAAACATAGCTGAAGATTCCTCTAAACATATCAGAAATGTAAACAAAGTAGAAATTATTTTCCATTAGATTGTGATTGGACTCGATGTATTGAGAAAAATTGAAATGTGAGCTTTCTGCTTACTTTATCTGAGTTGTTAAAAATGTCCTATTACTTAAATTCAGAACAAAATTTGTCATCTGGGTGGAATACTTTATTTGAAAGACTGCAATAGTAAAAATAATCAGAAACATCTGTAAGAGTTTAAATAATATAATTGTAGTTTATATTGCCACATCTATTCAGTGCAATCTTGTTTCATAGTAAATCATACACTTTATGTATGTTATTAATAAATAAATGTTTAACTTAAAATGCAGCATCCATAATTATTTGCATTTTTACTTTATTCACAAATATCCTACATAAATTTTTTATGGACTGAACTGTGTTTCCCTAAAAATAATATGTTGAAGCCCTAACCTCCAATGGGCCTTTAAACAGGTTAAATGAGGTCAAAAGAGTCAGGCCCTAATTTAATATGACTGGTGTCTTTACAGGAGGAAGAGACCAGGGAAGGGCACACACAGAGGAAAGGCCATGAAAGGACACAGGGAGGCGGTAACTGTGTGCAAGTCAAGGAAAGAGGTCTCACAATGAACCAAATCTGCCAGAATTTGATCTGGAATTTCTGGTCTCCAGAACTGTGAGAAAATTAACTGCTGTTATTTAAGCCACTCAGTCTAGGATATTTTGTTATTCCAGCCCTAGAAAACATATACGAAATACTAAAACCAAGCTGATAATTTTTCCAAATAAATATTAAGACAAGAAAAATGTTATATATAGAAATCTACAGTTTGCTACTTTTGCTTTAAAATTCAAAATAGATATACACCTGAAACCAAAAAGCTATTAAATTTTAATTCCAAAGAAATGACTACGTAAGAAGAGAGAGCCAGATATTTTAGTTTATTGTTTAAAAATCCAATAGGCTGAGGTGTGGGAAATGTTGGGCAATAATAGAGTTCTACGTGCTATTGAGGTTTGAAAGTAGAACGTAAGGAAACATAAAATCATGTGTACTTTGATATATGTCTACTATTTGGACAGTGGCTGGTTGCATATAAGGAGTAGATCTGGTCTTTGAAAAAAATGTAAGCAGCTAAGCAGGATATCAGCCATTTAGATAAATCAGAATAGGATTTTAGGGCTACAGGTGCACTGGAGTACTTTGCAAGAAAGCTGTGCTGGATCTGGTCCATTGATATGATCCATTCCTACCACCTTATAGGGTGCTTTTCTGTACTGTAAGGACAGAAACCTAAAGACTTCATTTCATAGATTCTTTCACAAGTATTAGATGCAAATATGGTTCTTTTAGTTAGATACATTCTTATGAGAGTTTTGAATGGGAAGTGTAGTCCTGGGGTATCAGCCTCCTCCTCATTCATTAGGAACAGTGTGCCAAACTCGGCCATCCAGTGGTAGCCTCCTGATGATTTTCCACTTCCCTGATTGTGTCAGAGGTTGTATCTCCCTTGGACAATTCAATAATGTAACATTCTGAAGTACAGCTCAGAGCCTACTTTTCTAATAATGCTCTGGATTAAATCTTCCTCTGCTCATAATATTTAGTGTAATTTCTGACTCTTAGAGAAACCAAGAAGTAGTCTTCCATTTTCTGTATGAAATTAATTCTACTGGCTTGTGGAAAAAGCAGCTGTTATCCATATTCTGAACTTGATTTCATAGAAAATGTATATTATTATAACTCAAGATATCTCCAAATGTATACAGAAGTAGATAAATATAACTTGCCCCCAAACATGAAAATGACTCTAATTTCACACTTGAGTTTTTTTAAACTCACAGATACATTCTTACTCTACTCCTCCCCACCCACCCCATATAGAATATGCATTAATTTAATTGGTGATTGTGATTAGTAGTTAAGTAGAAAAACTATTTTGTCAACAAAGGGTTAGCCTTACTTTATTAGTTGGTCACCAAGTTGAGTCACAACATATCCACTCACATGCACCAAGGGTAGTAAAGCTCATCTTCCCAGCCCTAGTGACAGCAGGAAGAATTTATGAAAAACAAAAAAAGCCATCTTATTCTTTCAGTCTTTTATTCAATTCAATTTCTTCCTCTTCTACAATAGCTCAGAAACTGAAACTGTATTGAGACACAAACCTGTCTTTCCATTGCCTTAGGAATATTTAGCTGAATTATACCTGAAGAAAGCTTTTAAGCAGCATTTCTTTGAATAATTTTAATGGAAAGGATACTTGACAGGGAGGGGTAAAAGCTCCAGTTCTTATGTCTTTGCAGCCATTAACTAGCAAAGGGCATTTCATTAAATCCACTGGGATTTAGGTTCCACTACAATTAAAAATCAGAGGTGACCTCTACAACTCTCTCCAGGTCTAAGCTATCAGGCTTGTCTTCTGGCTACACTGTACCAGGAAGGAATGTTTAAAGAGAGTATTTGAAATGGTCTATTACCTTATGGAAAGAAAATGCTGAATTAAAACCTGTTAATTAAATATGCCCAGAAATAAAAGGAGGAAATAAGGTATTTCCCAAAGGAAAATATATAATTTAATGCAGATTTTTAATTAATGTAATGTCTCAAATTATCAATAAACATTATGAAAGTGGCTTCTTTCACCACTGTGCTTCCTAAACTCACATATGTCTTGCTGAAATCCTTTATGGAAATGTTGGCACATAACTTCTTAAACCTTAAAAATATACTTATTTGCAAAGTTGTGTGTGTTTTGCTTTTCTGTCTTAAAAGCAAGAAATGAAAATATCTGAAAATCATATTCAAGGTGATTTTTAGAGCAGCACAATAGTGAGTAAATTCTGGCTGTTCAAAAGATAGGATGTGATAACAATTTACCCCCAGGATATTTACTTTTATTAAGACCTCTGGCTTCACTTAATATCTTTAGGGCTAAGATTCCTTAGACATTAGAAAGAGATAACAGTAGCAACATTTTGGGATTTATTGTGATTCTAGCTAAAATGCCAGTACTTTTTTTTGAGTTTAATGCCTAAATGAAAAAGATAGGCAATAGGTCAAAATGAGACAAAGGTCTCTGAGAAAAGCTTTGGAGTTCAGATACCACAACAAAAATTACAAATTAGTTGAATTACCAAGATTTATCCACTATTATAAATTGGTTATCTCAAGTTCATTGTACAATGCATGGTAAAGTACAT
Organism: Microcebus murinus; assembly: GCF_040939455.1. Classification (NCBI taxonomy): domain Eukaryota; kingdom Metazoa; phylum Chordata; class Mammalia; order Primates; family Cheirogaleidae; genus Microcebus; species Microcebus murinus. Next base: position 104,935,095 of record NC_134106.1, read on the forward strand.
TACCGATGGGTTATGGACAGCGTTTTCCATGGGCTAGTTTATACACAAATTCATCAATGAATAGAAAAATTCTTATAATTTCAGATATATTTATAAATGTCTAGAATTTGAGAAAAATAGTTCTTTACACATTATTTACACTGGACAATCAGTTCGCCATTTGCCTAAGCACATTAATCAATTTGAGCATTAAATATAACTGATTAAGGCAATGAATTGACCAGCTGTGTGATTGAACTAACCAAATTAAGCAATCCATTTAGTGTGAAATACGGGTAGTCTAACTGCCATGTAATTCATTAGTTCTATTATTTTGTTTATGCCCTGGGAGCTCTCTGACCTTCTCTGCTCTGAGAGATAGCACACTCAACAGCAAACAGGCCAGAGGCATCATGATCATCAAAGGCTCAGATGCATTGTCAATGCAAGCAAATACCTGCAGAGAATAAGAACTGATGAATCAAGGTTTTCCTGTAACTTTCTCCATTGAAGTTTGGATAACTCCCAAGGAAGCAGGAAAACAGCTTATGAGCTAATGATTCAAGGCTAATGATTTTCTTTGGGCAAAGATTATTGACACAAAATGGTACTTTTGAATATTGGAGGACAGAAAGACAGTTTCCAAGCCAAGAAGATATTTATATAAAACGATATATAAACCACTAGATAGCCTCATTAATACTAGGCTTATACGCAGATAAATTCTAACACACACTGCAACAAAGTAGAAAGAATATGGGCTTTGAGTCTGCCAGAGCCCATCATCACGTTTCAACTGATTTTATTTCCTTTGGATACTGTGAGGTGTAAAATACTGTGAGGTGTAAAAGGTAAGGTGTCTTTCTCACATGAGATAAGGAAACTCATGTTTAAAATGAATAAGTGACTTGCTAATGATCACATAAATAAATATCAGAGCCATGACTAGTACCCTGATCTTTTTGCTTTTGATCTATTATTCTTTCCTTACATTAAATAAAATTAAATCTTACATATTTCACTTGAAAATGATCAAAGTACCAGTTTAAAAATAAGTCCCATGCCCAAAAAGTAAGTAAAGGGAGATTCATTGGTTTTATACAGTAAGAAAATCCAGAGCTGTAGTGACTTCTGGCATTGCTGGACCCAGCAATTCAAACAAGCAACTTGGTTATGCAATCTCTCTCCTTCTCTCATCATACATGTTTAGCTTCTGTTCCTCCTTTCTCTCTGGCTCTGCTTCTGTCCATATGTTGGCTCCATTCCTTATTACTGCTGACAAATTCTCCAAACATGGCAACAATGATGACAATTTCAACTCAGCACATTCTATTCTTTTCAGTCTTGTGACCACACTGACTCCTTCTGCTTTTCCTCTTTCCTCTCTTCCTCCTCTGTTTTTATCTCTTATTCCTGACTCAAATCACAGGTCAATCTGAAGACTCATCAATGCTCCCAGGGATATAAGGTAACTTTATTTTTCAGACCTGAATCACATGTATCCCCTATCAAGGATAATTTCACTAATAGTCTTATGAAAATCATACGAGGATGTGTGATGATTCTGTTCAAACACAAACATAAAATGCTTGTTGATTATATCATGTTGCTCAATAAAGAGTGAAGTAAGAACTTGCATGAACATAGATAGTATAGCATACTAATGCATTAGAGGTTGAAAGTTTAATGAAGAAAAACTGGGACAGACTACAAGGACCCTAACACATACATCTGACATCTAAAAGGAACTGTTGCTAACAATTTCCAATCACACCTTCAAGTGGAGTATCATAACCAACTCACGCTGATTTACTGATCTGAAAGGAATTCAGTTTAGACAGTTGCAGATTTAGGAAGATGTGACAATGTTAGAATCTAGGCTGGAAATAGTAAAAATAGCCAGAGTATCATGATATAAGTGATATTATTGTCATAGGGAAACATCTCTCTGGTTAGAAGGAGCTTTGGGTATAGCATGGTCCCTTGAACTCAGATTCAGACTAATGGCAGAGTTCTACTGGCAGTTTCACACTAGTAGTAAAACTATCAGAAGAAAGGTGATATTTGGAGTTCTGTCTTCCTTCCCTCTGTCTTCTTAATTAACGATTGGAACAAAGCAAATACTATTCATTAGGCTTTCAAAACCTGCCCCCCCCAAATCATTGGCTCTTATATTTCAAATTTTAAACTAAGATATAACTGGATTGAGTTATATCTTAATATAAGATACCCACTGGATATAGAGGGTAGTTTCTTATATAGTTTGATATTTTTTTCTTGCTTTTTGTATGTTCAAAAGTGATATTTAAAGTATCCTTCTACATAGAAACTATAATTGTTTTCTCAGGGTTTTCCTTTTGTACCCGAAAGAGAGGCATCTAAGAAGGATAAGTAGGAAGACGTAGCATTTCATCCTTAAGCAACCATTCATCAATGCTGCTTCTAGTTTTACCGGCTTATTCTTCCAAGGTAGAAAGATGGTTAAGATTATAATTGTGTAGTGTCCCCAAAGACACAGCCAGAATAAATTAAGTTTTCAAGCATAAAGGAGACATTTTCTACTCCCAAAGGACACAGGGTCTTTCCTGCTCCCAAGAGAAATCTAACCGTTAACTACAGTACTCAGGATTTAACAGAGTTTTCCTTAGTAACCAGTTAAGTCCTAGCAACATGCATATTTGCAGAAAAACCCTTAACAAAAACAGATTCTCAGACATTATTAATTTCAGAATAGCATTTTACATAGTCCTTAGATTGGTATAGATTCATCCCTGTTTTAGGAAGTGAGTGGTCATATTGCCTGAGGAAACAGTACATTATAAAAGAAAATAAAATCCTTTCTTTATAAATTTTATGATATCATGAAGTGTGACTGATATGATCTTTAATAAACACTAAAAAAATTATAATGATAAATACTAGAGTCTTGTTACAGATTAGTTTACTTATACTGATAAAATGTGCTGGTAGTTTTAAAAACTAGCCAGAGACTTATTTCATATATTGGCATAAATACTATGGGAAAAAGATAGTTATTGAAAGACATTCACTTTAAATATAAACAAATTTGAGCCTTAAATATTAATTAGAGCATATTTTAGTAACGGACAAGTTTGTGTTCCCCTAAGGACAAATCTGGGTAAAACTTGCCACATTTTACATTGCAGATTTTCAATTGCTTGACTTTAACATTGCTAAAATAAAATCTTTGAATTCTTATTTCCAACATTTTTCTTGCATTTACAAATATGTTTCTCATATACACATTTTACAATCACAATACTGAGATATTATAAATGAAACTATTTTTCTAGAACTTAAATGAGCATATGAACTTTCATTTCTTTTCATAGAGAAAGACATTCAACATTTTATCTTGCCAATTCAAGGTCATGCAAGCTATTCTAATTTTAAGTGTGGTCAATTCAGATATCAAATTCATTCCACTCAAATGTATTCATTTTTAATTTCTCCTGGCTTCCTTAGGGTTTTCTAAGTCTGCAGCCAGGGGTGGTACATAGATACCATCCTAGCATTGAAGAGTTGTACCTAGACTGAGCCTTACCCACTGACCTCTGCCATGGAGTATTTTTGTTTTATGTTGTCTTCATTAATCACTGTGACAACTGTGGCTTGTGTCTATGTAAACACCAGTGGCCATCAGCCTCAAAGTCAGCTACACACTTTGAGTTGTTCCTGTCTCAAATGATGATTTTTGGCTCTACCATCTCACAGGAACTTTTCATTTACTTTTTTCTGCCACATAGGGGTGTATGGGACTCTGTGCTTTGCCTGACACACATCTTCCTACATATTTTTCATGGGTTGAATATGGAGTTTTGGCATTCAAATTACATTATCCTGAGCTACATCTAGAGTAGCTAGTCACAAATAGGACTATTCTCAGTGGGACTAATCAATCTAACCATTGACAAGGTCTCTGTCCTTGATCAAACTTCCATCAGCCTTCCCTGAGCCCTCTTTTTCTCTAGCCTTTAACCTTGGTCCCCATTTTGTCTTTGGCCTATCCAGCACTATCTTAGCAATGAATCCTGATTAGTCATTCCTCCCACTCACCCTTGATATCTGATCAGGTTCTTCATCTCCTACTGTTGATATCCAAGTCCTTAGCCTAGATTTAGCAGGAAATTTATTAGGACAGTTTAGCAATTTTTTTTTCACCTTTGGTGTCTTCTCTTAGTAATTTTCCATCCACTAATCACCTCACCTTGCTCCTTGATTATGTATCCCCATTTGTCGTTGTATTCACAGTTGAGCCTGATCTCTTCTCTCTATTACAATAATGTTGACTCCTATTGCAATTGTTTTGAATAAAGCCTTCCTTACCTTTATAAAAAGTGCCAGAATGATTTTTTCTTTAACATTAACCTACCCAACGCCCCACGAGCCCCACAGCAGCCTTAAGTAATGTTTAGACCTCTAATTTGTTTATATTTAAAGCAGACGTCTTGTCTAGCAAGATGGTGGACTAGAAGCAGCCTGCACAGCACTGCTCCCTGGAGAGGATTGAAAGTGGCCCATAGATATCCACCTCTGGATCTGTCATCTGAGCAACAACACTGGGAATCTGTGGAGCTGAGGCAGGGGTGAAGTAAAGAACATAGAAGTGGGATGCGCTGTTTAGTAGGACTATTGGTAATTAGAAAAGGCACCCCCATAAGGGAAAGGGAAAATAGGAGAAAATCTCAGGCTCCATGCTTCCCCTGAAGATACTACAACCATAGCAGTGGGAGGGCCCCTCTATCACAGCAGGCCTCTGGACTGTTACAGAGACCTGACTAGAGGCTGTGCAGCTGCATTCTTCTGGAATGAAGGGACTACTGGCTTTTGGGTCCCGGGTGCTCCAATTGGCACCAATGTAACATCCCAACCTAGAATGCTACTTTTCCCCAGGGGTTAGATCTGGCTACTGTCTCACCTTTGTTCCTGCCAAGTGAGGAAGGTGGAGGGAGTCCTAGTTACCTCATGCACACCATGGGCAGGAGATATATACCCCAACCACCACTGCCACTGCAGGCCTGGGGCAGAGCAGGAGATCACAGGCCTGGTGCCTACTGCTTTGGCCTGGGCAATCCCGCTCAACTGTACTTCCTGTAGGACTCCTCGGCAGAGCATGCAATGATAGCCCTTGGCACCCACTGCCCAATACCTGGTAGCAAGACAGGTGTTGTCACCACCTGAAAGTCCCTGAGTGGGATGAAAGACAGTGTAGCTATGCCCTTTGGATCTAAGCAGACAGCACACCAAAGACCCGCACCATCCTGCATAGGTACCCTAGGAGCCACCCCTGCCCTGCTGTGGACCCTGCTCCACAGCAACCCAGCACACACACCCCATTCTGCTAGCCTGCTCCACCTCTCCTGAGCACCTGGCACCAGGGACCAATCCTGCCATAGTAGCCCAGTGGCAACCACAGGGGCATAGGGAAGACACAACATAGCAACAGTATTAAAGGCTCCTAGTATATCTGCCACTCTCCTGCCTGGCCAAGCTTCTGGCGTAAGAACCAAGCACACTATCTAGGGACCCATAATTATTTTTATAAAGCAGCAAAGGTCCCAGCAGAAGAGAACTGGTATACTGTATCTGTTATCTGTTTTGGAGCTAAGAGAAAAGGCCCCAGATAAGAAGGAACCATTATAAAATCCCTGGCAACATAAAAAAAACCAGACTGTCTCAATACCCCCAAAGGATCACAACAGCTCTCCAGCAATGAACTCCAACCAAAGGAAAATTGTTGAGATGACAGGGATATTCAGATTATGGGGGCAAGTAAGATGAATGGAATTGACTAGGTGGTAGAAAAATCATCACAAAGAAACAAAACAAAGCAAAAAAGACATAAATGAAAAATTCACTAAAGAGTTAGATAACATGAGAAATGATATAACAGAACTTAAAGAAATGAAAAAGTCATTTAAGGAATTTCAAACTATAGTAGAGAGTTTTAACAGGCTAGATCAAACAGAAGAAAAAGCTTGAAAACAAGAATTTCAAAGTTATCCAGTAAGTAAATATATATATATATATATATATATATATATATATATATGAACAAAGAAGAACAGATAATCACTAGAGAATATGAAATTATTTAAAACAAAGAAATATAATAATTATAGGTATCCCTGAGGGAGAGAAAGAAAAAGCAATGAGCATGGAAAACATATTTGAGAGAATAATAGAGGAAAACTTTCCTGGTACCACTAGATGTTTATATATCCAGATACAAGATGGTCATTGAACACCTAGAAGATTCATAGCAAATAGAACATTATCAAGACATATAGTCTGTAATTACTTTGCCTATCTCTACACACAGAAACTAGAAAATTTAGATGAAATTGGTAAATTTTTGGAAACACATGATCTCCCAAGCTTAAATCAAGAAGAAATAGAAATTCTGAATGACCAATAATGAGTAAGAAGATTGAAAGAGTAATAAAAACTCTCAAGGTAAAAAGAAATCTCAGATCAGATACATTCACAGCTGAATTCTACCAGACCTACAAAGAAAAACTGGCACCCATTATACAGAAGCTATTTCGTAACATTGAGAAGGAAGGAATCCTCCCTAACTCATTGTATGAAGCCAGTATCACCATGCTACCAAAGCCAGGAAATGGCACAACAAAAAAAGAAAAATACATACCAATATCCCTAAGGAACATAAATGCAAAAATTCTCAAGCAAATACTAGCAAACAAAATTTAACAGCACATCAAAAAAATAATGATCAAGTAGGATTAATTTTAAGGATGCAAGGATGGTTCCATAAATCAATAAAGATAACTCACTACATAAAGAGAATAAAAAACAAAGACCGTATGCTCATCTCAATAGATGTTGAAAAAGCATCCAATAAAATCCAGCACCTCTTCATTATAAAAACCCTCAACATAATAAGCATAGAAGGAACATACCTAAGAATAATAAAAGATATATATGACAAACCCATGGCCAACATCATACTGAATGGGGAAAAGCTGAAAGCATTCCCTTTAAGAACCAGAACAAGACAAGGATTCCCAGTGTCTCTACTTCTATTCAACATAATACTGGAAGTTCTAGCCAGAGCAAGTAGGCAATAGAAAGAAAGAAAGGGCATCCAAATTGGAAAAGAGGAAGTAAACTATCCCTGTTTGTCAAAGTTTGATCTTATACCCAGAAAATTCTAAAAAATTTACCTCATGACTCCTATAACTCATAAATAAGCTTTAGTAAAGTTTCAGTTTATAAAATTAATGTACACAAATCAATTTCATTTCTATGTACTAGTAACAATCAAGCTGACAGATCAAAAATGCAATACTATTTACACTGGCTACAAAGATAATACCTATCCAAGGAGATAAAAGATCTCCACAGCAAGGAATACAAAACACTAATAAAAAAAATCCAAGATGAAACAAAAATGTGGAAAAACATCCCATACTAATGGATTGGAAGAATCAACATTGTCAAAATATCCAGACTGCCACAGTGATTTACAGATTCAATACAACTCCAATCAAAATTCCAATATCATTTCTCATGGATCTAGAAAAAAATAATCCTAAACTTCATATGGAAATGGAAAAGATCCCAAAGAGCCAATGCAATCCTAAGCAAAAAGAAAAATCTAGAGGTATCACATTACCTGACTTCAAATTACACTGCCAGGCTATAGTAGCCAAAGCAGCATGACATTGGTATAAAAGTCAACGCAGACTAATGGAACAGAATAGGGAACACAGAAATAAAACCATATAGCTGTGACCAACTGATTTTCAACAAAGCAGACAAAACATACATGGGGGAAAGGACAGCCTGTTCAGTAAATGGTGTTGAGAAAATTGGATGAGCCATATACAGAAGAATGAAACCAGATCCCTATTTGTCATCATATAAAACTTAACTCAAGGTGGAATAAAGACTTAAATGTAACACCTGAAACCATAAAAATTCTAAAAAAAAAATGTAAGAACAACTCTTCTAGAGATTAGCCTAGGCAAAGAATTTGTGAATAAGACCCCAACAGCAAATACAGCAAAAATAAAAATAAATAAATGGGAATTAATTAAACTAAGAAGTTTCTGCAAAACAAATGATAATCAACAGAGTAAATAGACAACCTACAGAATGGAAGAAAATATTCACAAACTATACATCTAGCAAAGTCCAATATGCAGAATTGACAAACTACCCAAATAAATTGTCAAGGAAAAAAACAACCCCAGCAAAATTGTGTAAAAGATATGAACAGACTCTTCTCAAAAGAAAATGCACAAATAGCCAACAAGTATATGAAAAAGTGATCAACACGACTAATTATAAGGAAAAAGCAAATTAAATCCACAATGAAATACCATCATACCTCTTTCAGAATCACCATTATTAAAAAGTAAAAATATAGGTGTCAGCACAGTTATGGTGCAAAGGGAATGCTTATGCACTGAAGGTAGGAAGGTCGACTTGTACAGATGCTACAGAAACAGTATGGAGATTCCTCAAAGAACTAAAGAACTAAAAATAGACTAACCATTTGATCTAGGAATGCATCTACTGAGTATCTACCCAAAGAAAAAGAAATAATTTTATACAATGACAACTGTACCCAAATGATTATTGCAGCACAAATCCGAATAGTAAAGATATGGAATCGACGTTAAGTGCCCATCAACTGATGAGGGGATAAAAAAAATAAACCATGGAGTACTACTCAGCCATAAGAAGGAATGAAATACTGTCTTTGCAGCAACTTGAATGGAACTGGAGGCCATTATCCTAAATTAACTATCCCAGGAATGGACAAGCAGATAATACATGTTCTCACTTATAAGTGGGAGCTAACCAAAAGGTATATGTGGTCATAAAGAGCAGTAATGAACATTGGAAACTAAGAAGGGAGAGGGTGAGAGGGAAGCGAGCAATAAAAATTTACTTATAGAGTACAATGTACAGTATTCTGGTAACAGGTACACTGAAAGCCCTAACTTATGCATGTTGCAATTTATCCACACAACAAAAAACACATGTATAACATAAATTTTTCAAAATATATAAGAAAAGCAGATTTCCTTAAATAACTATCATTTTCCCATAAATTCTGTTCCTGCATATGAAACCATTTCTATTCTTTTACTTCTGATTTTAAAACACTTCCTCCAACCCCAGAATATTTATTTATGTATTTTTCTTTTCTTTTATACGATGGTAAACTGCTCTTAAATCATGACTCTGAATCCTTATCTTCTACCTTGCCAAAATTTACATTCTATGGTTTTTTTCCTACATTAAAAATCTCTGAGTCCTTTAGTTTGGAACAATTTATGTGTATAGCCAAAAGTTTTGGAATTCACCAACAACTTTCTCTCACACATTTCAACCTCTACTGTATACGTTTTTCACAGGTGTTTTGTGTCTACCCTCCTAGAAAAATACTGAACAAGAAGTATCATGGGTTGCATGTAGTATCCTAAATGTCACCACTACAACTAAAGCACATTTGGCTGAGGCACAAAGAACACAGACATGTATATTGCCACTATTTGCCCTGTTCAAATAGTCCAGGTTTGGGTTTTTACAGGAGCACTGGCTAAGGATATGATAGGCTTTTTTTCCCCCAGATGCCTGAGACATTTCAGTAACTAAAACAAATAAAACATTCGTCTTCAAAAACCCTTAATTCTTTGCATCAGTTCCAATCCTAAATCTGTTCTCATCTTTCCTGCTGGAGGAGCCCCAGTTCTATTTAGATGTATACCTTTCTCAATGTGGCTATGTGTTTTAGAAGAACCAGGTGCTTTTATAACCCTGAAATTGATTAAAAGGATGAAGCACATCATAGTAAAAGTAAGGTAGATCATAGTAGAAAGTAAAGTAAATGTAGAAAGATATGATGAGATGAAAGAAATAGTCCTTGTGAAAAATAGTACTACTAGTAATAATAATAATGATATACACTTATACAGGGATTTCTTTTTCAACAAATTTATTGGAAAACTTTTTGGAAATTTGTGACAATTTAAGAAACACACACAGATGAATCACATAGCCTAAAAATGGAGGAAAAAAATCTTTTTAAACTTATGTATGTCATGAATTCATAAAATATATGTAGATACTAGTCTATTGTATCATTTTCTACCATAAAATATACCCAAATATATTATAAAAAGTTAAAAGTTATTACAACTTACCCACACACTAACAGACCATATATGGCATCTCTCACAGTGAGAGAAATATAAACAAATGTCAAGATGCAGTCTTAGCTCATAACTGTGTTATTGAACCCAAAAAGGGGTCCATCCAGCCTGGGTCCTGCCACTAACTGTATAAAGAACCAATTATTAAGACAATGAGGATTCTCAAGGAAGAAAGTAATTTTAATGCAAAAGATGTCTGTGTGGTGAGTGGTAGAAACAACCTAAAATCCATCTCACTGACCAAAGGCTTTTATAGTGGATTGTGGAATGTAGGTCAGGCTGAATGAGGTTTGAAACCATCAGGTCTTCAGGTGGTCTGATTCTGAGGGAAGAAAACGTAGGAAGGGGGTTACCTTCCAAGGCTGATAACAGCTGCATAAAATTAACTGTAGTGTACACTGTCCTACTGTAATAATTTTGTAACCACCTCCTGTTGCTACTGCAGTGAGCTCAAGTGTTTTGAGCATTCACTTTATAAAGCCTTGTTATGCTAATCATCTCCACATGAGCAGTTCATCTCTCCAGTAAATTGTGTATCGAAATAAAAAGTGATCTCTTGTGGTTCTCATGTATTTTTCATCATGTTTAGTGCTATACTATAAACCTTGAATAACGTCATGGTAATTCACATGAAGTGCCACTAGTGATGCTGGAAGTGCTCCCAAGAAGCAGAGAAAAGTCATGAAATGATAAGAAAAAGTTGAATTGATTGATATGTACCACATATCAAGCTGAAGTCTGCAGCTGTGGTCGGCTGCCATTTCAAGATAAATGAATTCAGCATAAAGACCATTGTAACAAATAGAAATTTTGAAGCCATCATTATAGCTACATCAGTAGCATGAAAACCTTGCACATTTTGCAAAATACCTTTTTGTCTCATATTGAAAAGGCAACTTTTACGTGGGTACAGTATTGTTATAAGCAAGCCATAGCCATAGACTCTAATATGATTCTAGAAAAATCAAACTCATTATTCACAACCTAAAGTAAAGAAGAAGGTGAAGGATCTAAAGGTGGAAAATGTAATGCCAGCAAAGGATGGTTTGACAATTTTAGAAATAGGTTTGTCTTTAAAAAATATCAAGATAATAAGAGAAGCAGCTTCTGCTGACCAAGAGGCAGCATACAAGTTCCCAGGTGCCATTAAGTAAATCATTGAGGAGAAAGGATATCTGCCTGATAGGTTTTTCATACAGACAGAAGTGCCCTATTCAGGGGAAAAATGTCACAAAGGTGAGATATGTAGATAGATATAGATATTAGTAAGAGATACATAGATAGATATAGATATTAGTAAGAAAGAGATATACAGTAAGATATAGACATTAGTAAGAGATATAGATATTAGTAAGAAAGAGCAATGTGCACCAGGATTAAAGGCAGGAAGGTATAGGCTAACTCTGCTGTTTTGTGTAAATGCAGAAGGGTCTAACATCAGCACTGCCCTTATCTATAAAGCTGGTAATACTCTAGCCTTGCAGGGAGAAACTAAAGGCTAGTTCTGCTAATATTAACATTTTGCATAACTGTATCATATCTATAAAAACTAAGATTTAACATTGGTACAATACTATAATTAAGTGTAGACTTTCTTCAAATTCCACCATATTTTTCAGTAAGAACCTTTGTCTATTCCATGTTCCAATCCAGAACCCCAATCACATTTAGGATGCCACATGTTTTTAATCTCCCTTACGTGTGAGTTACTCAGTCTTTCCTTGTCTTTCATGATCTTCATGTTTTTGGAAAGTATTGGTCAATTGTATTATAGAATGTCTCAAAATTTTAGAATGTCTGACATTTTCTCATCATCAGGATGAGATTGCAGATTTTGTGGCATGGATACTATAGAAGTGATGTAAATCATTTGGTTGAGGTGGTGTTTTATTGGCTTTCTCCATTGTAAAGTTATTCTTTTCCCTCTTAATTGTCAAATATTTTAGGATGAATTACTTTGACACTGTCCAAACATCCTGTTCTTCAGATGTTGGTACAATAATTTCAACATCCACTGATGGATCCTGTCCACAATTTTTCCTGTGGTTTTCTAATGGTGATTTTTCTATTTATCTCTATCCCTTCTACATTTATGAATTATAATTATGTCTAAAGAAGAGCTAGCTCATCTCCTTCATTTATTTATTTGTTCAATGATTAGCTTATATTATTATGTTCAAATAAACCCATGGATTTACTTTATGTATCAAATGGATTTACTTTAATCTATGGTTTTTCATTCAACACTATCACTATTTATTGTATTATTCAAAGTGTTCTAGCTTTGGCCCTTGGGAGCTGCTTCAGGATGGCTACTTAATCTTTTGACATGTCCATGTCTTATTCTGTTTTGTACTACTAATACAGAAAACCACAGACATGAGTAATTTATAATGAACAGAAATCTATTGTTTCACAGTTGTGGAGCTGGGAAGTCCAAGATTGAGGAGCTGGCATCTGGCTAAGGCCTTTTTACCGCATCATCCCATGGCAGAAGGGCAAAGAGAGGATGAGAAAGAGAGAGGGAGATGGCTAATACACAGTGTGTATATATGTGTGTGTGTGTTTGTGTGTGTACACATATACACATGTAAGACTGAAGAGGAATTATATCAACATAAACCAACGTAAATAGTTTGTCTCCTAATAATCTATTTACTCTTAGAGATATGTCAGAATACGATTCTTCCCAGAATAATAAATAGCAAAGTCACAGTATCCCAAATCAAACAAAAATCATAAAATAAAAATTTATGAGCTTTTAGTAACTTTTTTGACAGCAACATACGAGAATTCTATTATAGAAGTGAAGACATTAATTATAGATTTCTTGCCAGGAGAGATGAATGTATCTCTAACAATGATGTAAGAGGGGTTCTGCATTAGCCAATTCTCTTATCTTATCAAGCAGAGATTTTCTTTTTAAGTTTTACATTATTAATGATAAAAAGAATATAAATCCCTGGCTGCCCAGATTGCTAAATCTTACTTTAAATACCACCCAGATATCTTGAAATCTCATGTGTCTTATGATTAATATCTTTCTCTAATACAGTAAATTAAGAAGTTGAGGCCGGGCACGGTGGCTCACGCTTGTAATCCTAGCACTCTGGGAGGCCGAGGCGGGAGGATTGCTCAAGGTCAGGAGTTCAAAACCAGCCTGAGCGAGACCCCGTCTCTACTATAAAAATAGAAAGAAATCAATTGGCCAACTAATATATATATATAAAAAATTAGCCGGGCATGGTGGCTCGTGCCTGTAGTCCCAGCAACTTGGGAGGCTGAGGCAGTAGGATTGCTTGAGCCCAGGAGTTTGAGGTTGCTGTGAGCTAGGCTGACGCCACGGCACTCACTCTAGCCTAGGCAAGAAAGCGAGACTCTGTCTCAAAAAAAAAAAAGAAGTTGATACTGATCCATTTTGCTTCATGCTGTCCCAGCTTCCCTTTTTATGATCCAACATTCTTGCCTTAAATAAAATCATATTCAACTCTAGTAAATTGATTGTCTCAATACGTCCAGAGGGGAAAAAAAGTATTTTCTTCTGATCCTGATGTCAATCCAATTTTATGCAACTGAGACAGCATTTCTTCTGAGAGTTTCCATTACAATATTTAAGACCTCTAATTTTAATTTAAAAATAAAAGAAAACCAAAGTGATGGTTTTAGAAAGTATTTCCTAATTCCTAAATTATCTCCAAAAGGGAGTAATTTAATGTCAACATCCAGTGACAACTTAACATTACAGGAAATGAAACAGTAGATTTGGAAGCTTGAGGAGTTGATCCCTTCACTGAGACAACTACTGAGCTGGTGAGAACTGTCTGAAGCAACCATTTTTGAAACTCTCGTCAAGTTGAATACCTGAAGCATCCAGAAGAGTGCTTGACAAAGGAACTCTCAGAGATTTCAGTGAATTATGCATTTACTATTGTGTATTGTGGCTACGATTCCCTATCTGCCAGCCCCTATGGGGATGTCAGACCACAATGGAGTGTGACTTGCTAGTGCCAGAGTGAGAAATAGAGATTTTCTCCTCTAAAAATTAAAGTTTTTCATTTTGGTTGGTGCTATTGATTGCTGACGAGTTGGGACAGAGGTAGACAATTAATTTATCATGTGAGCTAAGGGGTCATTTGTGGGAGAGCATTTAAAGAGACAGACACTCTTTTTTAAAATTTTTCTTTCTTTTCCAAGCATTTTAGGGAAATCTTTATCAGGTTACGGACTGACCACAGAGATAGCAGAACAGAAACTTCATTGACCACACACAACAAGGAATATAGCTTTTCCAAAACTGGACTCAAAAAGTTACTAAATTACAATTCCAGCATACATCAAATAATAACAGAAATCCTAGGGAGAGGGGAGAAATCTGATGCCCACAGTTACCACATTACAATTTTCACAATGTTCAGTTCTCAAGAAAAATTATTCATAATGCATCCAAAAAATGAAAGTACGGTCTATTCTAGTTAAAAAAAAATAAATAGAAACAATCCTACAGAAGTTAAGAATTGAATTCATTAGACAAAGACTTTAAATTAACTGTCTTAAATATGTATGTCTGAAGGAAAACATGGTCAAAGAAGCAAAATAAATTAAGAGAGCAATGAATAGACAGGTAGAGAATTTTAATAGATATTATATAAAGGAATCCAAGTGGAAATTCTGGAGCTGAAAAAATACAATAACGGGATGAAAATTTAACTGAGAAGTGTTCAAAAACAGATTTGAGCAGGCAGAAGACAGAAGCAGAGAACGTAAACATAGGACAAATGACAGCCTGGAACAAAGAAATAAAAAAGAATGAAGAAAAATAAACAGAGCCAAAGGAACATATGGTACACCGTCAAGTGTACGAACATATATATTATGGGAGTTTCAGAATAAGATTAGAGGAAGGATCAGGAAAAACATTTGAAGAAATATGGATGAGAACTTCATAAATACGATGATGGATTTGAATCTACATGTCCAAGAATCTCAACAAATTTCTAGGATAAACTCAAGGGGATCCACAAGACACATCAAAATGAAGCTGTAAAAAACTAAATACAAAGAAAGAATTTTTAAAACAGTAAAATAAAAGCAACTCTTCAAGTACAAGTTTTCCTCATTTAGATTAACAAAATCACCTGGATTAGAAACAAAGAGGAACAACTATCTCTAACTGTAGAAGGCATAACTCATAAACTACCCCCAAACCTAGTAGATCTGATAAAGAAATTCAGGAAATTTGCAGGGTTCAAAATCAACTAACAAAAATCAGCCATGCATCTATACAGCAACAATAAACAATCTAAAAGGGAAATTAGGAAAGCAATTCCACTTATAATAACATACAATAGAGTAAAATATTTACTAATGAACTTACCCAAGGAAGTAAAGATTTATGTACCCAAAACTACAAATGTTGCTGAACAAAATTATGGAAAAAGAAAGAAAGAAAGAAAGAAAGAAAGAAAGAAAGAAAGAAAGAAAGAAAGAAAGAAAGAAAGAAAGAAAGAAAGAAAGAAAGAAAGAAGAAAGAAAGAAAGAAAGATTGATTTTATGTTCATGGTTTGGAAGACTTGATACTATATGTGATGATTAATTTTATGTGTCTCTAAAACTGGGTTAAAACATTATTTCTGGGTGTATCTCTGAGGGTATATATGGAAATATATGCATTTTAGGCTCTCTCCTCATCAATGTGGGGGCCCTCATTCAATCTGTTGAGATAGAACAAAAAAGTGGAGAATGGGTATTTACTTTCTGTCTGTCCTAGAACTATAACATCCATCTTCTCCTGCCTTTGGACATCAGAGCTTATAATCCTCAGGCCTTTAGATTCTGCAACTTATATCAGCACCCTCTACTCCCATTCTCTAGCCTTCAGCCTGAGCTAGGAATTAAATCAGCTTCTCTGGTTCCCAGTCCCTCAGAGTCAGATTGAATTACACCACTGCTGGCTTTCCAGCTTGCAAGTAGTTCTGTTTTTCTAGAGAACTCTAACTCATACTGTCAATACTCTCCAAAGCAATGTATACCTTCAATGCAGTCCCTATCAAATTTTTATGCCCCTTTATGCAGAAATGGAAAAGCAGATTGTCAAATTCATATGGAAATGCAAGGGGGCCCAAATGGCTAAAACAATCTTGAAAACGAATAACAAAGTGGAAGGACCCACATTTCCTTATTTCCATATTTGTTACAAAGGTACTGTATTCAAAACAGTGTGATAATGGATTAAGGACTGAAATGTAAACCAATGGAATAAAGGTGAGAGTCCAGAAATCAATCTAAACATTTTTAGCTCATTGATTTTCAACAAGGATTCCAAGACCATGCATGACGAAAGAGCATTTTCCTTAATAAATGATGCTGAGGCCACTACATTTTCACATGCAGAACAATTGATTTGGATCCCACCAAACTTGATTTCTTAATCTGTTTGAGCTACTATGATAAAATATAGATTCCTTGGCTTATAAATAACAACAATTACTTTCGCACAGTTCTGGAGACTGAGGAGTGTAAGATAAAGACAGCAGCAGATTTGGCACGTGGTGAGGGCTTGATTCCTCATAGACAGCTGTCTTCTTACTCTAATCTCACATGGCTGAAGTGGTGAGGAGTCTCTCACAGGCCTCTATTATAAGGGCATTTATCCCATTCATAAGCATGCTGACCCCATATCCTATTAATCTCTCAAAGCCTCCACACCTATTACCTTGGGGGTGAGGATTTCAGCATATGATTTTTTGGAGGGAAACATAAACATTCAGACCACAACACTCAATGTATACAGAACTTACCACTGAGGCAAAAACAAACAAACAAAAACAACACACTTTTATATTATCGGAGACATTTTTTTATTCCCAAAATGAAGAATCACATTAATGTTATCTGATCTTCTGATATGTAAGCAGGCACAAAGTTAGACCATTATGAGCTGTTTTAAAACAATGCCAATCGTCCTGTGTTTAGAGCCTTTGTAAGATTTACTAAACAACAAAGCAGTATTGTTTGTATCCGCCTGATAGAGTGCATGCTGCCTGCTACTGGCTGTTTCCATTGATACTGTGACATACTTCATCCTGTTTACAATACATCACCACTATCTTTGGCTGCTGGTTCATTGCATAACACAGATTATTGGGCTGTGTGTAAATTAGTAAACTTTGTAGTTTCTTACTTTTCCCCCTTCTGTTAATCTATTATATATGAGCATTCTCCTGGCTTCTCAATCCACCTATGTGTGTACATTTCTACTCCTACTTAACATACTCAAAAACTTAAAGTTTTTAAATTACTCAAAAACCGACAAATTATTAATACTTATACATAAAAGCTAAAAATATAAAGCTATTAGAAGAAAACATAGGGGTAAATATTCATGACCTTGGGGTTGACAATAGATTCTTAAAATTAATACCAAAAGCATAAGCACAAAGGTAAAAAAACATAAATTTTATTTAAAAATCTAAAAATTTTCCTAAAGGACATTTTCATCAAAGGACATTATCAAAAATATGAAAAGAAAATCTATAGAAATGGAGAAAATATTTGCAAATCATATATCTGAATATGATTATATATAATATGTATAATATTTCCAGAATACAGGAACAACTCTTAATATTTCAACAAGAAAAAGACAATTTAAAAATGGGCAGAGAAATTGAATAGGCATTTCTCCAAAGAAGATGTAGTACATGAAAAAAATCATTGATCATTAAGGCAATACATATCAAAACCTCAATGGATACCGCTTGACACAACTAGTATTGCTTTAATCGATAATGTAGAAAAAAACATGTAGTGTTGATAATTTGGAGCAGTCGTCCTCAAACTGTGGGCTGCCTAGCACATTTATCCGGCCCTCCGGATGTTTTTGCCACCGCTGCCTGTCCTGCTTGGCAGCTGAGTCATCCCGGTCCCACAGTGCTCATTCTCCAACGGTCTGAGGGACAGTGAACTGGCCCCCTGTTTAAAAAGTTTGAGGACCCCTTATTTGGAGAAATAGGAACCCTCCTACATTTTGATGGGAATATAAAATGGTGCACCCACTGTGGAAAACAATCTGATGGTCCTTTAAAATGTTAAACATAGAATACTCAGCAGTTATACTCATAGGTACATGCCTAAGAGAAATAAAAATATATGTCCACAAGGAAACTTGCTTACTAATGTGTATAGCAGTATTATTCATAGTAGTGAAAGGGTGAAAATAACTTGAATGCCTTTCAGTGGATAAATGAGTAAACAAAGTATGGTCTACACAGACAACTGAATATTATTCAGTCAGTAAAAATGAACAAAGTACTGATACATACTACAACTTGGAAAAAACTTAAAAATATTATGTTAAGACAAGAAGCCCATTAGAAAGGGTCAAATATTTGTATGATTTCTTTTCTATGATAACACAAATTCATTGAGACAGAAATCAGACTAGAAGTTACTAGGGGTGAAGGGAGTTGGGGATAGTGAATAAATAATGAGTATGGGTGTCTGTATGGGATGATAAAAAAGTTTTAAAACTAGAGAGAGCTGGTGTTAGCAGAACATTGTAAATACTGAATTTAACATTGCTGAGTTATGACTAAAATGATTCATTAGAAAGTACATGATTTTGAACTCAATTTTAAAAATTTTAAAATAGCATTATACATAGTTATTATTAGTATAATGTCCACTGAGTTTAGAACCAATTATAATAAAATTGATTGGGTGTATATTTTACAAATTATCTCCATTCTTCTTTCAATTCTTTCATTGGCATTAGAATCAACTGTAAAGCTTCCAGTGAATTTGTTTTCTAGAGAAGCAGATTTTGCAAAAGATAATATTAATTCTGAATTTTATTTTCTTTATTAATTCTATATACAGCAGTAATTATATGCCTGAGACACCAAATTCAATAAAAATCAAATTTGTCATTGAATAATATTTATTAGAGATTATTTACTATCTTCCTGAAACTCTTATCTTACCTTTTTTTAGTTGTTAAATACATTCAAAATGATAATTCTGTACATTTGTTCTCAAATGGAAATAGAATTAAGTACATTATTTTTACCTTTGCATGTTCAATAAATTTTACAAACGATTTTAAGTCTTATTGAGCTGGCATGTAGAAAGGGGATCAGTCCACTAAATTCATTGATGTTTAAAACTGATTTCAAATGAAAAAAATAACACAAGAACAGAAAGTATGTGATAAGAAAAATTGACACTGATGTTATCTACTTCAAAAGAGCACATTATACTTTTTCTAATCACAATTTGATAAAACGAACTAAAACTTAGATGTTGATGAGTGCTATCTGATTTTTTCTAGTAATTAGTTTCAAAAGTGCCATATTATGAAAGAATATTGCATATTGAGAAACCGAATATGCAAACACTATAGATGTTTTATCTATCTTTTTTTTTTTTTTTGTCTTGCTATGTTGCCTGGGATGGAGTATTCCCAAGCACAATCATAGCAAGTATTCACAAGCACAGTCGTAGCACATTGCAGCCTCGAACTATTGGGCTCCAGTGATTCTCCTGCCTCAGTAGCTGGGACTACATGCATCCATGTTAACTTTTTACAGTTATTTGAAAATATTCTCTAGTAAGAGGATACATTTATCCAGTAAATTGTAATTTCTTGAAATAATAATTTCTTAGGACATAAAATATTTTAGAAACTGTTTGGCAAGAAGAGTGAGTTTAAGGTTTATTTAATCTATTGTCTTCTTTTTAAAGTTACTTGTCCAATGTGATCTTATTAGGGGCAGAACTGAGTCTTGTATCCTAAGTGTTTTTTTTTTTCTAAATTTTTTTTTTTTTTTGAGACAGAGTCTCACTTTGTTGCCCAGGCTAGAGTGAGTGCCGTGGCGTCAGCCTGGCTCACAGCAACCTCAATCTCCGGGGCTCAGCGATCCTACTGCCTCGGCCTCCCAAGTAGCTGGGACTACAGGCATGCGCCACCATGCCCGGCTAATTTTTTGTATATATGTTTTTAGTTGGTCAATTAATTTATTTCTATTTTGGTAGAGACGGGGTCTCGCTCAGGCTGGTTTCGAACTCCTGACCTTGAGCAATCCGCCCGCCTCGGCCTCCCAAAGTGCTTTTTCTAAATTTTTTGCCTTGACTCACCTGACTTATAAGATACATCACTTGGAAACTTTTAAAAATATTTGAATAATTAACTGGCTAACTCCAATATTATTTCTCTATAAACTAATTATTTCTCTAGTGTACAGATTATTTTACTAAAAAGAATCTTAAATGTGAATATGTGAAATTTCTTTAAACATCATGAGAAATTTTCATGTTGGCTGAAGATCTATCTATATATCAATCTGTACATTTATATACACACATCTATGTGTTTGTAAATATAAACATATGATTATATTATCTATATTGCATCATTACTATATAGAATGTATTAGTAATATTGAATAATGTATATTATAAATTACGTGAAATGCTATATACTATTATTATATATTATATATTAATGGTACATACACTTATACTATAATATGTGTCAATCATGTGTATAGATACAGATAGATAAAGGTATCTGATTTTTTATCTTAATTATTTAATTGGCCTGTAGGATGATAACTAGAGATGCATATAGATATATGTCACCACCACAATGTAGGATGTTGCCTGGCCAAAATTTGTTTAACTGGGTAATGTTTAAGTGTCTAAAAATTGGATTCAGATATTAAAAACCTATTTGTACCTTTTCAGGTATTAAACATTTATTTGTATGGTTTTATGACTGTGTATGTCTCTAAATATAGAGCTTTCACTATAAAAGTTCAGAATAACTAATATTGAAATCTTTCTATATTTGAAGTATTGTTCTAAGCATTTCATGCTTCTTAGCTTATTTAATCAATAAACAACTAATTAGGTAGATTTGTAATAAATAAACCTTAATACTTTTTTGCATAAAATTGGGTCATATGTAGAGCTTAATATACTTTATTTGTGAAGATAAAGTGAAAAGTAATGGAGACAGATTATGCAAAGTATTTATCACATTGCAATGGCAAAAAATAAAGTACTTAAAACTATGATTATTATTAAAGTCATTCTAACATACTTTCAGATTATGAAAGGAATACAGAAAAAGTATAGGACATGGCAAATTGATTAAATGCGACACTTAAGGCTAGTTAACTACAGATAGATATTGGGTTATCTACCAGGAGGCATTCTTATTATACATGACAGAAGTTATCTTATATAATAATTTAAGAGGAAACCAAATTAAATGATTTTTAATTAACATGCTAATGGTGGAAACAAAGTTGATAGTTTTGATTGTGAATCTCGACAAAGAGCTAAAACTTGAGACTGGACAAAGAGAGAGAGACAGAAGGAAAAACAGAGAAACAGAAATGGAGACAGAGAGAGACAGAAGGGGGAGGGAGGGAGAGAGAGAGGAAAATAATAGAGAGGAGAGGAGACAGAGGGAGGAAGAAAGATGAAGGAAGGCAGCAAGGAGAAAGAGAAAGAGAAAGGGAGGGAGGAGAGAACATGGAACATTAACTTCAATTTCAAATAGGAGGGCATTCTACGCTTGGGGTTAGAATATAGTCCTTGTTGTGAAAAGTATAAGATTATATTCTAGGTTTTGTTGCCAGCATATGTTGCCCTTGGCATCCGTGAACATATCTTGTGATGTCTTTAATGGACTTTGATCTCATCTGAGAAAAGATGACCGAGGACATACTATTTTCCTCAGTTCTTGTAGACACTTGACAGCAAGAGCTATGAATTTCTCAGATGAAGTATTGGAATATCATTTTCTGGGTATCTTAACAATTGACTGGTCAAATCATAAAAAAAATATATTGTAAGAAAAATTGAAAGAAATGGTTCTGTGCCTTTGGGAAATAGACTGACAGCAGTAACAGACCTTTGGAGTTTATTATATTCTTTGTTTTAGTAGTGCTACAATTTTTAACACACTTTTTTCTTTTAAAAATGTGTACCCAATTTTAAAATAATTTGAAAGAAACAGCATCTGTTACTTTCTTCAGAAACCTATCATTCCAAATTTATAGATTTATAACATACACTGTGATTTTTTTTCCTTCATGAACAGCCACTTTCGTTAGATCCTTGTAAGCTTTCGTGAGCACCACCAATTCAGTTTTCTTGAATTTCAACTGTAAATTTTCCTCCTTCTGTGCTATACTGGATGCTACAACTTCAACTTCTACAATGAGAGGTGTGAGTGTTTTTGTGTGTGTGTCTGTGTGTGTGTGATCATATTTATTACATCACAATACCTATATACTTTTAAATGTCAAATATTTATATACCAAGTTGAATCCCTTGTATAATATAGTTTAACATTTATCCAAAATTAATACTTTAAAAAAAAGATTGGGGACTGTTATACAAGAGACGTATATTTTGTGGATAAACATGACTTATTTCTCATAGCTCAAACAAATTAGTATGCCTATTTTAGGGAAAATCAAATCCTTACTTCAGATTATCTGTGAATAAATTAAGAAAGAAAAATTCTCAAAACATTCTTCATTGATCTGTCAGTGTTTTGATGAATAGTTTAGTTTCTCCTAACTATAATCTCAATATGATCAGTCACAAAACCTGTGAGATATTAAAAAAAAAAAGGGAAAAAACCCATTTGGAAATACTTTAAAGTAAGGTTATGAAGAAACTAATTCTTTTCTATAAATATTATTTCTTTGTATAAAAATTGTTAAAGATGCTGAATGTCTCAATCTTGAATTCACATAATTTTAAAATATTTTGCTGAGTAGTTATTTAGAAAAGCCTTTCAATTTTAAAAGTGTATATATATATAAACATTCTGTTGTTTCTGTTTCTCTGGAGAACCTGACTAATACATTAATTGATTCAATCCAACCTTTTTTAAGTGCTATTAAATATCTTATAAGATTGGTCAGGGAGAAACCTGACAAGTATCATTTTGCCTATGCTTTGAATTTAGGTTACACTGCTGTGATTTTTTTAGTGAAAGAAAAATCTTGTTGCTGGATGCAGATTCAAAGACAGTATTTGACAAACTGTTAAAAACATACAAGGACTGTCCAGAAAGTATGAAGCCATTGCTAATGTCACAAGAGCATACTACATGGCTGCATACTTTCCAGACAGACCTTGTATAGCAACAGAATCAGCTCCATTTTCCTTGCGTCTACAGCCCTAGTTAGCAGTGAGTAGAATAGTCTCTCCCAGCTCTCCCTCCACCACCTTCCTCCTTCAGATGTGATCCTTGCAGGGCTCCTGCATCAGCAGAACTCGGCTAATCAAAGAGCTACAGGGCCTTCCATTGTAAAGACTAGGAGAATATGATAGCACAAGCCCATCTCACCACTGCTCTTAAATGTGCCACCTCCTGACTCCCAGTGCCCAGAACTCACATTTAAAGTATCTTTAGATATATTTCATTTCATCAGGAGTCTTTATCTGTGACATTATTTTATTGTTAAAACTGAAAGTATGTGAAATTATAATATTTGCTTCTTGTTAGCAACATTTCTCTTTAGGCCCAAATTCTAAAACACTTCTCTTTGGTGCGTAAAGGCGATTTCAAGATATTTATTATGAGATATAAATGTAAGAAAGCACACTTAGCCAAGTATTGCATCTTAAGAAAGATGTTCCTCGATTCCTGGTAAATAAAATTCATACTTCTCTTGCACTCTTGTGTCCCCATTCTGACTTACTTTTTTTATTTTAACACTCCTTGCTCTTTAACATTACATAGTTTATTTATTTTTTGATTAATTGCCATTTTTTGTACTATAACTTAAGGTTTATGGTGAAAGAAGTTTTCCTTTTTTCTACTAAAATTCTAAATACTACAAAAATGATCAATAAAAAGTTCTTCAATATTTATGAATGGAGGAATTAATTGATAAATGATGCATTGGATATTTTGGAAAAATTTTTTTCCTTCTGTGAACAACCCTAATTTCTAAGTTTGTATCTCCTCAGTCAGCTATTAAAGAGACTCACTTTACGTTTCTATTCAGATTAAAATAAGTATTTTATCTTATATGGAGAAAACCCTAAAGATTTGACCAAGAGACACCTAGACTTGGGTTACAAAATCAATGTACACAAATCAGTAGAATTCCTATACACCAATAATTGTTAAGCTAAGAGTCAAACTGAAGACTCAATATGATTCACAATTGCTATAAAGAAAATAAAATACCTAGAAATATACTGAACCAAGAAGGTGAAATAGACCTACCATTTGATCCAGCAATCCCACTACTGCATATCCACCCAAAGAAAAACAAGTCACTTTATCCAAAAACACCTGCATTTTCATGTTTATTGCAGCACAATTCACAAACAGAGAAGTGGAATCAACACAAATGCCCTTCAATTCATGAGTGGATTAATAAAATGTGGTATATGTATACCATGGAATACTACTCAGCCATGAAGAAGAATGACTCAATGCTTTTTGAAAAAATTTGGATAGAAATAGAGACCATTATGCCAAGTGAAATATCTAAAGCAGGCGTCCTCGAACTATGGCCTGCGGGCCACATGCGGGCTGCCGGCCCTCCAGGTGTTTTTGCCACTGCTGTCTGTCATGCTTAGCAGCCGATTCATCCTGGGCCCACAATGAGCACTCTCCAATGGTCTGAGGGACAGTGAACTGGTCCCCTGTTTATAAAGTTTGAGGACCCCTGATCTAAAGAATGGACAAACAAACACCTCACATGCTCACCATTAGATTGGAACTAACTGATGAGCACACATGTTCATAGAGGGGAGTAAATCTCAAAGGAATTCAAGAAGGGCAGAGGAGAGAGGAAGGAATGGGCAAAAACCTACCTAACAGGTATAATGAACACTATCTGTATGATAGGCATATTTTACACCCTCACACGAGCATTGCAAAAGCGATCCATGTAATCAAAAACATTTGTACCAAAAACATTCATATTACTTTGAAATAAAAAAATAAGATATATTTTCTTTAATTCATGGACATTCAGATTTCCTTTCTTGAAACAGTCCCAGAGAAATAAATAGTAATATATCCTAATGTTTCAAATAATAAATGTTTTTATAGTTGTTTTCTGTGCAATTTCCTTATCCTTGTATCTTCATTAGGTGATACGAACACTAGTGTATTGTGCGTTGGATCATTTACACCAGATCTCATTTTAGGGAAAGCCCCATGTATCTGGCAATAGAATATGATTAATCAACAATGACTGGAGAATAGCTACAGCTTAATTACCCATAGCTAAACTGTCGCGCCCGCCTCGTCAGCAAGGAAGACGCGGCAACAGGAGTTCTTCTGACCGTGCTTTAATGGGGTTCCCTTTAAACTTACATGATGCGGAAGACCCAGCCCGGCAGCGTGCAAGCTGCTATATACCCCAGAAGTACAACCCCTAAGCTGCGATAGGCCGCTCAACTGTCGAGCCACCAAAGCATTAGCCCATATCAGGACCCTTTGTTTGCATTTTTGTGCCACAGGGCAACCGACAATTATGCGTGCGCTGAACTTGTTAGCTGCTCTAGGCAAAGCCGGAAACAGGCGCCAACTTGTAATGGCGTTGACACCGCGCCCCACACTAAACAAGTCAACATCTAAAGAGAGGTAGGCTGGGTATGATGGCTCATGCCTATAGTCCTAGCATCTTGAGAGACAGAGGTAAGAATATCACTTGAGGCCAGGATTTCAAGACCAGCCCAGACAACATAGAATATTTTGTCTCTACAAAAAAAAATTAAAAATCAGCTATGTAAGGTGGTGTATGCCGATAGTCCCAGCTACTTGGGAGGCTGAGGTGAGAGGATTGCTTGAGCCAAGGAGTTTCAGGCTGCAGTAAGCTATGATCATGCCATTGCACTCCAGCCTGAGTGACAAAGCAAAATCTTGTCTCAAAAGAAAAAAAAAGTAGTATCACTAAGCATCTTCCCTCCACATTTAGTCTATTCTGCTTCATAATTAGCCCCAGCCCTCTTATAATGCACCATCATTCATAATCTCAGCAATGAGCAAAGATATTATGCTCAGTACAGTGGTTTATACAAAGATGTATAACATGTAGTTCCTGACCTTAACAGATTAAAATTTGCATTTTATTTCAAAAACATTAACTTATTCATATTGTAAATAATAGCAAAAGATGTACATAATTTTATTTACTTTAAAACTAAGACATAATTAGAAATCACTCTTAATGCATGCCTTATCAAACCGTTTCTGACTCCCCTGACATTATCCCAAAGTGTTGAAGTTCAAGTCGTGTTTCCTTTAAAATCAATGTGGAATTTCTGGTCTAGGTCATACCATGTGTGACTTACCACTGTTAATATACAAATAATTCCAAGCTTTTGCTTCTCTCTACTCATGAAAAAGACTATTTTGCCCTGTTCAGTTTCTTATCATTCCTTAATTTCTGAAAAAAATACTGCCTTCCAGGCTAATTATTTTTGAGTTTTGTTGGTTTCATTGTTTCTTCCCTTTGTTTGCTTGCTTTTGTTTTGTTTTTGCTTTGTGGGATTTAAAACTTGGACAAAAGAAGAATGAGAGGAAGGAATGAGATGGAGTGAGAATTGAAGAGGAAGAATTTGAAAACAGGTGAGTCAAAGGAAAATGGAAGAAAAAGAGATTTTAAAGGCGTTGCTTCAGTCAATGTGTGCACTTCACAGTGTTTGAGAAATGTACACAGTACCCTGGAGTATCTTTAAACTTGCTTGTGGGTAGTGTTTCTTTGGTCAAGTCACTGCTCTGAGTTTGGATCATGTCCATGGAACTACATAAGTTAACATCTTTATTCTTCCTTTCCATAAACATTTATTCAATGTTTATTCTGTGCCAGGCATTGTGTAAGTATATGCTTATTTAGATGTCAAAAACCAAGTGAAAACCTCAGCCATCATGGAGCTTACACTTTGGGTATAGAAGAAAACAAATGGTCAAAAAAGAATACTTGCACAAAAGTAGCTATCCTCAGGGATGTGGAAAAAGAATGGTCAAGAATATTCCAGGTAGAAAGAACTCTTAACACAGAGGACTTCAGGCTAGATCATGCTTGGCACTTTAAAGCCCTAGCAAGCAGGCCAGTTCGGGCAGCAGAGTTATGTAGTGTAAGCAGAACATGCCTAAGCTAAGGTAAGTAAAATAAGGAGAGCCATATTACATAGAACTTTGTGGGCCAAAGGAAAGAAACACGGTTGGTTTGCATGTTTGTTTGTTTTGAGAGTTGTTTTCCAGAAGTCATAAAAAAACCTTTAGAATTTCAGGGATGCCTTATACAAGACAGTGAAATTTGAGTCAAGGCCAGAATTAAAAGGCTGCACACTCATGAAGAAAATTCCAAAATTTCCACAGAAATTTTTCAAAAGAAGACAAAATAATGGCCAGCAAACATATAAAAAATGCTCAACATCTCTAATCATTAGAGAACTGCAAATCAAAACCATAATGAGATATCACCTAACCCCAGTGAGATTGGCCTCTATCAAAAAATCCCAAAACAACAAATGCTGGCAAGGATGTGGAGAGACAGGAATACTCTTACATTGTTGGTGTGACTGCAAATTAATGCAACCTCTGTGGGAAAGAATCTGGGGACACCTCAAAGAACTAAAAGTAGAAATACTATTCAATCCAGCAATAGCATTATTAGGCAACTACCCAAAAGATCAAAAGACATTCTATATAAAGACATTGCACCCGAATGTTTATGGCAGCACAATTCACTATTGTAAGGACATGGAAATAATCTAAGTGCCCGTCAATTCATGAGTGGAGTATTAAAATTTGGTATATGTATACAATGGAATATTACTCAGTTATAAGAAATGACAGTGATCTAGCACAGCTTATATTTTCTTGGATTGAGCTTTAGCCTATTATCCGAAGTGAGGCAACACAAGATAGGAAGAATAGGCTCCACTTGTACCCACCATCCAATTGGTACTGACCGATCAACACTATGTTGCTCACATGATAGTAATATTCCCCAGGGATGGGGGTTGGGAGGTAAACTCACAACTATACGACATGGTGAGCATTGTGGGGGGCGGGGGGGGGGGCGAGGGCATGCCTCTAACCCCCAGTAGGAAGAGGCAATGATATATAATGTAACCAAAATGTTTGTACCCTCATAATACCCTGAAACAAAATAAAAAAAGAGAAAGCATAGTAAATATTAAAGTTTCTTACAAAATATTAAATAATAAGTGAAAATATGTACTTATGATGACCACAGAGAGAGTACAACTAACATGTATTAAAGACATATGATCATTTCTTTCTCTGTTAATTTCAGGATATACCCATCTAGAAGTCCTTTAAATTAACAAATATGTGAAATAATTTTCAATGTTAATAGGATGGTAAATTCTATTTTGTGTTTAGCCAGAGTCCTATGGCCTAAAAGAAATAAAGGTGTTTTAGTGTATTTTTCTTTGGATAGCTTTCTTTGATAATTTGTGATGTTAAATATTTTAAATAGAATTACTGTTTTAATTAGAAAATCAATTAGCGAATATTCATTAAGTATTAATAGTTGTTAAATAATAAAGTTATAGAGATATACAAAAGTATAGACTTATTTTTTCCTTTTGCTCACAAACTTTTACATCAAATTAAAGAGATACATATCCAAACATTAAAAAAATGAAAATTGCAGGTAAATATCTTGACTTAGAAACAGTCTACATTTGTTGAGGGTCACACACACATGAAAAAAATCTATATGGCCTGGACCTTATTGGCATCGAAAGGAAGATGGATCATATAAAAGAAATAAACATAAGAGGCAAAACCATTGGAAGGTCCTCAACATGGTAATTAGCTTTTATTATAAATTGTTAGTTGAAGTGTAGCGCACAGACAGAAAAGTGTGCAGATCATGTGTGAAGACTTAAATAGAAACACATGTGGAACTACTACAGAGACAAAAAACAAACAACAAAAAAATGAAATTAACATTGATAACGTTCCGGAAGTCTGCACATGCCTCATCCCAGGATCCTCCTTCCCCCCAGAGGTAAACACTATCCTTATTTCTAATATCATAGGATGGTTTTGCATATTTTAAGCAGAATATTAATATAAGTGTGATCTCACAGTGTATGCTATTTTGTATTTGGCTTTTTTTTTTCAATATTTCTGGCTTCTTTTTGTTCATTTTTTTTTTTTTTGTGAAGAGCACACATTTTTTGGTTATAGTAGCATCATTCATTTTCATTGCTGTATACACAGTCCTTATCCAATGATGATGGTTCAACTTATGATTTTTTTATTTTATCATGGTGCAAAAGTTATGCTCATTGAGTAGAAACCCTGTGTTGAACTTTGAATTCTATCTTTTTCCCGGGCTTGTGAGATGCAGTAGGATACGCTTTCATGATGTTGGGCAGTGGTAGCCAGCTGAAGCTTCCAGTCAAGCACATGATCACGAGGATGAACAACCAACACTCCATAGTGTACTCTGTTGCCAGTGTTTCTGGGATATTATTTTGCCCAACTGTAGGCTGATGTAAGTGTTCGGAGCATGTTTAAGGTAGCTCAGACTAAGCTATGATGTTTGGTAGGTTAGCTATATTAAACTTATTTTTGACTTAACGATATTTTCAACTTACAATGCTTTATTGAGATGTAGTTGTTGAGAAGCATCTGTGTAATATACCATTGAATGACTATATCACGAAATATCTATGCATTCTAATGTTGAAAGACATTTGCCTTAGACATTTGTCTTAAGTATTTGGTCATTACTAATATGCTACCAGGGTCATTTGTGTACATATTAGTCTTTTTATGTACAGATTTATGTTGGGTATATTCCGTGGAGTGATATATTCCTTGGACTGCTGGGTGATAGGAATACATACATTCAGCAGAGAAGATAAAGAAAAATAGCTATCAAAAATGGTTTTATCATTTTATTTACCCAAAAGTAGTGTATGAAAGTTTTCATTCTCCACATCATACCAACGCTAAATATCATTAATCCTTTAAAATTTAACTGTGCTAGATATGTGTGCCAGTATCACAGTGTGGCTTAATTTTCATTCCCTTAAAAAATGTACTGGTCATTCTGGCTATTCTCTTTTGTGAAATGCCTGGTCAAGTTCTCTTGCCCTGTGCTTGCTTTGGCAGCATGCCTACTAAAACTGGAATGATACAGAGAAGATTAGAATGGCCCTTGCAAAAGGATTAAACTCAAATTCTTGAAACATTACATATAAAAATAAGTTCTCTTGCCCATTTTTGGAGCAAGGAGGGGTGATTGAATGTTTTTCTCTTATTAATTCATGTGAGTTCATTTTATTATACATTCTAGATGTCAGCATTTTAGATAAAGTAACTACAAATTTTTTAGAAATTTCATCATGTTATATTTAGCAAAACAACCCTCCTATAGTTGCTTTTGTATGTGCTTTGATGTAAGAGTCAAATTCACTTCTCCCCTATTGGTATATCCAATTAGCACACAATTCACCCAATATAATTTGTTGAAAAATTGCTCTCACTACTCTTCCATGACTTATTTTACTTAATTTAATGTCCCCTTTTCTGCAATGTTGAAAATGGATGGTAGGGCACCAAGAATGGGGAAATGGAAAAATATTGGGTAAGTTAGGGCAAGAGCAAAGATTTGAATCTGTAGTTTTAGCTGTGAGGATGGAGACAGTGTGATTCCAAAAATTTTTTGGAGGTTGATGGTTTCCTAACATATGGAATATGGAGTTCTGAGGGAAAGAGAACAATCAAGGATGACGCTTATTTTTTAGTTGCTGTAATTGAGAGTCCCATATGCCATTTGTGAGTTGGGGAATGTGATCAATGTTTCACATGGATTTTAGCTTCATAATATGGAAATCTTATTAAAGCATTTCTACAGAAAAAGAAGATTATGATTTGCAAAACTTCTAAAATTTAGCCATACTTTTAAACACCTAAATCAAAACCAATTGCCTCTGTTTTTCCAGGAAAAAACTGAGTTTTCTAGAAATTTTTAAAGCATTTGATTACATGGGTAGTATAGTGATAATACCATAGTACTTAGAAAAACTCATCAGATCCATTTTTAATAATGTAGACAATACTAAGTGTTAAGTAAATATTATTATTTAAGACTTCTATGTTTTCCACAGATTATTTTATGTTATTTCAATCTATATAATTAAATTATTATAAATAAAAATTATATGCATAGTATTTGGGGTAATTATTTTCACTCATTCTATACATTGCTAAAAGTCCCATGGAATTATATACAGATTTTCGTAAATATCTCTATCTTTATTTCATATTATTTTTCATTTTTATTATTGTTTCTAATTTAATTACATTGTGTACATACATACACACAAATGTTTTAAAAAATTGCTTGAGAAAATCATAGAAATTTGAATACTGTTCTCTTTTATTTTGATTATAAAGTGCTTTCCAGCCATGATAATTGACCTTTACTCCTAAAATTCATCCCTGGCATGGTAATTGGGTCATTCATGTAAGAGTAGCTGTTTAAGTTAAGTAAGCCTTTAAGTCTACATTTCTAAATTGCAGCCTGAGTTAAAGTTGCTTTAGAGGAATAAAAAAGTAGTTCCTCAAAAAAAAAAAAAAGATGAAGTCACTTTGACCATTTTAGTACTTGAGAAAGTAAAAACACCAAAAATTCTGACTCTGTGCAACAAAAGCACAAAAATTCCTTCTGTATAAATCTTTTAAAAGAAATGAATTGGAAAGTAAAGTTCATCTGTTAACTCATTCTTTACAGTGATATATAAAATAGAAGGAATAACATAAGATCAACTATGTTTATAATTCAAGAAAAATGAAAAGGAAGGAAACATGCATTTCATATTTCAAAAAAAACTGTGGATACAAGATGATGACCACTATATATAAATTTGGTGTTCTTTTGGAGAAATCTAATCAAAGAAAGTAGTAATTTAGTTTCTTTAAAGAAAGGTCATTATTGTATACTTTGATCACTTTGCCATTAATATACTGAAGTTTTCATAAAAATGATTCTATGCTAAAACATTCTAGAGATAGTAAAGGTATGATTAATAACAAACAATATTTTCTTTTCAAATTATGGAAGCTCTGTCTACCCAATAATATGGAAACTAACTAAAGATATCTTTGCAGTTGTTGGTTTGTTTTCTGTTTTGATATTTATTTTTTTTCTTTGATTCATAAAAGTGCATTTATTTTTACTATTTTTTAAAATGAAACAGAAACTTAAAATTTCACAGGCTCAATATTTCCTCATTGTAGAGTTGTAACCATGTGAAGCATATAGGCCAAGGATTGACATAATAATTGGAGCATCGAAATTATAAATATGAATATTTTCTCTGTAAACTACCAGGGAAGAGTGGTACACATATTTAGTGAACAATTTGCTTTTCAGTTCAGGCTAACTGATGATAGTACAAATACTACTATTGTGGGTAGGCATGTCAGAATGTTCCACCTTCCCATAGACATATGTTTGCTTTATAAAACTAAGCTAATATTAAAGTATGAGCTCACTTCATGATTACTGTTAATATATGGCCATCATCCCCATTTTTACAAATATTGATTTGACCTTGTAACTCACTCATTTAAATGAATTTAACACCCTAACTCTTCTAGGGCAAACATGGCTTCAAGACAGGTGGTCAATTTGGTAACTACATCCAGTCCTTATTCCCATTTCCAAGAGATTGTGGTACCCTTTCTTATAAAGACTGAATGTACGTTTCTTTCTTCCTCCGTGAAACCCTTTGTCAATATGAGTTGGCAGACAAGATGAAAGTACGTGCTCTTCCAGAAGCAGTGTCTCAAAAGTTTTTATCCAAATGACTGCATAATTATTATCTCTCCAGAAATCTTTCTGTGGCTGCTTTCTCCTAATTATCAGAAAGATCTTAATTTCTTCTCTTTCTGCTTCATCACCATAGTACTAACTCAGCCATTTGCAACAATATGGAAGGAACTGGAGACCATTATCCTAAGTGAAGTACCTAAATAATGGAAAAACAAACACCACATGTACTTATTATTAAATTGGAACTAATTGATGAGCATACATGTGCATAGAGGGAAGTAAAACTCAGTGGAAATCAAGCAGGGGAGAGAGGCGAGGATGGATTGGATGTAAACCAACGTAACGGGCACAATGAACACTATCTGTATGGTAGACGCACCTATTAATATAACGATGACTCAAGCGTTATAAAAGCTCTCCATGTAACCAAAATGATTTGTATCCCTGTAATACCTTAAAATTTAAAAATAGAAAAAAAAGAATTCTTGCTTATGGTGAATGTCCATTTTGAGACAACTAGAGAGGAAAGAACAAGCTTATTCTATAACAATATGAAACACTTACCTATATTGTCATATTTCTAAGGGAGAAACCTCTTGCTCACTTAAAATGAAAACAAACATCTTTATCAAAACAACACAAAGCAAATGCAAAGACAACATTAGTCGCCAGGGTTCAGTTTCATAATGTCCAAATTACAAATATAATAAGCCTTTTCTTGAAGATGGTTAGCATGTGATTTTCACTGCACAGAAAACTCAAAACTATATCTTCCTTCTCTCACTTGTATAAACATAGACTTTATTATAGAGTTTCCAGTTTCAGGTAAATACCTACATGAGAGTGTTTTGCAAAAACAATATTTTGAGTTAAATATTATAAGAATTTTTAATAAAGATTTAAAAAAATTATTAGGTATACTTTGTATTTTTGATAGCCTGTATTCTCAAAATTATTTTTGTTACATAATATAATCTAAATATATATTCTAGAGATACCAATGTTTATTTATCATTTTTGGTATTGTCTAAAAATTGAGGTCAGAACCACATTCTAGGATGCAGTGGTTTAGATCAATTAAATGGCTCTATAGTCAACTTCAACTCATGTCTAATTCATTAGTGTTCAAATGATCCTGCAAAATATATATACCTCTCAATTTAGTATAATTTTTATTATACTTATTAAAATGTTTTTAAAAATGTGAGTCACTCAAAACCCAAGTGATGATGGCTTTAAAATGCATGAGATAAGCTTTTGCATTGTAGTTACCACTATACTTTTTATTTACCTGAATTTACTATTAAAATCAATATTGCATTTGTTAAATATACGTTAAGTATTGCAGGCAGACATAAAGTCCAGAAGCTCGTGGAAGAATCTATCCCAGAATTAAGACAGGCTAAAATAGATCATTGCAGCCAAACTCTCTCATGGATAATTAAGAATGGACAGGGTGTAAAGCACATAGTAAAGAAAATCTATATAAGAAGCCATTTCCATTTGAATTAGTTGTTTTCTCTCCTAATGGAAGAAAATAATGATGAAGACAGTAGTGATAATGGTAATAATTATACTATTAATGGCAATTACCATTGAATTGAATGATTACTATGTGCCAGGGTCTAAGTAACCTATTTTACAAATATTATCCCTTAGTTCTCTATATGTGTGCATTATAATCCCCAATTAAGGTGAGAGAAATTCATTCTTAGAAATATTCGTACATATTCTTCCTAGGTAATACATTTAGTATACGGCAGAGCTAAGTAGGATTCATACATGGGGATCTCTCAGTCCAGAGCTCATACTTTTAGTGACCATACAGTAGTAAGTGATACTGAATTCCAGGATTCTTTTGACAGCTTTTTAGGTGATTTTTGTTACTGTTGTTTGTGATTGTTTCTCTGTGTATAATACCACAGTAATAGTGGTGCATCTCTAGCAAAAAAGGACTCATGTTTTAAAGTATTTTTTCAATTATCTCAATGAAATGATGTTTGTAAAGATTCCTTATCATTTTATTTTAGTCTTTCAGGAAGATAGCAATAAAAAGATATTTCATAATATCCATATTGATGTTTAATCCATTATCCTCATACTCACTTATGAGTAGAGATGGGAATATAGGTCTGGAGTAGCAGATATAATTATTCCAGTCAATCGTAACCTATACAGCAGTAACATAGATCTTAAATACACACTTCCTGGAGCCTGAATTTCTGTTGAAATACTTAGAATTTGGTCAATAGCTGGGATATCTGGCAATGGTCCCACTCTTGCTTGCATTTATTTTTAAAATTGTGTGTTTTCTTAAACATACAATGACATACCATGCATGTAATTTCTACAGTTTAAATAGGTACTATGGGCCTATTCCTGGTGCAGTAGGATCAACCTTTCTAAAACATAAATGTGATTATATTAATCCTCAGCTTAAAATACTTTGATGACTTCCAAATGGTTGTAAAATGCAATCCAAGAATTTTAGCATTGAATATGCATCCCTTGGATTAGTCAACAAATACCTGTTGATACCTACTACATCAGCTGTGGTGGTTTAAGGAGCAAATATTTATTGATTTCACTTAATAAGTCCAGAATGACACTGTTGAGAGGCTGGTGTAACAGTTCAATGACAACATGAGACACAATTCTAGTTGCTTTTCATCTTTCAACTCTGTTTTTCACAGTGTGCAGTCCTCTGTCCTCATGCTTATCACTCCCATGGTTGCAGGCTCATGCCTTTACAATAGTCAAAAGAAAAAAAAAAGGAAAGTGAGGAAAAACTGTGCCTGTATTAGGGAAACAATATAGCAGACTATATTGAAGAACCAAGATTACGTCATATTGGTCAGCTGCAATGGAGGTGGAGATTAAAGATATACATTCTAAACTTTGAATTAAAATAAACCTCTCTCATGATTCTTATGAAACAAAGTCCTGATGGAGTGCAGGACTCACTCCATCCTGTCTCAAAAACATGGCCAGTTTCCCCTGAAAACATTTGCTGAATATCAAACATATTGGATACAGGAAAGGAAAAGAGCTAAGATCAAAACATTGCAAGGTGAGAATTGAATTTCTCACAGGCTTCTGGGACTAAGATGGTAAAAGACCACCAGTTTCCCAATCAAAGCCATGGGAAGGCCACATAACTGGTCCAGTGAGTTTAAAATAGCAAAAAATATCAGCACTGCTGCTGTTGACCAAAACTAAATAAATAAAATAAAATAACAAAAATAATAATATCTTGTGGGTTTAAAATATATGCAAAAAATAAAAGACATGACCAAAAAAAGTGTGAATTATGGGAGGGTGCAAATGGAGTTTTAGATTTTCAGCAGCACATGCTTTAATAAATTTTTAAATAAAAGAAATACCCTGGTCATAGCCCTTCTGAATCCATTCATGATTATCATTTATTGATTTTATCCTTATAATTACCTGATAGTTCAGCAAGGTATAGATACATATATAAATACATAATAATGTCCTTTGATCTTTACAAACAATATTTTAGTCTTTTAATCAGAAAAATCTGACCCCCTATAATTTCTTCATACTCTGGATAACTTAATTCTTTAACTGTAAAATTTTTATGAATTCCTCTTTATCCTGTGCATTCTTTATTCTTAGTTCCTATATAGTTATATCGTATATATCTTTAGTTCCTATATATTTTGGGGGTCAAAAAGCAATTTATTTAGATTAGATTAATTATACTATTAATAAGTGTATATATTGATTTGGAGATAATTTATATGTTATGGCAGTATTTCTTCATCTCCAAGAATAAAGGATGACTTTTATGTAAGTCTTGATTTATCTTTCAATAATGTACTCTCAATTTCTTCATGTACATTCTTTTTGTTGTTAAATTTATAAATAAGTTACTAATATTTATTAATATAAGGTTGCTTATTTTTTGTTGAGTTTTTTTGTTATTTTAAATAGGTTAGTTTTCTTATTTATTTTTCTGGGTGTTTATGGCTAAATTCAAGACAATTTACTGATTTTTTAATCATAATTTTTATGTCAAATCACTTTATCAAGTTTATTTCAGTGGTTTGGAGGGAAAAATGGGGGTTATAGATATAAATCTATAACCTATAAATCTATAAATGGGGGTTATAGATATAAATCATACCATCCACAAGACAAATAATTTTATCTTTTTCCAATATTTATAGTTTATTCATTCTTGTGTTTTTACATATCTAAATACACAAGGAAATGTATATAATGCAGTGAGAGTTGTGCTATAATTGCTTTCCTTCTTTTAAATGGTTTTACAATTTTGTCTTGTAGGATAATGTTTGTTCAAGATTTTGGTAAATTGTTTTACTTATTTTTCTTACATTTCTATCATACCCATAATTGTCACTGGTAATGAATTTTGATATTACAAAATACTTTATTAGGATCTATTCATAGAATTGTTCTCTTTATTTCATCTTCAAATGTGTGAAAGTTAAAAAATTTTTCAAAAAAATTTCACATAACTCAGTAGTATTTTTGATCCAACTAAACCTCTACTTTTTTAAAATGGAAAAATGTAATGTATTAATTTTCAGTGTTGTGATAGATAGCCAAATATATTTCTTGTCCCACTTTTTTTTTATTTTTTTACTTTGTTGGTTGCTTATTTCTATTTCTCCATATTTTTGCTAGTTTGGTAAGAGTTTATCAATATTTTTCTCTTTTTTTTATTTCAAAATACTAAGGGGGTGCAAATGTTTTTGATTAATGGATCACTTTCACAATACTTGAATCACAGCTAGAGGCATGCCTATCACCCAAATAGTGTTCATTATACATAGTAGGTATATTTTTGCCCATCCCTTCCTTCTCCCTCCCCCAACTTGGTTTCCATTGAGTTTTATTTCCTTCTGTGAACATGTTGTCCTTGGTTACTTCCAATGTGATAGCAAGTACATAAGATGTTTGCTTTTCCATTCTTTAGAAAATTCACTTAGGATAATGGTTCCCAGTTCCATCCAAATCGCTGCAAAAGGCATTAATTCATCTTTTTTTATGGCTGAGTGGTAGTAGATGTTTACATATATATATATATATATATATATATATATATATATATATATATATATATATATAAAATATCATATTTTTTTGATCCACTCATGAATTAATGGGCACTTGGGTTGATTCCACATCTTTGCAATTGTGAATTCTGCTACAATAAACATTTGAGTGCAGGTATATTTTGATAAAATGACTTCTTTTCCTTTGGGTAGACACCCAGTAATAGGATTGCTGGATCTAATGGTAGATCCACTTTAGTTCTTTAAGGAATCTCCACTGTTTTCCATAGAGGTTGTACTAGCTTGCAGTCCCACTAACAGTGTATGAGCGTTCCTTTCTTTCTGCATCCATGCCAGCATCTATTGTTCTAGAACTTTTTAACTAAAGCCATTCTAACAGGGGTAAGGTGATATCTCATTGTGGTTTTGATTTGCATTTCCCTAATGATTCATGACATTGAGCATTTTTTCATTTTTATTGTCCATTTGTCCATCTTCTTTTGAAAAGCTTCTGGTCATGTCTTTTGTTCTTTTTGACTTGTTATTTATGCATAAGATTGCTGTGGTTATTCAGTCTCCTTTTTGGTTCTAAACAAAATGCAGAATGATTTTTTACGAGCTCTATGAAATTACGAGCTCTATGAAATTTTGATGGAGTTTGCACTAAATCTGTAAATCACTTTGGGTAGTATGGACATTTTAACAATGTTCATTCTCCCAATCCCTGAGCAAAATATGCTTTTGCATTTTTTGTGTCATCTGAGATTTCTTTCCTCAGTGTTTGTTTGGTGGTTCTCTTTGTAGAGATATTTTGCCTTCTTTGTTAGGTATATTCCAAGGTATTTTAGTTACTTTGTAGCTATTGTGAATTGTATTGAGTTTTTGATTTGACTCTCATCTTGATGGTTACACATTTCTGGTGTACAGAAATGCTATTGATTTGTGTGCATATATTTTGTAACTGAAGACTTAACTTATTTATCAATTCCAGGATTCTCTTGGTGAAGTCTTTGGGGTTTTCTAGATATAAGATCATATCATCAGCAAAAGGCAATAATTCGACCTCTGCTTTTCTAATGTATATACGCTATATTTCTTTTCTTGCCTAATTGCTCTGGCTGGGACTTATAGCACTATGTTGAATAGAAGTGGTGACAGTGGGCACTGTTGCCTTGTTCCAATTCTTAGTTAGAGTGCTTTCAATGTTTCCTCTTTCATTATGATGTTGTGGGTTTGCTGTATATATCTTTTATAATTTTGAGTTATATTCTTTCTATGCCTAGTATGTTGAGGGTTTTTATCATGAAAGTGTGCTGGATTTTGTCGAATGCTTTTACTGCATCTATTTAGATGATCATATGGTCTTTTTATTCCATTTATTTGGTGAATCACATTTATTGATTTATGTAATTTGAACCATTCTTGCATTCCTTGGATGAAGGCCACTTGGTTCTGATAAATTATTTTTTGATATGCTATTGAATTCAATTTGCTAATATTTTATTGAGGATTTTTGCATCTATATTCATAAGGGATATAAATGTGCAGATTTTTGTTGTTGTTGTATCCTTTCTTGGATTTAGTATCAAAGTAATACTGGCTTTGTAGAATGAGTTGGGGAGGATTCCTTTCTTTTCAATATTATAGAATAATTTCTGCAATATGGGTACCAGCTCTTCTTTGTAGGTCTGTTAAAATTTGGCTGTGAATCCATCTGGTATGGGGCTTTTTTGGTTGGAAGATTTTTTTATTACTGCTTCAATCTTGCTCTTTGTTATTCATCTGTTCAGGAGTTCTATATCTCCCTAATTAATTCTTAGGAAGTTGTG
Source organism: Microcebus murinus (assembly GCF_040939455.1). NCBI lineage: Eukaryota > Metazoa > Chordata > Mammalia > Primates > Cheirogaleidae > Microcebus > Microcebus murinus. The sequence continues at coordinate 104,974,982 of NC_134106.1, forward strand.
TGTTCCTAGAAATTTATCCATTTTCTCTACCTTTTCAAGTTTTGTGCATAACATTTTCATAGTATTTACTGAAGATATTTTGTATTTCTGTGGTATCAGTTTTAATATCTCTGTTTCATTTCTGATGGAGCTATTTGGGTCCTTTCTCTTCTTTTCCTGGTTAGTCTAGCAAGTGGTCAATTAATTTTTTTACTCTTTTTAAAAAATCAACTTTTTGTTTAATCGATCCTTTGTATTTCTTTTTGTTGTTTTCCATTTCATTTATTTCTGCTCTGACAGTATCTTTTTCCTTCTGCTGGCTTTGGGTTTTGTTTGCTCTTCCTTTTCTAGTTTCTTGAGATGTGTCATTAGACTGTTAATTTATGATGTTTCCATCTTTTTGATATAAGCATTTAAGGCTATGAATTTTCCCCATAGGACTACTTTTGCTGAACCCCATATAGTCTAATAACTTGTGTCACTTTTGTCATTTGGTTCAAGAAATCTTTTGATTTCCATCTTAAATTTTGTTCTTGATCCAATAGTCTTTCACCAACAGGTTGTTTAATTTCCATGACTGTGTAGAATTGAGTGCTTCTCTTGGAATTTATTTCTAGTTTTATTCCACTGTGGTGTGAAAAGACACATGGTATGATTTCTATTTTTTAGAATCACTTGAGACATGTTTTGTGGCCTAAGATATGATCAATATTTCTGATGAGAATAATGCTGATATTCAGCAGTTTGGGGAAAAATGTTCCATAAATGTCTGTTAAACCCATTCTTTCTACAGTTCCATTCAAGTACAGTGTTTCCATATTTGTTTTCTTCTTGGATGATCTGCCCAGCTCTGTCAGTGGGTATTGAAGTCCCTGTCGATTATAGTTCTGTCACTTATCTCTTTGCTTAGACCTAATAGAATTTGCTTTATGAATCTGGGCACCCCTGTGTTAGGAACACAAATATTTAGGATTGTTATGTCTTCTTTTTGAGTTGCTCCTTTTCCCATTATATAATGACCATCTGCATCTTTTGTTACCATTGTTGATTGTCAATATTATCTGATATGAGAATGGCTATGCCTTCTTTCTATTGGTGTCCTTTTGTGTGGAATATTTATTTTCATCCCTTCACCTTGAGTTTGTATGAGTCCTTGTGGATTAGATGTGTTTCCTGGAGACAACAGATATTTGGATTGTATTTTTTCAGCCATTCAGCCAGCCTATGTTTCTTAAGTGGGGCATTCAGACAGTTCCCATTGATTGATAGGATTGATATGTGGGATATTGTTCATTTCATCATGTTGGGCAGTTCCTTATTGCTTTGTTCCCTCTTATGCTAGTGTTTTATATGAGCTCTGTGCTTTAGCTTTTGGGTTGTTTTACCTTGGTGTCTATTGTGTTGATCTGTGTATAATGCAGTTCAGAATATTTCCTGCATGGCAGGTCTGGTCTTCACAAATTCCTCAGTATTTGCTTATCTGTAAAAGTCTTTATTTCTCCTTCATATATGAAACTTAGCTTTGCAAGATAGAAAATTCTAGGCTGTAAGTTGTTCTGTTTTAGAATACTGAAGATGGGGCCCTTATCCATTCTGGCATGTAAGGTCTCAATTGAGAAGTCTGCCATTTGCCTAATGGGTTTTCCTTTATGAAGTTACTTGATGTTTTCACCTCACAGCTCACAGAAATTTCTCCTTTGTGTTTATTTTGCCCAGTCTGATTACTATATATCTTGTTGATTGCCTCTTAGCAATGAATCTCCAAGGTTTTTATTGAGCTTCTTGTACCTATGTATTTAAATCTCTAGGGACACTAGGGAAGTTTTCTTAAATTATTACCTCAAATAGGTTTTCCAGCCCTTGGGCATTTTCTTCTTTGTCCTCAGAAATGCCTATGATTCTTATATTTGCCATTTTGCATAGTACCATATTTCTTATAGGTGCTTTTCATTCCTCTGGCATCTTTGTTCTTTATTTTTGACTGTGGTAATTCAAAAGAGTTGTCTTCAAGCTCTGAAATACTTTCTACTGCCTCATCTAGTCTATAGTCTATTCTTAAAGCTTTTTACTGTGTTTTGTATTTCCTTAAATGAATTTTTCATTTCCAGAAGTTCTATTTATAGGGGCTTTTAAAAATATATATCTATCTCTTTAGTAAATTTTTCATTCATTTCCTGATTATATTTCTCATTTCTTTGTGTTGGATTTCCATTTTCTTTTGGATTTCATTGAGCTTCCTTACAATCCACATTTGGAATTCTTTATCCGTCATTTCAGTATTTTCATTTTGGTTGGGGTCCATTGCTACAGAGTTGGTATGCCCCTTTGAGGCTGTCCTTTTACTCTGATTTTTCATACTTCTGAAGTTCTTTTGCTGATTCCTTCTGATTGGGAGCCACTATCACTTCTAACCGTTGTATTATCTTTTGTTTAGATGGTGCTTTTTACCCCCCTCCCACTCATAGGGATGTGTCTGTAGCATATGTGGGGTAAGAAACTTTGTCTTTGTTTGTGGGTGCTTTCATGGTGGTCCAGTTTCTGGATGTATGCCTTGGTTATACGTATTCTTAGTGTGGTGGTTTTCTCAATTGGGGATTATTTGTAAGCTATAGCAATGGTGAACTATGTCTTTGGGCAGGTTTCCTGTCTCTTATTGATGATGGAGAATGGAGGTCATTGAAATCCTTTTTCTATCCCCAGCCCTGTGATATTCTTAGCAGTGTTAATTATATTGGCATGCCCAGTTTAATCTCTGAGACTTTAGGTCATGCTAGTGGGTAAGAATCAACCACATCCTGTATAACTGAGTCAGTAAATATTGTAAAAGGCTATACAAATTGACCTCCCAGCCAGTAGGTTGTGCTTGCTGGGGAAAACCAGCTTGAGTGTTGTTTTGGGGACCTGCGACTGACTGTAGCCCCTTAGGAGAAGAAATCAACTGCCCCAGGCAGTAGACAGGGCTCTGTAACTTTCACATGAGTCCTTATTCTCCAACACAGCAGAAGCTGGAGAGGGACTGAGACTGGGTAGGGCTGTGTTAGATAAGCCTGCCTTCAGGCTCCACAAAGCAAGTAGGTAGCTGTCTCAATAGGAGTGGAAAGTTCCTCCCACACTGCCATGAATAGCCACAAGTGAGGGGCTAAACTGCCCCACCAAGCCAGAAAGTCTGCTTGTGGTATCAGGGCTGAGATTCACAATCTGCTTTCAGGATTAGGTTTCATTTTTATCTCTCATCCCTGATTCCCACTCTCATTTGCTGGCAGACAGTAGCCCAAACCACCTGAGCTCCCCAGCAATGGTGCTGCAGGGTAGAAGCTTCCCTGTTCAAGATCCTGACCCAGGATGAGAACTCAGCCTTCCTGTGCTCCACAAGTGTATTGTGGCTCAGATTCACACTGCACTTTCCTCTTAGTTCTGCCCAGGTGGACTCCCTTGCCTCCCAAGATTAGTTCACTAATCTCCCCTCCATGCCTGGGAGCAACACAGTCTAGTCCTGGGTGTTTGCTATCTGGCCTGCTGGCTTGTTCCCAGATCCCCAAAAATCAATCCATGCCTGTACCAGGGAAAAGTCAGCTGGGCCCAAGTTGCCTAAGAGGTGCTCAAGCAGGTTTGGTGTCCCTCTGATTCAAGTTGTTTCCTGCTTTGATGGAGCAGCTGGGCAAGCAGCCCTGGAGAGGGCCCCGGTGAGCTGGAGCTCACAGTCTGAGCACCCTTTGGTATGCTACATGTCTTTCATTCTTTTTGTTTGTTTGCTTGTTTGTTTGTTTTTGAGATAGGGTCTGTCTGTATTGCCTGGGCTAGAGTGCCATGGCATCAGCCTAGCTCACAGCACCCTCAAATTCCTGGGCTTAAGCAACCCTTCTGCTTCGGCCTCCCGAGTAGCTGGGACTATAGGCATGCACCACCATGCCTGACTAAATTTTTCTATATATATTTTTAGTTGATCAGCTAATTTCTCTGTATTTTTTTAGTAGAGATGGGTCTCACTCTTGCTCAGGCTGGTCTCAAACTCCTGAGCTAAAACAATACTCCCCCCTTGGCCTCCCAGAGTGCTAGGATTATAGGCATGAGCCACCACACCTGGCCTGCTACATGTCTTTAAAAAGGAGAGGTTTGAACCCGACTCTCCGTGGAAGCCTTGGTGTGGTGTACATACCAACAGAGGGGAAGCAGCCACTCCTGAGAGCCCAGCTCAATCATCTCTCTCAGCAGCTGCCGGTGGGGAGGAGAAGGGTAAGAAAAGAGTCTGAATGGAGGACAGTTAGCATTCAGGTCATCATAGTCTTTCTCTCTGGAAGGCAGCCCACCTGGAATGTCTAGGCTATGGGATCACACAGATCCCTCAGGACCCACCTGTCTCCTGGTGTTGAAGTCCCAGTCCCCTGGCTCTCATAGTCTTGGATGGAGTTTGGAAATATTCGTGTGGGAATGAGCAAGACAAGAACTGAGGAGCTGAAGCTGCCTGGGGATGACACAGGTCCACAGTGGGTAGAGAAGCGACATGGTGCCTGCTGTCTGGCTGGGGTCTGTGGCCATGGGAAGCAACCCCAAGGTGGCCAGCAGCCTGATACATTGTCCTGAAGAAGCTCCCAGTTCACTGGTGGCAGACATTTTTGGACTATGAGGGTAGAAAGGTTCTTCAGCAGCTTGGGAGCCTACCAACTGCCAGAGATATGAGGGAGGGAAAAACAAAAATACAAAAAAAACCCAAACCTACCTACCCTTTTCACTGGGCTCCAAGCCTCTCATGGGTTGATCTCTACTAATATTTTGCTCCTTCTTGTTCTGCTCTGCATCTTCAGATGGAATCTCTGGAAGATTCTGGCACTTTTCCCTCAGAATTATACTTGATCTATGCCTTTGGGTTTTTTGTCTTATTTTTTTTTTTTTTTAATCTAAAACTTTTCCTTCTTTCTGAGATGATCTGGCAGCTGATGCCACTGGTCAGCCATCTTTTCTCTTATATTTTTGTCAACTATTTTTAATGGGAGACGTGGGGATTATAACAAACAACCTAATAACTACATGTCTTCTAACAGCAACCAAAAAAATCATAATCTCATTATATGCCATAATCTTAGTTTCTCTTCTTTAAACTACTTTCTTCAAAGAATGCTTTTAATGAGGTCATGCTAATCTATTCAGAGAATTTACTGGAGTGGCAATGGCCTTGCCAACCTAGGTCATAATCTATTTCCTTTTTATGTTTACACAAGCAAGAGTTTACCAAATATATAAGCCTGCATGACATGAATAACTGTTTTTCAGCCTTTGTAATAGATTAATTGCTATATCCAATGTCTCAGATTTAAATTTTTGTTTTGTTTTTGTGTTTTCTAATTGTTTTTAGAAACAATCCTGTTTTATTCAGCTTTTCTATAGGAACAATCACAAATATCATCGTCCTCAAAGAATATATTTATTTTGTGCCCATAACCCATGTTGATGGTAAAAGATTGATATCAGAGTAGCCCTATGATATGTGTCTGCCTATACTATTACTCAAACTGAAGAAATGGGACAATATCAAAAGAAAGAGTGGGACCACACCTTTAAACTTAAAGTTTTTGTTCAATTATGGTTACATTATATCTAGCTATATCTATACTTATCCTATTGCCCAAGGCTAGGCAAATGATGAAGTAAGTCATCAATGGAGCAAGGCTGTAAAAATCATAAGGCATTGCAAGCCATATGGTGATAAGCACTTTTGTTTAAAATATTATAGGGATTGACTTTGTTGTCAACAGTAAACATTATCTATTTATTTTCAGTTCCAAAAATGTTAGAGCATGACATTATTTCTTCTCTACGGGCTAGTATTGCAGAATCAGGAAAGATGCAAGGCACATGGAGAGAGTTCATAGGTACAGCTATCTTTACCTGTACTTCTAAGATCAAATATAAGAAGCCTTGAGCCAAACTCATCAAATCACTCAATACACTATTGTTCTTCTTGAGGATCTAAAAAACTAAATACATTTCATAATAACCAATGTCAAAATTCAATAAGAAGTACAGATATTCTTAAGGGCCAAGATCCTCATAGCATTATTTCTTTATGATTGTCATTTGGGGCTCTAACATTGTGCTTTATAGGGTTTGCACAAAGAGATCAAAGTTCCAACTGGCTTACTACAGGGGACTCCCACAGACCTCAATGCCTTATTTGTCACTAAGATCTTTAGATGCCAGTATCCTTTTTGAGTGGCAGATAAGTCAATATGTTATAATCAGAGGGAAGGAAGCTATGTACAGATTGACGTTTTCCTTTTCTCAGTTTCTCACATATATATAATTCCCTTATATAATTCATCTCATTCTTCTACGTGGGCCTTTACTTTTCTCAAAATCAAAGTTCTTGAAATGGCTTTGTGCTTGTTGTTCATTATATCTAATCATTACCTCAATTCACCTTTACTCATTAAACCTCTTTACTTGGGTACGCACCATCACCACTCTATGGAATCCTCTCTTACTAATTCTCCTATTATCTCTATGTCCCTTAGACCAATGAGTACTTTTGATTTGACTTTTTAGCTGATATGTAAGCAGCATTCTCCATTGTTTTATCATTCTCTTTTTGAATATTTTCCTCTTTCAGGTTCCAAGAGCCATAATCTTTTTGTTTTTCTCCTTTCCTTCTTTTTAAGGCTTTTCTTAAGATTTTAAACATTGTCTTCATCAGGGCTCTGTTCTAGGCCATTTTTCCTAATTCATGTATTTGTTTCCTCAATAATCTCCTTAATTTAAATCTAATTTCTATGTTCTAAATTCAAATTTTATTGATGCTCAGCCCTATGTATCCAGTTCAGACCATGTTTCCACTTTTAATGATTTTTAAGTCACTTTGTAACTGTGCAAATTATACTCAATAATTTTGTTTTCCAAATGAGATTCAGTTAATAAAACTTAGGAGTCATTCTTGATCACTTCCACAATTTGCATGGAACCTCTTTTTTCATTTCACTTTCAGTTTATGTGTCTTTAAAGCAAAAGTTAGTCTCTTGTAGACAACATATAGTTGGCTTTTCTTTTTGTTTTAATATCTTTAGTCACTCTATGTCTTTTGATTGGTGGATTTATTAATAATTCAATTACATTTAAATAATTATTTATAAATAAGAACTTACTATTGTCATTTTGTTAATTGTTTTCTGGCTAATTGTTAATTGGTTTTTGTAGATTCTTTTTTTCTTTTTTTCTTTATTCATCTTATGCTGTCTTCCTTTGTGGTTAAATGATTTTCTCTAGTAGCAGGCCTTGATTCCTTATATGTTATATATTGTGTATACTATAGATTTTTGTTTTGTGGTTACCCTGAGGCTTACATATACATGTCAGAGTTTTAAGAGGGTATTTTAAGTCAGTAGTCATTTTGATTGCATACAAAAACTCTACACTTTTACTCTCCCCACCATATTTTTATGTTTTTGATATCACAATTTATAACTTGTTATGTTTCCTTTAACAAGTTCTCATGGATATAGTTATCTTTAATGTTTATCTTTTAACCTTTATTAGAGTTACAAATGGTTTACACATCATCATACAGAATTAGAATTCTGAATTTAACTATAATTACTTTTATCAGTGAATTTTATACTTTTATATGGTTTCATGTTACTAATTAATATCCTTTCATTTCAACTTGAAGAACTCCCTTTCTTATAAGCAAGGACTGGTGATAATGAATTCTCCCACCTTGTGTTGGGGGAAGGACAGCTTTGCCAGGCAAAGTATTCTTAATTGACAGTTTTTTTTTTTCTTTCCCCAGTTTTAATATGTCATCTTACACTTTTCTAGCTTGAAAGATTTGTGCTGAGAAATGCATTGATAGCTTTATGAAGGTTATCTTGTGTGTGATGATACCCTTTGTTCTTGCTAGTTTAAATAGTCTTTCTTTGTCATTGAGTTTTGAAAGTTTTATTATAGTATGTCACGATGAAATATTCTTTGTATTGAACTTAATTAAAAACATTTAGCTTCATGTGCCTGAAAGACCATATCTCTCCCCAGATTTGGGAAATTTTTAGTCATTATTTTTTTATATAATCTTTCTGCCCCTTCATCTCTCTTCACCTACTTGGACTCCCATCATGTGAATTTTAGCTCTCTTGATGTTCCATAAATATCATAGGCTTTCTGCATTCTTTTTAATTCCTTTTTCTTTTTTCTCTTCTCTTACTGCATATTTTCAAATGACCTGTCTTCAAGTTCACAGATTCTTTCTTCTGCTTGATCAAGTATGTTCCTGACACTCTTTATTGCAGTTTTCATTCCATTCACTATATTCCTCAGCTCCAAAATTTTTGTTTGATTCTTTTGTATAATGTCTATCTCTTTACTGAAATTCTTATTGTATTTATGTACTCTTTTTGATAACATTGAATTGTCAGTGTTCTCTTGTAGTTTTCTGAGCTCCTTAAAAAAATTATTTTGAATTCTTAATCTGGAAATTTATAGATCTTCATTTCTTTGGGGTTAATCACTACAATATTATTGTGGGTTGTGTGTGTATGTGTGTGATATCATGTTTCCTTAAGATTTTTTGTGTTCCTTGAAGTCTTATATTGTTGGTCTTTGTATTTTAAGAAGCAATCACCTCCTCCAGTCTTTACTAACTTGCTGTGGGAGAGAAATACTCCCTCAATCAGCCCAGCAAGGAAATCTGAGGCTCTCTCAGACCTTTTGTATGGATTCGCCATTGCCACACCATTTGTTCCTTTGGAAATCAAAGGGAAGTTCATCAGATTGTATGCCTTCTCTTTATTCCACAAAGACATGCTGGAAACTGAGAGCCTCCTGCTTGTTTTCCTTCAGGTGATGCCCTGAAATGCTCAAGTTTGTGTGCCTTCTTTCAATTCTGCATAGTCAGGCTGCCTATTGCATGAGACACAGGGGTACACTTAGGGAGCTAGCATGGGCAGGGGGTGGATGTGGAGCATTAGAGGTGCCCTTAGCCAGTTGAAGGGGTCCAAAGACAAGACAGCCTGTGCAGCTCATGGAGGTCTTTTTGATGTAGCCTGAAGAGTATTTAGTAGGGTCCTTGAACTCTTTTCCCTGTTCCAAGCCTCTTTCAAGCACTCAGTTATGATGATCATCTCAGTATTCTGGGGGTGGGGGGCACAAAAAACAAGTGAGCATCCTGCCTAGTGAGGGAACCAGGCACTTATTCACTACACTGTCATTTTCTGACGTGGGAGAAATTGGAGGCCAAGGGTGTCTCTCTTGGGACTGAGCTATCTCACCTTGGGGAAGGAGGGGTGTGCAGGTAAAGTAAATCTATTTTCCTTACCATTTTAAATGCATCTATTCTCAGATTTTTGCTCCAAGGATGAGCTGGAACTTTCCCACTGTACTCCTGGACTTTTGTAAAAGCACTCTTATCTGTGGATAGTTGTCAAAATCAATTCTTGTACAGGTGGATGATGGTAGAAAGTTTCTATACTGCCACCTTGCTGATATTACTTTCCCATACTTCTTAAGCAAATGGTTGTTAATGTCTTGAAGTTAAAACAACTTTTCATTCTTTGTTTTTATGTTAAAAACAAGGCAGTAGAAAATTATTTTTTCATATTTTATGCATGTATTTTAATTACTGTCATTTTCTATATGGGTCAGAATTATTTTAAAATTAAAAAGATTAGGAATTTTTCCAAACATGCCCTACCAATGGAATATTTTTTCTCTCTCAAATCTGGTTAATAGCTACATCACACCAACATTGAGAAGATAAAATGAAGAGAATGTGAAAAAAATATGAAATATATTTTATCATAATATTTGTTATTATTAATCTTAGACTTGTACCAACAAAATATTAATATCATAGAACTATACATTACTCATCATAATATTTTAACTAAACATAAAAAAACGTTGCTACTTTTTCTAAAATTGTTTTCTGATGTCATACAAATTTTTACTTAGAGAATGCAGGTTACACCCATAGCCAGTGTTGTCAAGCAATGAAACTTTACTCAGAATTATTTCCTCATAAGTCCAAATATAACTGGCTGACAAAACATGCAAACTAGGATTCTAGCTTATTATACCTAAAATTTACTATTGCTGTAAATCTATTAGAAGAAAAAATACTGCTGAATAATTAAACTAGTAAAATTACAACTCCATCACTTTAGTGTTAATTTTATAAACTGTTCTTTAATTAACTTTTTTAAGAAAAAGATTCTTTTCCTCAGGATCCTAATTTAGGAGCTGTAACATTTCAGAGCCTAACTTGCCACCATTTTTTAAAGCTATTCTTAACATTATCTCCAGCTTTAGAATTTAATGGTTAGATATCCATGCTCTGTGATTATGAAGGTGGGCTCTGAGATGCACAGTGCTTGGGTTTATGGCCAAATGAGACTCCAGACAGCACATATTGTTTTCAGAATAACAATAATAATAGTATAGATGCCAATTTGCTTTAGCAATAAACTGGGCTCTCAAAAGCCTTGTGTTAATATTCCCTTGATAACTTACTTATTGCTTTATCAAATTAAAAGATATGTTTAATATTGCCAAATAATACTTTTGTGTTTCTAACATTTAATAATAGATATGTAACTTCTTTATTATTCCCATTGGTAAAAGTAAAATGAGGAATTAATTATCAGTTAGTTATCTAACTGATACTCTTTGAAACAATGTTTTTAAAGTTCTATGTATTAAAATATTAATTATTTAAATTATTCATTATGAAATCAACTAAAATATCCAGGGAAATTTTAATAGTATAAATTCCAAGTCCAACTTTAATATATTCATTTCTAAAACATGGAAGTTTGTCAGAGAAAGCTGGAGATTAATCAAAGCTGCCTTTGAGCTTTAAACTTCATCAACTACAATAGAAAATCAAAACACACTATTTCTGCACTTTTTTCTCAGTAAAAAATGAATTATTTTTCTTTCACTTACAATCATGCATACATAATTTCAATCTGCTTATTGTTTTTATTTAGCACTTTGCACAAGAAAATTAAAGACATTGCTGAGCTCTCAGAAGCATGTCAGCACAACCACCCATTTGCTCTTAGGATGACACTGCTATGCTAAGTTGATTTTTACTACTGTTGTTTTTCAGTATATAAACAACAATACTGTATTCCTAGCCTAAAAGCAATATTCAGCTGAAATAAGAATTGCTTTGCAGCATGTCAAGACAACTTGATTTATTTATTTTAAAAAGTAAAAATGCAAAATTATAAAAACCTAAATAATACTCATATAATTGCTATAAAAATAGAGAAAAAATTAATGCAAATATTTTCATAAAAAGCTTGAATGGCAAGATAGACATCACCAAAACCAAAAATGTATTTAAATGCATGCTAAATAGTTGATTGGATGATAATTAGATAGAAAAATATTCTATGTAAAAAGAAATCTAAAGAATGTTTAATATCAAAATGAATAGAATTACATACAAAATTTCTAAGGCACCGTGAAAGACTTGTGATTTTGGATTATATATATCCAGAGTCATTGTATCATGAAACTGAAAGATAATAGACCCTTGCATCCAATTTAGTTGTATTGCACTGCAAAAAATTGCATTCAATTTTAGGCACCTCATTTCTAGCACAATATAAAAAGCCAGACAGATTTCTGAGAAGACCAACAATAATGTTCATAGATCTGGAGAGAGTATTTTTAATAAGATAATGTTCACAGCAGTCTTTTTCTCACATCTCCAGGACATGATTAGATGTGTACTGATCATGGATTCTGTATAAGCATACAGACTTTTGATTTTTTTTTTATTAAAAAGTAAAGTTCGCTAAAAATAAGATTATTTTCATAGAATTTTCAAACCAGAAGGACTCAATAAGAGTCACCTTATCCAACACCCTCACTTAAAAATGAGGCTTCAGGCCCAAAGTTGTCATCCTAAATAAATCCCTGGAGCTTGTTAATATTAGAGCCAATATTAGAAAACACATTCATGATAATACAAAGCTTTCTTCAATACATTTCAACCGTATATATAACTATATGTATAACCAATGTCATTTTACTGATTTGAAAGTACCACATTATTAATTCTTTCAAATATATTTTATATATTCTTATTTAATGCACATGGGATTTGTTTTAGACAAATTGATTTGACTCTTTGCTCTATAAGCAAGATGTTTGATCTTGGCCTAATTATTTCAGCTTTTATTTCCCTTTTCTATGACATGGGATTTTTAATAATAGCATTTTTTATGGTTTTCTTGAGTATTTATGAGAAAACTGAAGTAATGTGCTAAATCCAGAACTTGGCACATAGATTTTATCATTATTGACCATAATTATGAATTGTGGAGGAGTAGCATACACAGATGAGTGGACACAGTATTCTTTATACCTTTAAGAATTTCTTTCCACTTAATAAAATAAAAAGGAAACCACAACTAGACAAATTACAGCAAAGTCATGAACAACAATTAATTGTATTAAAGACAGTACCTTCAAATGAGTAAACATGAAGACTGGCAACTGATTTCTCAGCAAACATCATGGAAGCCAGATGACATTGAGGTGACATTTTTTTTTTTTAATTATTTTTTTTATTTTGGTATATTATGGGGGTACAGATTTTAAGGTTTCAATAAATGCCCATTTCCCCCCTCCCCCAAAAGTCTGAGTCTCCATCATGTCCATCCCCCAGATGGTGCACATCTCACTCACTATGTATGTATATACCCGCCCCCCTCCCCCCTCCCACCTGCCCAATACCCTATTACTGTAGCACCTATGTGAGAGGTGACATTTTTAATTGATAAAGAAAATGGCTGGTAATTAGGATTCTATACCCAACAAAAATATTCTTCAAAATAAGGTTAAATTAATAAATTTTCAAACAAGCAAAAACCAATACAGTATCCATTGCCAAAAAAAAAAAAAAAAACAGTGGGAGTAGGGAGTGGAAATGAGAGGTTTTCTTTAGGTAAAAAAATATAATCTCAGAAGAATATAAGATAAGGCACTAAGCGAAGAAATGTAATGAAATTATTATTTTGGTTTATGTAAATTAATATTGACTATTTAAATTTGTAATAATAATGTTTTGTGTGATTTGAAAAATATTTAAAATTCAAATACATTGCAGTATTAATATAAGCAGTGAAAGAATAATAAATGAGATTATTAATACTCAATAGACTGTTTCAGGAAAGAGGTAATTATTTAAGTAAGTATTTGGCAATATCCACAGCAATCACTAAAAGAAAAAAATGAAAGTATGCATAATAAGAAAGTTATTGGAGATTTGAAAAGAAAAATATTAATAAATAAAAAATAGAAAGTAATTAGGTGAGAAACTTTTAATCAACTGGAGCATAAATTAAGCATCAAATGTAAGTGAGCTAAATAGTGCATGTATAAAGCAAAAATGTCAGACGGTATACAAAAGCATAAGTCAAACATATGTTCCTTTCAATCGACCATTAAATATAAGGATATATAAAATTTGAAAGTGATAGTATGTAAAAGTATATAACCTGGAAAGTGTAATCAAAAGAAAGCTAGCATAATTATATTTATATTAGAAAACTGCAACTGAAGAAAAGGTTTATTACTATCAATGCTGATGAATATGTCATAATGATACGAAGATTCATTCAATAGGAGTAATATGCATCCTAAACTTTTATACACATGAAAGTATAGCTTTGAAACATTTATTTATTTATTTATTTTGAGACAGGATCTTGCTCTGTTGCCCAGGCTGCAGTACAGCGGCACAATCATAGCTCACTGCTGCTTCAAACTCCCAAGCTTAAGTGATCCTCCCTCTTCCTCCTCCCAAGTAGCTGGGACTATAGGCATGCTCCACCATGCCCAGCTATTTTTTTTTTATTGTTTTGGTAGAGACAAGGTCTTGCTTTGTTGCCCAGGCTAGTCTCAAACTCCTGACCTCAAGTGATCCTACTTGACCTCCCAAGTTGCTGGGATTACAGGCATGAGCCAGTACAGTGTAGAAGCTTCAAAACATTTAAAGACTGGCATATTATAAAGAATAAGTAGACAAAACTATAGTCCAAACAGAAACTTTAGCAAAATTTCCTCAGCAAATTATGTATTACAGCAAGAAGACAAAACCATGAGGAGTAAAGAACTAGAAACTTTGAACAGCGTGATTAACAAAATTGGCTGAATTGAGACTTATAAAATACATACTTTACCCACATTCTTTATAAGCGCACATGGATCATTTTGCAAATTAAACGTTTATTGATTTGTTAAAAAAAAGCCCAAATAGATGTCAAATGATTAAAATTATGCAGTTTGTTCTCCATCTAATCTAAATTCTCCATCTATTATAGAGGAAACTAAATCTTTAACTAAAAATCTAGCTAGAAAGAAAAATGCTGGCCCAGATAACTTCCCCTGAGAATTACTTCAAACATAGTAAAAAATTGTCAGAAACATTAAATATTTCTCTTTTTTTTTTTGAGACAGAGTGTCATTTTTGTTGCTGAGGCTAGAGTGAGTGCCGTGGCGTCAGCCTAGCTCACAGCAACCTCAATCTCCTGGGCTCAAGCAATTCTTCTGCCTCAGCCTCCCCAGTAGCTGGGACTACAGGCATGCGCCACCATGCCCAGCTAATTTTTTCTATATATATGAGTTGGCCAATTAATTTCTTTCTATTTCTAGTAGAGATGGGGTCTTGCTCTTGCTCAGGCTGGTTTCGAACTCCTGACCTTGAGCAATCAGCCCGTCTCAGCCTCCCAGAGTGCTAGGATTACAGGCATAAGCCACTGCGCCCGGCCAATATTTCTAATTATTAGAAAAATAACTGGAAAAAAATCCACAACTCATGAGGCTAGCAAAAATTTAATAACAAAATTTCACAGTAAAACATACAAGAAAGAAGATCAGTGATATATATATATATATACATATATATATGTATATATATATATATATATATATATATACACATACACACACATAAATGAAAGGTGGCCTCCCTATGAACCTATCTCACAGAGGAAAATAAACTATCAAACAGAAAGTAAGAGAAATAAACTCAATAAACTCAATTGCCTCTTTGAAGAAAAAACTCACAACTCAACTGCCCTTTGTTTTGTTTGATTAAACACCTGGGGCTTAACTCCTGGTCTTTAAGCCTAACTCCTTATCTCTAAGAGTTTGTTTCACACTCTTTAAGAGTTGCTAAGCAGACAGCAGGGATGTGGGCTACCTCCCAGCTCTTTCCAGAGCCACATCCAAGGACTTTAATAAGCCAGCCCCCCAGAGGAGAAAAGGGATAAACCAGACACAGCCACTTCAGCCACTCCTGTTATCAGTCTGAAGAAGAGGAAAAATAAACATTTTTACCCTTTAAAAACTCCTAACCACTTTTCCTCAGCTGCCAGCACTAACTGCACTTTCTCAGTGTTGTGCAATATCCCATCTTTTATGTTTCTCTCTCTCTCTCTCCCTGTCCCTGTTCTTTCTCAGGAAAGCAATAAATTTTTTACTTCTGTATATCCTAACCTTTGTGTGAGAAATCTTTCTTAACCCTCACCATGAGCTCCTTATGAGATTTTATATGTGTGTGTGTATATATATATATATATATATATATATATATATATATATATATAAAATGATAAAACAATGAAACAGGAGAGTATCTTCCTGATTTGGCATAATTAGATTTCTTTAAAAAGATTTGTTTATGCTAAAAGATATCACTAAGTGTGAAAATGGACTCCATAGGTCAATGCAAAACATTTGTAATACCAATTATCAATGACAAAGCTGTAGCTAGAACATAAAAAGAATTCCACATTTCTGTAGATATCTGTAGAAAAAGACAGAAAATTAGTAAAAAGTGGAGAAATGTCAACAGGTAAAAGAGACATGTTCAAATAGTCAACAAGAATGTGAAATGGTGTATGTTAGTGAGAAGGGAAATGAAAATTAAAACCAACATGATACAAACATGCACTCAGCAAAATGGCTAACATAAAATGACTTACATCACCTAGAAATGTTGAGAATGTAAGCAACTAGATTCCCATACACTTTTGTGATAGCATCAGTTGTGTTTAACAACTCTGAAAAAAATATTTGGCACCCTCTGATAAAATGGAATATAAGCATTTCCTGTGAATGAGATATTCTTATATTTGCATCATGGGTCACATACAGTAATGTTTATAGTAGTATTATTCCCATTAACTAAAACCAGAAAACATCCAAAATGTCCAGCAACGGTATAATGGATTGATTATAGCATATTCTTACAAAGGAATTCTATATCAGAAAGATTACTCTATTGCAAATGCAATAACATGTTTTAATCACAGACATGATGTTGAGAGACAGAAGACAGACACATATAAAAGGCAAATAATATCCTCCCAGGTTTTGTTTGTTTGCTTTTAAGTTCTAAAAGTTGGACAAT
Source organism: Microcebus murinus (assembly GCF_040939455.1). Lineage (NCBI taxonomy): Eukaryota > Metazoa > Chordata > Mammalia > Primates > Cheirogaleidae > Microcebus > Microcebus murinus. The sequence goes on from NC_134106.1 coordinate 104,991,375, forward strand.
TCCCAGTCAAGATTCAGGATCATAATCACCTTTGAAGGGAAATATCGGGGAGGATTCTGAGTGCTAGTAGACCTGTGTCTAATTTTTGACATGAGTAGTGATTGCCCAGTTATGGGCAATATATTTGGTGAACATACAGAGCTTTACACTTCATAGTATGCACATTTTTAAAATATGTGGGATATATTTTAACAGAAAAATATAAAAATGAGAATCCCTGTGCATGTTATTCTCTTGAATTTTCTCCTCTGGATTCTTGCTTCCTAAAAAGTTTGTCATTTCCAGGTTCTTTTTTGGCCTTTTAATACCCTACTTCTCATAGATTCATTTATAGTTTTGAATATTTCTCTGCCAACTTTTCAGCAGGCACTTAAATATCTGTTCAATGGCTGCTGCCAAAGAATTTATGCTCATGATATTCTCCTGAAAACATGACTTTTTTCATTTGCTGTGAAGAACACATCTCCTATCTCATCTGTTCAAAAGCTTTCTAAAAATGCTTTTCCAAGAAACTCATGACTAACATCATTATTTTGATGTGAAAACAGCTAACATCTGTGGCTTAAGAAAAAATAATAAAACATGCTTCTGAAAGAACTTCTTCCATGTACTATACACGTTCCATTATATCAATGCTTGTACTTGAAATAATCTGTTCTAATTATTTTTTCCAACTTATGACAAAAAGAGAGAGAAAAAAGAAAGCATTAACCTTTCTTGTTCTTAGTTCACTTTTGTTAATGATGACAACTGGACTTTAGAAATTGGTTTGTTTGGATTTACCTATGCATTATTTTTTTAGGATTTATAAAGCTTCTGAGGTTTTTCCTGGCAAAATGTGTAGTCTTGAATCTTCCATATATTCTTTAGAAGGATGTATGGATCGATGGATGATTAAACCCATTTCTGTACATATTTCTTAGAGAAATCTATAGCAAAGTAAAACATTTTAAAACATCTTAGAATAGAACGTATAGAGACAAAAGGGATCATTTAGTGTATTCTCTTCTATGATCTAAAATATTAAATAGTCATTCAGAATCCACTTTAAATATTCCTGCTAAAAATAATTTCCACTATTTTAGCAATAACACTAATCATTCAGAGAAATAAGCTGTTAGATTTTTTTTGTTTGTTTGTTTTAAGTGACAGGGTCTTGCTATGTCGCCAGGCTGGACTTGAACTCCTAGGCTCAAGGGATTCTCCCACCTCAGCTTCCCATGTAACTGGGACTATAGGAAGGCACCGCTGTGCCTAGCTAGGAATTTCTTTCTTACATTGAACCCTAAATTTCTGCCTTTTCAGTGCTAAAAGGTAACCTCCCAATGAAAAGATTTTTCTGTTGTTCATGATATATCCCAAATACCAAGCAGAGTTTTTGGCACACAGTAGTTACTAAATAAACATTTGTGGATGAATGAATCTATCTTTAATATAATGAGTATTCAACAACAACTCTCATGTGCAAGTATTCAAAGACAATTCTTATGTACTCCTTTGGTGTTTATGTATATTTAATTCCTATTTTTAGATGTTTTTTCTCCAAAAACATGTTTTTCATACATTTCATTATCTTGTTCATTTTAATAATTTTATGTCAACCTAGAGAGTGTTTTGGATTAGATTAATATTTAAATTGGTGAATTCTGAGTAAGCTAATTACCCTTCATAATGGGGTAGACTTCATCCAATCAGTTGAAGGCCTAAATAAAACAAAAAGCAAGCTTCCCAGAGAAGAGTCCAGCAGACTGCCTTCAGATTTCATCTGCACCATTGGCTCTTCTGCATCTTGAACCTGCTAGCCAATACTGCAAATTGGACTTGCCAGCCTCCATACCTGTGTGAACCAATTCACTAAATATTTTTTCTCTCTTTTCTATTCTTTCTCTCTCCCTCATTGGTTGAATCCAGATGCAGAACTCATGAATACCAATGGGTGATTATATATATATATATATATATATATATGTATATATATATATATTATACATATGTAACATATATATGACTCTAGGTCATAGAAATTTTATAGAAGTTACTCTAGTTTATCAAAGTGGTTTTTTTAAAAAAAGTCATTCTCAAAAGTGAACAAAAGGTCTCTATTTTCTCCATTCAGTCTAGAATTCTTTGCACTGCCTGCTTATAGCTGTAATCACAATGCTTAGAATTGTCTCATGACCTGGCAGTATATAAGCTATTGAACTTAAAATTACATTTTTGAAGAAGGGACAACAAAGATACCTTTTGGCTCCCATTGACATTTCATATAGCTGAAAGACTATAATCTTTCAAATAATCTCTTTCAAAACCTGTTCCACCCCTACCACATTCAGCACCATCATCATTCCTGCAATTGTACAAAATGTTTTAAAAGTAAATATACTCATTGATACAGAGCTGTATTGTTTCTTCTCTTGTTAATTTAAGACTATATATCTAGGACATGATGGTGATTTCATTAAGGTTATTACTCTCTCAACATAATTTCTCCCAACTATTAGATCTGTTTATTTTGAATGACATATATTCTTCTATTGTCATATTTCTTCTAGAGCACCAAGCATCATTCTCTAAGATATCTGTGAAACTATATTTAAGCATTGACGTTAACACTTCCCATCCTTAGAAGGTCATTTATTTTTTGTGTGTGTGCAATTCCAAGTGTGTGCCAGCCATTCTTAAAGGGGCTGTAATAAAAATGCTGCCCTCATGAATTTTAAATTCTAGGGACTCATATCTAGTGGTAGAACCCTTATGCCTTGTGCCAAAGTCATCACTTTGAGAAATACTATTTCCATTTCCAATTTACCAATATTATTTGGTACTAAAATACTGGGGACCTCCTTGACCTCTTAAGCTCTAAAGCAAATGTCCATACTCTAAGGAAGGCCTAAAGTCTCCTAATTGATTTTGCTTAATATGAAGAGACTTAAGTTTTTCTGATCCCATATACCTCTTAGGTACTGATATCTTCCTATGCTATTTCAGTCAAAAAAATCACATGAAACTCAGCTCTTTTTTTTCCCCAGAATAAGAATAATATAGCCAAATGTTTAATAAATTTCACTGCCTTTAGAAAATCCTGGTTTCACATAAGGCAGTTTATTGCCTTACAAATCCCTCTGTTGGCTTTTTCTTCCACTCCCATCTTATCCTTTTGAGATTATTACCAGAAGCTCCATTTTTTAAAAAAGGCTGTCTTCCTATCATACATTTTGACATGTCCTCTCAAGAAAATTCTTGAAATCTGTTGCACCAAGAGCTTCTTGAAAAGTCAGAATGACTTCCAAGTATTTATCAAAGTATTTTATCTGATAAAAACTATTTTCTCCTTTGAATAAACTCTAGTCCAAACTACATAGTTTTCTTCTACTCATTAAATATGTATTTACGTATCTGTGTGTATTTAAAGCTCCCAATAGGTTAGGCACACTATAGGAGTATAATCTATATTTTAAACTATATTGAAACAATAGTGTTTAATATAAGACAAATAGTAATGCAATATCTTGTTCAAAACTGAATGAATAACATTAAATATTTACTTTAAAAATTTACTTACTAGGGCCGGGAGGTGGGGGGTAGTGGCTCACGCCTACAATCCTAGCGCTCTGGGAGGCCGAGGCGGGAGGATGGTTCAAGGTCAGGAATTCAAAACCAGCCTGAACAAGAGTGAGACTCTGTCTCTACTAAAAAAAATAGAAAGAAATTAATTGGCCAACTAAAAAAAATATATAGAAAAAATTAGCCTGGCATGGTGGTGCATGCCTGTAGCCCTAGCTACTCGGGAGGCTGAGGCAAAAGGATTGGTTGCTGTGAGCTAGGCTGATACCATGGCACTCTAGCCCAGGCAAAAGAGCCAGACTCTGTCTCAAAAAAAAAAAAAAAATTCATTTTATTATTTTTTAATCTTCATTCTTTGGCATTTTTATAAAGACTTGTACATACATGTTTTTAAATTTTTTTAATTTTAAAATATTCTGAAGAAATAATTATCTCTTTCAGAGTTCATTTGAAATCATTCTATTTTAATTATGTGTTGAGATTTCAGGGTTATATTTTATAAATAGAGATTGTTTATATTATAAAGTCTTATGAATGAATTACTTCAAATTCATTGTTTATATAGATAGTAAAAACATTGTATTTCAGTTTAATTAATTAATCCACCGTAGCATGAACTCTATAAGCATTTTCTATGAACAGTTAAGCAACTAGAAGTATTTCAAATCCCAGTGGCCACATCTGTTTGCCAAGAACTATATTTGCTACAGTTATAAGACGACAACTTAAATTTTGCTTAAATTATTTACAGCTATTAATAACCCATCTATCAAATGTAATGAATAAAATTCATTCATAGTCTTAAACATTATCATGTAAGCCATACTTTGCTTTCTGATACGTAGGTAAGAAGAAAAGCAGAATTAAGTAAGATCAATATTATTCTTCCCTAAAAATCTCAAAAATATGAAGAGAATATTATTAAGAAGCTTTTTCTGGCCTGTTCAATAATGACATGTCATCAAATTTATGGGTTAGAGTGTCATGTCTTTTGAACTGAACAGAGATAATTCTAATAAAATAGAATAGGATTGCAGAGAATAATGAGATGCTTCTCATTTGGCATCATGATGGAAAAAGCTAAGAAGAAATGACTTGCCAGAGTATATATATATATGTGAGGCTAATTTCTATGGCATACCCCGTAAGGGAATAAACCTAGAAAGAAAGAATGTATACAGAAATATTTTAATTCTTTTTTTCTTAACAGTTTTATTGAGATATAATTCACTTATAATACTATTCATCCATGTAAAGAAGTATCTTTAGTACTCAGGTATACACAACTATCCCTCACCACAATCAATTTTAGAATATTTTTCTCACTTTGTAAAGAAATCCCATACCTTTTAGATATCACCCCTCATTATTCCCAACCCTGGCAGCCCTAAAAAAACACTTTCTGTATCTATAGATTTCCCTACTCTGGATTACCATATGAATGGAATCATATAATAGGTGGTCTTTTGTGATTGCCTTCTTCCTTTAAGCATAATGTTTTCAAGGTTCATACCTTAGCATATACCAATAGTTCATTCGTTTTTATGGCCAGATAATGCTCTATTATATGGATATACTTCACATTTTGTTTATTCATTCATCAGTTGATATGCATTTGGGTTGTTTTCAGCTTTTGGCTATTATTAATAATACTGCCATAAGCATTGTATATATAAGTTTTTATGTGGATATATGTTTTTATTTATTTTGGATATATAGCAGGAAGTGGAATATACGAGATCATATAGCATTCTGTTTAATTATTTAAGGAACTGCCAAACTGTTTTTAACTTATACCATTTACTAAAATTAACTCAAAATGGATCAAAGACCTAAACATAAGAGCTAAAGCTATAAAACTCTTAGACAAAGATGTAGGGATAAATCTTCATGACCTTGGATTTGGTGAAATGACACCAAAAGCATGAGCAATAAAAGAAAAAATAGATAAATGGGACTTCATCAAATTTAAAACTTCTTTGCTTAAAGAATACCATCAAGAAAGTGAAAAAGACAACTTACAGAGTGGGAAAAATGTACTTGCAAATCATGTATCTGATAAAGGACTTGTATTCAGAATATATAAAGAACTCTTACAACTCAATAATAAAAATAAAATAACTCACTTTACAAATAGGAAAATAATCTGAATAGATATTTCTCCAAGGCAGATATACAAATGGCCAATAAACACATGAAAAGATCCTCAACGTCATTAGTCATCAGGGAAATGCAGTCATCAGGGAAATGCAATGCAAAACTACAATGAAATACCACTGCATACCCACAAGGATGACTAAATGAAAAAGTCAAATAATAACTAGTGTTGGTGAGGATGTGGAAAAAATCATAACTCTCATACACTGTTTGTGGCAGTGCAAAATGGTGTTATTGCTTTTGAAATATTTTAATTATTTAATAATCTCCTGAAATTCAAATTATTTCAAAACTGAAATTTCATATATTTGTGGTCAAAGGAATTTGCCAATAGATGAATAATTATATTTTCATTAGCTAACTCAAAGAATATGTAGTTTTAATTCTGAGTAGGTTTGAACACAGTGAAAGTATTCTCATCAAAGAATTTTATTCTATTTATTTATTAACAAATAAATATCAAATACTATTGTTCATTTGGTATCCTAGACACCAGGGATACAAAAAAATGTAAATAATGATCTCTGTAGTCAAAGACCTTAGGGTATATTAGGAGAGACATAAAAAATTACTAATGACAGCACAGAAGGATAAGGATGCAAAGAGTATAATGGAGAATAGCAAGGAAGAAAAATTGTTTTGTTAATTGAATAATAAGGAGATTCTTTCTTCAAGTGAAGAAAAAATAATGCTAAGTAGAGGAAGACACACATGCAAGAGTAGCAAGAAGAGAAAGCATAGTTTTAAGGGATTACAAACACATCAGTGTGGATTAGGCCTGTGTTACACACGGAAAATGCAAAGAGATGAATTTTGAGAAGGAATTAAAGAGAACATGAAAGATCTTAATAAGTATAGTAAGGAGCTGGATTTAATCCTTTTTGCAAAAGGGGGAGCCTTTTAAGACATTTGAGAAGAGTGGTTTGTGCCAGCTTTTACATTAGTAAGATTACTTGGGCCACAAAGCAGAACATGAAGTGGATGACAATAGGGACAGAGTAGTAAAGCAGCTGTTCAGAAACCATATGAGAAATAACAAAAGCGTGGCCTAAAGTAATGGGAATGGGAATAAAGAGAAATAATACGATGCTCACAGTAAAGAGTTAAAATAAGCAGGGCTTAGTAATCATTGGATGTATGTGGTAGGGGAGAGACAAAAGCTATAGACATTCCCAAGTTAATGCACTATACAACCAGCTGGAGGTATGGTGCTAATGTTCACCAAGAAAGGAAATCATAAGGAACATATTGGAAGGAAAATATAAGTTTATTTTGGACATGCCAAGATGAGATACAAGTGGTATCAGGAGACAGTGGCCAGAGTTTCTAAAACTTAACAAAATGATGTGAGCTAGAGAGAATAATTTAGGAAGCCCCCATGCATTGCTAATTATTGACATAGTAGAGTTAAATGCCTTTCTCAGAAGAAGCAGGTAGAAATGAAAGAGCTTTAGAACCACAGTGAACATTACAGTTTAAGAAACATAAAATGGAAGAGAAAAATTTATAAAGGATTTAAGAGAAAGTGTGGGATGAAAACACAATGGTGTCACAGAATTCAGGGAAGGAAAGACTAAGTTAAAAAAAAAATTCAATAATATCATGTTGTCTGTCTACCAGTAAAATGTGGACTAAAATGCCTCCAATTGAATTTAACCATAATCAGTTTTTAATAAAGTTAATGAACAAATTTTCCTGCTACGGAAGGAATATAAGCCAGATTGCAGTGGGACAGAAAAAAATAGTGAAAATTTTTAAACATGTATAAATTGCATTTTTCAAAATGTGGCAAGGAAGAAAGATAAAGGATAGTGTAGCAGTGAAGTGAAAACGCACTGTTATGCTGCAATAGCAAACAACCTTTATATCACACTGCTTAAAACACCAAAGTTTATTCCATGCTTAGGCTTCAGGTCCATCTCAGGGCAGCAGAGGATTCTGATCCGTGTTGTCTTCACTTGAGATTGAAGCTAATGGAACCTTGAAAACTTGGAATTATCATGGTAGGAAGATAAAAGAAACATCCTAAAAATTGTGCACTAAATATTAAGGGCTTCTGCCCAGAGGAGACACTTCTGCTCATGCATCATGGCCATAGCAAGTCATATTATCATGACTGCTCCCAAGGGGGCGGAAGTGCAATTTATACTCTTCCAAGAATTATTAATAAATAAAAAACTGGTATATTTATGAAAACTACAAAAAACACTATGGTTTATTCCAGTCACCAAATAGTTTATTCACTCTCTTTCCTGAACACAGGGCTTACTTACTTCAGTCACTAAGTCCCACTGAATCATGGCATCAAACTAAGTGCCAGTTTTCTAGGTAAAAAGATGTTTCTCTTAACACGATAAATGAGAGTGTTTAGATCAACCATGGCTGTGGCTGTTCTTGTTTTGGAGATTTATGAATTTAGAAAGGCATGTTAGCTGCCCCTCAAAAACATACCCAATGAACATTGGAAGAACAGGACCTGGGTAGCAAAGTAAACAATAAACCATAAATCCATTTAGAAAATGGAAGACTGTAACATGCAGCAGGAATCAGTTCTTCTTTGCACTATCTTCCATGGCCACAATTGAAATGAACATCAGAGAATATGCTCTCCTTAGATGCTGCAAATTGTTCTCAGATTTCTTTCTATCCATAGACAGTTGAGGCCAAGAGTCATTTCAAGTCAAAAGCAGCAGCAGTCTCTTGTGGTCCAAGCTGATAGTGATTTTGTCAGTACATTCCCCTTAAAAACTTAGATGGATTCTTGTCGGTTTGATTCTAGTCAGCTTCATTTCATGTTTCAATGTCACAAATACCTTGAGCTTATCAAGCTTGGTAGGTGCACAGCCTGGGTCTCTGTTCCTCAGGGCTTTTCCCATTTGAAAATATTTACTGGGTGTCATAATCAGAATCAGGCTCTTTTTCCTGATGTGCCTTGTCTAGGCAGAAGTTTAAAGTATGACTGTCGTGAACAGTTTTTTAATTTGACTTTTGTCCTGAGGCAATTTAATTGGTTGAAAAGAGTTCATGTTTTCTAACCTGCAAGACTTAATTTTAATGTATATTTTATTTGTTCCTCTAAAATTTCTTCAATATTTTCCCTACTGTTTAGGGTCTAAAAACAGTTGTCTTTTTAACATTTCAAAGCTCCGGATTTCTGGAAATGGTTTATTCCCTTTTCTTTGTTCTTGAAAACTTGCCAATTTATTTTGATATCTTACTTCTCTTGCAATACCTTGCTGAATATAGTGAAGAGTAACCAATACATTCTATTTATTTCTGTTTTCAACCTTTTCCTTTATGACTTCACATCTATTAGATGCACGGTCTGTCTTCGAAGTTACAACTAACTATATTTTACAAAAAGTTTTACCATGTAAAATGTGGATCCCTATCTTTTCAGCCTTTAATAACAGCTTTCTCTTTTCTGACCATAAGGATAATAAGACAATATACTGTTTATTAGGGCTTTATTATTTTAGCACCCAAATTCTAAAAATTTATTTTTATATTAAGCAGGATAAAAAAGGTTATGCTTTGGTAAAAAGCAATCCAAAATTGCAGAGCTTAAAAATAAGGATTTATTGCCTAGGCACATCACACTGTTTTCATCTCAAGTCAGCAGGGATGTCTGTTCAACATCATCATCATTGGGGGGCCCAGGCCACAACTGTCTGCCTTCTGGACTAACTGTTGCATGGTAGGTACCTGAAAAATGGAATGATCTGTACTAGTTCATATAGGCTTCTGCACAAAAGTTAGATATATAATATTTCTTTTTAAAGATTTCCTTTTATTTTGAATTAATTTTAGATTTACAGAAAAATTGCAAAAATAGTAGAGAGTTTCCATATACTTCCCTTACTCAGCTTTTTCTAATAGTAACATCTTATATAATAACAGTGCAATGTCAAAAACAATGTATCATATACTTCATTGGCAATCCTACTGCATGCCTGGAATGAGAAGAATCTTAATATTGGTGAACTGCCCTGTTGGCTACTATGGCCAATACCTGGAAACATTAACATTATTAAAGTATCATTTCCTTGTATTTTTAAAGCAAAAGTAATTGAATACGTTTATTTGCCGAGGAGATCTATCCAAAAGAGTGAGAAAGTACAAACACTGTTGGGGAATTGTTGCTGAAAAAACTAAAGAAGATATGACCTATATACAGGTGAAGTCATTGTCCTTGAAAAATGAAATGGACATTTTTCTCTCCTTTGACAATGGGACAAATAAGGTCAATATTGGTATAGACAAGAATAAATTCAAAGATGAAGTATATTATGCCTGTGAACCAAGACTTTCTCAGGGAAGCTAAAAGTCAGTGCAAAGATGCTAGGGTGAATTTGGTATATTCGAAATGTCTTCTGAAGTCTAGGTGAACCTAAATATATATTATAAGAGAATATTTTACATGAAATGGTTTATATTTTATAAACTATTATAGTTTATATCTTATAAACTATAATAGTTTATATTTTATACAATATAATATTTTATATTTCACCTCACAACTAAAATTGAGAAGGTAACAATACATATAGTGTAAAACTTCTTAGCCAAAACAGACTTCTATTCAGCAGAGCACCTATTTACAAAGTGTTTCTCACTTTCCTGCTAGGCTCCCTAAAAGAGATACAACCACAATGATTCTAACTTATATAGTAAAGATAGAGAAGAGAAGATAACATACAAAAGAGAGAGTGAAGTTTGCATGTGAACAGAAGAATTCTTGAGTGATTGTTATCCACCATCATGAGGATGGGGCTTATGAAAAGTTTTATAAATCCGCATAGAGAGCAACAAAAATGGCATAGTATTTTTATTTATTATACTTTAGATATAGATATATTTGATTTTCTAAATACAGGAATATGAGATTTGCAAGATCCAAATGATAATGACAAAAAGCAAACTTGGAACTCACTTCCTAAAGCATTTTCAATTAGCTTTTACAATGTTACTTTTTTGACAAGTGTTTTTAAATATCAGTTATGGGACTCTGGTGATATTCTAGTCTTCTTTGTAGTAATCACACTCTAGAAATCAGGACAAGGTACACAATTATATACTCTATCACCTGCACCTCAAATTTGGAGTATGGATATGCAGTTACATGTTGTACATACATGTCCTTACATGTCTAGAGTAGCAGAAATATATCTCTTTTTTGGTTTCCTACTCATTTTTCCTGTTCCCCAAATAAATTATCCAAAAACATACAAGGATTACTCAATCTAAGATGACCATTCTTGCTTTCCAGTCCTCTCAGAAAGAAACATGGGGAATCTGCTCGCTTCACTAGGTGGCTTCCATTCCTGCATGTTTTATCTGGCATTCTCACATGGTTTTTAAGTTGCAAGTAGGTAATTCCCATTTCATGGAATGATGACCCTACTGCTGGAATTACAATATATTCTTTGAATATAATGAAGACAGGCAACGATCCACTGTTATTCTCAGTTGTTGTCACCTTCAAGAGTTCCATCAGTTACAACTATTTAATCCCTGGTGATAGTACAGTCACCTATTATTATTACTTGTGAGAATTATCTTACTCCTTCAGTCAAAATAATATCCTATGTGCTCTCATATGTTATATTCCTATATGCTTTTATATGTTGTATTTCTAAACACTTACATGTTTACAAACTTCCCAGAAGCATGCATTCTTTTATGCCAGCATCCCTTATTTGGAGCTATTTCAATCTGTCCAGATGGTGCTGATCCTACAGAAGCTCCAAGAGAAACGGGCCATCCAGTTCAAATTGAACTTGCTCCCAGGAAACTTCTTGGCGCCCAATGTCCCATGCCTTCTGCTGAGGGCAAGCACATATTTCAAGTGTTATTATAAATGGAATTCTCCACTAGACCACCAACGATAAATCTGTTATTCTTTCAAGAAAATGGGTGACTATTTGTATATATTTCATGCATGACCAGAAGGATTCAATCAAGTGATTCTTCCGAGAACAAAAATATCTTTCGAGGTTATTTATTACAGCTTCCACCTATGCAATTTTTAAATGGAATCTGAACTTGTAAAATAAATCAAATAGATGATAGGTAGATAAAGTCATAGAGTATGGCTCCATTTTTTGACATTTTATTGCTGAAAACTTTTAATTCTCATCCTCTTTCATCCCTTCTGTCCCGCATCCAGGCAAACTGATAAGAAAGCCCAGGTGCTGCCGCCTTTGGTAGGTTCAAATCACACAAGTCCCTTCCCAAATGCAAGAACTTTCATCCTTGCTCCACAGCTTAACCCCAATAACAATGCATGCAAAGGCTCCATTTTGTGCTCTGTCACGCCATTTCTCAGACCTACTGAGTAGCTTCTTTGCTGTCCCCAGAAAGTATCATTATGGGAATAATAAATCTTTTCATGCCCCATTGGTGTCTGTGTGAGTTACCATCAGTCTTGACCTCCAAGTCAAATTTGAGGTAGGGATCCATCCTGCTCAGCAGAGTAGTCCCAGCAATTGACACTGAGCAGGATCCCTAGAGCATAACCACTACCAGAAAGGCTCATTCTTCTCTTGCTTTTGCTTGCTGACTCCACTGTGTGAGTTAACTTGTGCTTTGAACTAAGTGGCTTTGAGCTGCATTTGCTGAGTTCTACTAAGCCACACTTTTAGATGTAACTGACTTAAGTTGTAAGTTCTAATAATTGGCATTTAGGGACAGAGGTGGGAGATTAAGGTCTTTCTTAAAGGGGCCTTGGGTCGTGTGTCTTGTCCAGAACCTGTCTGTGTGTGTGGTTAAGATTAATGTTTTCTTTGTTCTGGCATAAGCTGACTGGTGCTAGTTTAGGAGAATGATTCTTATTCTGTGACTGATTGGTTGTACGTCTCAAATAGGCATTGGCCACTGCTTCATAAAGCAAGCAGGTGAAAAACTTAAACTCTTGCAAGGTATGGGCCCAGTAGGTGACTAGTCATAAAAGAGTGAATGAGCAGTTATAAGAGAGGAAAAAAAAAACTGTCATTGTAGACTATGACAGTTGGCTAATTAAGGACCTACAAAATATCACTGTTGCTGTCACTACTGCCTATGCCTCTGTCATCAAGAAAAATCCTGATCTTCAGTGTTATAAGGAAAAACACTACAGCACCGTTGTCCCTAAGCCAAGGGGTTGATTCAACCGTTGCCATGGGAGAGGCTCTCAACCCGATGTTAATGATTTGAGGCTTTCTAGAAGAAGAAATTTATAAATATGAGCAGTGTAGAGAGCAACACCCCAAAATAGTTCCAGGAAGGAAGAAGGGAGGGAGAAAGGGAGAGAGGGGTGGGGAGGGGAGGAGAGGGAAGGGAAAGAGAATGGAAAGAAGAAAGTGAAGATAGGAAGGGAGGAAGAAAAAGAATCTCAGACACAGTGTGCTCTGGACTAAATCATGCTCCACCAAAATTCATATGTTAAAGCCCTATCCACAACTTCTTTTAGGCCCTTTGGTTTCTGGAGGCACTATATTCCTAATCTACAAATTTTACTTAAGCCCATTTATTATGTTACATGCAAATTGGCTCACATTGAATGGGACCCTTTCCCATTCAAAAGGCTCTAGAATCTGGTCAAATTCCATTACAACAAGTACTCTCTTTGGTGCCTCCAAGAGCGCCAAATTCTTCATTGTGGGGGTTTTAACAACCTCCTTTCATGCCTCCTATGAATTTTCAGAACATCCATGATGGCCAAACATTATTCTTAGGATTTTGATGCATACAGCTGCCCTTCTCAACCCCCTGTTATATTAGAGTAAAAATGGCTTGTGGGATATTTGCTCTCCTGAGAACAGAGGCTCTCACAGGCCCTGGGGCTGTGAGGCCCTGTATCCACCATGCCTTAGATCTCAGGGGGAAGCAGCCTCCTGTGAGGTCAGCAGCTACTCAGGCCTCTTTGCTAGAAGATAGAGCCAACCCTGAGTTCTCTGGTACACCCACCTGAATGAGAGGGCTGCCTCTGTCCCATGTCAGATGTCACACTACTAGAGGAATCAGCCCACCTCTGCCTCCTTGGTTTCTGGAAAGTCCCAGACAATCATCACTGTGAACAATGATGAGAGTGCATACATTTCACATAATTGTTCCCATCACATTTGCTGGAGCTAGTAGAATGTTGCTTACTTTCCATCCTTTATCCAGGACTCGCTGAACTTCAGGCAGCCATCTTAGCACTGGATGCCCTGACTGACAATCTTCCCTCGCTGTGCATTTTTACAGACTCTTGGGCCATGTGAAATGATCTGGCTATCAGATTCAACCAGTGATAGCAGCAGTGAGTTATCCAGGGCTGTCTCTTTGTGATAAGAACTCTGGGCTGCTGGGCATGGTGGCTCATGTCTACAATCCCAGCATGTTGGAAGGCTGAGGCAGGAGGATCACTTGAGCCCAGGAGTTTGGGGTTGTAGTGAGCTAGGATTGCCACTGCACTCCAGCCTGAACAACAGAGCAAGACTCCATGTCTTAAAGAAAAAAAAGCACTCTGAGAATCTCTGACTTCACGGGTACTCAAAATATTAACCAGGGTCACGCATGCCTCTATTCCTACTAAAGCCTTAATACAAAGCCTCATCAAGACATTACATACTTAATTCTGAATCCTAGATATTATTGATAGTAACTAAGGCAACTATATCATATCTCAGAATACACAATACTGGGCCTCTTGTGCAAAGTAGTCAACAGAATTTTCACCTTCTTACTAGTCTCAGGTTGTTACCCTTGCAAAGCACTGTAATAGCTTACTTAAACAACTTCACATTCAATTAAATGAAAAATGGTAAATTTAAGTCATCAAACATTAGAAGCAAATTATAATAAAGAGTGACTCTATTTTCTGACATTTGTTTGTTGAGAGCTGTTAAGTCTCACCCTTCTCCCCTTCCCTTCTGCCCCATATCTGGGAAAGCTGACAAGGAAGCCCTGATGCTCCCTCCTTTGATCCCACTGTGAGGTTCAAACCACACAAGCCTCTTCCCTTGCATAGGATCTCTCAGCCCGGCCCCACCTCCTGACCAAAATGTTAATGAATACTCCTGTTTATTAATCTCCTTTCCCTGCTCTCTCCAGCTATTTTAAGTCCTGCTTTGGAGCTGCTCTGCTCTCCCTAGAAAGTTTCACTATGTGACAAAAAATATTTTCATACCCTCTTAGTGTGAGTGTGTGTGTCATCATCAGTCTCAAAATCTGAGCAAAACTGTGATTAAGGGTCCATCCTGCTTTTGAAGGATGGTCACAACAGATATACAGACAGGAAGGCAGATAGATAGATGACAGAGACTAATGTTGAAGCAAATCCACACCCCTTTAAAGATTATAAGGACATCCCTGTCTGAACTTTACAGCATTTGTTATAGAATTTAGGAAATACGATATACTAGAGTACTCTAAACCAGTGCCTCTCAATGCTAATGTGCCTAAGAATCACCTAGGGATCTTGTTAAAAAACTGTAGTTTTTAATTCAGGAAAGCTACGATGTAGACTAAGATTCTATGTCTGAGATTACAGCAGGTTTCCATACATTGATTAAGGGTACATCATAGGTATCTGATTCACAGCCTGACCAATAGCACATACATTGGCAAAGAAGTAACTTCTCCCAAAAAGTTGCAAATTGCAACCAAGGTAAAAAAGAAAAAGAAAAAAAAAAAGGTGGGGAGAAGGGAGGAGGAGTTGTTCGAATGGGTGCTGTGCACAAAATAACTCATGCACGCTCCGCTTGGAGAGTGAGAATTAACTTCTTCAGCTAAGTAATACCTTGGTGAACTAATTTATTTCCTCATGAAACTTCATTTTCCTCACTTACTGGCAGCTATCCTTTCAGAAACTGAAAGCCCATGCGTATTACTACTATCATTGAGAAAAACTAGAGCATAATATCCAGACTGTCCAATATGACAAAGCTTGTCTTTACTGTCATGCCACACAGCAAGCCAAGAAATAATGCCTGCAAGCTGGGAGCACAAATTTGTGGGCGATTGTTTTTGTGTCTGTCAGCTTTAGTCTCTTTTTCTTGGTGCTCTCTTCTTAAAAATTTCAGTTCCTATTTGCTTCAGCCTATGTTTTTTGTCAAACTTTTCAGTATCCCAAAGGCAGTAGGATCTTAATGAAAATGATCACAGATACAGGTATAGAATGGAATATCAGTATGGGATGTATTTTTATTTGTAACATTATAAGCAACACCATATAAACCATATTATTTTGCTGATGCTCACATAACTTTCTCTTCTACCGTTGTCTTACTAAACACATGCAACATGTGTGTTTTTGTTTCCATGTCTATTTTTATCCAACTTATCACATTATTTTTTCTGCCGTTGCCACCGTTGCTGTTTTCATTATTAATTTTTTAGGTTTCCCATTGGATCCACAGCAGGAACAAGTTGTCTATTCCTAGATCGAGCTTTTGCTGTCTGCTATGGACAGATTGGGAGTATAGAATTTCTAAGGAAGTTTCTTCATGTTTACTTTTACTGTACACCAGCTGATGAGGCTTTATTATAACAATTCCCTTGCTTGTTTTAAATCCTGTCATCCTGCACAGCTCGAATGCCTGTTGGACTACAGGACCTACACCAATTGTCACAAACTTGAAATTAGATGGTTTGTTTATGAAAGGCACTGAGTCGTTGATAATCTTTGAAACTGTTTCTAGCTATTTGTATTATTTATTCTGTTGGAGCTCTTCATATATCCATATTTTTAAGTGTATGTTTCTGGGATTGTTCTTAACATACAGATGATATTAAAAATATTACTTTGATTTACATCATTGACCTTCACTTTCTCATGTAACCATATTTTTCTCTGCTGCATGAGATTATGGCATATAAATCAGCCTTGTTTGATGACATAATTGTATGTGGAAATACTGGGATGCTTGTCATTTGAACTTGGCTAAGTGCCCATAATTCTATCACTTTAAAATTACATGCTTACTGAATGGTATTTGTTTTTCATATTATACCCATTATAAAGGATCCTTTTGATTCTTCTATCATTAAAGAGGAATATCTTTGTTGTAATGTTAACATCAGGGGGATGATGTCTCTTCAAAATCACATTTGAACTGGAGAATATTCATGTGCCTATCAATATTTCCTTAATAATACTATTTCCAGATCATTGGATCTACCATGTAGATGTTCTACAACATCTCCATGTTGTAGAATAAAAAGACCCTAGTCTAAGATTTTATTTTTGTTTAATATATTTTTATTCCTGGCATTTAATTTCTTTATTTTAAAAGTCTACCTAATGTTAAAACCTATCAGGAAAGTCAATGAAATCAGAGTACAGAGATGTAGCTTAAGAATAGATATTGGTTGCATAATGTTATTTTTCCATGCTGATGCCATAAATGATCATAAAGCTTTCCTTGCTACATGTCTTCAGAGAAGAGGCAATACAATAGAAGAATGTAAGAGAAAAATATTCTTTAAAGTAATGCCCTTCAAATAGTCCTCTTTTTTAATCAAAAGAGAAGAAATCTTTATATTTTTAAGGCAGAAAGAGAATTCACTATAGCAACTTTGACTTCTCCCCATAGACTATCTGTAGAAATATAGCAAATTGGTCTCATGGCTATGGTTTCAAAATGAGGCCTCAGCAATAAGAAAACCAGTTGGAAGTTTTGAGTGTCCTCTCTTCCAGTATCTAACAATTGGAAAGTTCCAATACAGACCAACATAACCAAGATATTAGCTGAATTAGTAGCAACCTCTGAATAGGAAAACACAGTTTAGCCTCCTATCTCTCATCTAATGCTGAATACATCCAGGAACCGAGAGTCAATCTCATTTTCCCCACCCAGGTAAAGCAAAAAAAAAAAAAAAAAAAACGAAGTCCCTCCTGCTGAGATAATTCCTGCCTTGAGTGCTTTTCACAGGAAAACAACAATTGCAAGCATTCCCAGTGCGTGGGCTCAGGCCATCCAGTCAAAAACAGAGATAAAATGGTAAAGAGCTAGTCAATACATCTTGTCAATCAATGAATATTGATCTGTCCTTATATTCTGAGTGTAGAAAGATTGCCAAGGATATGTCAGTTTTCCAGCAATTAGAAAAAAAAATCATTACTTTTCCCTTTGTGTCTTAGGAAAATATAAGTGGGTCAAAATATTGGAAAAATTTTTCTTCTTACTTCATTAAAGAAGAGATATCAGTGGAGAAAGAGAATGGTTCACCCCAACAATACTCTTTTCTCTAAATCTAAAAGTATTAATACAATTCAAAGATTGTTTTTCATTGAATCTTGTTCCTACAGAGTTTCATTTGCTCAAATATGCATAAGATGCTATTCTGGGTGGTGCTAGGGCTTCAGATCAGGAAAATCTAAAGGCCATGATATTAGAAATTATCTAATACAATCACTTAATTTAAAATATAAAAAACCAGGCCACCAACCACTAATTGAGTGATTTTTCTACTCCATTTGTTTTAAATGTTATTTTTCTGAAAACATGGCAACTTTTGGGGCTGTGGACTTATCATCTTAATTCTGCAAAATCTCGACAGCAGTCCATAGCAGCTCAAAGTAGACTAATTACGTTGATGTAAGACTGACATGAACCAGTTTTCCAGATAGAATTATCACTCTGGTGATGTCATTGCTGCTGGTTCTTGGAGCACACTTTGAGTACTAGCAAGACTTTAAAGCTCAAATAAAGGCATTGATCTTTCACAAGAAGAGGGAAATTATGAGATGAAGGAAGAGGGAAAAGATGGGTACAGATAAAATCTAGACCACAGATTTGATGAAGAGAAGATGGAGAATTTTCAGTTGTGGTATTTGTCTTCAAATTTGTCAATGTATGCTTTGCAAAACTACTTGTGAGAAGACAAAGTAGAGAGGGTAGATTTAAGATTGAGGCGAGTCAGAAAGTTAGTAGATAAGAAATAGTATATTGTCTAGATAGAGTAAGATTCCATTTGCAGTTGGTCACTAATTTTCACTACAGTCAGTCAGCCTCAATTGTTTGATTTGCTGCATCAGTTTTTCTTTTCTTTTTCCTTTTATTTCAGCATATTACTGAAGTACATATATATTTAGGTTACGTGTGTTGCCTTTGCCCTGCCCGAGTCAGAGCTTCAATTGTGTCCATCTCTCAGATGGTGCACATCATATCCATTAGCTGTGTATACACCCATCCCTCCCCACCACTTGCCTGAAACCTGATGAATGTTATTACTATATGTGCACATAAGTGTTGATCAGTTAATACCAATTTGATGGTGAGTATACGTGGTGCTTGCTTTTCCATTCTTATGATACTTCACTTGGTAGATGGGCTCCAGTTCTATCCAGGATAATATAAGAGGTGCTAGAACACCATTGTTTTTTGTGGCTGAGTAGAACTCCATGGTATACATATACCATGGTATACATATACCAGTTTTCTGATGATTCCCTTTAGGAATGGAGAAGGAGATGATTAGTTTAAATGAAGGCTGAGTTTTTCCAAGTGTGGATGATACAGAAAAAAATAGGATAGTGAGGGGATAGTGTTAGGAAAAAGAATGAATAACAATAATGAACCACAGAATCCAAGTTGCAAAAAGAAGCAAATGAAGACAAGTGAACTACAGGGTTCTCACGAAGTCAAAAATTGAGGGAGTGGAAACACTATATAGCAACAGTGCAGTAAGAATAAGAGATTTGAAGCAAAGACCATATGTTTTACTTTGTTCATTTATCTATTGTTTAAGGCATAGTGCCAATATTTAGAAGATATTTTTTTATATTTTGCATTTCAACTAAGTATTAAAAATGCATTTAAATAAAAATCTTAATTGCTGGAAATCCTGAATTACATCTATTAATATATTGTTATTATAGCTAAATAGTAGATGGGCCCTAATTACTGCTACTAGCCATACTGCTACCAGTACTAAAATGAGCCAATTTATGATAATATGCTATTATAGTGTATTAGTGCTCTTCAAAGAAACAGAATCAATAGAAAATATATAAATATATAGAAAGATGGTTATTATGAGGGATTAGCTCACAAGATTACAGAGGCTGATACGCCCCACAATCTGACACTTGCAAGGTGGAGGCTCAAGAAAGTTGGTGGTGTAATTCCAGCCCTAGCCCAAAGACATGAGAATAAAGTAAGTCAATAGTGTAAGGCCTAGTCCAAGTCTGGAGGTCCAAGAATCAGGATCACCAATGCCCAGGACAGGATAAGATGGTCCCAACCAAAGCAGAGAGCACATTTACCCTTCCTCTACCTTTGGTTCTATTCAGGCAGTGGATGGATTGGATAATGCCCACCTGTGAGCACGATGTGCTCCACACAGTCTACTGATTCAAATACTAATCTCTTCTAGAAATGTCCTTAGAGACACACCCAGAAATAATGCTTTACCACCTATCTGGGCATTCCTTAAGCCAGTCAAGTTGACATACAAAAATAGCCATCACATATAGTAATAACTAATAATTTATAAGTATTTATAAGTATCTGGTTTGGGGATTTCTGACTCTTTGAACAGATCATCTTATTTCATCTTATATATTCATTAATAAACAAATGTTTATCAAAGGGGTAATATATTTCAGATATGGTTGTTGGCGCTAGCATTATTCCTTCATTTTAGTTTCATATGAAAACAGAAACCCAGAGAAATTTAACTTTTGATTCAAAGTACACACTTACCATGCCATACTGCAGCCACCTGAGGGAACAAGTGTTCCTCAGGGTATTGATGGAATTTCTATAGCTCATGTAGTTCAGGCATTTATATATTTTATGGTCTTTATTCTTTAAAAAAATTATTCGAGCATTTCTATGTATACCTTATTTTGCTTTGTATCATAGATAATGTATCAACATTAAGAAAATCTAAATAAAATAATAAAATGGTCTTCTTCCTTTGTAATAGCCCTTCAGCAACATATAACAGTCTTTACAATATGTGCTCATAGTCCGGTTTTTCCTGACTATGTCCTTAGTGTAGAGTTCTCCTTCATAGACTCTGTGGTGAAGAAAAGCAACATAAACCTAAATCAATTCCTTTGGATTACAAACATGCTACAGGAGTAAAATTCTGGTTAAAAAATTTTGACCAAATAGATCTGAGCAAAAGTGATAATATTATTCTATGATGATATATTAATAATCACAGAATTTTGTTGCCATGTTATTTACAATGACAAAAAATACTGTAGTATTCATTAACAATGATTAATAAACTTTCAGTTATAAGATAGATAAGTAAGTTCTCTGAATTTAACATGCAGCATAGGTGGTGATAGATGTGTTAATTAATTTGATTGTGGTAGTCATTACACAATTTGTATGTATATAAAATCATCACATTGTATACCTTGAATATATAGAATATTTATTTGTCAATTAAATATTTTAAAAGAACTCAATGATCAGTAGCTATTAGCATTGACTTTGTTATATTAAAATAATGCCTGATGAATTAATCACAGAATTACAATATTAAAAATCCATTTTTGATTACTTTGTCAGCTAACACAATCCTGGGTATAGAAAGATGCTGAATTAGGACTAAATTTTTTTATTCCCCAATTCAGAAACCAAGAATTGGCAGCTATTTATGAAAACTGTGGAACACAAGGTAGAAGGGGGAAAAAACAAAGTAGATATTAATAATGTCCTTGAATATCTTTGTTTTATAAATCCTCAATTTCACCACCATCTTTTATTTATAGAATGCTAAATTTTCATACCTTTCAAAATGTCATTTTAATTAACATTACTAACATTATTTTTCTACTCAACACAAAGAACTATTTTCCTAATTCTAGTGTTCGAACCCATAAAGACCACTAATTAACTACCCTACAGCCTTCTCTCTTTCAAAATCTATAATTCCTCTTACTTCTATCCTTTTCTCCAATTCCTATTATATAAGTGCATTTAATTAATTTCATGCCATTCCTTTGATTCCTTTCCAAGTCCTTTCCAGTTATCATTATTGGTTGTGTCCCAGACTGGATGCTGAACAATGAAAAAGAATGCCCTTGATGCAGAGAATCAAAGGATGGTTTCAAGAAGCAAATTTGATTTAATTATTGAAAGATAAAAGCTTCTCTAAACTACAAATATCCTCATCTCCATCTGTCATTTCTGCCACAGTGTTTCCAGCTCCACAGTTTTGATATTCAAAGAATCTTTATTTTTGTATGTATTTATCCACTTACACATTACTCAGAGCAGATAGAAAAAACTTCCTGTATATCTAGCACTGTCTTACTTCTGGGGTCACAAAGAAGTAACTGAAGTGGTTCTTTTTTTTTAAATTTTTTTTTATTTTGAGACAGAGTCTCACTTTGTTGCCCAGGCTAGAGTGAGTGCCATGGCATCAGCCTGGCTCACAGTAACCTCAATCTCCGGGCTCAAGCAATCCTGCTGCCTCAGCCTCCCGAGTAGCTGGTGACTACAAGCATGTGCCACCATGCCCGGCTAATTTTTTGTATATATATTTTTAATTGGTCAATTAATTTCTTTCTATTTTTAGTAGAGATGGGGGTCTCACTCAGGTTGGTTTCAAACTCCTGACCTCGAGCAACCCGCCAGCCTTGGCCTCCCAGAGTGCTAGCATTACAGGCGTCAGCCACCGGGCCGGCTGTAAAGTGGTTCTTGACATTGAGAGACTTAGAATTCACTAGACGGGAAAATGGGTAAAAAACTCTTTTGTTTGATGACGTTAGCTTATATGTTTCCCATCTTCAATCCCCAAGGGAGTTAACATTTTTTTCTAATTGAAAATGCTCAATGAAAAATAAAGTGGGGCATAAATAAACACCAATAAGAAAAAACAATACTCTCAAAAAGAGTTCAGACTGAATCCGTAAAAGTGCTTTCTGAACCTCTCTTATAGGGTAGTTTGAAGTAATATTAGTATTCTATTGATAACATATTTGTTGTCCTATTAGATTTGATTTTATGGCTATTTAAAACAATTTACCCCTTTAATAAACTCTCCTAATCAAGTGAAATATTCATCTCTATTATTTAGCATAGTATTTACGGTAAATAGGTTCATTACATAAACTTTGATAATCTTGTAATATATAAAACTATAATTATTGTTTTTCTTTATTATTTTCTTTTTGAATTATGAATATGGTGAAAAAAACATTGTGATTTATATGTTTGCCAAAGTTTTAGTAATTAAAATATCTGGGTATGTTTTTAAAAATAAGTAATTTTACTTTTATTCTGACCATAAGATAAAATTTTCTAAATAAAAATAATAGAGAAACTTAAACATAATATAAATTTAAATCCATAACCTCACCATCATAAAACTAAATTATTGGCCTATTTGCATTTTTAATTCAAGAAAGTTCATAAATATACCTATATGCTCCCTTTTAAATATAAATGTGAACATACTCTGAACACTTTTTTATGGATTTTTTTTTTTTTTTTTTTTTTTTTTTTTGAGACAGAGTCTCACTTTGTTGTCCAGGCTAGAGTGAGTGCCGTGGCGTCAGGCTAGCTCACAGCAACCTCAAACTCCTGGGCTTGAGTGATCCTTCTGCCTCAGCCTCCCGAGTAGCTGGGACTACAGGCATGCGCCACCATGCCCGGCTAATTTTTTTTATATATATATCAGTTGGCCAATTAATTTCTTTCTATTTATAGTAGAGACGGGGTCTCGCTCTTGCTCAGGTTGGTTTTGAACTCCTGACCTCGAGCAATCCGCCCGCCTCGGCCTCCCAAGAGCTAGGATTACAGGCGTGAGCCACAGCGCCCGGCCTGAACACTTTTTGATTAAGATGATTTGTTCATTAAACAGTATATAATTGATATATTTTCATTAATAATGAAATATCAATAATAAAAATAAAGGTTTGTTATATAATATTCAATTATAATATTTCTAATATACCATTTATTAAATAATTATGTAATTTATTTAACCAATCTTCAATTGATAGGCAACTATTTCATTTTTGGAGGTGTCCCACTTTTCAATAACACTGTGATAAATACTTTCCTTGGGGGCAAGTCCTAATTATAAAATTGCTTTTGAAATCATTATATGCATATTGCTAAATTGTTCTCTTAATTATACCAATTTATAGTTCTAGCTGCAGGTTCTTGATTGTTCTTGTGTCTGACTGGTTAAGTATTTATGGATAAATACTTAGAGGCATAGGTAGATATAGGTACATACACTGGGTGACTACTTATATGAAAGAGTTTCTATATGAGTTATAAAATCTTCTAGCACAATATTTAATGGGTAAAATTTTTTTCTTTCTTGGCTGGAAGTATAAAATCTACATTAGGCAATAGAATAAAATGCATAAGGTACATGAAGTTATATAAAAAAAGAAGTGTTTTGCTTTCAAAAACTCATGCCATACTATTGATCTGAAATTTTAAAAATTAAGTAGAAATATATGAATTCCAAAGTCAGAATTATTTTCTTGTTTTTTTTCTATCAAATTACATTCAATAACTGTGTGATTTGTCTTTCAGTAGCTCCAATTAAAAAAAATCCATTTGTTTTTCCACAAGGAAAAAGGAGGTTAATGTATCCATCATAAGTTTGTTGCTGTTTGATCTAAAATATAGACAGTATTTCAAATCCTTTTTAACTCATATATTTCCTATCAGTTTATTCATGGCTGCAAGAACATGTAGAAAGTTAGAAACAGAAGGTCCTGGTATACAAAAACAAATTCATTAAACTCGCTACTTCAGTGTAAGTACTGTTGTTAGGGCAACTAAACTTCTAAAAAATTCATGAAAGAAAAGGATATCACCTCAAGAAATGATTTAAGTAGTCATAGCAACTACTATTTTAAAACCAAGTATTGGTGCCCAATATTTCCATTCTTCCTCCTGACTTAAGATTTGTAAAATATTGTTGTCCTCTTTCTATGTATTCTATTTATCACAAAAATAAAATTTCGGATGTGCAAAGCTGTCTCCGGTAGTTTTCTCTGGCAGTAGATAGGTATCAGCAAACATGAGGATGGTGTTGATTGTATTATTGCCTCACAGATTTTGCAACCATTATCTTTAATATCTATCTGAACCTGAAAAGCTGCTTTGGAAACACAGGCAACAACAACAGAAATGATAAAATATCTTTGAGCAGCTAAAGAAGTTTAATAGTCAACTCCTGGGTTTTTTTGCAGCCACATTCCAGTAAAAAGAATTTGATTGTTTGCTTTTCTGAAATTTTTGTTCTCCTCTTATTTTTTCCTCTTTTAATTTTTTCCAGTTTTGCCTGCATTACAATATATTAGGTCTTTTTGGGATTTTTTATTCTTAATCCTGAAATAATAGCTATCTGTTAGTTGCACACTGTATTCTCTCTAGGGAAATCTTAGTCCCATCCAATACCTCTGACTCATTACACCACTTTGATATATGAGGTCCAAAACTGAAGACATAACTCAATGCTCTAAAGCTGCAGTCCCCATCCCCTGGGCCATGGACGGGTACTGGTTGGTGGCCTGGTAGGAACACAGCAAGAAATGAGTGGCCACCAAGCAAGGGAAGCTTCATCAGTATTTATAGCTACTCCCCAT
This sequence comes from Microcebus murinus, assembly GCF_040939455.1. Taxonomy (NCBI): domain Eukaryota; kingdom Metazoa; phylum Chordata; class Mammalia; order Primates; family Cheirogaleidae; genus Microcebus; species Microcebus murinus. The sequence continues at coordinate 105,016,642 of NC_134106.1, forward strand.
AGATGGCATCACTGCATAAGCTCCGCCTCCTGTCAGATCAGCAGCGACATTAGATTGTCACAGGAGTGCAAACCCTTACTGTAAACTGCGCATTTGAGAGATCTAAGTTGCACGCCCCTTGTGAGAATCTAATGCCTGGTGGTCTGAGGTGGAGCTGAGGCGGTGATGCTAGCGCTGGGGAGAGACTGCAAATAGAGATTCTCATTAGCAGAGAGGTTTGACTGCAGAATAAATGCAATGTGCTTGAATCATTTCAAAACCATCCCCGTCCCCCTGGTCTCTGGAAAAATTGTCTTCCATGAAACTGGTCCCTGGTGCCAAAAGGTTGGGGACCACTGATCTAAAGTGAAAATTTTCTTGCAAGAGGTTAAAACAAAGTTAAAATACATTTTTTGATTTCTTTTTCTCTGGACTCTTGGCATTTTCTTTAGCTAGCATTTCACTTGTTTTCTCTCCTGAAACACTGTATCTTTTAATCTTGAGTCTCCCTCATCCCTGATAGGACCATGACGAACAAGGTAAGTTCTTGGAGATAAAAAGATGTAAAGTAGATAAATAAGTATAAATCTTCTATGCCTTCTAAAGAAGGGCTTTTCCCACGACGCTCTTTCCAAAGATTTGTCTTTCTACATATTTTGTAAGTGTAACAGGGTGGATAACGGGTGCATTTCATACAGGTGCAGATTCCCTTCCTCTTCTATAGCCCCCTAGTTTTTGCAGGGAAGTACAATTTAAGTATTGAAAAGAGAAGTGCACGTCTAGATGTTTTATTGGGACTCAGCAAAGTTTTGGGGCATGGACTAGACATCACATTTGTTAGAAAATCACTGAATGACAATGTCAAAGGTGGACAACTGATTTGCAGTGCTCGCTCACATGCTAACAGAGGGTCCTAGGCATTGGCTCGATTTCGTTCCAGAGCGTTTCCTGGCAGTGAAATAAACTGCAATAGGCTCAGTCCACAGTGCAGAGCTGTCTCCTGTCCTCTCAGTGTGGTCCCCTAAGTCTAAATTCTCCATGTTGGGTGCATGCAATTAACTCATTTGGGGCTCCGACAACTACTCTCTATTAAACTCTTTTTCTTTACTTCCCCAGGCAAAGTTATGCTCTCTAGTCTTCCCTGGGGTTATGCTAGTCTGGATCTTTCTCTACATGAATTCAGGAGTTTGTTGTGGCATGAATTTCATTCTCTACTTCTTTCGGGGCTTTGCCTTTGTACTTTTCGGGCCTCTTTTTTGTTAACTCCAAGTCTAAATGCTACAAACCAATTATTTGGATTTCAAATGTCTGTGTCTGTAGAGGAATTCAAGCGCCTATTATGGAAGTATCCTCATTCTTCAAGAAGTATGCCTCTATCTGACTCAGGGAATGGTCACTGACAGAGAAATAAGAAAAAGAATAAGCATAATAATTTAAAATATTATCTGTAAATTGTTGCCAAGGTGATGGAGTCAAGAAGCCTGACTCTTTGGTAAATGGAATGGAATATCTTGGTAAAGGTAAATGGAATCCTTGCAACTGAGTTAGTCTAGCTCAATTCACTGAGACAGGGAACCACTAAGGTCAAAAACCTGGAGGTATGTTTACTTAAACCCTTGTTTCTCAGGATATCAATGCTATTTTCAAGTAAAATAAAACAAGAAGGGAGACTGTTGTTCTACAAATGAACATCTGAGAAATGCAATGGCAAACAAGCCTTTACAGATTCCAATATGTAAAGATAATTAAGATTTTAATACACTTACATTTTTGTTAATCAGAGCAAGTAATAATATTCTTTGATCAATGCACTTAAAGGGCACCATTTTAATAAGTTACTGTTGTTAAGGTGGGTATATAGCAAACAGTAATGAATGATTATCTATTGTTCTTGTTTTTTATTATCTCCTGTTATTAATCCTTTTTTTCTACCAGAGAACTTTGTCCATCTTTTCTCACTTCCCTTCAGTGTATTCACCCCTATTATTTTCCATACTTTTTTAAAAAATAAACTTTGATTTTGGAACATTTTAAGATTTATAGAAGGTTTCAAAGGTAGCACAGAAAGTTCCCCTATGCCCTTGTCCCAGCTTCCCCTGATGTGAACATCTTACCGTACATTACTATTAATTCCTTGTACTCCTAAATAGCTGCTGCCTCTTTTTCAGGCATTAATTCGTAGCCCAGATCATTCGAATGCTGGTATTTCATTGAACCAGGATACTTCTTTGTGAATAAGCAACAAGTGGGCTCTATAAATGCAACATTATACACACAGAAATTACCATCGGATTTTGCTCAGGTCAATGCAGCCCTAGCAGAATTCTATTGCCTCTGGCAGCACCAGAGAACTTCTGGTTTATTTCTAAAAGCAAAGCTGATCCTATTGAAAAGAAAAAAAAATAATAATAATACACTTACATGCAATGTAAATCTCTTTTTATATTAGATATTTAATCAATAGAATTTCTCAAATGTATGTTTCCAAAACACATTATTGTTTAGGGTTCATACATCTACTCTAACCACCACTTACTTCCTGCTTAGGTTGAAGAAAAATTTAGATGTTATATATCACATAACAGTTGTCACTTGGAAACATGTTGCTATGAACTAACAAATAAAGGACAGTTTCCAGATCTCTTCTCTATGCACCTCCTTCCCAGGAACATGTATTCAGAATCTCCTGGTCATTTCACAGAGATGTGAAATCCCTGCTCTCTCTTAATCACTCTACATACCCCACCGCTAATTACTTAATACTTACGTAGGAAAAAAATTACATACCATATAGTGATAAAATTACGATGATTAATTTCAATTTCTACGTAATCTGAAAAAATTACAAGAAAAATACATAAACAGATGGATGAGTTTAATTTTTCTGCCTTGATACACTAACCCAAAATCTATAAGTTTGTATATAATAAACACAAACTGAATAACTTATACAAATATTCCATTCTCATTCTCCACCCTCATAAGGCAATGATTCTTCTGTGTTCAGTATGTGTCCTTCATTTCTATGCATTGTTTTAAAATGGATATGTTTGCATATATCATATATATGTCTATATATACATAATATCATAATTGAAGAAATGCGAAAGTGCTTTCCCATATGAAGAGTTGCTATATTCCGTCAACTTCATGGATATTTGGCACTATGAACCTTTCTAATTTTGCTAATATAATAGGAATTAAGTAACATTGCTTTTTTAAATTTTTATTTCTATGATTACAAATTATTTGAACCATATCTTAACATACTTGTAGGCTTTTTATATTTCCTCTTTTGCAAATTGCCTATTCATAACCTTTTCTATTTGTGTATGAAGACTGATGTGTTTTTACATTTTATTTAAAGGAATAAACTATAGATTCTAGATATTAATCATTTCTTGGCTTGAAACATTGCAAATATCTTTTCCCATTCTGTAATCTACCTGTTACCAGTCTACTGCATCCTTTACTTGGCAAAAATAATTATATGAAATAGAATTTAAATCTTATTTTTTTGCTTTATGGTTTCTGATGGTGAATTTTAAAAATATTTCCACACCTACATCACAAAGATACTCTGTAACATTTCTTTTATTAACTGTGCATTTTATACTTCAAAATTTTTTTTTTTTGAGACAGAGTCTCGCTTTGTTGCCCAGGCTAGAGTGAGTGCCGTGGCGTCAGCCTAGCTCACAGCAACCTCAAACTCCTGGGCTCAAGCAATCCTCCTGCCTCAGCCTCCCAAGTAGCTGGGACTACAGGCATTCGCCACCATGCCCGGCTAATTTTTTGTATATATATTAGTTGGCCAATTAATTTCCTTCTATTTTATAGTAGAGACGGGGTCTCGCTCTTGCTCAGGCTGGTTTCGAACTCCTGACCTCGAGCAATCCGCCCACCTCGGCCTCCCAGAGAGCTAGGATTACAGGTGTGAGCCACCGCGCCCGGCCTAAACACAAAATTTTGAAGTATAGGCCGGGCGCGGTGGCTCACGCCTGTAATCCTAGCTCTCTGGGAGGCCGAGGCGGGCGGATTGCTCGAGGTCAGGAGTTCGAAACCAGTCTTAGCAAGAGCGAGACCCCGTCTCTACTATAAATAGAAAGAAATTAATTGGCCAACTGATATGTATATAAAAAATTAGCCGGGCATGGTGGCGCATGCCTGTAGTCCCAGCTACTCGGGAGGCTGAGGCAGAAGGATCACTCAAGCCCAGGAGTTTGAGGTTGCTGTGAGCTAGGCTGATGCCACGGCACTCACTCTAGCCTGGACAACAAAGCGAGACTCTGTCTCAAAAAAAAAAAAAAAAAAATTGTGTTTAATTCATTCTAGTTTCTACCTTTGTGTGAGATATTATGTAGCGATTAAAAATGTAATATAATATTTTTGCATTTACTTGACACTGAGATTCTATTATAAAGTGGTATTTTTCTCAACATCTTTTTCAATTTATTTACAGCCTTGGGACAGTATAGTGTACATAGTATATTTCAAACACAGAGAAAATCAGTTTATAAAATCCCCTTCTTCCATATGATAAAATGATTTTCACTAATTAATATACTAATCAAGATCAATACTTATTATCTTAATTCATTCATTAGTAAACAATTAATAATTTAAAAAATAAGTCCCTGTTTTAAATATATTATTCAAATTTTATAAAATATTTTATGAATGAACTAAATTTGAATTATCAAACAAAAATACTGCACCTTACATTTTGTACTGTTTCTCTGAGGTAAAATTGAAACACAAATAAAAACTCCAAGTGGTCATTGGATAAAGGAAGTGATCTTGTTCCTTTGTCATTACATTCACTGTGATATCACTGTTAATTTTGAAGCTGCTGTTTAATCACAGGTCTATGCAGTAGCACTAGGACTGAAGACAAGAACTGTACCAAAAGCAAGCACGAGCCATTCCAATTTTACATAGTTTTCAAATAAATGTGTGTATCTGGACTCAAGTGTGTCAGGAGCCATATAACTGGAGTTTCTCTGAATTAACTTTCATGGATTGCCCATGCTGATTGAAGAATAATAAAACAGAGGCTAATTTGATCTTTACATGTATATCAACATCCATAATAACAACAGAAATTGTTTAGCTCTCAGACCAAGAAAATATTTTTTAGAAGAAAATTATCACTGATATTATTTAGAATTGCTGGTGCATGGAGATAATAAAAAGCAAGACAACTTTCAGAGAGTTTCGTTGTACTTTAGGAATTCCAGACAATGCATCTACATGTTGCCAACCCTTGTAATCCATACCCCCTGCCATGCCTTTTCCACAGCCGTGTTTGAGATCACTATCTAAGGCTCCAATTCCAGGCCACAGTATTTTGTTTGTGTTTATATTTTCTCTGAGTTGAACAATATGTCTATTGTGGAAGTTTTTGACCAGCAATAATTTCTATCCGTGACTCCAATAAGAATCTTCCTGCTTCAGGGGATTGTGACATCAGATGATCTGTACATTTGGAAAGACACAGGAAAAGTGAATGCCTCCATTCATCGCCATCAGGACAGTTGCAATGTACACCCCAAAATAGAAGTGTCCTTTTGATTTGTGATGATGGTACTGCCTATCCTTGCTGCCAAATAAGTTGAAGTGTCACCTAGAACTTGGTGGGAATTTACAAGCTAAAAAAAGCCATAGCTCATCTGGGTTGGCTTGGACATGAACAAGCAAGGGGACCCCTGTCTAATGGAATGATTAGAAGTTTTAAAATGCTGTTTTAATTCAATCAATTAAAAGCATAAACAGCATGGGTTTGATTGAATCAATTTAAAGAATTACACAGTAGTCAGTGTGCTTGTCAGCAGGAGTTGAAAAATTCATGTATCACCTACACACAGCTTGAATTCTGTGTCCTTCAATTAGATACAACAAACAGTCTTTTACCGCATTACAGAAAGGTGACTTCTTTTGCAGAATAGAACATTGCTACATGAGAGGTATATGCTGTTAGCTACTACTAACACATCTGGCATCCAGTCTGAAATATTTAACAAGTATAATATAGTGGTTAATGAAAATGTTGTGTCTTCTATAATATTCCAAGTTTGAGCCTAAGTAAGGAAATATACTTTTCCTACCCTTTACTAAAAGAAAAAATTGAATTTTATCAAAACATAGTCTTAAAGTATAACATGAAATGATAGGTGTACTAAAGAGAATTATGGTTTAAATAATAGTGAAATTATTGAGGTAATTATGCATACTATAGCAAGAAGTTACAAAAATGGAGTTATAGCTGCAATCAGGTGAAGCTAATGGAAACAGTGATATACTTTAAGTTGATTAAAAAAGTTAATAAAATCTCCAAATTTCTAATTGTGCTCCCTTTCTAAAATTCCTAGAGTCTGACTATAATAAAATTGTTTTGAGGGAAAGAGATTTTCTATACAATTTCCACTACTGTAATAGACCCAAGAAAATCATATATTGTGGGAAAGCAGGTAAATCAATATGCATATATCATTAAGTAAAAAATAAAATAAAATAGATCTCACCAACCCGAGCATTTTCATTTTGCCAGTATGAAACTTATACATTTTGATTCCTAAAATTTAAGAGACTGTGTTCCCTTTACCATATCTGGCTTAAAGAGCTTTGGAATTTAGATATAAATAAATTAATGTTGGATTCTTCTCTCCGTTTATTATCTAAAGTGGCATTTTTCTGGTCTTCCCTTTCACATCTATTCAGATTATATATGGGAACTGTGATCTCATGGGCTGAATTGCCATGGGAGGAGACTGACTTAGAGTATGTGTCTGGCAAATGTTAGTCAGAATTAGTATCTTCCAGTCTAAATTAATCTAGGATCATTAATTTGATTATTGTAAATCCACAACAATTTATTTCAAACTGCTATGGGCTATATATATTTACTCCAAACTTTAAAGGGCTTTCTTTACAATTTAGAAATTTTAGATTTTAAAAAGAATAGTGTGTGTCCGTGTGAACTATAATTCCTAGCTTAAGGCACAGGAAGGGAGTAAAATCTAGTAATCAAACGTACTGATACTTCTATAAGGAAACATATTAATAGTCACACTACTTTAAATAAATAAATTCAGTTTTTGTCACCATATAAGTTAAAAATATATATGTATATATTTTAATTTTGAAAGCTTTTTGGATTCTAGAGATGTTGATGATCTATACTCATGACAACTCTTTTTTTTTTTTTTTTTTGAGACAGAGTCTTGCTTTGTTGCCCAGGCTAGAGTGAGTGCCATGGCGTCAGCCTAGCTCACAGCAACCTCACACTCCTGGGCTCAAGCAATCCTCCTGCCTCAGCCTCCCGAGTAGCTGGGACTACAGGCATGCGCCACCATGTCCGGCTAATTTTTTCTATATATATTAGTTGGCCAATTAATTTCTTTCTATTTATAGTAGAGATGGGGTCTCACTCTTGCTCAGGCTGGTTTTGAACTCCTGAACTTGAGCAATCTGCCCATCTCGGCCCCCCAGAGTGCTAGGATTACAGGTGTGAGCCACTGCGCCCGGCCATGACAACTCTTTAAGTTACAGCTATTTTATACCTATTTGTAAGATGGAAAAATAGGCATGGGCAGGTGGGAGGCTAAATAACTTACCAAAGGTCACAAAACTAGAATGTAATGGAACCAGGATTCAAGTCCAAGATAACTGGCTCAAAAGCCTACGTGCTTATATTCCTCCTCTATCTTTCCTTCTCCCGTTGTGGTAAATAAGTATTCTGAAGAGTTCTGTTTCGTATTCAAGAGTTTCTATATTCATCAAACCTCAGGGTTTTCTTACCTCAAGATGAGCTAATGCTTCACAAGATAAGAAAGAAACAGTCAGCAGTTGTGCCACATGCCCCAGAACAGAGCTTGTCCTGAGGGTGTTCTTGGTGCACATAGTTTAAAGGGTTTTTCATACTGATCTGTAGCCTTTGCCTCCCAAATACACTATACCTCAACTGCAATCAATTGCTACTTATAGATTAAATGTGCTATTTGTGCCAGAAATTAGTGTCATATTTCAAAACAAAGATGCTAGGTTAATGTGTTCATGCCTCATGTAAATGAGCAGCACTTTGCTGGCTTGGACCTGGGTGAGAAGACACAAACACAATAAAAAGGCATGTGTGAGCATGTGCCCATTAACAGTGACAGGTAGGTAGCTGAGCTCTGTAAATTCAACAGCTTTGACATATAAAACCGTTCACTTGTGTGACCTACTCACAAAGCAGCTGTAGGGTGCCGTGGCAAAGATAATCACTTGTAGATTAGAAACCTACACTTGCATATATTGATGGTGCTGACTCTTACTGTTTATTTGAGGTAAATAAAGGAAAATACTCCTGTAATAGTTCTAAGAAAGGGTGCCCAGTAATTTAGAAGTGCTTCACATCTCAGCACTTGGGATACTTTCAATTATCTGATGCTGCAAACTGTATTTATATGTGATGAAGCCAGTGAAACAGTTTTATTTAAGCTAAATGCCACTCTTCCACTTGGAACAGCAAGAGGTGCCATCCAACACACAAGCATAAAAAATCATAAAACATCCACGCCTATTGAAGCACCCTAACCAAGTTATTTAAAACAAAGATCATTCATTGCTTATAGCTGAAAAGCTTAAATTTAAGTAATATTTTAATAACAAATTGGAATCATTAGTGAACACAACACACATTTCTGAAACATTCCACCATAAGCAGGCTTTCGTAAGGGAGAAAAGGTCTACAAGTGCCTTACTTAATTTTTTTTTAGTTTTCAATTTTTAATTATTATGGGTACATAATAGTTATATGTATTTATAGGGTACATGTGATGTTTTGATACAATGTGAATTAATCAAATCAGGGTAATTGGGGTATCCATCACCTCAGGCATGTATCATTTCTTTGTGTTAGGAACATTCCAATTCTACTCTTTTAGTTTTTCTGAAAACACATTTCTCAAAAGCACTATGACTTATGGTATTCTCTGGACTTTTTTTTTTTTTTGGTACAAACCTTCAACTTAAGATATTTTCCTTATGTAAATGTGTCTTATCTATACAGTGGGTGAGAAGAATCTGTAAATGTTTCAGTAAGGATCATGATCTCATGTTTATCCAAAATAGGGTAATTAAAATAATAATTTCAGTGCATAAAAATGATAATGTAGACTGTAACTTCTAATATTCGGTGTTAAACATTTTTCTGTAACTTCTATGCACAAATTTGGATATTTTTGACAAACTGAACAGTCATTGTTATGAATAAATTTTATCATTTGTGGAAATGCCTCACTTTGGCTTTCAAGCCACAATCCATTTTGTATTTCATGATTATTTCCACAAGATAACCTTATACCATTCAGTGCCTATTAAAAGAATAACAAAAAGTGACAGACATAATAGAGATAAGAACAAATCAGCAGTAAAACATTTGATTATCACTGGCAAGTATTTGAACCCTTGACTTTTTGTCTTTTCAGATTCACCAACGAGTTTTTTATACCTCATAAAAACAGCATATTTCTAATACGAAGAGCAAAACTAAATCAAGTCTTTTGCCATATAAAGGAAATTCAAAAGAGCATACATAATATTCAATCTACTCCAAGTTTTCCATGTTCTTCACTGTAAGAATTTTTCTAAAAATACTGAAGTCAAATCTGTTTAAATTACAGATAAACAGTTTTTCTCCACCCTAAATATGTCATACTCCCTCTATTCTGTTATCATACATCTTTGAACATGTTTTTTATGCTATATATGATATATTAAATGGATTTCACCTGTTTACTTTTCTGCCTCCTCTATTAAAAAATCAGCCTCTGTACATGTCTTGATTGACCTGGGAGAGATGTTTTATGCATTTTCTTTCATCATTTATCGTAAATTGATTATAACCGTATATATTTGTGGGATACAAAGTAATGTTATGACTTATGAATAAAATGCAGAATAATTAAATGAAATGAATTAATATATCCTTCACCTCAAATACTTACCATTTTTGTGGTGAGGCGATTTGAAATCTACTCTTAGAAATTTTGAAATATACATTACACTATTATTAACTATATTCACCATGCTGTGCAAAAGATCTCGAAAAAAACAAAACAAAACAAAACTCTTACTCTTCCTGTTTAGCTGGATCTTTCACCACCATCTTCTCATCCTGCTTACCCTTCCCAAGCCTCTGTAACCACCATTTCACTCTCTGCTTCTGTAAGTTTGATTGTTTTCCATTCTGGATATAAGTGAGATCGTGTTGTATTTGTCCTTCTGTGCCTGGCTTATTTCACTTAGCATAATGGTCTCCAATCCCATCCATGTTGTTGAAAATAACAGAATTTCTCTTTTTAATGCTGAATAGTATTCTATTGTGATATATATATATATATATATATAATTTTTTCTTTATTCCTGCAGTGATGGAGACTCAGGTTGATTCCATAACTTGGCTATTATCAATAGTGCTGCAATGAACATGGTAGTGCAAATGTCTCTTTGCCATACAGATTTCAAATCTTTTGGGTGAATACTCACAAGTGGGAATGCTGGATCATGTGGTGGTAATTCTATTTTGAGTTTTTGCGGAACTTCCATATAGTTGTCTCTAATGGTTGTATCTATTTATATTCCCACCAGGAGTGTACAAAGGTTCCCTTTTCTCAACATCCTTTCCAACACTTGTCAGCTACACTGACTATAAAAAAAAATTCAAATTAAAAAAGTCAGGAAGAAAAGAGAATATTATTAATGACCATGTAGGAATTAAAAGAAATATAAGAGAATATTATGAATGCATGTATGCCATCTAGGGAGATAACTTAGATGAAATGGACAAATTTCTAGAAAAACACAAATTACCAAAATTGACTCAAGAATAAATAAAAATCTTAAATCTCTAACAAAAGTAAACTGATTGAATTAGTAAGACAAAAAGAAAAAAGAAAAAACCTTCCTACAAAAGATAAAATTAAAAAACCCCAGAACCAGATGGCTTCATTGGTGAATTCTACCAAACATTCATGAAATAATTAATACCAATTCTTAAACTCTTCCAAAATTTGAAAGAGGAAGGAAGACAGTGTATCTAGTTCTGAGGCCACTTGTATGCTGAAAGCAAAACCAAAGATATTACAATAAAAGAAAATTGTAGACCAATATCCTTTATGATTATGGATTCAAAAATCCTGAATAATATACTGCCACACTGAATCCAGCAAGATAGAAAAAGAATTATGCATAGTAACCTAGTGAGATTCATCCCAAGAATGCAAGTTTGATTTAGCATTTGAAAATCAATTAATGTTAACATATTATATTAATAGAATAACAGTAAAATCACATTATCATCCTTATAGGTATAGAAAAACATTTTACAAAATCCAATACACTTTCATGATAAAAACACTTAACTAAGTAGGAATAGAATGTAATTTCATCAACCTGGTAAAAGACGTTCCTGAAAAACCTATAACTAAGATACTTAATGATGAAAGGCTAAATGTATTCTCTTTAATATAAGGAACAAAACAAGGATGCCTGTTATTATCATTTCTATTTAATATTTTATGGAAAGTTTAAGCAAGAACAACTAAGCAAAAATAAAAAAAGTCAATTCACATTGAAACAGAGGTAAAATTATCCCTATTTGCATATGGAATGTAGAATAAGGAATTCACTAAAAACCTATTAGAACTAATAAATAAATTTAGTACTATTCAAGGGTACAAGATCATATACAAAATTTAACTTTTTCAATAACCCAACATGAACAATCTAAACATAAATTTAAGAAATAAATTCCACTTATAATAACATAAAAATGAATCTGATATTTAGGAATAATATTAACAAAAGAAGTACATATCTGTACTCCAAAAACATTGTTGAAAGAAAGTAAAGCCCTAAATATAATAGATGAAATACACTTTTATGCTGATGGATCAGGAGACTTAATATTGTTAAGATGACATTATCAACTGTAGTGTCCTACAGATTCAATGCAATACCTATAAATAGTCCAGCTTCCACTTTCACATAAATTGAGAATATGATACTAAAACTTCTATGGGAAGACAAGAGATGCAGAATAGGTAAAATTAATCCTGTAAAAAAAAAATAAAAGAACAACAACAACAACAAAATTGGAGTACTCGATCCTTATCACAAAGAGACAGTAATCAAGACATTTCTAGACATCTATTATAGGTAGACATATAGATCAATGGAATAGAAATTCAAAAGGGAAAAATACTCTTTTCTACAAGTGAATATATACATGCAAAAAGAAAAAAAAAGTTGGATCCCTTCCTTTTACTATACACAAAAGTTAACTAAAAATTAATGACAGACCTAAAACGAAGAGCTAAATATGTAAAAATCTTAGAAGAAAACACAGGAGTAAATCTTCCTGACCTTGGAGTAAGGAAAGTCTTCTCAGTTATTTATTTATTTTTTTAATTGAGATGTCTCAATCTGTCACCCTGAGTAGAGTGCAATGGCATCATCATAACTCACTGCAAACTCCAACACCTGGGCTCAAGCAATCCTTCTGCCTCGGCCTCCAGAGTAGCTGGGACTATAGGCATGCACCACGATGCTTGGCTATTTTTTTCTATTTTTAGTAGGAATGGGGTCTCACTCTTGCTCAGGCTGATATGGAACTTCTGAGCTCAAGTGATCCTCCTGCCTAAGCCTCCAAGAATGCTAGGATTATAGGCATGAGCCACCATGCCCAGCCATCTTTCTCTGTTATGCAATCAAAAATATAAGCAACAAAAGAGGGAAATACATATATTAAGGTCTATCAAAATTAAAAAAAACACTTTTTTTACTGCCAATGATACAATCATGGGACAAAAAGACAACATACTAAATGAGAGAAAACATTTGAAAATCATACGTCTGAAAAAATACATAAAAGACTTTTTTGATCCAATAATAAAATGACAATAACTGAATTTTAAAAAATCGGCAAAGGGTCTGAATAAATTCATTCAATGAAGATATACAAATGGCCAGTAAGCACATGAACATATTCTCAATGTCATTAATCATTAGGGAAATGAAAATTAAAACCACAATGAGGTACTACTACTTTACACCCAAGCAGATAGTTAATTTTATTTTAGGAGACAATAACAAGTTTTGGATAGTATGTACAGAAATTGGAACCTTCACACACTGCTAGTGGGAAAACATTTTGGCAGTTCCTCAAAAATCTAAACAAATATTCCATATGACACAGCAATTCTACTCTCAGTATATACCTACGTGAAATGAAGAAATATTAATATGTTCAAAAAATTTGTATACAAATATACATAAATTGTTCTTAATGGCCAAAAAAATCAAAACATCCATACATATAAAAATCCAAACATCCATCCACTGATGAATAGATAAGTAAAATCAGATATATCTTTACCATGGAATATTGTTCAGCAATGAAAAGGGATGAAGTACTGATGTATGCTACAGCATGGATGTATCATGAAAGGATTATATTAAATGAGTAAATCCAGACACAAAAGGCCATGTGTTCTCATATTATAAGTTCCCACTATCTGAAATGTTCAGAATAGTCAAATATGTAGAGACAGAAAGTACATAAGTGGTTGCCAGGGAAGGGTTGAGAGTGAGGAAGGAAATGAGAAGTGACTTTTAATGGGTGTGGTTTTGTGTGTGTGGAAACAAAAAAGTTCTAAAATTTTATTGTTAGATGGTTGCCCAAATCTACGAATATATTAAACATATTAAAATGTACATTTTAAATGAGTGTATATGAGTTATATCTCAATAAAGCTGTTAAAAAAATAGTTCAGACGCTGGGATCCTGGAGAAAGCATACTAGCTGTGAGCCCCTGGGCAAGTAACTTCTGGGTGCTCAGTTTCCTCAATCTCTAAAACGAGGAGAAAACATTACCTCTTTTTTTGATAAGAGAAATTTAATAAGATAACATCCCCAACACCCACCCACGCAGAATCTGGAGTGTTTCGAGTGTTTGATGCATGTTAGTGTTATTGTTGTTGGATAAAATTGTCACACCACTGAGTATTTTGGTTTCCTAGAGCTGCTGTAATCAAAAAACTGCAAACTGAGTGGCTTAAACAACTGACGTTTATTGTGTTACAGTTTGGAAGTTAGAAGTCTAAGATCAAGGCGTCCACAGGGTTTGTTCCTTTTGAGCTATGAAAATGAGAGGAAGTTGGTAAACTGATAGGCTGATTTGTAGCTACAACAAAATAAAATGAAGTTTTTCTAATTAAGATGACTAGCAAAGACCCATATGTGCACAGCGAAGAATAACGCTCCTAGCCTTTGACAACTGTGTCAATTTTGTAGGATGAATGAATTCCACCATGAGGCCCTTGATTTTTGATCCCCTTTTCTTCCATATGATCTTCTTTTTTTAGCAGCTTAGAAGAGCACACGTTTATTTTCCCACAGTTTCAGCGTGTCAGGAGTCCTTTCACTGCTTGTTTAAATGAAGCGTCAGCCAGGACTCCATTTACTTACTTTTGGAGTCTCAACTGGAGAAAGGCCCCCTTCCAAGCTCACTCATGTTGGCAAAATTCATTTTCTTATGGCTGTAGGATTGATTCGCTTCTTCAAAACCAACAAGAAAAGCAAGACCTTAGAGTTAGACCTTACTCCTTCAGGGACAGCAGCAGGAATACTTTGGTGTGTGTCACTAGCAGGTGAGAGGAGAAAAACCAATCTCAGGTCATGCAGCAGTTCTATTTGTTTTGTTCTATTTCGTTATATGTTTAAAAATTTTTATTGTAGAAATGTTCAACCATACATGAAAGTGGAGATAATAATATAAGATTTATTATACTTCTCAATTAATAGACTATTTTTTGAGCAGTTTTAAGTTTAGGGAAACATTGAGCGGAATGAAGGTTCCCATAGCAGGCTTCTCCAGAAGTTCTACCATTAATAACATCTTGCATTAGTGTGGTTCATTTGTTACAACTGATAAGCCAATATTGATACATTATTATTAGCTAAAATCCATAATTTACACTAGGGTTTACTTTTTGTGTTGTATATTCCATAGCTTTTGACAAATGCATAATGACATCCATTATTGCAATATCATACTGAATAGTTTCTCTGCCTTAAAAATCACCTATGCATCACCTAGTCACCCTTCTCACCTTCTCCCTAGAACTCTGGCACCTATTCGTATTTTTACTGTCTTCAGAGTTTTGCCTTTTCTAGAATGTAATATAGTTGGAATCATATACTCTGTAGCCTTTTCAGACTGGCTTCTTTCATACAGCAATATGTATTTATGGCACTTCCACTTCTTTTTCTGGCTTAAAAACTCATTTTTATGGCTTAATAATATTCCTGGATATACCACAGATTGTTTATCCAGTCACTCAGTGATGCCATCTTGGTTGTTTCCAATATTGGCAATTTAAATAAAGCTGCTATAAACATCCATGTACAAATTTTTGTGTAGGTGTAAGTTCTCACTCACTTGGGTAAAACACCAGACAGTACAATTGCTGCGTCTTGTGTAAGTGTATGTTTAAGGTTGTAAGAAACCATCAAATTGTCTTTCAAACTAAGTGCACCATTTTACATTTCCACTAGCAATAAATAAGAGTTTGTGTTGTTCCATATTCTCTCCAGTATTTGGTGTTGTCAATGTTTTGAATTTTAGCCATTCTAATAGGTGTGTCTATATGATCTTTTTATCTTCACCAGTTGGTTTTCATATCTTATTAGATAGAAAGTGCTAAAATCCTAGGAGAAAATAGATACCTGATCTTCTTTGATCAATATATTACGCCCAGGTCCTTGTATATATGTTGAATAAATGAAAGAGTCTTTGAAGAATGTATCTGAAATTTCCTTTAGTATATAATTCTGTTGTTTAACAATTTTCATTACAAGAAAAAATATGTATACAGAAATCTTGAAAATTTTTGTTTAAAGCAATCTTTTCTTCTTATCACTAAAGAAACAAAAATATTGATTTTATTCTTATTTTCCTTATGTTTTCTGTGTTTAAGACCACTGAAGAGAGTCCATAATATAACATTTGAATATGTTCTACTCTACTACTTTTTTGGAGAGTAATAAAGATAAATGACTCTATCTCTTCTATGAATATTTACATTCTGAAATATGCTTTTCTTAGGACAAATCATAATTTGCATGCTTTTCCAAAGTACTTTTATGTGCTATGCAGATGTTAGGTTAAAGAAAACTTCAGTCTGCAATTTTAAATTTGCCACTGATAAATATGCAAGAGTTTCTGAGGTATGATATATGTATATAGTTTTTTCTTTTTCTTCTAAAGCAAAGCTTTCCTAAGTGCAGGGCATCTTAAAGTCTGCAACATCATACGTAATAATGATTTGCTAGATTCCAAGAAGATTGTCCAGTAATAAAGCATGAAAATCAAATCACACTATGACCCACACTGACTTAATTCATTGTTCTGTCATAGTTTTCTTCAAAAGAAAATAATACACCTTTTTTTTTCATTTCAGGGATTTTGTCAGTTCCTCTGAAAAAATATGGAGTTCCATAAATTTGGGATTTTAATTTAATAATATTCAGGATAATTGATTTTGTAACTTCTGTTAGGCAAGTATCATTCTTATATTTTTCCTAGATAGCAATCACCACACAGCTATTTATTTCCTATGTGTAACAGGTCAATTCTTAGACTAGGATGTCTGAGATAAAGTAGGGATTCTTTTGCTTTTAGCAAGCAGCTATTATGATATATGATATTATGATAGTTCAGATGTATTTTAAATTAATCTGGAAGTATTCATTATTCTTATAAAATTTTGTGTAATTAAAAACTATATATGTAAATACACGTGTGTAAGTATTCATCAATGTTAATATATATTTCAATATAAATACATACAAATTTATACATAGACAGACACATTCATCAAAATTAAGGTATGTAGATATATTCCTTAACTTAATTGAGCTTTAAATGCTGTGCAAATATAATTGTCTATTTTAGTGAATGGTTTTGCTTCTTGAAGTATCTGATTGATCTGTAAAAATCTATGAGTTTATAGATTCTATCCTGAAAGATGAGAGGTTGGGTACAAACGAAGAAGAGATAGTCCCAAATTGATAAATTTAGTGATTTAATTTTTAATACTTATTTTTAGCGCATTGAGAACAAGCAGAATACATGTTTAAACTTTTAAGATTTAGGCGCTAAAATATTCAAACTGTTAAGCCTTAGAATACCAAAGCCAACAACTTCATGCACCACTTCCTAGGCTGAGGGAGTTGACTGGGTCAGACTGTAGGAGCCACTTAAGATTATCAAATTAGCCACGGACAGGTGGGAGCACGCCACTCTCACAGATGGAGGAATTCAGACGCAGAAGGATTAAAGACCTTGTTCAGGGATCCACAGCTGTTCAAGTTAGTGCTGCCATGACTGGGACCCAGAGTGAATGAGATCTTACCCTGGGGTTTGTTCATTTGTTTGACCTGCCTTTTATTTAGTTACATTATACTCACATTTTTAATTTTTGTCAGTAAGTGCCATAAACAATTTGGCACACTCATGTATGATTTCAATTAAATTATTAAGTGAAGTGTCTGTAAAATTAAGACCTCTACTTTATTCATTTTTGTATTCACAGGAAAATGACTACTGAACTCCCAGGTCCGTTTATCTATTTAAATGTAAATAGGGAAAGTTTGTCTTCTTTACTCATGAA
The DNA here is from genome assembly GCF_040939455.1 of Microcebus murinus. Lineage (NCBI taxonomy): Eukaryota > Metazoa > Chordata > Mammalia > Primates > Cheirogaleidae > Microcebus > Microcebus murinus. The sequence goes on from NC_134106.1 coordinate 105,034,336, forward strand.
TCCCCGTACCATTGCTCTGGTCAGACAGCCAGGTCCAGAGTGGCTGTGTCCCAGTTCCAGCCTCACGCCAGCTTTCAGGCAAACAGAGAGAGTGTTTCCGTAACAGGAGAGGAGCATTTTCCTAAACCTGGCCTAGACCCCTGGCCTTAGGGTTCAAAATGTCCCTGTTCTGCTTCCTTCTCCACATCAATTTATTGTAATTATAATTAATAAATTGTAATCTGTTTAATAATGTCCCTTCTGCTAAATGGACTGACAAGAACTGACTCTTCTTTGTGCAGCAGCTGACATAGTACTACTTGACATTAAATAAACTGAAGTTCATAGCCGGAGATGACCAGAATTTCCTTAACATCACTTTCTATTCCCAGGCTTCTTCTATTTCACCTCTCTTCAACCTCTTACATTTTATTTTAGAGGATTTGTTAATAGGGGGAAGGGAATAGTATAATTAACCTATATTATTGAGGATTTACTCTGAGAAACATAAGGCTGTTTGTCAACTAATTATGTTAATCTTGCCAGATGCTTCCTGAGAAGAATAGATTTCTGGACCAAAGCACAATGGAATACTTTTGTGTATAAAAACTTGAACACTCTTGGTTGGTCTCTAGTTATATTCTAGAACTAAACATAGATGATTTTACTGTCCTTTTACTATGTAATATACATTCCACATATCTTCTAAAGATAACCAAGTGTTTACTGGTCCTAAACTTGGAAAAGATGTTCAGGATCTTCACTCCAAACAAATTTGGTACTTATTAACTTCTGTGAAATTTCTCTGAAACTGATTCAAAATATATATGACAATGAACTCAATTGAATAATAGGTTCATAATTCCTCTGTGCATACAACAGTGTGCATATAAAACACTGACTTTTGTGACCTTTATTTTACTGTGTAAATAAATTGGTCACTTTCATCCATGTTACTCTAAGGAAATTTCTATTGAATCTCTTCCTTGGAATTTAGTATTCCTCTGAAAATATTGATTGATATCACTTAATTTTATAGTATAAACAATAAAAAAAGCAAAAATATACCTCAGAATGCAAAAGACTTATGAGATTGGTCATTGTCTCTAGATAAAGAAACAGGGTGGGCAAATGTAGGAAAGGTGAATTAGCTTTTTGTTGTTATACTTTGAAATATAGCATTTTGAGCATTTGAAAATTCTGGATATATATGTGTATATATCTGTATATGATTTTGTGTATGTATATGTGTGTGTATATATGTATATTCTATTAGTCTATTTGGGCTGTGTATTAGTCAGTTTGGGCTGCTATAACACATATGCCATAAATTGGATGGCTTCAATAGCAAATGTTCATTTCTCAGAGTTCTGGAACTGAGAAGTCCAAGATTGAGGTGCCAGCAAATCTGTTGTCTGGTGAAGGCTGACTTCCTGATTTGCAGATGATTATCTTCTCATTGTATCCTCATGTTGGGAAGAGCAGAGAGAGGGCCCCTCTCCTCTAAGGGCACATCTCTTCTTCTAAGGGCACTAATCCCATTAATGGGGGTTCCATCCTCACGTATTAATTACCTCTCAAAGTAGTCCCCATCTGCAAATACTATCACATTGGGGATTTAAGCTTCAAGACATGAATTTTGAATAGATACCAACATTCATTTTATAGCAGGCTGCCATAACAAAATACCACAGTCTGGGTGACTTACACACAAAAATTTATTTCTTATACTTCTAGAGGCAGGGAAATCCAAGATCAATGTTTTGGCAAGGTTGGTTTTATTCAGAGGCCTCTTTCTGGCCTCCTAAATGGCTGCCAATCTCCCTGTGTGCTCACATGGCTACTTCTTTGTGCACAGGGGAGTTAGGAGAATGACCCTCTGTTGCCTCTTCTTATAAGGGCACTAATCCTATTAGATCACGACTACACCCTATGACCTCATTTAATCCTAATCACTTCCTTAAAGACCCCATCTCCAAGTACAGCCATACAGTTAGAACTGAATTTTTGGAGACATGAATATTCAATGCATGTGTGTGTGTGTGTGCACGTATAAAATATAAATACATATATTTGAATATATACATATATATAATTACAGTTAAAACAACCTTTTAGGTTGCTCTATGATATAGTTAGGCACCCACATATATAGGAATATACCTTCCAACTAACTCAACAATGAGTAATACTACTAACAAGTACTTTTGAGTAATTTTTCTCTGGAGCTGTTTACAATTGAGCTCCCAGCATAAATGTGAATCCTGTCATAGAGTGATGTACTATAGAAGTAAATCATCTATTCTAAAGGTTCCTAGAATATTCAGTGGGCAGTAGGGTTTTGTATTTTTTGTTTTTTTTTTTGTTTTATTTTGTTTTTCTGGTAGGACAAGATAATGGAGAGGGAAAAAAAGGAAAATAGTATTGCTATGGTTGGTATCAAAATAATAATAGTCTCCTTCCTAAACTGTTACTGAAGAAATTTTAAGGGAGAATATTCTTGAATCAAGAGTAGGTTAGATAGTCCATTGCACAGACAGAAAATCTCATCAATTTACAGAAGGCAGAGAATGAAAGTTCAAATAATTAGAGAGAAAGTAACAAAAACAGCTAAAAAGAGAACTGATAGTTCAGGGAGAATGAGATTAAAAGATTCTCATCTCTCTTTTCAAAAATATTCAACCCACACATTATAGTCATGTGAAGAAAGAGAATAGAATCCAGAATCATCAAAATATGGTGAATGCCATATTAATTATTTCCTAAATAAATTTGAGTAAAATATATATGCATGATATTCTATATAAGTTCAATTGACCCTTAGTAAAACATGAAAGGAAAACTAGTGAAAGTTGGAATCTCAGCTGAGATAAGGATTATTGAATGAATGTTGCTGCTTTCACATGCTAAATATAGCCCATTTTCCATTAACCTTGTTAGCTCTGGAAAAATAGAGACATTTTAGAAAAGGGAAAAGGAAAAAAATCATGGCATAAAACCTGTTTTTCTTTCAAGTCTGTCAGAATGTCGCCAGCCCTCTGCAGAGAGATTCCCCATCACCACCGTTTGGATAAATAGTCCCATCCAATACGAGGAAGGTAAAGAACAGAAAAATAAGTACAATTCCCCCTTTGGGAGGGAAAATCTCATGAAAACAAGTTCATGTTTGTTTCTGCCATCACTGTACAACCTCCACCTAGCTCAGTGCCTGTGCACTGTAGGATCTCAATAAAATGTTATTGAATAATTAATAAATTTATATAATTATTTGGTCACCTAAGTTTTCATGGCACGGGGGTAAAGGTATCGATAACAGAGCCCTGACTTACTAGGTCCCTGGGTGTCTCCTCTGCCTGCTGTGGCAACAATGCACATGTTCCAGCTACAACTTGGCTGATGGCGTCTTTCCTCCTCATTGCATTGGCTGCTGCTCCTCTTGGCACTAGGTTTCTTGGCTATGTGAGTGGCTGAGGTTGAATCCATCCAGGCTCTCTTCACAGATGTAGTCTCTACTCCCCTACGCTACTGCTCATCAGAACCTGTTACAAATAGAATCCTCAGGAGTCTACATGGCCATGCTTTAAGCCCTAGGAATTCTGAAGCTAATATACTCACCATCTTCTTTCCCACCATGATTTCCACTTTGTACATGCCTATTTAACAGAAAGATTTCACATCTCATTTCTCACAGCCATGTGTTTCACATAATTGTCATTTCATATATTAAAGTGATTTTTCCAAAGCCATATAACTAGTAAATGAAGAATCCCATTCCATAATTTCTGACTTCCAGACTCGGGACTGTCTTTTACTTCACTTCTAATGACTGTGCCTCTCCATAACCTGAGAATAAGAACAAACCAAAAATTTAAAAACTAAACTAAATTAAAAAAACATCAATGTGACATTAACAAGAAATATAAAATAGGACTGGTAATTGTGATATCAGGAAACCAGAAAAATCATACAGGTAGGAAGGGTGCCTGAATCCATCACTGAGAAGGGAAAATGTGCCTTGGTGGCCAATGAAAAACATACAAGGGTCCTAAAGGAGACTGAATTGTATCTTTATTTGTAGGCTAACAAATGATATTTTAGAGTAAACAATTATTTTAAGAGTTTATATCAGAGTTTTCTAAATTTTATTACCTAGCAAAATACCTACCACAAAGTCAATTCTAAAAATTAGCACAGAGTGCTAATTTTGAAAACAAGAAACACAAGTTGGTATATCTCAATATTTGTTGAAGCATGTGAGTTGTATAGTGTTGCATTTCTGTTTGCCTTGGAAGCAGATTCTGAGACACAAGTTGTATTCAGGATTGATGCCAGGATTGATATTTGGGGCAGAGAGTACAAGCAGGACTGGGCAGATGGAATGGCTGTGTTGCAGTATAGTCACAGTGAGGACCCTGCAGTCTCTGCAGGAGACGCTGGAATGACCCTGTAGAATTGCTACAAGTTGGAGTGACAGAGCTGGGCTTATATACCCTTGCATGGCTGAGGAATTTGATGCAGTATGCCTCTGAGAAGGAATATGACTTTAGATATGGTGATTCTCCAGCCAGGAGCAGTTTCTGGAGATGACTGACAAGCGACATTGACAAACTTGTCATTTGGCAGTACATCAAGGTGGGGGGAAAATTCTTCAGTCATTGAAAAGGGATGAGAAGTGGATCACAGCGTCTGCTAAATACTGGCTTCCATTTATTGAATGTTTATTATGTGTTAGGTGATTTACTTACATTATATCACATTTTTACAAGTTCTTAAAAGAGATATTAATATTTACTCCTTACACTAATTTTCCAACAATATATGGCTAATAAAATTCCAGTTAATTCTATGACTCATGGCTACTTGACAAAATCTAGGGGTTTTTTTCCTATTATGTATTCAACAGGTTATAAGACATAAAAGTTTACTCAAAACAGCTCACAGCAATTTTTTTTCAAAATAGCCAGATATACAAAGAGTTGGAAAATGGACTATGCCTAATTGAGATTAATACAATATACCAAGTAAATCATGAACAAAAGATACTAAGGTAAAAGGTTAATTGTCTCAGTCTGCTTTCCTCACACTCCTAATGTATTTTTGTTTGATTTCTGTTTCTGTCTACTCAGTTCCCTTTTCTATTCTTGACCTTCAATAAATATTTTGTCTGTGCCATCTTTGTTTGCTGAGTGTGATGGTTAATTTTATGTGTCAGTTTGAGTGGGCCACGGAGTGCTACAGAGTACCCAGATTAAAAATTGTTTCTGAGTATATCTCAGATGGTGAGATGGTGTTTTCAGATGAGATTAGCATCAATCAATAAACCCAATAAAGTAGATGGTCCTCCCCAATGTGGTTGGGCATCATGCAATCTGTTGAGGGCCTGAATAGAAAAAATAGCACAAAAAAGATAAATTTGCCCCTTTTTTGTCCTGCTTCACTGCATGAGCTGGAGACAAGACATCTCATCCTCTTCCCCCCTCAGACTGGGATTGACAACCCTTGCTCCCCTAGCGCTCAGTACTGAATGGCATCATTTGCTTTCCTGAGTCTCTAACAGCTTGGAAACTGCAGACTGTGGGACTTCTCAGCCTCCATAATCCATGAGGCATTTTGTCATATATATTGAGGCTATTTGCTGGTTCTGTTTCTCTGGAGAACTCTTACTAATACAGATTTTGGTAGCAGGAGTGGCTCCAAAGGAAAAAAAAATTAAGAATAAGTTTTCTGAACTGGTTCTTAGGCTTCTGGAATTGGTTCTGTAATCTGATTAGATTTAAAGACACTAAGGACTCTTTCTACTGGTAAGAGAGCATTGATAGCTCATGACATGAACTGTTTATGGAGATATACTAAATATCTGCATTGGATACTCTTAATCAACCACTTATAAACCACCCATAAGAATGACTTATTAATGTAAGAAGCAAGGAGCTAGATAATTTTGTATAGGCTTTCAAACATTTTTGGAATAATAACTAATATAATAGTTAGCTGTTCGTAATGTCCCTAGGAGAAGTGGCAAAGGAAAAAGATGAGCTCAGGGATTCAAATACCCAGCTCAAAAGCCTCTTAAATGATGGAAGAGTGAGTCTCACGTATGCCCTGAAGAAGAACTTTGTTTCCTATAGCTGCAGGGCTGAAACTCCTGAAAATCAAAATCCAGGACCTCATCCTATAACTAGCTGAATTACAATGCAAATTGAACTCCCAGCCTCCCAGAGTGTCTGCTGTTAAAATGAGGGCATTGACTGAAAGAGAATGGGATCCTATAAGCTAGGATAGGGCTGTTTGGCTTTCTACTGAGTCATAGTAGAGACTGAATGATCAACCACAGGCCACCAAGTAACCGTGCAACCTGAGCTGGTGATCATGAACTGGGTTGTTATCTGACTCACTAAACTATAAAGTTGGCTGTGCATAGCGACACTCTCTCAGAAAATGGAAGTAGTATATATGTGATTAGACCTGAGCAGCCCATTAAGACACAGGTAAGTTACATATAAGACCCAAATTCCCATGGTACTCACTCTTGCCACACTGCCTTCTCTCTCCCAGTCTGAACCTATGACCTCATGGGAAGTTTCACATGATCAGCTGACAGAGGAAGAGAAGACTCAAGCCTGGTTTACAGATGTCCCTGCATAATATATAAGTGTCACCTTAAAGTGGACTGCTGCTGCACTATAGTTCCTTTCTTGGACATCCCTGAAGGACACTTGCAAATGAAAATTCTGCTAGTGAGCAAAATTTTGAGTAGTTCACCTAGTTGTTCACTTTCCTTGGAAGGAGAAATGACCATACATGTGATTGCATAATGATTTATGGGCTGTAGCCAAAGGTTTGGCAGGTTGGTCAGGGATATGAAAGAAACATTATTGAAAAATGGATGATGGAGAAATTTGAAGGAGAGGTACTCTGAGAAGAGGTTCTGACTGAGGTATAGACAGAACTCTCTGAATAAGTAAAAAAAAAAAATAAATGAATGTCTGTATTACCCATGTGAATGAATGCACATCAAAGTAACCTCAGCAGATGATCATTTTAATAATCAAGTGGATAGGATGACCCATTTTGTGGATACCAGTAAGACTTTCCCAAACTACCTCTGTCATTGTCCAATAGGCTTATGAACAAAGAGCCCACCATGGCAGGGATGGAGATTAAACATGGGCTCAGCAACATAGCCTTCCACTCACCAAGGCCTATTTAGCTATGGCCATTACTGAGTGCTCAATCTTCCATCAGCAGAGACCAACAATTAGCCCCCAGTATGGCATCATTCCCTGGGATAATCAGCTAGTTACTTGGTGGCAGGTTGATTACATTGCATCATGGCATGCAGTGCTCTACCAAAATTTACATCCACAGACTTACAGGATGCCTAATACACTAAGTTAATATTCCATGCATAATTGCTTGTGATCAAGGAACTCAAATTAGTGTGAAAGAAGTGCAGCAATGGACCTAGGCCCATGGAATTCTTTGATCTTACCATGTTCTTCACCATCATGAAGCAGCTGGCTTGATAAAATGTGGAACAATCTCTTGAAGACTCATTTATGGTTCTAGCCAGGTGACAAAACCTTGCAGGGTTGGGGTTAACTTCTTCAGAAGGCGGTGTTTTCTGAATTAGCATCCAGTACGTGATACTGTTTCTCCCATAGCCAAGATTCATAGTTCTAGGAATCTGAGTGGTAATGGAAGTGTTACCACTCACTGTTTTCCCTACTGACTCACTAGCAATAGTTTTGCTTCCAATTCCCACAACTTTATTTTCTGCTAGACCAGAGGTCTTAGTTCCAAAGAGAGGAATACTTCTACCAGGAGACAGGACAATGATTTCATTTAACTCGAAGCTAAGACTGCAGCCAGGCCACTTTGGGCTCCTCATACCTCTGAATCAGCAGTCAAACAAAAGGGAGTTATTGCTCTGGCTGGGGTGATTTATTCCGACTGCCAAAGGGAAATTGGACTCCTTCTCCACAAGGGAAGTAAGAAAGAGTATCTTTGGAATATAGGCGATCCATTAGCTCATCTCTTAGAGATATCATGCCCAGCAATTAAGGACAAGAGGAAATCACAGGACCAATACAGGTGGGAATACTAAGAACCCAGATCTCCAGGAATGAAGGTTTGGGTTATGCCAAAAGGTAATGGACCAAAACTGGCTGACGTGCTTGTTGATGACAAATGGAATACAGAATGGGTGATGGAATAAGATAATTATAAATTTTAGCCATGACCACACTATCAGTTAAAAAAGCAATGACTATAATTGTCATGAGCATGTCTCCCTTAGTTTATAATGAATACCTCTGTGTGTGTATGAAATATCTTTGTTTTCTTCCCTGTCCTGTCCTTATTATCCCTCTTATCCCCATATTATGTAAAATAAAATGTTTTAACTTTATATTGTAGTATTTTTTAGTATTGTTAATTTTATAGTAAAATTAATAGGATTCTAGTGTAACAGTAGGTTATAGGATATTAAGGAGAAGAGTAAACATCACTCAAGGACTTTGCCTCCTCTTCAGGCAAAAGGATTAGAGAATTTTGGTTGTATGAAGGATTGTTTTATCATGTTAGGTGGAATTATGACCTTGTTATTGTCACTATTTGGAGATTAAGTATGGTTTAAGGAGTGTCAAGTTGACAAGGAGTGAACTTGGGATGTTTAAGTTTATGTGTCAACTTGACTAGGCCACAATGTGCCTAGATTTCTGAGTAAACATTATTTCTTAGTGTGTCTTGAGGGTGTTTCCAGAGAGCTTAGCCTTTGGATAATGAGTATGGAGCAAGTAAAGCAGATGGACCTCCCAATGTAGGTGGATATCATCCAATTTGTTAAGGACTTGAATGGAACAAAAAGATAGAAGAAGTTTGGATTCATCCTCCTTCAGCCTAACTGCTTAAGCCAGAACATTGATCTGCCCTTGGCAGTCAGACTCAGACTGGAATCTCAGATTAGCAACCCTATGTCTCTTAGGCATTAGAACTATACCACTGGCCTTCTTGGGTCTCTAGCTTGAAAATGCCACATGGTGGGACTTCTCAGCCTCTGATTAATCACATGAACCAATAGTGATGAGGGGTGTGTGTGTGTGTATTTGTGTGTGTGTGTGTGTGCTATGTCTCTGGAGAACCCTGACATATATGACATGGGTAAGAAAAAAAAGAGACCATATGTAGGCTGCAAGAAATAGATCTTTTGGGTAGAAAATAAAGTACGAGGGAGACATATTGGGACACAGCTGCCATCCCTGGGGAACATATTAAAAGTGGTAAGGGACATTTTTTAATGTGTTTCATGATCCATTAAGCATATAGTATCCTCTTTAACCACCACTATTCTGTTTGAAAAATTTGCTGGAGTCTAAAAAAAATATGTAATTGCTTTCTGTCTGTCTGTCTGCTTCTCTCTCTCTCTCTCACACACACACATATACACACACATTTTTTCCTTATTTCATCACATGCTACTAATTTTCAAGCAGAGAACAAATAATGGAACAGTCAGGCTCCCAATTACATCTGAGTGAAAAAAGAAAACTTGAAAAGTAAATGGAAACTTAACAATAACAACAATGAACATCAACACTTGGATTAATTTAAACATATAGATGGAGTAGAGTCTTTTCTTTGTGTTCTCAGAGATATTTTATGTATATAAAAAGTACATATATTTTCCTTTTTTTTTACATGAATTGTTGCATTATGACAACTATTTTACACTTTGCATTTTTTCAATAAATTTAGCTTTGTAATCAGGTCATGTCAGTTTATAATACACTTCTCTTTTTAATGGCTACATGATATTTTATTGTATATAGTTAAACAATTTATTTATATGATTACATATAAACATGTAGATTGTTTTAAGCTTTGATATATGGCAGAGAGCTGTGTGCCTATCCAGATATATGTTTTTTTCCATCGATAATATTGATTTATTACGTGGAGGTAGGTAAATGCTCAACCTGAGACTATATGCCCAAGATGTTCTTGAATCTGGTGCTCACGTGATTAGTTCTCACCAATATAATGTGAGAGTAACTCCAGGGCAGCACTTTAACAAGTAGGAATCCCTTTCTCCACCTTCTCCTTCTCCCTTCTACCAGCTGGATGCTGAAGGTAATGAATGGCTCTGAATACAAGACCATGTTCTGTTGTCAGCGCCAACATTCTGTGTAACAATCTAAATTCTTTCATTGTCTTTTGTGTCCTTTCTGAAAAAGATTGTGTGGGAGGCAACTTTTTGTAGATTTTGCTTGTCTAAGAAATGTGGATTTGTTTGTCTTCCGGTTTGAATGACACTGTAACTTGGTATAACATTTTAAGAGAGAAATAGTTTTTGTCAGAATTTGGAAGGTGTGGCTACATTGTCTTTTAGTATCCAGAATTTATGTTAACAAATATGAAGCCACCTGATTCTGCTCCAATATAATTTGTGCATATTATGTCTTGTTTTTCTTTTCTTTTCTCTTACCTTAGAAGATTTTAGGGTATTCTCTTTATACTTGATGTTCTGAAATTTAATAGGGTGATTTTCATCTCACTGACAGGGTATCTGATGGTATCTTTTGAACTGCAAACTGAGAAATTTTCTTAAATTATTTAATTAATGAATTCTTCTTTTCCATTTCTCTTTTCTATGGGTCTTATTCAAATGCTGCTCTCCTGGGGTACAGAGGAATGTCCTGCAACTTCAATTTATCTCTGACAGTATTAATAATCATATTTTTCCTTTGATTTTCCTCTCTTTTTTCCTCTAAGTTGTTTTCTCCTAATGGCTTCTTTTGTACTCACACTTCCATATTATGTTTTGATTTCTTATCTGGCAATTCCTACTTGTTGCTCATGATTCAAATAGTGGAATTAACTGTAATTTTGAAGTTTTGAGCAAATGGAATTTCTCAAATTTGAGCTTCCAGTATAGCATGATTCTGGAAGATATGTTACTGGGGTACACTACATAGAAAAATCTTTGGTATTTTTCCTTGCTCTGGTCAGGATTCTGATAAAAGAAACATTCTGGTTTCTTGCATGGAGGAGTCAAGATGTCAAATTTGGAAACAAATGTGAAAAGAGAGAAGACAGTATGTCATTTAGCATCAGTGTGTATAAATTAATTAAAGCTTCTGCACTGCCAAGGAAACTATCATGAGTGCAAACAGACAACTTACAGAATGGGAGAAAATATTCGCATGGTACACATCAAAAAAAGGGTTGATAAGTAAAATCTAAAACTCAGTAAATCAGCAAGACAAAGGCATACAACCCCATTAAAAAGTGGACAAAGGACATGAACATAAACTTTTCAAAAGAAGACAGACTAATGGCCAAAAAACATGAAAAAAAGCTCAATATCTCTAATCATCAGGAAAATGCAAATCAAAACCACAACGAGCTATCACTTAACTCCAGTGAGAATGGCTTTTATCAAAAAGTCTCAAAACAAAAAAGATTGGTGTGGATGTGGAGAGATAGGAACACTCATACACTGCTGGTGGGACTGCAATCTAGTACAACAGCTGTGGAAAGTAATGTGGAAATACCTCAAAAAGACACAAGTAGAACTCCCATTTGATCCAGCAATCCCATTACTGGGCATCTGCCCAAAGGAACAAGACATTCTATAGAAAAGACATCCACACTAGAATGTTTATAGCAGCACAATTCACAATTGCAAAGATGTGGAAACAACCCAGGTGCCCATCAATACATGAGTGGATCGATAAAATGTAATATTTCTATACCACAGAGTTCTACTCAGCCACACACACACACACAAAAAAAACCAGTGATTATATAGCACCTCTTGTATCATCTCGGATAGAGCTGGAATGCATTCTACTAAGCAAAGTATCACAAGAATGGAAAAACAAGCACCATATGTACTCACCATAAAATTGGTATTAAATGATCAACACTTATGTGCACCTTTAGTAGTAACATTCAATGGGTATTGGGCAGGTTTGGGGGGAAGGAGAGGATGGGCATATTCACACCTAATGGATGTGGTACACCATCTGAGGGATGGACATGCTTGATGCTCTGACGTGGGTGGGGTAAAGGGAATATATGTAACCTAAATATTTGTACTCCCATAACATGCTGAAATAAAAAAAAAAATAAACAAACCATGCTTCAGGGTGAATACTCTTTCTAAAAATAAACCTTCAGACTTCTGCTCTAGCAAGTGAGAGGCAGCATCCAGATGTGTGGAGAAGAGAGGGTGCCTAGAGATCTTGCTTTTCATCTGTGTTATTTTACTTCCTTAACTCCCCACCCTGACTTAATTCCCACTTGTTGATTTCCTTGGGACTGCTATTGTAGAATAAGAATTAGGCTCCAACTGATCTGCTAATTCAGTGGTGCTCATCCATGTGCTTCAAGATTGAAAAGTTGTATTGCTTTTGTCTCCTCACATTCTTGATTCTTGAATGTTGTATTTCTTAAAAAATATATATTTTTAATTTAGTTGTAGTGAAGTTCTAGGACAAATAAATTAGATGTGTATATTGTATCTGAAATCATAATATAGATCTCCTAACTACTACTTTGTAGAGCTCTAAGGAGTATATTTAAACTATAGTAAGTCTAGTACCTGATAGATAGTAAGTGCTGAATATATTTGATATTTACTATAATTCCACTAGACCTCTGCTTCAGTGAAAGAAGAAACTGTGTCAACCTGTTTCTTCCAACCTCTTATCACAACTTGGAACTTAGGAAAGGATCACAGACTCTATTTACTTAGCAATGTGTTAAGTGAATGAATGAATGAATGAATGAATGAATGAATGAATGAATATAAAAGTAGAAACAACTAAACATGAATGATCCAAGAGACATCCTGGTATTGAGTTTTGTGCCTTAACTGCAGCAATCTTTTATCATTCCTTCTGAATCCTCAATTTAAACTAGCCATGGTAATGGAAGAATGCCCACAAAGGCAGCCCATGACTTTGAAAAGGTAAACAAATAGCAGCCAGTGGCTTTATCCATGCCTTTTTAAGCCCATAGCTCTTCTCTTATGTTCCATCTGGACCTCCTCTCTCTGTTAACAACAATGAATCAGACCTCTCCCACTCCTTGCTGTTTCTTAAGGAGAAAAGAAGAAGCAAGAATGATAGCAATCATCCTCAATGAAGCCTTTTTTCCCTTTACCTCCAAACCAGGGCAGTTTAAGAGACATGATAAACTATATCACATAGAGAAAAAATGCATTCAGATAAAATTATGAGAACCAAAACAAAAGAAAATGCTGAAATTGCAATATAGATAGAAATTGCTCAAAGTGAAGGCACACGTTATTTGGAGGCCACCTATACACATTCTAACAAGATATCTGTTTTCAACAGAGACAATAGCAAATATTTTGGGAGACAATAGCAGTTTCCTCCTTGATATTGAACTCAAATGATTAGAGATGTACACTTAGGATTTTTTTAATACTCTATTGTCTTTCAACTTACCAAAACACTTCTTATGTTTTCACATATTTTTAGCTAAGCCAATAGAAGTTGAAAAGATATTTCAGTCACACGAAATATGTCCTGTCTACATAGGACTTCTACATGGCAGTAGGCAGTGGCTTTCTGTAGCAGCCAGGAGAGGACCACGCTCAGACCAGGTGACTTTTATTACAGGTCCTACTTTGTTATCAATTGACTGAACTGGAGCAGATAATATACACTTTCTTTCCTTCCTTTCTTTTATATGTTCATAATATTACCAATCTATCTCATAAGTTTGTTTCATCCAGTTAGATAATATACATGTAAATACGATGATTATTACAAAATATCACTAAATATTAAGCCTCGGTGAGCTTGTTTATTGCTGATTGCCAATTCATTGTTTATTGATTTATGAAAATGTCACTATTGTGTCTTCTCCACATCTGAGTGGGAACTCAGTGTGACATTAAAAGCATGGGCTCTAGAACAGACTGCTTACAACCCAATGTTACACCTAATATTTTCTTAGGGAAGTTGGTTAACTGTTCTATGTCTGTTTCCTTTGTTTTAAAATGAAAAAGTGCCCCACAAAGTTGCTTCATAAGGTATATATTAGGTCATTAAATATGAAATGTCCAATTTCAAATAAAAGGTTTAGTTTATTATATATCAAATAAGATGGAGTACAGTTGATCAAAGTATGCGCCTAAGTTATCCACACAATTCTGCCATCTTAATGGTAGCTTGTTTACGTCAGCAGTGAAGAAGCCTGGAGAGTGAATACTAAAATACGTTTTTCACAGCTTCTTGAGAATTGAATTCCTTGTAAGAAGTGATCCAAAGCCTGAAAGAAGTGGCAGTTAGTTGGTGCAAGGTCTGGTGAATATGGTGGATGAGAGTTTCCTAGCCCAGCTTCTGTAGTTTGAAGTAACGTTGTTTTTGTGACATATGGGTGAGGATTGTCTTGAAAGAGGATTAGTCTGTCTCTATTGATCATATTCAGCTGCTTCATAGCAATCATCTTCATCATTTCATTCAAATGGTTCCAGTAGACATCCTTTGCAATCGATTGACCAGGTTGCATTAAGCTGTAGTGGATAACACCAGCATTGTACTACCAGACACCATTAGCTTTTTCAGATAAATATTCGGTTTTGGACTGTGTTTTGGCACTTCATCTTTATCCAACCATTGTTTCAAATGCTTGAAATTGTCAAAAAGAATCCATTCTTCATCACACGTAATATAGTATAGAAATGGTTTGCATTTATGTCGTGATAACAAAGAAAGGCAAGCTTCAAGACAATTTCTATACTAATGCTCATTTATTTCATGCGGTACCCAGCTACACGGCATCTCTACTTTGCAGATTTGTTTCAAATGGTCCAATATTGTTGGAATAGTAATGCCAACCTCGCTGCTAATTCACATATAAGATCAGATGGATTCACTTCCACTACAGCTTTCAATTCATAATTATGCACCTTGATCTTGGGTCACCCACAAGGCTCATTTTCAATATTAAAATTACCAGAACATAACTTCTCAAAACATCCACATATTACATATCACATATCAAATACATAGAGGCTCTATGCAACATTAGGATATATAAAAGTTTATACTTAAACAATTGTTTATCAGACTTACCTTTTCTTATGCTATTGATAACTCTTGTAAAATACAATTTTTGGTTGCCAGGTGATATCTAGAAAATACCAGGCCTATGTTTGCTTCCTATTTCTGCTCTTTGAATAGTATTACTCCAGAAAGTTTTCTTTCTTCTTGAAATTCTTCAGAATATGTGAGGATCCAGTTATTATTTTCAACTTAAAGAGGATGGAAAAATTAGAATGTGAATCAAGGGAACATGATAGCATAAATATTAGCATCTATGAATGACCAGTTTATTAGGAAACAAAGTTTCCTTCAGGAAAGAAAGAAAAATGCATAATTTTCTACTTTTTTATTTTGCTTATATTCAATTAAAGCTGATGGACTTGAAGATATTAGTTGGTCAAACTAATTTTTACTTAAAATATCAATATTGGTCACACAATTTAAAACAAATATGTTTTTAAGGGAAAGACTCTTCAGTTTTCAGAATTTCTCCTTGGGACTGACCTGAGTTGTATTAGAAATCTGTAACATGCCTTTCTTTTAACTTTACAATGTTTTCTATGCTTTGTAAATCTAGTCTGCAGCTATCCTTCTGAAAGCAACTGGCTTTGAAATTATGGTTCTGTTCCAGTTAAAAAGTGCTAATTCATAGTTAATAAATGTTTTGAATTTTAAGGAATAAGTTCAATTCTCCAATAATAACAAGGCAAGAAAAATCTTTGTTATAACACATCAAATACTTTTAAGAAAGTAATTTTTCAAGTAGCTTAGCATCTATATTATGACAGGCACTGAATTTGGCATTCAGAATTCATGAATTTACAATATGTATTCTGAGATTCCAACATAAGGAGCATGAAATATAGTTAACTAGATACCTGGTAATAAGCATTTTAAAATCAAGTCAGAACACATATTTGATTTTTCCCAGAATGTGAGTATCTCCTCTTAGTTATGCCAGTCTATGTAGAGTGTTGTCTAGGGCAAACGTTCTTTCATCATCACTACCCCACTTCTCACAGCAAGAATCTGTCCCAGCTCAGCATAGCCTAGAATTGCGTAAGTAAATCTGCCTAGATCTGGAATTCTTAGAGTAGTCCCATCTATCTCTTACACTAAGTCACGTCCCCTTACCTAACTTTATCAGTGGTAAAGATGATGTTTAGAACTCCTTATAACTCTTTTGTTGTAGTTTTGAAATTGCTCAGATCCTTAGTGGGGAAGAGATACAGTACTTATAAGAGGTCCCCTCTGCAGCCTACATCTCCCAAGGAGGCCAAAAGAGTTTCTGATCAGCTTAAAGATTCATTGTCCTTTGATACCAACCTTATCAAAAGAAAATAATAAAGGGGAAAAAAGATTCAATTGTCCTAATTAAATCTATTTAAACTTGATGGGTTGCATTTAGGAGACACCATACACTCAGAGCTGCTTCTATAGCCAAGAGTGAACATGTCTTTGTGAAATTATAAAGGGCAAATGACTGGCAGGTGATTCTCTGTAGATAATACTACATTGAACGTATAGAAAAACTCATTATTAATTATTTATCAGGCATTACATTTTTAATATTCTCAGATAACATACCATGCGAAAACAAAAGTAAAGGAATCAAACTAACTTTTTGAGTACCTAACTTGTGAAAAGTCCTTAGCAAGAAAAATGTCATTTCATAGATGAGAAAACTGAGTCTCAGAGGAGTAAAGTAACCTAAAGATACATATATAGTAGGCAGTGAAATCAGGCTTGAAGTATAAGAGGTTGGATTCCAAAATCTGTTTTTATTAATGGGATATATACAACTCTTACAACTCTGCAAAACTTCCACCCTCGTTGGAAAGATGAGATTTAAAGTTTTAGATACATATGTATAATTTTCAAATTCTCTCTTCTCCAAAAAAGAATAATTTTTAAAAATATATATAAATCAAAAGAGTGATAGTATGAAGTTCAAACTCAAATTATAAAATATTATAGAATAAAGCCAGTGAGAGACTGAGTTGAAAAAAGGAAGAAAAATCATATATATCCATATATATATTCAAATTCCCTTCTCAAAAGATAGACCTTCCATTAACTTCAGTAGGCAGCTGCTTGAATTGTACCCATTATCTGTATAAATATATAATGTCCCAAGTGTGCAATTATGTTAGCCTACAGTGAAGAATAACTTGGTTTTAAAATCCATGTGCTGGGAACCTGACTGATTTTGAAATATTTGCATTTGAAAGGATAGAGACTCTTCATTGAAACTGTCAGTAGCTCTATGCAGCCTATTAGTGCACATTTCATACTAAAGAAGGAGCATTATAGCTGAGAATTCTCTCTTTCTCCTCAGCCAGAGAGACATACTTTCCCTATCACAGGTTGATAAGTGTGGGGTTAGTTGGCTCATTGCCCATTCTTCCAATGCAGAACATCCTCTACATGCACATTTGGGCTTATAATATATAATAGGAAGTCCATATCTGAAACACAATATGGGCATTCCATTTACTGTTTAATCGATACTGTCAGTCAGGGAGCTAAATATACATGTTTATTATTTCACCATAATTGCATTATCATCATGAAAATTTTCCACAGTCTTTTTTGTTAAGTGCCTGACTAGACACAAAATGGTTGTGTGTTTCCTTAGGAAGTAAACAATTTAAATAAAATTGCAAACTTTGAAAGTGCAGTGAATGACTATATATAGATTATCTGTTTAATTTTATATCAGATTAGCATGTTTTATATAATCTTATCATTAATATTTTTAGTGAAAGAATTGCTATAACTTCAACAATTACTGAATTCTGCTAAGCAAAATTAAGTAGTTTATTCAAGACATTATGCTAACGATTGTACCCTAAAGCAAATTCTAGTAATTTGGGGAAGATAAGACTCCTTTACACGTGAAAATCATCTAATGATGTAAAGCATGTACAATAACTTTTTAAAGTGATAGTTTAAGTGAGCAAAGGGAATTATGAGAAAAAATTGATGACAGCAGATCAAAGTAAACATGAAATATTACATAGACTATATGAGATTTAAATGAATTCTTAAAGGATATATAATAATTAAAAACAAGTTTGAAAAGGAAAATAATATACATTCCTCAGGTCCTAGAGAGAAGATCAGATCATGTTTTTACCACTAAATAGACTTCTAATAAATCAGAAGAATCAATATTTTTAAAATGTCCGTACTGCCCAAAGCAATCTACATACTCAATGCAATTGCTATCAAAATACCAATGTCACTTTTCAAAGAATTATAAAAAACAATTCTAAAATTCACATGGAACTAAAAAGAGCCTGAATAGATGAAATTATCCTAAATAAAATGAACAAAAGTGGAATCATCACATTATCTGACTTCGAATTATACTATAAGCCTATAGTCACCAAAACAGCATGATATTGGCATAAAAGTAAATGCATAGATAAATGGAACAGAATAGAGAACTCAGTAATAACACCATATGGCTACAAGAAACTTATTTTCAACAAAATAGACAAAAACATACACTAGAGAATGGGCACCCTCTTCAACAAATGGTGCTAGGAAAATTGGATAACTATATGCAGAAGAATAAAATTGGATCCCTGTCTTCCACCATGTGCAAAAACTGACTCAAGATGAATTAAAGACTTAAAAGTAAGACCTAAAACCATAGCAATTCTAGAAGAAAACCTAGGAAAACCTCTTGTGGACATTGGCCTAGGCAAAGAATTTATTACTAAGACCCCAAAGCAAATGTAACAAAAACAAAAATAGACAAACAGGACTTAATTAAACTAAAAGGCTTCTGCACAACAAAAGAAATAATCAAAAGAGTAAATAGACAACCTACAGAATGGGAGAAAGTATTTGCAAATTATGTATCTGACAAAGGACTAATTCCAGAATCTATAGAAACTCAAACAAATCAGCAAGAAAAAAATAACCACATTATAAAGTGAGCAAGTGACATTAACAGGCATTTTTCGAAAGAAGATATACAAATCTCAAAAAACATAAAAAAAAAAAATGCTCAGCATCAGAGAAATGCAAATTAAAACCACAATGAGATATCATCTTACCCAGTCAGAATGGCCATGATTAAAACCTCAAAAACAATAGGTGTTGGTAAGGATGTGATGAAAAAGGAACACTTATAAATTGTTGATGGGAATGTAAATTAGTATAATATCTATGGAGATCAGTCTGGAGATTTCTCAAAGACCAAAAGTAGATCTAGGCCAGGCGCGGTGGCTCACGCCTGTAATCCTAGCACTCTGGGAGGCCGAGGCGGGCGGATTGCTCAAGGTCAGGAGTTCGAGACCAGCCTGAGCAAGAGTGAGACCCCCGTCTCTACTATAAATAGAAAGAAATTAATTGGCTAACTAATATATGTAGAAAAAACTAGCCGGGCATGGTGGCACATGCCTGTAGTCCCAGCTACTTGGGAGGCTGAGGCAGGAGGATCCCTTGAGCCCAGGAGTTTGAGGTTGCTGTGAGCTAGGCTGACTCCACGGCACTCACTATAGCCTGGGCAACAAGTGAGACTCTGTCTCAAAAAAAAAAAAAGTAGATCTATTCGATTCTGCCATCACATTACTGGATAGCTACTCAAAGGAAAAGAAATCATTACATCAAAAATATACCTGCACTAATATGTTTATTGTGGCACAATTGCAAAGATATGCAATCAACCTGAGTGTGCTCATCAACCCAATAGTGAATAAAGAAAATGTGCGTGTGTGTGTGTGTCTGTGTCTGTGTGTGTGTGTTGTGCATAAAACCATGGAGTACTTCTCAGCCATAAGAATGAATGAAATAATGTCTTTTGCAGAAATTTGGATGAAACTGGAGGCCATTATCCTAAGAGAAGTAACTTAGGAACAGAAAAATAAATGCTGCATATTCTCACTTATTAGTGGGAGCTAATTATGGTGATGCAAAGAAACACAGAGTGGTAAAATGGACATTGGAGACTCAAAAATGGGGATGGTGACTGAGAATGAGGGATGAAAAATAGCCTCTGTGTTACCACATATACGATTTACATGATAGGTACAAAAGCCCTGACTTCACCACTATAATATATAGGTGTACCAGGAAAAGTAAAGAAAAAGAAAAATTGCAAAACTAAACAAATAAATACATAAATAGACTTGAAGATATTACCAATTAAACAGATAAGAACACGGACATTTGGCATTAAAAAATAAAGAATTCAACAATGGGTTGCATCTTGGTTTCTAGCATTCACTGTACTATCTCATACAGCTAGGCAAGGTAAAGGTATAGTAAGATAGTGGACTGATTCAGGGAAGTCAGGTGGGTATCATTTCAGTCAGGCAAAAAGAGCAGGGGGCTTAAGAAAATGGAATCCAGGCAAAAGTGTCACTGCCACTGTGAAAAGTCCAACTGATAAAGGGCTTAAGTGGAATTGTTTCAGGGAAAAAGAAATTGGGGCTCCATAAAATTGTTATCCTGTAGAGTTTGTGGGATTATCAGGCATTAAACAAATACTTGTCAACAACCTACTGTCTGTTTGGTATGCTAAAAGTTATTGAGGAAATAAAGATAAGTGGAATCTAGTATAGCACTGACTTCTAGGAATTATAAATTCTAACAGGAGATGATAGATTATATAGGTGGATAGATACATACCTATTAATATATACATATAGAGATACATGAAATAACAACCCCAAAAGTGGTTTAACAGAATATGGGAACGTGCTCATAAAAGGATAGGAGCTTTATTTTGCTAGAGACATGCTGCATTTGAAGAGATTCTTGAAAGACTAATCCCTGGGAGCAATTCCTATTCTGTGAATCCACACTGGTTGTGTCCTATCATCTCTGCTTTGGACTGTTGCACATGACATCTGTGCTGACCACCTTGGGCCACCTTATAATTACTTTGCTATACATGACAGGCTCACCCCAGTAGTTGATAGTCCAAGATATAGAGAAATTCTTCCCCTTAATTCCCTAAGCAAAGCTAATACAAGGCCACATACTTTTTAACTCTTTCCCAAAGTCCTGAAAGCAGAAGAGGGAAATACAAAATAGTAAACACAAACATGGAACTGGTGGCTATCAGGTTCTCTTGTTTCTAGATCCCTGTGATCTAGAAATGAATATGAATATACTCACTACTGCATATTTTTCTTCTTAGCGACAACAGACATGTATGTTGCTAAAATGCCCCATCTTTTCAGAAGAAAGCAACTTTACTCTTCTTTCTCTTACATCACTGCTCCTATCCTATTTGTCTTTATGTCCAGCTAACAAGAGTTAAAATTAGTTTAGAATCACTCCCTTCAGACCAGAGAGTGAATCTTGTTCAGAATAGTGTTTGATGGTGAACAGTGCAGGTGCAGAAGCCAGATTTTCTAGGTTTCCATTTTACCTCTTACATTTACCATCTCAGTGACATTTAGGAAATTATTCAAACTTTCTGTGTCGATTTATCAGTAAAATGGGGTTAATAATAGTTCCTTTCTCATAGAGTGGCTATGAGAATTAAGCGATAATTATTTAAGTATGCCTAGAAAATAATGCTCAATAGATATTAAAATACCATGACAATTATTATTAAAAATAAACACTGTATTCAACATCCTCATCTGATGTT
The DNA here is from genome assembly GCF_040939455.1 of Microcebus murinus. Lineage (NCBI taxonomy): Eukaryota > Metazoa > Chordata > Mammalia > Primates > Cheirogaleidae > Microcebus > Microcebus murinus. Next base: position 105,056,017 of record NC_134106.1, read on the forward strand.
CAGATACTCATCCTTGGACAAATCTTCAAAAATAATGGTTCAGAATCTACCTTACATTTGTTTAACTAAAAGATCTATCCCAGAATAAAGTTTCTGCTTCTAATGTACACAAAAACTGAACTCTAGTAGCTATTAAATAAAAAGGCTGGTAACTCACAAGTAGCCAGACATTTGCAGTTCTGTCATTGTTCTGCTCTCAATTTGAAGGGTCTTTTCATCAGATTTCCATGTCATTAGAGAAGTGAAGGAAGACTGTCATTTCAAAATATATGGAAGACACAATGTCATAGTTTCCAATAGGAGCATGAGGACCCTTTCATTATTATGAAATGTTCTCAGAATCTCACAAGATAATCTTTATCCTCTCAGAATTCATTGCCTTAAAAAATGTCTAAATACAACGTGCTACTTTGTAAAGCTTTTTAAATTTATATTTTATTAATTACAATCATGACTCCAAAGCTTAATTTTCTCCCCATCTGGAACCAAGATCTGTTTCATATATTTTGATGTCAAGATGTCCAACCCGAACGTCATGAAACAAGGCGAGCCGATTCACTGTTAATCGCCATCACCTGCTTCAAACGTGCACTGAGTGCTCCTCAGGGTCCCTCTTCCAAATCTGGGAAGCTCTCATTGTGCCATCGGTCTCGTAAACATTCAAACTCTCTATCTGGAAACTTGCAACCCTCCACTATTTCTCCTTCCAATCATTCTAAAATATGATCTCAAATTCTAGTGTTTGGAGAAAATAGAAACCATTCAAATAGGAAATACCTCATTTTACTAATACAAAAACATATAAACCTTCCCAGATCTACATCGTTCTATTTTTCAACAATGTAGTTAAAATAGAACTGCACTTATTCATTTTGTGGATAATTTCTCCAACTATGTTTTAAATACCATTCTATTCTCAGTTATCTAATTTTATAATATCTAGCAACAGAGATAAGGAGAATTTTTTTTCTTTTTTTGTGTAAAAAAGTCCCCCTTAACTGGGTTTTTCCTATGTCTTCTCAATATATTCAAATCTCTTCTACTATAAGAGAAAATGTCTTTCAAACTACCTCAAGCTACCACCATTTCTCTCTTCCACCTCCTGCTTAAAGTTTCACAAAGTTTTGTTAGCGTTTATTCCTTCCATTTCCACATTTTCCATTTATTCTTCAAGCCATTTCAATATGACTTCCTGCCTATTTTTTAAAACACATTCCTGCTAAATTTGTTTCTATAATTTTGTTGAACATTTTGCACAGAATTGCAATGATCTGTTTCATATATTTTGAATAATTTTCTCCTAAAACTATTCAGATTTGGTGTTCCAATTTTGAGCAGACTCAAAATTGTTAATGGTTATTAAACTACAATTTTTCCCTATGCAGTTTTTTTAGGCTATATTTTTTGTAAGTAATTTCACAAGTTTTCCGATGTAAAATTGTGACTAGAGTGATTTGATATAATTTTTAAATTCCTTTTCCCGTATGATGACAGTTTTATCTTTTCATATTTATATTTGAGTGCCCTTTTCTTTTTCTGTCTTAAGGAATCTTGTAGGAGGTTTATTTATTTTATTATTATTTTTAAATATCGCCTTCTTTGTTGATCCTTTTTATTTAATGTTTGGTTATTACTTAATCTCTTTAGTTTTCATTAGTCTTGGTTTCTTTTTTTTTTTTTTTTTTTTTTTGAGACAGAGTCTCGCTTGTTGCCCAGGCTAGAGTGAGTGCTGTGGCGGCGTCAGCCTAGCTCACAGCAACCTCAGACTCCTGGGCTCAAGCAATCCTACTGCCTCAGCCTCCCGAGTAGCTGGGACTACAGGCATGTGCCACCATGCCTGGCTAATTTTATATATATATTAGTTGGCCAATTAATTTCTTTCTATTTATAGTAGAGACGGGGGTCTCACTCTTGCTCAGGCTGGTTTCAACTCCTGACCTCGAGCAATCCGCCCGCCTCAGCCTCCCAGAGTGCTAGGATTACAGGCGTGAGCCACCTCGCCCGGCTAGTCTTGGTTTCTTTGAGTTTATTTTGTTATTTTTTCTAGCTTTTTATAATGAATACTTACTTCATTGCTTTTTAGCTTTTTTCATATATAAGGATTTAGTTCATTCTTGATATGGAGTACTTTCATTATTGTTTGGTTCATGCTTAAATTTTTGTTACATTGTTTTTTGACCCATTAGTTATTTGGAAGCATAATATTTAATTTCTGAATATACATGATATTTTAAAATTATCTTTTTTATTATATTTTATTTCTAATTTGATAACATTGTAGTAATTTATATAATTTGCTACATTATCAATTATTTAAAGTGTGATCAAATTTACAGTTTATTTCAAGGTCAATTTTTATAAATATCCTATATATGCTTGAAAAAAAATGACCTGCTTTCTAATTTTAGGATTCAGGGTTCAATATAAGTTCATATGAGCAAATTTATTAACTGTATTTTTCAAATTTTCCATAACTTTACTAAGTTTGGTTTTGGATCTCTTGATAGAATGAAATCTGCCTATATGGTGGTGGATTTATTAAATTCTGCCTACTATATGTTAATTTTTTAATACATCTTTGAATATATTATTAGGTACAAAGCATGTAGAATTGCTCTATATTCCTCATATGTAATTGGAAGTTTTTATCTCAAATAATGGCTTTAGCCTCAAATTCTATTTTGTCTTATATTAAAATAACTTTGGCTTTGCCTTGGTTGGTGATTTTGTGCTTTTTCTTTTAACCTCCTTGGGTCTTTAAGTTTTATATGAATCTCTTGTGAATTACATGTGGATAGATTTCTTAAAAAATGAATCTGATGATCCCTACAGGTGTTTATTTCAACTCATTCTCTGCTTCCTATTACTACTGATTTTTTTCCCCATGTATAAAATATGCCATCTTTTAAATTAATTGATAATTTTCCATTTACTCATATCTTTTTTATATCAAATGATTTATTTACTCATTCAATAGTTACATTTATATTTAAATATATTTTTAAAATTCTAAAATAAGTGAATATCTATACATTCCCCCAAACAATACAGAACTCTAGAGTATTTTAACCATGATCATAAAGAATCCAACAATGCTAAATATTAATATTTTCTTTGTCAAATATTTCAGTTCTATGTTAATGTTTTAACGCCTCATTTTTTTTACTTATTTAACAAACAATTGTAAAATACCATGTACAAATCACAATTTTAAATTCTTTAAAACTATTATCTTTTGAATCTTCAAAAGAATCTTATGAAGTTGCTGTTTTATGTTTTAACATTTTTGTTTTGTTTTGTTTCTGCATTTATTTAACATTTTATTTTGCCATTCATTTCTAGATTGAAGTCTTTTTTTCTGTATTTAATTTATTTTTTTCTAAAATACACCCCTTAGAAGTTCTGCTAATAAGAGGACACTGCTGATAAACTTTCTAAAATTTGTCTAAAAAATAACTTCATTCTGCCATTTTTCTTGAATGATGGCTTAACTACATAAGAAATATACACAATTATTAAAATTATCTTTTTTATTACATTTGCACAATTTTTTAAATTCCATTGGTTCTCAGGAGAAGTCCATTGTTGGTATTATTGCTTTTATTTATAGGTACTTTTTTTGTTTCACTTTGAATGCTTTTTAAGATCTTTTCTTGCTCTTCAGAAATTTAAAACTTTACTAAAATTTGTTTAAATGTGGATTCATATTTGTTTATCATGTTTGTGTTTTGCTGTGCTTCCTCAATTTGAGTATTTATGTCATCTCTCTCTCCTGGAAAATTCTGATAAATTATTACTTTAAATATTGCTTTTCCCAAACTTTCTGAATTTCTTTTTCTAGTATTCCTTAAATGTATCTTACACTTTCTTGTTTTAATTACATATCTATGATTATTTCTCTTTCATGTTTTCTATTTTTGTAAATTTATATATATTAATAATATATTTTAGACCATTTTCTCTTGAGCTATACTATGTAAGATATCCATTGACTTTTTACTTAAAATAATTCTATTTTGCATTTCTAGAACTTTTCCAAAGATGCCTATTCAATTTTGCTGGTCTAATGTTGCTTTCTTACGTTTTTATCTCCTTCTTTGAGTTCATTAAACATTTTATATAATTATTTTATAGTCTCTAACCATTCCAATACCTTTTGCCCTTGAGGGTTTAATATTGCCATTTGCTGTTTTGCTCTTATTCATGGTGGCTTGTTTCCTCATATGTGATGTAATTTGGAATTATGCTCATATTTGATGAACAAAATTTGTGAGAAATCTGAGAACTTTGATTGTGTTTCCCCAAAAGGGATTTGCATTGATGTCGTCTATTGTCCTGAAGTGATGTAATCACATTAAATAGAACTTCATGGCTGGGGGTTTCCTTGGCTCCAAAAGGAGTGAATATTCAAACTTCTTAGCAGAACTCTGGTTTCTTGTTTTCGGTGTAGAATTTATTTCTCAGCAAGAGCAGAGCAATGCACCTTGTTGTCTCTCTTCTATAGAGTAGGAGTTTTTGTTTGTTTGTTTTTGTTTCTTCTTTCTCAGTGGGCATGGCCTAGCTTTTATAGAAGGATCTCAGTTCCAACTCTGCATTTTGCATAGACCCAAAGCTTTGTTTTCTGGATCCAGCACAGCTGCTAAAACCCAAAGGTTTAAACTCATCAAAAGAAAAGATTTGGTCACAGCATAGCAGCCATCATTAGGTCATGTTGACCACTTCGGTTTTAAAGTTTTCAGGTCTCTCTTAAGTTTGGCTCCTGTCAATAGTCTTACTTTACTCTAGGTTCAGTGATATATTTTTGAAAGAAGGCTTATGGTTCTTAACAATAACTTCAGGATTTACATGTGTGTGTGTGTGTGTGTGTGTGTATAACACTTAATATTTTAACATCCTCTTGCTAAAATCAAAAATAAAGTCTATGTCTTTATACCCAGTCAAATTTGATTAATTCTACAATTCAACTTACCTTTCTGCAGCATTGAATACAGTGGGCTCTCCCTTCCTTAAAATACTTTCTTTGCCTATTTTCCATTATACTACCACACTGTCATTTTTCTCCTATCTCACTAGTTGCACTTTCTGACTTCTTTAATATCTCATGTTCCTTTAACAGACACAAATGATAAAATTAAGCTTTATCCTAGGTATTCTCTTTTTAAACTATAGTTGCTCTATGACTGTTCCTGCTACTTTGGTTGTGAATAATTACTAACAGAAATGTCTTTTTAAAGCACAAATCTGATTATCTCACCCCACTGCTTACATTTGTTCAGTGATTTTCAATGCTCCAAGAAGAAAAGAAAAGTTGATTAGCACCGTCTGCAAAGGCCTTGAAGATCTATTCCTACCTTTCTTCCAGCAGTGTGCTTGCTCTCTTCCCTTCCTGTCTGCACTGGCCTTCTTCAGTCCTTTCCCTTCACTGTGTTTACTCTAATGTAGGACTTCTACACAGCATTTCCCTTTCCCTGACACTCGTTCATTATCTTTGCATCTGCATAATGCCTACTTATTCTTTAGAACCCAATTTAGCTTGGCTATCCCAGGGTCAAGAAGCAAAGCTCAAGTCAGTCAGCCTTGAATACTTCAAATCAATCTTTAATCGATGCTCACTTATTCATGGAACAAATATTATTGAAACCTACCATGTGCCAGAACCTGTTCTATGTGTTGGAATATGTCTAGCATACACAAACTAGACCAAACCTCTTTTTACATGGTTGAGGGACACAATAGGGACTAGATCACAAACAAACACATATGTATGCATTATTCAGAAAAATTTCTGAAGAGGAAAAGCACCCCTTCTTAACAATCCTCACAGTTTTAATTTCAAATTTGCTTTGATTTTTATTTAAATTTATTAATTTAAATGCCAATTTTTGTTCACTGCTGAACCCCCAGTATTTTCTGTAATTCCTGTCACTCCTTAAAAGCTCAATAAAAATCTATATTTTGATGGATGTCTCAATTAACCTGATTTGGTCATTATACATTATATACATGTTTCAAAATATCACATGTACCCCAAAATACGTAAAATTATTATATATCAATAAAATTTTTTATGTAATATTTGTATGTAAGAATACATTTTATGTTTCATCTGCAAATATCTTGGTACAAGATTGTTCTTTTAATTATACAACAGACATTTCTTAGTTTATTTTAAGTATAATCCTATGTGCTATGCACTGTATGTCATCACTAAACTTACACTCTGTTGGGTTGAGAGGTAAAACAATAATCATTAATAAAATAAATATACAAATTGTCAGACCCATCATAAGAATTTCATGCCTTTTAACAAGGGGCCATTACTTACCAGTTGGAGATAGAGTGATTTTATCCTCTCTGAATATCATGTCACCTCTAATGTGCTTTGCATTGCAATTTATTAGTCCAGAGCCAAAGCTAGACCTCATCTTCCCTAGCACTCAAATTAGGTCATTTTGCACCACGTATGTGATCCCTCATGGAATGCATAATCGTGCTTAACAAAAAAGATTACTTGATGTTAAAATTCCCATTACAGAAGCAAAATACCTAGCATAGTGTATGATGCAAAGTATGTGTTCAAATAATATTAGCTCCATTAGCACTAGTACAAGAGTGTTTAAAGAGATCCAACTTTTCTCTGTCTCTTTTTTGGAGAGGACTGGGGAGTATTCAGAAGGTATTCCAATCTTTTGTCATTTGTTCATACAAAAAGGAATAAAAACGTTGTGGTAAAATGTATCTTGGGATCTGAGTCCCCATGTATAATTGAGTAATTTCTAACCCTTCCCCACTTCTGCTGCTCGGGCTGGCTGTTGCCCTCATGCTGACTTCTGTTGCCCAGAGGTTTCCATTGCATCTCCTGAATGAGCTACTCACCGAAGTTAGAATGATGAACAGATAGTTATCCTTCTCACCTGTATGAGACCAACAAAAATAAACAAGAAGAATCCAAAATGAAGAAATAAACATATACTATGTTTTTAAAAGAGCAAAGTAATAAAATAAGCCCTAAAATACAAGTGACAGAAACAATGAATTTTAGAACTCAACCAAGAGGTATGCATGGTCCTGTAAGCCTCTCCACTGTTAGAAACAGTAAACTCTGAGAAAGGGAATCCTTCTGAAGGCCACACAAACAGCTGTTAACTTAGAGAGAGAAAGGGGTAGAGCAAAACACAGAAGGACAAAAAAGGGAAACAAAAAGGTGGGGGAGAAGAGGAGATGGGAAAAGCACCCAATTTGGGGACTGTTTCTACAACATTGATGGATGGAGTGAAATATGTGGATTTTATTTCTCAACTATTTCTTAACTGTGCAGGGAAAATAAAGTTAGATCAGAGGCAGGAATCATTGCTCTGAGAACTTGACATAAAGCAGCTGACCAAGTACAAGACAAAAGACATAAAGGATGATCTATCAGACAAAGAGCCCTTTGATCCAAGAATCTTTACAGTGACCCAGACTCCTGCTGGGTGATATACTCAGCTAAAAGTGAGGGGAAGTATATGCATTCCTGGACCATCTTTAACCTCCTCCGTCTTTGGGAAAAGAGTGTGATTCAACAGAGTTTAGGGGAGCTGCAGTCTGATTTACCCTTCTGGTTCTGCTGAAACAAAGGATTAACTGAAGGCTCATAAATGAGAAGTGTGCAGCCTCCCAGCCTACACACCAAAGCAACGATCTAAGCAGTGCCTAGATGTGCTGTTAGAATAGAATGGAGAGAGGAAAGAGGAAGAAACTAAAAATGGCCTGATTCACCCTGCTCTTTTATATATGAGAATCAAAAGTGGATAGCAAAAAGCAGAGAAGTGGAAAGCACTCAAATTGGAGACCGTTTTCACAGCATACTATTTGGATATTGAAGTTAATAACTTGAGAAATGGCTTAATGATACTGTTTAGTGTTATAAAAATAATTATCCTAATCAAAGCCAGGTTTTAAAACTTACAGATTATCAGATTTTATATATCCATTTAAACATATATAAATATATATCTTCCCTACACTCATATACACAGGTGTAGCATAGGTATTAATATACTAAAATAACATATAAATATGTATCACATAAAATAGAAGCATTCATATATTATATATATGGATATACATATACTTCACATATAATAAGATGACACAATGAAAATATATCTAAAATAATTCTAAATGAGAAAGAAAAGAGACTCAAACTTTAGGTTGGAAACATAAACTAATGTAGTCTCTAAGGCTCCAGGACAGGTTTCTCATTCTAAGACACTACACATTTATAGGGAAATATGCAATAATGGGAGATTTCCGGCCCAGGAATGGCCTTGTTAAAAACAGGGAGCTTCTGGAACATAGCAGATGGTGTGAGAGTGCACCTACAGTAAGCCAACCCATAACAACTCCCCTACGCTACAAAAATGGGGGAAAGGACACAAAGGGGTACAAGGGAAAGGCAGCAAGCTTTTCAAGCCAGTGGAGTTAGCCTTCTTTCAAGTTCAAATATAATCATATAATACTTTTATGTTATGTATACAAGCCATATAGCATCAAAATACTCAAGCCAAATCATTAAGAAGCACAAACAGAATCTTAAGGTAACAAAATTGCAAATTTTGCCTCAATTCACTCAATCCAGGGAAGAAAAATGGCCAAACATAATAAATATTAGAAAGGATAAAATTTATATAACTACTAAGATTGAGAATATATTATGTATATGTATGTATATATATATATATGCAAAGGAAGAATATGATAATAAAACTTATTTAAAATGAATTCATGTATTAGGCTATAGAGACAAATTGGATCTCAATAAAATCTGGTAAGGGAATAAGATTACCTGAGTACTAATCTTTTTTTGTTGTTGTTTCTTTATTGTTGTTTTTTTCTTTAGTAATTAATAGAATAGATTTTTCCAGCAGTTTTTGGTGTACATAAAAATTGAGTGGAGAGTATGGAGTTCCCATATGTGCCTCATCTCCTGTTTGCCGAATTAGTTGCACCTATTAATCAAGATTTACATAAGTGTGGTACAATTGTTATAATTGATGAGCCAATATTGGTACATTCTTGTTAACTAGAGTCTGAAGTTTGGAATTCACTTTGTGTTGTACATTCTGTGGGTTTTGATACATGTGTACTGACATGTGTCCACCATTACAGTATCATAAGGAATAGTTTCACTGCTGTAAAAACCCCCCGTACTCCACCTATTCATCCCTTCCTCTCCCACACCCCCATCCTGAACCCTGGTAACTGAAAATCTTTTTACTATCTCTATTGTTTTGCTTTATCAAGCAAACTATATAGTTGGAATCATACAGTATATAGCCTTTTCAGATCGGCATCTTTTACTTAGAAATATACATTTACGTTTTCTCCATGTCTTTTCATGGCTTAATAGCTCATTTCTTTTATTACTGGATAATATTCCATTATATGAATGTACCACAAGTTGTTTATCCAGTCACCTATTGATAGAACTATTAGTTGCTTTCAAGTTTTGGCAATTATGAATAAAGCAGCTATAAACATACATGTGCAGACTTTTGTGTGGACATAAATTTTCAGTTCATTTAGGTAAAGGCCAAGAAGTACAATTGCTGAATTGTATGGTAAGAATATGTTTAGTTTTGTGATAAACTACCAAACTCTATTGCAAAGTGGCTGTACCATTGCATTCCTGCCAGAAATGAATGAGAGTTTGTGTAGCTCTACATTTTTACTAGTATTTGGTGTTGTCAATGCTTTGGATTTTAGTCATTGCAATTGGTTGGTGGTGGTATCTCATCGCTGTTTCAATTTGCATTTCCCTAATGACATATGATATGAGCATCTTCTCAAACACTTATTTGTCATCTTTATATCATCTTTGGTGAGCTATCTGCTCAGATCTTTATTAATTTTTAATTGAATTATCTGCTGTTTTATGTATTAGATTTTTATGCTGTTTAATAAGTTACCATAAATTTAGCAGCTTAATACATTATACATTTATTATCTCACATTTTCCTTGGGCCAGGAGTCTGCATATAGCACAAGAGGGCCCTGGACTCAGGGTCTCATAGCACTGTTGAGACGGCTGCAATCTCATTTGAGGCCCTGAGTCTTTTTTTAAGCTCACTGATTGTTGGTAGAATTCAAGTCCTTTCAGCTATAGAAGTGAATCCTTAGCTACTAGAGGTTGTCCACAGTTCCCTGCTCTTTGGCACTCTCCACAATATGGCAATTTTGTTCTTCATGTCCACAGGATACCTTCTGCTGTGACTTCAGGGGCTTGTCTGATTTGGTCAAGACCACCTCGGATTACATCCTTTCTTATTAAATTAAAGTCAGTTGGTTGGGGACCTTGATGACATCTGAAAAATCCCCAACTTTGGCTGTATACACAATCTAATCCATCATATACAGGTCTTGTCCACATTCAAGAGGAAGGATCATACATAGCATGACTCATTTGGGGTCATCTGGGAATGTGTCTGCCACAGTCAATCAGCTCTGTGACCTTCAGGCAGTTAAAATATTACCCGCTCTACTACCTAAATACTGTCAGTGCTCAACACCCTGTGGGCATTTTAGCACACACAGGTTGTGTCTGGTGTGCTTTCTTTCACAACGACCTGTATCTGTGGATCTTCTTCAGTGGGCTCCCTTTAGGTCAATACAGATAGCTCACTCTAGTTGCAGACACTGGGAATTTATGTCTCCCTGTCTCAATCCTTAATCAATAATTGACACCTGTGAGAAAAAGGCATGTAAATACTACAGCTTTTTTGCCCCTACATGGAACAACTACGGTTGTGAACTTTTCTGCAATATTGACTCTGTATGACTTGGCTTGATATTGCATCCTTGATGGTTTTCTTCCCATTCACTCCCCCAATCCCCGACCAGCTTTTTCCTGGGGAAACTTCCTAAATAACCTCTTTTACATAAATTCTTATCTTAGATCTGCTTTTGGAAAATAAGCCTAAACCATCAACCATCAATATTGGGAGATCCTTCAAGGGTCCTTTCAGTTTTAAATTTAGCCATCTTTATCATCTAATTTGTGCTAAATTGTTGGAGACTGTTAATGGCATATTACTACCAGGTAAGTTGGTTTTATTTCTACAATGGCATTCTGGAGACAAAGCCTCAATATAAAAGAGACTGGTGGTTATTTTAGACACCCAAAGCCAAAATACAAAAAAAAAAAAAAAAAAAAAAAAAAAGCTATTTATGAAGTGTGTTGCTATGATTTCAGTGGGTTCCCCCCAAAAAAGCATGAATTGGAAACTTAATCCCCAATGCAACAGTGTTGTTAGGTGAAGGCCTAATTATGGACTGTGTTTCGGTCATGATGACTTCACCCTCATAAATGGATTAATGCAAGTAATAAAAGGTATTGAGGCTGTGACTTTGATCTCTTGCACTCTCATGTGCGCTCTCTCTCTCTCTCTCTCTTACACTCTCTCTCTCTCTCACTCTCTCTCTCTCTGTCTCTCTGTCTCTCGAAGGCCCTTGCCAGTTGCCTGCCCTTTGAGCTTAAACTTCCCTGCCTTCGTGACTGTAAGAAATAAATCTCTGTTTTTATTAATTACCCAGTCTCAGGTATTCTAATAGCACAAAAATGGACATAGACAAGCATTTTGTTATAAATATTTTATAGGACAGAGTTATTTGGTCCTGACTCATTTAGAATATGGAGGGTGTAGAAAAAAACAACAGAATCTTATTTCTGTTCCTCAGTGTAGGACTCATGGTCTAGAAGGGAGTATCAATACAGTAATATGTATGTTCAAAATATATCCAAATCATTTAGTTTTTTCCATCTGCACTGCTGCCACCACAAACCAATCCAGTAGCCCTTTGACATAGCCTCATAACTGGTCTTCCTGATTCCTCTCCTGAAACAAGTACATCATTTTCTACACATCAACCAAAGTAAGCTGTTTTGACCATAATTTGACCATATACCTTCTTACTTAAAATCCTACAGTGGCTTCTCTTTGCAGTTAGAAAAGAATCCATTTTTATAAACAATGGTCTGCAAGGTTCCCACATCAAGCCATGCTGACCTTCAGTGTTAACCTGCTCAAGGCAACACACTCCAGCCATACCGACCTCATTTCAGTCTCCTCTTTCCTAACTCAGAGTGATCCTCCTTCCCAAAGTTCAGGTTCCTGATCGCCACACATCTGGCTCCTTCCTATTCAATCTATTCCCATTTCAAATACAGTGTATTCCACATCATCCTGCTCTGTCATTTTCATAGCACATTTCACTCTATGAAATTATCTTTCATTCGGATATTTACTTGTTTATTGTCTATGACCTTCCTTCACACAAACACACACATAAATTAAAAAGTACAAGAATGAGAATAGTGACCTTCACTGTCTTTCTCATTGCCATATCTCCTGCCTCATAACAGTACTGTGGAATCTGTAATGCCTGAAATAAAAAAAAAAAAAGAAAAAAAGAAAATGAATGAATGAAGACACAAATGAAAGAATGAACAGATGAAATTTTTTTTATATTGTCTCTTCTATTATAGGGAATTAGAAAATGTAAATCCAAGTCACTGTTACAGGCTTTCTGCTAATTTTGACTTGTTAAAAGTTGGTCTCAGCTAGGTGCAGTGGCTTATGCCTCTAGTTTTAGCTACTTGGGAGGCTAAGATGGAATGATCCCTTGAGCCCAGGAGTTCAAGGTTGCAGTAAGCTGTCATCTTGCCACTGCATTTCCACCTGGGCAACAGAGCAGAAATTGCTGTCATGTCTTGACCAGGTTATAATCACAGTGAGGTGGTGTATTACCAATATGCAAAAAGGTTTTGGGAAAAATAGGTACTTTAAATACTGTTAGTGGATAATTATTTGGCCATGCATATCTAAAGATAATCTTTTAAATAAAATGTCAGAGACCTTTGTGGCACTAATTCTATGTTTACATATTTAACCTAAAACAGTGATATAAATATGTGCCAAATTCAAAAGGTTAGCATTAAGCTCCTGGATTAATAAGTATGGAGACATACAAAGTGATATTGTGTGGTTGGTAAAAATAATCCTACAGGCAAATACTTATTAAGAGATAGATATTACCAATATTAGGTCAAGAAGTCAGTTATAATAAAGTACATCGTGCTTCTTTTAATTTTTATAAATTAGATAATTGTGGACATGTATCCACCCAAAATACATTAATGGTGGTTATTTGCAGGTGGTAGAAATTGAGGATATTTTGGAATTTCCTTCATTTTTATTGACATATATCTATACTTCATTGGTTTCCTTAAAATATAAAATAAAAATGTTCCTATTTTTAAAAAATGAAGTTACAAATAATGAATCCTCTAATTGGCAGATAGCATAATGATCCCTCAAAGATGTCTGTGGTCAAATGCCTGGAACTGTGAAGATGTTATGTTACATGCCAAAAAGGATGCTGCAGACATGATTAAGTTAGGAATTTTGAGACAGGGAGATTATCTGGGATTATCTGGGTGGGTTCAATATACTCACAAGATTCCCTATAAGTGGGAGACTTCAGAGTCAGAATCAAAGAAGGAGGTGTGAAAACAGAAGCAGAGGTTAAAGAGATGGGGGCCCAAGAGCCAAGGAATGTGGGTCTGTGGGTCGTTCCTAGAAGCTTGAAAAGACAAAGAAATTGATTTTCTCCTAGAGCTCCCAGAAGGAATGCAGCCCTGCCGACTCTTTCTAGACTTCTGACATCCGCAAATATATGATAATAAATTTGTGGGGTTTTAGCCATTAAGTGGTTAATAATTTGTTCACACAGTAATAGGAAACTAATATACCCCTCCATATAAAATTTAAAGTAAAAGGATAATTATCACTATAACATTACTCATAAAAATATGCACATACAAGGATATTAAAATCAAGTTTTCTTTGATGATTAAATACAAATTTTTAAACCTATTATCTTCAGGGCTTCCAATACTCATACATGATTTATACAAAGGTATTCTGTAAGTGGTATTGAAGCACAGCAAAAGTTTCGCTCCTGGGAGGTACATATGAACCCTCTAGAACACCACCAACAGCAGCAGCAAAGCTCTATTCCTTTCTATTCCTTCCCCTTCAAGTTTGCCTTAGTCACTCATTTTAATCATTATTTTTAGCTTGAATAAAAATGATAAGAGTAGCAAATGAGTGTAATTTATTCCCAGTCCTGTCAAGTATAAATGTGGTTCATTACCTGCTTTTTTAAAAACACAAAGGCGTGAGTTTGTGATTTGGTAACATTTTTCTCCACCAAGATATGTAAATTTCATTGTAAGTAAGTAGAAATATTTTTAGCCTACTTCAGAAATGTGGTTGTTTAGAAGCATTCTTCTCCAAAACCTATGATCATGGAAAGCTTAGAGTTATTTTTTTCTTTCCACTGGTTTTGGGCTGACAGAGTGCAGAAACTGCATGCTGACTTGTTGAAGTGGGGAAGACTGTATTCTTTATATAAATATATTTTTTAAATTATTCAAGTGATTGCATTTCAATGGCAGAAAAGAAATTCTACCTTTGGGCCGAAGTCAAACATTTTAAAATTAAGAGGATACATTTTTTAGTGATGAATAAATGGTTTAGTACAAAGCGCTTCTTTAGAATTAAGTAATTTTGGTAAGTCGTTATTGCTTGTTTTCATTTAAAATTTGTGTTGTCATTCTACATTCAAAGTTGTGACAGCTGATGGGGATATGGTCCAACCTTCTGAGACATGCAAAGTGACTTAAATGACCAAAAGGTCAAAGACAGCCCAGGGGTAAGTTATGAAATTGACAAATCTGTTGTGCTCCTCCTTATGTTCCTCAATCTAGCAATTTCCAAGCAGCCCAGGGACAGCAGCCCTCAAGTCTCTGCTTCTGTGGCTCCCCCAAGACCCACACCATTATGACACAAAATAACTTTTGTGCTTTTATCCAGAGAAAAGAATGTGCCTTCTTTGTTTCATTCAGGATTTTGTCATGTAATTTGTCTAAAAATACTGCTGCGACTTCCAGTCAAGATGGTTTTATGATCTCATACTTTTATTATTCCTCCTCTCCTTCAAACACTAAGATATCTGAAAATAAAAATAATTAGCACTGCTCAAAAATAAGAGAGCATTTCTAGGGCTCTGGAGTGGAATATAAATACAGAGGAATAAGCTGGGAGTGAAGGTGCTGGATTACTGGATATGGGTCCAGAATTGAGCAGGTAAATATTTCAGGCATGCGCAATGCAGGAAAATAGCTGGCAGGACTCAGGCTTCTATAAACAGAAAGTCCATCTGTACATTTGTATTGTTATGACTAGGTTAGTGCTTTTATTTTTTTAATCCTAAGAAATCTTAGTGTATCCCAAAATTGTAAGGGTTTTCTCTTATGTTTAATCCATAAATGTTATAGGTTTATTGTATATGTAAGTCTATGGTCCTGTTGATATTAACTATTATGTTTAGTGTGAACTATGGCTTGAAATTAATCTCATTTCATGTGTTTATCCAATTTATCAAGCATCATCTGTTGAAAAGATTATGCTTTCATCTTTAAACCTCAGAGATTTTCAAAACTCAACTGAGTTGGATATATGTGGGTCTATATCTGGACTCTATTCAGATTTAATGACCTGTTTGTCTATCTTTACACAAATAACACATTGTCTTGATTACCTTTATTCTAAGTCTTAAAGTCAAGTAGTATAAATCCTCAAATTTTATTCTTTCTATTAGAAATGTTTAGGCTATTATAAGACTTTGCATTTCCTTATGTATTTTAGAATGAATTTGTTCACTTCTACAAATAAAAAAATTCTGGGATTTTGATTGCATTTTTTACTCTAAAGATCAATGTGAGAAGAATTGATATCTGACAATAATGTGTCTTCTGCTCCATACAGTGTCTCTGTCCACTTTTATAGGCCTTCTTTAATTTTGGTAATAGCTTGTTTTTGTAGTGTGGAAGTTTTTGATGCAATTGCAAATTGTACTATTTATTTAAATTTATTTTTCCAATTGTTTGCTGCCATCATAAAAATGCAATTGAATTTTATATATTGCCTTTGCACACTGAGGTCCTGCCAAATTCACTTATTAGTTCTGGCAATTTAGTTCTAGTAATAGAGAGGATTATTTAGAATTTTCTATGGAGACTCTTATATCAACTTCAAATAAACACACCCTTTAATTCTTTATTCTTTTTTTATTGTACTGACTGGGTCCTCCTATCTGATGTTAAACAAAAGTGGTAAGAATGAATATTTTACTTCTTTATCTGATTTTAGTAGTACTATATCCAAACCACCACCCTTTAATGTAAGTTTATTTGTAGAGTTTCATAGATGTTATATTAATTGACTTAGGCTGCCTTAACAAAATAACATAGACTGGGTGGCTTAAATAACAGGCATTTATTTTCTCATAGTTCTAGAGTTTTGAAGTCCAAGGTCAAGGGGCCATCAGGATGGGTTTCTGGTGAGGTCTCTCTTGCTGGCTTATGAATAGCCACTTGCTTTCTGTATTCTCACATGGCCTTTCCCCTATATGTGCACAGAGAGAGATCTCTGGTGTCTGCTCTTCTTAGAAGGACACCAATCTTATTGGATTCAGGTCCAACACTTACAGTCTAGTTTAACTTTTATTATCTCTTTAAGAGGTTTGTCTCCAAAATACAGTCACATTGGTGGTTAGGGTTTCGACATGTGAATTTGCAGGAGCTACAACTCATTCCATAACAGATGCCCTTTAATACATTCAGAAAGATCCCATCAATTTTATTTTGCTGAGATATTTTATCATGAAAGGGTGTTGAATTTTGTCAAATAATTTGTCTGCATATATTGAGATGAAATTACAGTGAAATGGTAAATGACATGATTTGATTTATAAATATTGAATGAACTTTGCATTTTGGAGATGAAAGCTCACTGGCTTGCGACATATTGATTCTTGTATAAAATTATTTTGTTCAAGCATACAGCATCTATGTTGTTGAGGAGTACTGGTTTGTAATGTCATCAGGTTTTGGTATCATTATGTGGGCCTTATAAGATAAATGGGAAAAAGTTCCTTTCTCCTAAATTTTCTGAAAAACTTTTTGTAAAATTAATATTATTAGTCCCGTAAACTTTTTGATAGAATCTATCTGTATAACCAGGATGGCCTGGAGTTTTCTTTGTAAGAAAATTTTGTAAGCAATTTCAAATCTACAAGGGCTGTCCAGAAAGTATCCAGCCATCTCACATGAAAATTACATGTTAACAAATGGTTGGATACTTTCCAGACAGCCCTCATATATGTGGCTTCAGATATAGATATTAAATATATTCATATTTTTGTATTTGCTCTTGAGTAACCTTTGATAAAACTAGCTATCACTAACAACAATAACAACAACAAAAAACCTGAAAAAGTATACTCACAGGAATGTCTACTAAATAAAGTAATTTAAAACAGTACTCAGGCATAAGACTACAAAGAAGCTGGAAAAACTATATTAGTATCAGCCAGTAATTTAGAATTAAAGAAGAACATAGTAATACAGATAAAAAGGTTCAATTCATTTGGAAAATGTAACAATTTTAAAATTATATGAACCTAATAATTAAACAGCAAAATGTATAAAACAAATATTAACAGCACTACAAGGAGAAATTAACACATTTGCATTCACAGTAGATTTTTGACATATCTCTCTCAAAGGCTGATATATCAATTAAACAAACAAAGTAGGAAAAATTTGAAGGACTAAGTTAACAAGCTTAACCTAATAAATATGTAGAGAATTTGTTTCCAAAAATATAATAATAGAAAATGAGCTCCATTATGGTTTTA
Organism: Microcebus murinus; assembly: GCF_040939455.1. Taxonomy (NCBI): domain Eukaryota; kingdom Metazoa; phylum Chordata; class Mammalia; order Primates; family Cheirogaleidae; genus Microcebus; species Microcebus murinus. The sequence continues at coordinate 105,073,822 of NC_134106.1, forward strand.
AATATTCTTCAAAGCCTTGCTTCTGTATTCAATTCCTAAAATTACAAAATATAGGTCTGTTGTACCTTAGCCATAATGTACAAATTGTCAGCAGTCACTATTTTATGTTTCTTAATTCTTAAGAAGCAATAAAAATGCACTGTTTAAGAACTGTATATAAATTTAACAGCATATTTATAAGCATAAATGGAACATTAATATAGAGAAAGAGTATGCAGATATTAAAATTTCATAGTTCATCTAGATTTTGATGAATTTGTCACCATCAAAATATATTTTTTATAAAAACAAATAAAATTCTAACACAGCTCAACAGCATCATGTAAAAATAAGAGGAGCAAAGTATATGCCATGGCACTAGAGTTATACAAATTTAGTTAAGAGAAGAACAATTTTTACTCTGTAAAAATATTGACTGTGTTCAGAGAGAAACAATTTATACAGCACTATGAGGCAGTGCATTCCAGCAATGCACAACATATTCTCTTTGTTTTGAAACATTTTCCAAAGATGTTACGGAGATATTGCTTTATATTGATGAAATATTTTCTCTGCTACTGTATCAATAAAAAATGCTTCTGGTAATGTCCTAAATGATGAGCAGGGCAGCACATTTATTGGTTGTAAAAGTGTGTCTGTGGGATTAACTTTACAACCTTAATGGAGCAATAATTTAGAGGTTGCTGAAACCTGAAAAATAATTCATGGTTTAAGCCAGATTAAAGCTACAATTGATATTGAGAACTGCTGGCAAATTCCCCAAGCCATTACTGTTTGCAGATCTCCAATGGTTGTTGCCAATATTTGTTGTAAAGGAGATGCAGAAACTCACAGTTCAGTGATAGCTTCATTTTTCAATATCCGTTCTTTGGACAAATGTTTGAAATGTGAGATTCATGTTCTTAACTGAGAAAAGTATACTAGCTTATAGCTTGAGCTTTCTAAAAAAGTTAATTTCAATAGATTTAGGGGGTAGAAATGTACCCCCTAAAGAGTTTTGTTACATGGATGAATTGAAGTGTGGTGAAGTCACGTCTTTCAGTGTACCCATCACCCAAATAGTGTACATTGTACCTGATAGGTAATTTTTCATCCTTTAAATAAGATTTAACTAATGTAAATAGCATAGACAAACACTTATAATTCCTAAATGCTACTCATTTAACATTAGTTCCTTCTATGTGGATAGTATAGGATTCTACTTGACTTTATAGAGTTTATGTCTGTGTATTTATTTAATACTTCTTCACTTACTCATCAGCTTCTTTTTGATTTCCAGATCTTGTAGTGAGGAAATTATTTAACTTTGAAACAAGAAGCCAAAGCTTCTCTGCTTTACTACCTGGAAGGCCTGAAGGATAAAAGTCCTCTTCCACTTAATTCCCATAAGTCAAGACTATGTCACATGACCAGTTAATTAGAAGGGATTTAGGGACATAGATTTTTTCCAAGCTGTGTACATAGCTATCCCAAACAATAATTAGTCTCTGTTAATGAAAAGAAGATTAAATGGATATTGGGGTAGGCATCTAGCAGTGTCTGCCTTAATGACCACTATCTAATATGATTAATGTTTGATTTATTATCTTCATGTTTCACAACAAAATTTCCAAAAGAAAAAAATGTCACCTGCCATCGAACTTGGAGAAATGTTTGGAAAAGCCAATAAAATTTGTCAACTATAATGAAGGGGAGAGTCTGTTTTAACATCATCAGAATATTATTCCCAAAGGGCACCTTCTTTCCATGGGCCAATTTGCAAGGGCAATTTCAGAAATCTTCATGTATATGACATAATCAATTACTTGAAGAAAGTCTGTTAAAGAGATTGTGGTTTCCTCTGAATTTTTATAAAAAAATAGAATAAGTCCTTATAATATAAAATTCAAGTCTGCATCTTTAAATATGGATTATTTGTTAAGAGGCAGAGATTTATGGGTATTCAAATTCACCACTTTGTTCATTTTATAGATTTACTGAGTTTTTCATTGTTTTTGTTTGTTTGTTTTGCTTGTTTTGTTTGTTTGTTTTTGATTGTTGAACCCACAGCTCTAAACATATTTCACGTTTGTGAAATATTCTCTATTATATCTTCATGACTCTCCCAAGAATAGAAGTTAAAACTCAATTGCCCAGCCATCTTTATCTCTTGTCTCTATCAATCAGAAGCAATCATGTGACACTTGGATTGGAAGCATGACGAAGCAGGTGTGGCAGAAAAACCATCCTGGAAAGGGTGCTTAGTAGGACATCCTGTGTTTAATGGCTAGAGCAGGTTCCAGCAAGAGCATCTGGTTTCCAGCTTCAGAAAATTAGGAACAGTAGATTTACCCAGTTTGGGTGGCTGTGGGGTTTTTGCTACATTGTCTTAGTTGTTAATATAGGCTGTAGCCCTCACAGCCAAGTTTGAAAGCCTAGAACTTTTGGATTTTTGCTGAGCTTCCTACTTTTCCAAACTAGGATGTTTTGGAGTGATACAGGCATAATCAAGCTTGTTCCAGGCAAACAGACACATATGACACCCTATACAGAAAGTAGTTGGAGATAAAGTGAATAGGAGAGCGACCAAAACTGAGAAAAATTTCGTAGAGTCACTGTTATAATCATAATTAAATATTAGGAGTATTAATTAAATATTAATTTTTTTAATCACCAATAACTAAACAGGCTGAAACTAATGATCAATGCAAATAATAAGCAAGGTTGTAGAATACAGTGAGAAGAAAATGTCAAAAAGGGCAATATGTAAACACAGTAAAATACAACCATAAATGGATAAATTAGTGATCAAATGAAGCAGTCGGAACTCACTTTCTTTGAAAAAAATTTCATGGTAGTTACTGGAGAAATATATGAGAACCTGACAAGGAAGTTGATTCAATTTTCTGGAAAACACTAGTTATTATTATTGATGTTATTGCTGTTATTATTGTTGACTCTAGATTTACTAACTGTCTTATAGCCTGAAGTTGGATAAAGAAAAATAGTAATTAAGATATAAGATATATTTTTTTTAAAAATGTCTCTGGAAATAGAACTGGTCTTGAGTACGGAGTTAACACCATCTCACATATGTCCCTGATTAGCACAAAAAGCTAATCATAAAAAGAAATGTATTCCTCTTCTAAATAAAAATACTATTATAGAAAGGAATGGTTATAAATGATCCATCTAAAAAAGAGAACTATTGTTAGAAAGTGCCATTGAAATGCTAACTGCCCTTTTTACTGAGATCATAACCAGAGACTCAACTTACATAGCAGCTTTTGCCTGAGTGTATGTGTGTGTGTCCGTGTGTGTTTCATGAGAGCAGGAACTTGGGTTACTGTTCATCCGAACTGAAATCAATCCATCAGTCTACAAGCCAAGATTCAATTTAGTAGTTTGCTCCATCACTAACTAAAATATTAATTTCCTTTAAAATATTAAATGACTTGGAAACTATTGGTCTTGTGTGTTACATGATGAAGACCCCAGGGAGCTGAGGAATGAAGTGACAATAAAAGCTACAAGGTAACATCTCTTTAAGGTTTGTCACCTCATCCTTCCCAGATGACACAAAGAGTCAAGTGGGGGAAATAGCAACCACTATTTCTCACAGCTTAAAAAAGCTGACAAACATTTCTCACTGCCATTCTCCTTTCTAATAATACACGTTTCACCTTTGTGATCCATGGTGAGTATCTGGGGAGTTGCATGTCCAAGAGAAAGCATCTATATGACAGGGTGAAATTCTGGTGCATGGCCAATGTACCACAGGTAATTTAGAGTTAATGAACAGAACCCTTCAAATTTACCACCACAATGAGATTCCAGTCCTTTTTTTTCAGTCTTAAATTAAAATGTGGGGGAAAGAATTCATAACCTAACAAGTGAGGTAATAGCCAGGGTGTAAGAAAGAGAATTGGAAGGATTAGCTAATATTTGAAATACATACCAGGCACATAAATAAAATATAGATTTTTTTATGACCTCCAGGTAATTTAAGATTGACACTAATCTATAAGAATACCCAAAGTCTTGGACCACTGCCAAAGTTCTAGGTTATATGCAATGGAGCGAGAGTGGGACATCTAGTATATTCACTTCCTTGTTGTCTGTGGCAGAGACCTTGTTTCTTGCGTGTCCTATCTGATTTAGAACTAGATGTCCCCTGAAGAAGTTGGTAGGAATTTAGAATCCTTTTGTGGTAATTGTCAACTTTGTGCCCTGCCAGGTCATGGAATAATTTCGTCTAACCCTCACATTGAGCAAGTAGTTGAATTTTATTCAAAACTTTATTTCTGCCCATGTCCAAGGGTATAATTAGTGAAATGGCACTGCCCTTGACTACAACTCTTGCATTATTTTGTCATAAATTTTTCTTTGTTCTTTAATCCGAACCACACTGACCTCTTGGCATTTTGAAATCACTGTTTCCCATCTTACCTTGGGTTTCATATATGTTTCCTTAGGCTGGAATATTCTTCCCTTCTCTCACCCACCATCCCCAGCCCTAAACCTCAGTTTCTAGCTTATATCCAATCAACCTTCAGGTTTTAATGTAAAATTAACCTAGTCCCTCCTTTACATATTCTCATAACATCTTTTATTTCTCCTCCATATCATTACAATAATTACATTAATATTCTGTATGCTACTCTTTGTTTAAAGCCTGACTTGAGTGATAATATTTAACATCTATGAATATAGAGAATAATTTATCACTATCTTTTGTGCCTAAAACATGCCAGCCTAATAGTAGATATACAAAAAATGTTCCTTAAAGGTATAAATTGATGTAAGAAATACTTCCTTTCACAGATAGATAAATACCTATGGAAAAGCTCTTGTGTGTCCCCAGAAGAACCTTGATGACAATGTTGTTTATTAGTACATTAGCACACTCAAACTGTGGAAAAAGTTAGACCAATTTATAGTTCAATAATATTCAGTCTTTCTAAGTTTCTTGCTGTCAAGTCTGGCATTGAGTGATAAAATTACTAGCCAAAGACTTTTATTGAAAATTGGCTAAAGACTCTGTTTTGGCTTGAATGGTTTTTTTTTTTTACCAAAAATTCATATGCTGAAGTCTTAATTCCTGATGGTGTTAGGAAGTGGGGCCTTTGGGTGGTGATCAGTGTGTGGGGGTGGAGCCATCCTGAATGGGATTAGTGCCCTTATAAAAGAGGCCCAAGAGAGACTCCTTGCTCCTTCCATTATGTGAAGACACAGCTAGAAGTCATAATCTTTGAGGAAACAGGACCCTAGAAGATGCCAAATCAGCCAGTGCCTTGATCTTGGACTCCTCAGCTTCTAGAAGAGTGAGAAATAAATTTCTTTTGTTTATAAGCTACACAGTTAAGGGTATTTTGTTAATAGCAGCATGAATGGACTCAGACACATTCAAACACCAAACACATACAGTTGTTCTCACCCTGCAAAAAAGTTAAGAATATTAATATATCCTGAGTTAGCATTTATGACTAAGACTCTGCAAGCAAATACAGCAGTAAGAAAAATAAATAAGTGAAACTTAACTAAAGTAAAATTGTCTACACAGAAAAGGAAATAATCAAAGGAGTAAATAGACAACCTAGAAAGTAGGTGAAAGTATTTGCAAATTATACATCCCACAAAGGTCTAATATCTAGATTCTACAAAGAACTCAAACAAATCAGCAAGAAAAAAAACATGTAACCCTATCAAAAAGTGGACAAAAGGCATAAAGATATTTGTTCCAAAAGAAGACATACAAATGACCTATAAACATGAAAAAATGCTCGACATCACTAATTATCAGGGAAATGCAAATTAAAGCCACAATGAGATACCACCTTACCCATGTTAGGATGGCCATTATTAATAAGCCAAAAAACAATAGATGTTGGCATGGCTGAGGTGAAAAGGGAACACTTATACACTATTGGTGAGACTGTAAATTACTATGAACTCTATGGAAATCCATATGGAGATTCCTCAAAGAACTAAAAATAGACCTACCATTCAATCCAGAAATACCAACATTGAGTGTCTACTCAAAGGAAAAAAGGTAACTTTATCAAAAAGACATTTATGCTTGAAAGTTTACTCTGTACTGATAGTTTCATCTCTGGTATCTCAAATCTATTCCAGATATTGATGCTTCTGTTCTTGTGCCAGTCTCAGAATGATTTAACTATTATTGCTTTATAGTATAGCTTGAAGTCAGGAAAACTGATGCCTCCCAGTTTGTTCTTTTTACTTAAGATTGCTTTTGCTATACGTAGTTTTCTCTGGTTCCATACGAAGTGAAGAATTATTTTTTCTAGATCTGTAAAGAATGCTGGTTGTATTTTGATGGGGGTTGCATTGATTCTGTAGATCACCTTAGGTAATATTGACATTTTAACAATGCTGATTCTACCGATCCATGAAAAAGGTAGATTTTTCCATCTGTTTAAATCATCTGCAATTTCTTTTCTTAGTGTTTCATAGTTCTCCTTGTATAAATCTTTTGTATCTCTCATTAAGTATATTTAATTTATAAGATATTTAATTTTCTTTGGAGCAATAGTAAAGGGTATTGCGTTTTTCATTTGAGTTTCTGCTTGATGGTTCTTGGTATATATGAATGCTTCTGATTTGTGTATATTGATTTTATAACCTGAAACTTTACCAAATTCATTTATCAAATCTAGGAATCTCTTGGATGAATCCATGGGGTTTTCTAGGTATAATATGATATCATCTGTGAAGAGTGAGAGTTTGATCTCATCTGCCCCCACTTGGATGCCCTTAATACCCTATCTTGCCTGATTGCTATAGGTAGGACTTTGAGCACTATGTGGAATAGGAGAGGAGATAGTGGGCATCCTTGTCTAGTTCCGGATCGAAGATGGAATGATTTTAATTTTTCCCCATTTAGTATGACATTAGCAGTGAGTTTGTCATAAATGGATTTGATAAATTTAAGGTATGAACCATCTATGCCTATTTTGTTAAGAGTTTTTATCAAAAGGTATGTTGCAGTTTGTCAAATGCTTTTTCTGCATCTATTGACAGAATTACATGGTCTTTGTTCTTGGTTTTATTTATGAAGTGAATTGCATTTATAAACTTGCGTATGTTGAACCAGCCTTGCACCCCTGGAATAAAGCCCACTTGGTCATGGTGAATTATTTTTTTGATGTGCTGCTGAATTCTATTTGCTAAAATTTTATTTAGGATTTTTTGCTTCTATATTCATCAGGGATATTGGTCTGTAATTTTCTTTTTTTGTTGCGTCCTTTCCTGGCTTTGGTATCAAGGTGATATTGGCTTTGTAGAATGAGTTAGGAAGGATACCATCCTTCTCAATGGTGTGGAATAGTTTCTGTAGTATAGGTATGAGTTCATCTTTGTATGTTTGGTAGAACTCTGAAGTGTAGCCATCTGGCCCGGGACTTTTCCGTTTGGGGAGGATTTTAATTACTGCTTCGATTTCTGAGCTTGAGATGGGTCTGTTCAAGAATTCTGTTACCTCCTGGGTTAACTTAGGTTGTATAAGTCCAGGAATCTGTCAATTTCATCTTCATTCTATAGTTTTTGGGCATATAGATTTCTATAGTATTCAAACATAATGTTTTGTATTTCTGTGGAGTCTGTGGTGATCTCTCCTTTTCCATTTCTTATTGAGTTTATTAGAGTCCTTTCCCTTTGAGTTCTTGTCAGCCTAGCCAGAAGACCGCCAATTTTGTTGATCTTTTGGAAAAACCAGCTTCTGGTTTTGTTGATCTTCTATATAATTCTCTTGTTCTCCATTTCATTTAGTAGAGCTTTGATCTTAGATATTTCTTTTCTTCTGCTAGGATTGGAATTGGTTTGCTCTTCTTTTTCCTATTCCTTGAGTCTATTCATTAGGTTGTCAGTATCTAATCTTTTTGGTTTTTGGATGTAAGCATTTATTTAACCTAATCTTTGAGAAAGCAAACAAAAATATACAATGGAGAAAAGATTCTCTCTTCAATAAATGGTGCTGGGAAAAATTGTTAGCAAGATGCAGAAGAGTGAATCAGGATCCCAACCTCTCACCTCTCTCAAAAATTCATTCAAGATAGATAACAGACTTAAACCTAAAGCATGAAACCTTAAGAATTCCAGAAGATGTTGGAAAAACCCTATCAGATATTGGTCTAGGCAAATAATTTTTTAGGAAGACCCCCAAGGCAATCACTATTGCATCAAAAATAAACAAATGGGATCTAATCAAATTAAAAAGTTTCTGCACAGCCAAGGAAACTATCATTAGAAAAATAGACAACCCACAGAGTGGGAGAAAATATTCACTCTCTACATTTCTGATAAAGGTCTGATAACAAGAATCTATCTACAACTTAAAAGAATAAACAAGAAAATATCAAACAACTCCATCAAGAAATGGGCAATGTAAATGAACAGAAACTTCTCCAAAGAAGACAGAATTATGGCCTTCAAACACATAAAATAAAAGCTCAACAACTTTAATCATCAAAGAAATGCAAATCAAAACCACAATGAGATATCACACCTAACCATTCGACCCAACAATAGCGTTGTTTGGCATCTACCCGAAAGAACATAAGACATTCTATTATAAAGACCTCTGCACCCGAATGTTTATGGCAATACAATTCAGTATTGCACAGTCATGGAAACAACCCAAGTGCCCCTCAATTCATGAGTGGATAACTAAAATTTGGTATATGTTCACAATGGAATATTACTCAATTCTAAGAAATGACAGTGAGCTAGCACCATTTATTCTATCCTGGATTAAGCTTAAGCCTATTATACAAAGCGAGGCGACACAAGATCTGGAAAATGGGCTACACATCTACTCACCATCAGATTGGTACTGACTGATTAAAACTATGGTGCTCAAATAGTGGTAGTATTCACCAGGGATTCTGGGGGGGGAGACCCACATCTTAGGGATGTGGCGAGCATTGTGGGGGGGAAGGGATTACCTCTAACCCTTTGTAGGGAGAGGCAAAGATATACAATGTAACCAAAATGTCTAAAAAAATTGTTATAGGGAGGTGGGCAGGTGGGAGGGAGGAGGTGGGAAAGGGTACATACTTACATAATGTGTGTGGTGTGCACCACCTGGGGGTTGTACATGCTAGAAGCTCTGGCATGGCAGGGTGAGGGAGGGGCGGCAGGGGCAATATATGTAACCCTAACAATATTTGTACCCCCATAATATGAGGAAATAAAAGGAAAAATTATTTTTTAAAAAAGGAAAGTTTACTGTGGCACAATTGCAATTCACAATTGCAAAGATATGGAATAAACCTAAGTGTTCCCGAACTGATGAGTAGATAGAAAAATGTAGTATATGAGGGTCTGTCCAGAAAGTATCCAGCCATCTAATATGAAAAATAGAGACATTTATTGAAGAAGATGCAAAATACCAAAACATTGTACATAGGACAATGATGCCTCAATCCCCTTCAAAGTAGGCATCTTGGGACCTCACCACTGTTCTCCCAGTGTCTCTTAATCTAAACCCATATGTTTTCCACATTGTCAGGTGTTCTGCTTGTTGCAGGCCCTCCAGAATGTGGATCATTTTTTCCTTTTTTTTTTTTTGTTTCATCATATTACAGGGATACAAATTATTAGGTTACATATATTGCTTTTGCCCCACCCAAGTCAGAGCTTCAAGCATGTCCACTTGCAATAGATTCTCAACCATCTTTGAAGCATTTGTGCCACACTTTCATTAATGCTGTACTCATTGCATCATCCCTGAAAGCTTTCTGAATTATCCAAATAATTTCCATGGAGGAATGTTCAAGCTTAAGGCAAAATTTGATGCAGATTCATTGCTCTACTTGCTCAATCATTTTGAATGCCATGCCCACACAGTACACATGCTCATTCAATGGCATCTTGCACCCCACTGACTAGTACAGCAAAGTCATCATTGTTCACACATGCACATTCCAGTCCACTCTCCTTGACTCACAGGTTACATCGAGATCACTCAAACCATTCTAATTATATTAACAATGGCCGGATACTTTCCAGACAGACCTTGTATGTGTACCAGGGTGTAGTACTCATCCATGAAAGGAAATAAAATAATGTCTTTTGCAACAACTTGTATGGAACTGGAGGTCATTATCCTAAGTGAAGTATCTCAGGAATGGAAAGACAAATACCACATGTTCTCGCTTAGAAGTGGGAGTTACTTCTAAGTATAAATATATATGGTCATAAAATTGTGTAATGGACATTGTACAAGTAAGAAGGTGGGACGGTGGGAGGAGGTGCGAGATAAAAGTTACCTATTGTGTACAATATATGCTATTCCGATGACAGGTAAACACTAAAAGCCCCAACTTCACCAGGATACAATTTATCCATGTAACAAAAATCACTTTTACTTCTTAAATATATTGAAATAAGAAAAGAGAAACTTTTACCTGCCCCAAAGTAATGAAGAAAAGAAAGAATATTAATGTGTTGTCCTAAAAAGAAGCCAGAATATAAATGTGGTGTCCTAAAAAGAGCCAGATTAATACTTGCCTCTATGACAAGTATTTGTAACTAATTAGCATTATAAATTTTACGTACATTTGAAGTGCTAAAGCATAATAAATAAATATGCAGGATGACTTAGATATACTGCTGTAATCAAGTCAAAGATGAAGCAAATTGTGCTGATTGAGATAAAAATTTCTGTCAAATGTTTTAAAGTGCTATTTTGCAAATTTTTAAAGTTTATTATATCTATAAAGAATATGTTTGTTTTCTAAAGTGAAACATACTGCTGGTTGGAAAAGCATGCCAATTGTATTTTATTGGTTTATTAGCTTTAGGTACAAAGTATAATAATATGAATACCTTAAATAGGAGTAAGAAACTATTTTACTGAGTCAAATTGAAATAATTCAAAATTAACATTTTGTATTTCATTTCATAATTCAAATTCTTTACACTGATAATTTTGATTCTTTCTCATTACACAAATTTAAAACACAAAAATTTATGTTTTACAGTTTGTATATATTTGCCATTTTTTCCATAAATAGAAGTTAGCATTTTTCTTTCTATGAATATTGTGTATATTTTCATCACTTTTTTTACTGGGATTGTTATATTTTTCTTACTGAAATACAATCATATTTTATTTATGAAGAATTTTAACCCTTGGTTCAACTTATTTGGGCAGATATTTTCCTTGATTTCTTTGTTTGACCCTCTATCTTATTTATCATGTATATTGATGAAATTAATTTTACTTTTAAGTCAGACCTACTTCTTTTGTTGTGATTGGTTGTTGTTCTTGGAACTTTCTTTCACTGCTTTATGCTTGGAAAAGCATAATGACAAAAGAATCATTAACTTTTTAGATTAGAACTTCCATGTCTCCAAATTTTACATTTAAATGTCAGTGCTTCCACAGTTATATTTACCGTGGCATGAGATATGTATCTAATATGATTTTTTCAAATATTTATCATAAATCATGTGTCAATTACCAACTAATTCCTCTTTCTCCGTTTATTTAATGGCCACTTTTATCACATACTCAATGAAAATATATGTGTGGATGTGTGTGTGTCTGAGACATTGATTTTTATTTCATTCCATTTATTTTTTGCTTGATTCTTAGTTTTTATTATATTTTTAAGTTATTGTAACTTTATAAATATATTTTGATATTTAGTAGCATAAGTGCTCCTTTATAACATTCAAAATTTCCATCCAGGAGCTTATGTTTCTCTAACAAGTATTCATTTACATCTCAGATAAAACTTTGTTGTTTTCTTCTCATAGACAGAGTCCAGAATATTTATTACTATTAAACTTCTTGTACGTATTTTTTTTATTTTTGTGGCATAGAATTTTTTAAATTTTTTAAATAATTGGATTTTTATTTTTATAATCTATAACTACTGATGCAATTATTTAGTACATTTATGAATATTTGTCTAGATCTCTTTAGTGCCTGGTTGCCATTAATGTTGCTGTAACAAAATACCTGAGACTGGGTAATTTATAAGCAGCATAAATTTATTGCTCATGGTTATGGAGACTAAGAAGTCCAAGATCAAGGTGCTACTAAGTCTGCTGTCTGTGAGGGTCTATTCTCTATTTTCAAGATGGTGCCTTGAATATTGTGTTCTCTGGAGGGGACAAATCTTATGTCCTCACATGGCAGAAGAGGTAAAAGGGTAAAGGAGGTTGAAGGGCAAAAAGATCTAGCTCATTACCTCTAGACTTATTATAAGCTCACTAATCCCATCCAGGAGGGCAGAGCCCTCATGGCCTAATCACCTCCTATAGGTTCTACCTCTTAATATTGTTGCATTGGGGATTAAATTTCAGTATGAATTTAGCATGACACAGGCATTCAAACCATAGCATAGTCATCATGTTGATATTTTATAATACCTAAAATATATCTACTTGTTCTCCCAAGGTCTTTAAAGTTAATTTACACTTATCTTTTCCAAATCTTGTGTCCTCCTCCCATCTTTATAAAACACAAGTCTAAGGTTTCATTCAGTTTTAAAATTCTCATGTGAGGTATTTTCTCTAGAAATCCCTCTACCAATTGAAATACAATAAGGTCAGTTTGGTAAAATAAATCATATATCTAATTAATGTGATTTTATATCAACTAGGAGCTGGTCTGTATCTTATAACAGTGTTTATTAGTATAAAAACAATAAAATAGTGTGTGTAATTATCATAGAGGCTATATTAGTTACCACCAGATGAGTTTTCTAGCAGTTGTAGAGAACATCTTACCAATGTGAAAGAGTTAGATTATGGTTATGAGTCAAAATTCTCAGATCCTAGACCTTGGACTTGTCATTAGTTTTGTCTTCCAATCAACAGAGTTCAATGAGACATATTATGGATTATAAGGACCAGATTCATTAGAATTTGAGCTATAAGAATAATCCTCTTTAATGTCTCTCCATATCTTCTGTTTCTTACTATCCATACTAATCAAAAATTTTTCCCAGTAATTTCATGGTTGGTATATGAAGCCTTTAGTTAAATGTTTCCTGTTTTGGTGGTAACTGAAATCATTTCTTGATTCTTTCTGTCTATTCTGTGGGTTGTAGACTTCCCTGAAATTTTGAAAAATAATTCAAAGATTGTCACTTTTTGTTTGTCACTTAGGTGCTTTATATGCTTCTGGTTAGCCTAGTCCCCAACAAATAAACTAGCAGAGAATGTACCAAAATGGTTAATGAGTTAGAAATTGAATTTGAGGGGATTTGATCCTTTTTAGATGCTTTGAAGAGAAGAGATTATGCAGGTAAAAATTAAAGTATATAAAGAATAAGCTACTTTTTATTAAAGAAATGTGTTTCTTAGACCTTTAGCTTATTTGACTCACTATAATATTATTAAATATTAAATGATCAACTAAATTATAACCTAATTTTATGTGGGACCTAAAACCCTTTTTAAAGTATCTAATTTCTACTTAAGACACTTTTTTTAAATTAATTATGATGCATTGGCTTCCTCAATTTGTAGTAAGAACAAAGAACATTAGGTTTATTGAAAACTTGTATTAGATGATTTTTTATGGAATCATTATAAGTTTAACTTTGCATTTAAAAATATCATATATCTGCTACAGAAAATGTGGGATAGTAATACTCAATGAAGAAATGGGTGCTGAGGATTAATTAGCTAATGTTAGCCGTTGCACCAGTAAAGTCATCTTTTTTGTCAACATGTCCTCGCTTGGTCCAGAGTAATATACAAGGTTTCCTATAAGGTTTACAGAACACCTCAAACAATGGGAAGAGTTTAGTTTATAAAACATCTCCATTTTATATGGCTCAGATGATATTTTCTAGGAAGTCGTGTCTTATTAATTCTTAAAAGTTTATTTACCATAAACAAACTAGGAACATCCTGACAAAAGTATTCCAGAGCTAAGTATTATCCTAACAAGCCTCATTTGTCAATTATTGTCTGAGGTTCACTTAACAAGATGTTTACAAAAACATTATACCAGCTTACCTACCCTCTTTCTTTTTTTAGAAATGATCACAATCCAACTTTTTAAACTACTTTTCATCCAGTTAGTAACTTTGTTTATGCCTAAACAAAGTTCCTGTTCAAAACCACCCTATGTTTTTACATTGACCTTTGGATTTAAGCCTTCCAGAAAGGTTCCTTTAATCATTTTTGACTACAGGGTAACTAGATGACAGCAGTAAGACTAATTCATTTGCTGACTTCCAGGAATAAAGGTGTGTATATGTTAGACAAAACAATCAAATGCTTCCAAATTCAGTAATGCCTATTTTTATTGATATGATATATAATTGGAAAATCCTAGAAAATACAATGTTAATATTCACTGAAGTCTGCTTGTTTATGTGGGAAAATTGTTCTGGGTGAGGAAAATAACAAGTGAGTACGGATATTCAATTCTGTAATTGTTTTAGAAATATGCATAATTTTAGTGTTTGATTTCTTATTTTGTTGTGAATAGGGTGTGGGTCAATAGACAGAGGTATTCATTAACTGCACAACTTAACAGAATCCTTAATTAAAGAATTAATTTATCTGTAGGGATAAATTAACTTTATCTCCAATGTCCTCAGATTTCAGAGTCCACATAATGTATGTGTAATAGACTCAAGATTCCTGGGCACTATGCAAACTTTCACTATAAATTTTAAAAGTAGTAATATTTTATTCATAAAAAGTCACAGCTCTTGATACATGAGCCTTGAGTTAATCAAAATATTTTAACAACTATCCTGAACTTTTGGTTCTCTTGAGAAAAAAATGCCAACTATCTGAGTCTTCAACCTCAGCTTTCACCTTTCATTCCACACTGGCATATAAATTTAGATTTGAATTTGAATAATTAAACTTGATGTAAGGATTTCTCAATTACCCTGTCATAATGGACCATTGGTAAGTAGTTCTACTATGAAAAGTATTGTGTATTTATTCAATCTGCTTTCTTTAAGCAAATATCCTCTAAAGAGGTCAGTGCACTACCTGAGCTATCATTTCCTTTATAGTTTTGAAGGCTATAATTAGCATATGTCATCTTGTAATAGTGATTTTTTTATATATTTGAGGACTTTAGGATGTAAAAGTTTGAAATTAAATCATGGCGACATTATCATTTTCTCAATCTTTCCTATTACTTCTGGTATCAGTTCAGATATTTTCCACATATTTTTTCTTATGTTTAGTAAATGGCATTATATCAGATTAATGCTAGGTTTTTCTTTACAATTCATAAATTTTAAGTCATGTAGGCACATCTGAAAATGTATTTTAATAGAAAATGGACTTGAATTGGACTCCAAATTCATAAGAAGTATGACTATAACTTGTTACAGAAAAGGAAATGATTTATTTCAGAAAGTAGTATCATACCAACATATAGAAAAGAAAATTATTAATTATTTCAGAAATCCAGTGTCAAGTAACAGCAGCACAAGAAATCCTTTTTTAAAAAGGCAACAAATAAATAAGACAGGTAGTGAATCCTCTTTAAGATGAATATTATAATGATTTCTGACCCCCCTTGCATAAAGAATCCATTGTGAAGGAAGCTTAAGACCTTTTATAGAGTAGCACATTGTCATTTCTGTGAGTCTAACCAAAGCCCTGAGAAAACTGATACATTCAGTACATTCCTCTGTGAACTATTAATTTCCTTAGTTCTGGAGTGTCACTCTCGAGTTGCAAAGCTATACCCTAGAAGCATCTCTCAGTGTGTCACAGATTGCTTAAAAAAAGAAGCCGATGACAACAGAAAAAAAAAACAATATCAGTGGTAGTTTTAACAAATCTACACCAACAAATTCGGGGCTGGATGAGTAGCAGCTGCCTCTGCTCATATAAATGCCACTCAGCTACATATGAGAGAGCATATGTGTCTGATGAACGAAAGAAACTTCCTTCCTGCTCCTTGAATGTTTATAAAATTGGAAATATCACAGAATAGTTAAAGTGGAATTTCAGTCTACACAGACCTGTTGTTGACTCTGGGCTCAACCACTCTCTACAAGCTGTTTAGGTCTGATCAAGTTACTTAATCCTGCAAAACCTCAGTTGTCTTATTTATAGACACCTTTGACATAGAAGAGTATCAAATTGAATTACGTGAAAGCATCCTCAGCACATAAGATAACTCTATCAATGATGATGATGCTGATTATTGTGATGACCCTTGTTCTCGGTAATCTTATTCACTAGTAAATGTGTAATGAACAAATATTATTCTAGTAGTGTGAAAGCACTACTAAACTATACTTATTCATTATAAAAGGAACTTGAGTGCCTATTATCTGCTAGACATTAATTTAGATACTTGGGATACCCAAGTAAATAAAACAGACATAGATTTCTTTCTCATGGAGCTAAACTTCCACCAGATAATATTAAATAAACCCCACAAATAAATAAGTGATATAGCATATTGGGAGGAGAGAAATGATATAAAAAAATAGAAAAAGATCAGCGTGCAGCAGACTGGGAATAGGGAATGGTGCATATTTTAAATAAGGTGAAAATTTCTTTGAGAAGTTGAATTTTGAGCAAAGGCTTGAAGGAGGTATGAGCCTGAGCCACATGTACTAGGAGTAGCTGGTAAAGACCCTAATGTATCAAAGAGGCAAGCGTAGCTAGAGTTGAACTAACAAAGCAGAGAAAAGTAGAGATGAAAACAGGAAAGTAAGGGGACCAAGATAGGCTATCACCTTGTATGTCATTGCAGAGCTTTTGGATTTTACTCTAAGTAAAACAGAGAACAATTTCAGGTTGTTTTTGTTTTTGTTTTTAGTGAAATGGGGGTAGGGAGTGAAAGGGAGTGGCAATTTCAGGGTTTTGAGCAGAGGAATAACTTGATTACAAACTGATCATTCTAGATGCTGTATTGTGAACAAACTAAGAGGCAAGAGGGTAGAGAAGACAGTCACAAGGCTATTGAAGTTCTAGGAGAGAGACTTAGATGGCCCAAGCAGGGTGATAGCAAGAAAGGCAGAGATAGGGTCAGATTTGCAATACGCTTTGAGTGCGAATTCAACAGGATTTCCTAGCGGATAGTCAGCGGGTTGTGAGAGAAATAGAAGAGTCTCTGTGTGCTCCAAATTCTTTGACCTGAGTAATTGTGAGGAGTTGCCATAAACTAGACCGAGGATAAATTCATTGAAATCAGGCCAATTTGTGGATTCATTTGGGGGGGAAGTGGGGGCGGGGGGAGGAGTAAGGGAGAAGAAAGGGGCCAATCTGAGAGTTCAGAAATATTGTTTAAGATATTTAACACATGTCCAAGTGAAAATATCAAGTAGGCAGATGAATAAACAAGTCTGAAGTTCAGGAGAGATATCTGAATTAGTTATACACATTCGTGAGTCATTAGCATCTAATTTGCATTTAAAGCCATGAGTCTGGAAAAAAATCACCATGTGAGTGAATTAGAGAGGGAAAAAAAGGCCAGTGTCTAAGCCTCCTGACTTTAAGAGGCAGGAGAAAAGACAGCAAAGTAGATTTTAAAAAGTGATCATTGAGGTAGGAAGTAAAACAAGAGTGTGTGATTAATTATGACAAATGATCTGAAGTGATAATCGATAAGGGACAGAGAATTGACCACTGGAAACAACAAGATTCACTTCATCAGCAGCCTTGAGGCAAGCTCACTCATTATAGTTGTGTGGGGTAAAACTCTGATGAAAGTTGGTTTAAGAAAGAATAAGAACATTGAGCTTAAACAACTACATATTTAATATGTAGTTCTAGCCTGGAAATTATGAGTGTGAGAAGATCTGTGGTGTGAAGCTGGAAAGAGGAGTGAGGAGAGGTTACTCTGGGGAGAGAAAAGACATTCTTTCTTGTGGATTAGTAATATCGTATGTGGGGAAGTTAGCTGAGGAAAAAAAGTAAAGAACACTGTAAAGTAGAAGAATCATATTGTTCTAGACTCATTGTCTTCCAAGACAAATATTTCATTTACAGAAGGAGGAATATGATTTTGGAGTGAATCTCAGAAACTGATAGAGTAGGCTATAGTATATGTGGTTGCTGTGGTTCGAATTGTGCCTTCCAATGTTCGAGCCCTAAACCTTGAATGTGAACTTATTCAGAAATAGTCTTTGCAGAAGTAATCAAGTTAAGAGGACATCATATTGGATTAAGGAGGACTCTAAATCCAGTGACTGGTGTCCTTATGAAAAGACCATGTGAAAACATAGTCTCAGACAGAGGAAAGAGGTAACGTGTGGCAGAGATTAGAGTGATGCAGTCTGCAAGCCAAGAGTTGCCAGCAACCATCGCAACCATGGGAAGCTGGAAGAAGCAAGGAATGTTCCTCCCTCAGGGAAAACACGACTGCTGACACTTGATGTTGTATTTCTGGTCTCCAAACTGTGAGAAAATGAATATCTGTTGTTTTAAAAACCACCCAGTTTGTGGTACGGTGTTAAAACTAATACAATGGCATTGTTCCAAACATGTTGTAAAGATTGTTTTTGTTGTTGTTTTAATACCTTCTCATTCACAAGACTTCTAACACTGAATAATTGTAGATATGTACCATCAACAGAAGTGTTGATGGAGAAGTAGAATTTTAAAATAAGTTTGAGATTATCGGTCATATAATTGGTCTTAGTAGAGTTGAGTCTCAAATTATTTTATTAGTAGGATCTGATAGAAGGAACATCAAAAGTAACCTGAAATAATAATGAAAGTAACTCAGATCACTAAGGAAAATTAATAATGAATCTGCTCAATGTCAGTTTCAAAATTGGGCTGATCCTTCAGCTATCTTAATTGCTTTGTCATCCCATTTGATGTGTATTTTGTTCCAGCTGTGCACTGATATCCCCATGACTTTAACTACCTCTAGACAAAACTAGCAGGGCTGAAATGTGTGGTTGGTTGTGCCAATTGTTCCCTGACTGTTTGGGAGAGGTAGGAAATAGAAATTCAAACCGAGTGCATACTTTGCTCATCACTCTATGCTCCCTGGTGCATTATTACATAGCCCCTAAGGAAAGAAGTTCTTTTTTTTCTCATATTCATATAAGTTTCATCTGTGTTAGCAGAAATTGCTGGGTTTAGTATGTCATAATGGATCATAGTAACTACATTTGTTTAACAAATACTTATTATACCTGCAGTATGTTAGAGGATATTTTGGAGCTGAGATTACCACCACGAAGAAGACAGAGTGCTTACCCTCCGACAGTTTACAGTGGAAACAAGGGAAAAGGAAGCAATTTCCAGATGGCATAATAATTGCTAATACAGGGCTAAGAACAAGGTTCTGGAGCACTTTCTAGAACTCTTAGGAGGCACCAAGAGAGGTAATCTAAGTTCCTAGTGGAATTACTCTTTAAACCAAGAGCTCAAGATTGAGCAAAGAATTAGCCATGTGAAGAAATGGAATAGTGGAAGTTTCAATTAAAGAAAGAAATTATATCCAACATCCAAGAAGCCAGAAAGGACATGCTTGTGCATGAGACTGCAAAGTTTCCACTTTAAGTGGACTTTAAGGGAGATGGAGGGGCAGAAGATGAAGCTGTTATAAGCCAAGGTCAAACACCGAACCCCCCCCCCAATGCCATACTAGAGATAAAAAATAAAGAGCTTATGACATGTTTAAAGCAAGGAAAATAGTCAAATTAAATTTTAGAAAAATTTACATAATATGTATTGGGAGAAATAAACTGGAAGGACAAAACTACAATCCACTGAAGAAGTGAATGTAAAAATCCAGGAGAGAATATGTGGCCTAAACCATGATTTTGAATAGCTAAAGAAGGAAAGAAGAGAACATATTTGAGAACTCTTAATAAATAAATATGGTTGACAGCAAGTGGGAGTGGAAAATTAAGAAATCAAAAGAGACTTTCAGGATTTGGGGTGACAGTAATGACATAATGACAGAGAATAATGGAGGAAGATGGGATGAAAGATAGGGAGAAGATGGGTTTGGTTTTTTTAATACATTGGATTTGAGGTGATTGTAAGGTATATTAGTAGAGATGTTTAATATTAATAATAAACTGTATACACACATACAGGAGCCAAGTTCAGCGTGAAAATACATGAGTCATCATCTGCACATACATGTCATCTGAAGAAAAGCAGCTGGAGTAGGTTAGCTCCATAAAGAGAATGCATAGAAATGTATTAGAATATGGCTCAGAACAGAAGCTTGGAAACCACTGAATTTTATGGCACAAATGGACAAAAAGGAGACCAAGAAAGGAATGTAGAAGGAATAGACCAAAATCATATGCTGTTCTGTGGGAGCCAATGAAAAGAAGTATCCCTGTGGAAAGGGGTCGCCAGTTTCAAATGAAGCAGAGGATTACAGTAGATCAAGACTGAAAAGTACCTTAATTTAGCCACAAAGAAAGCATGCATTGTTGATTGTATATAACTGGTCTATAAGGTGATTGAATCTCTTTAATTAGAATTAAAATTTAATTTTAATTAAAGTGTTTTAGTTAAGGATATAAGCTTATAAGTAGTATTATTAGTAAGTACTAACAAACATGATTGATCAATTAATCTTTTATTATCATAATCAATTAAGATCATTTACATGAACTTTGTACATTGGCTATTAACTCTGAAACCTTGTGAACAAATTTAAACAGGCATTTTTAAAATGCTACAAATTGTCTCTTAATTAAAAGTCATTGTCTAAATATAATGGAATGCCATCCTTAGACCATATCCAGGAGCTTGGAATCCAATCTATGTTTGCTTATTTGTAACTATACCACAGAACTATTTCAAGCTCAATATCTCAAATAAATAATAACACTGCACCCTGCAGAATTACTTGGCAAAACTGTGGAGTTCAGATTTGTTTTATGAAATACTGATTTCCATTTATGTGTGCATTACTTCTGCAACATGTCCTTCATGGATGCTTACCAATTGAAAAATGATGAAATGAATGAACATGTGGAAGAATAAAAAAGAAGAGAAATATGTAATGGAAAGCAAATTGGGAAAGACTGATGGTATTAATTCAGATTACCTAAAGAGAAATATTAGACAGTTATTCATGAGTAAATAAATACTTCTAAGAAGAAAGAAAAATTATAGTAGGGTTATCCTCTGTAGGTGAAGTTTGCCTTAGTGCCATTCCCCTGTTTTCAGCCTATTCCATAGGTAATGTCTTCATTAATAATTGTCTCTCCTTGTCACAGTTCTGTTTTGAGACTTACTCTCTAAACTGTACCCATAAATCAAATACTATTTTTGGCCCTCTCTCACCAATCTAAGAGAATCTACACCTCATTCTTGACTTAATGGTCTAGCTACTGGGATAAACTAGTCTCAAGGGAAGTGCATTGGAGATAGCCCAAACCCCTTCAGGCCACACGTGTACTTAATAGGCATTTAATAAGGCATTTATAGAAAGTTTCAATTTTTCCCCACCATTGGCAGCATGGAAATTTACTATATTGTTAAACTAGTGAGAAGTAGAAACAGGCATTCTAATTTCTAAAATTCTAATTTTAAGCAAGTTCTTTATAATTTGATTTTATCACAGTGGTTTTACTGATTCAAAACAAGGTTGAAGAGAAGCAGCATCAATTAGGTTTTAAAAACGATGTTCTTATTGTTATAATATTTTGAATACAGGCAACTGCTGATATGGCTATAAAGACTGAGATATAGATATATTTTCCTAAAAAAATTAAAAAACTGAAAATTGTATGAACTCATTAATGATAATAGGCTTAACCTGAAGGAAAATTTGCTAAATAATTATAGAACATATATAGAGAATATTCATATTCACTAATAAATAATCTGATAATCCCATTTGATTTTATGCTTAGATATAGAGCTTTTAGAAAAAAGGGAGATGGGTTGAAGCAAAATCAATCTTATCTCTCTGTCTCTCTATCTTTCTCTCCCCTTGAATCTTTTCTTTTAATCAACAGATATCAAAATGCTCAGGGATAATGTTCTTCCTTCCTCCTAAATCCCCTGCAATATTACTGATTTATGGTATTTTTCCCCAGAACTTTTTAATTTCAAAATAACATCTGAAGAGGTAGTTCCTAAAATATAACTTAAAATCTAGTCTTTCCATAATGTACCCTGAATTATTCATTATTATTTATTTATTTATTACTACTTATTATTATTTCTCATTATCCTTTATTTATTTGCATTTTTCTTGTTGAATTATCTCACACAGATTTTTAACATAAATGTATAATAGTATTTAAAATTGACTTTCAGAAAAGGACAGGACTTCATGACTTCATTGCTGAATTATACCAAACAATTAAAGAACAACTAATGCCAATTTTTCTCAAAATATCAGGGAAAATGAAGAGAAGAGAATACCTCCAAACTCATTTTACAAGTTCAAAATTACCCTGATTCCAAAACTAGACAAGGACACAAACAAAATAAGAAAACTACAGGCCAGTATCCATGATGTTCACAGATGCAAAAATCCTCAGTAAGATACTGGCAAACTGAATCCAACAGCACATTAAAGAGATCATTCACTATAATCAAGTGGGTTTCATCACAGGTTTGCAAGGATGGTTCAACATCAGTAAATCAAAAAGTATGATACACCACATCAACAGAAAAAAGACAAAGACCATTTGATCATCTCAATATATGCAGAAAAAGCATTTGAAAAAATTCAACATTCCTCCATGATTAAAACTTTTAAGAAATTAAGTATAAGAGAAGGTATGTACCTCAATACAATAAAACCCACATATGATGAATTCACAACTGCCGTCATATTGAATGAGCTTTTCCTCTAAGATCAGGAACAAGACACGGATGCCCACTTTCACCAGTTCTATTCAACATAGCACTGAAATTCCTAGCCAGAACAATTAGGCAAAAGAAAAAAATAAAAGGCATCAAAATTGTAACAGAAGTAGACAAATTATTCTTGTTGGCAGATGATGTGATCTTATATATAAGAAACCCTAAAGACTTCACCAAAAAAATGTTAGAGCTAAGAAACTAATTAAGTAAAGTTGCAGGATACAAAATCAATATACAAAAATTAGTAGCATTTCTCAATATGAATAGTGAACTATCCCCTCAAAAAAATTGAGAAAATAACTCCATGCAAAATGACAAAAACAAACAAAAAAAGAACACCTAGGAATGAACTTAACCAAGGAAGTGAAAGACCTCTACAAGGAAAACCACAAAATATTGATGTAAGAAATTTAACAGCACACAAATAAATAGAATGACAGCCTATGTTCATGGTTAAAAAAATTAATGTTGTCAAAATGATCACACTATCCAAAGTGATACACAGATTTAAGGCAATCCTTTTCAAAATACCATGGCGTTCTTCACAAAAATATCTAAAAAGTCCTAAAATTCACATGAAACTATAAGAGATCCCAACTAGCCAAAATAGTACTGAGTAGAAAGAACAAAGATGGAGGCATCATACCACCTGACTTCAAAATATTAAACAAAGCTATTAACCAAAACAGCATGGTAATGGAATAAAAAAAAAAGACACATAAACCAATGGAACAGAATAGAGAGCTCAGAAAGAAATTTATACACCTACAGTCAACTGATTTTTTTTCAAAGTTGCTAAGAACACACGCAAACTGGGGACAGTTTCTTCAATGAATGGTATTGGGAAAAATGTATATCTGCATGCAGAAGAATGAGACTAGATGCCTACCTCTCATCATATACAAAAATCAACGCAAAATGAATTAAAGATTTAAATTTAAAATCCAAAACTGTAACTACTAGAAGAAAACAGAGAGGAAATAGTTTAGAACATTGGGCTGGGCAACAAGTTTTGAAATAAGACCTCAAAAGCCCAGGCAACAAAATCAAATAGTATTAAATCAAACTAAAAAGCTTTTGCACAGAAAAGAAACTATTAACAGAGTGAAGAGACAACCTACAAAATGGAAGAGAATAATTGCAAACTATACATTTGAAAAATGGTCAATATCCAGATATATATGGAACTTAAGTTAACAGCAAAGAAACCCAAATAATCCAATTTAAAAATTGGCAAAAAAAACCCCACTTTACTAGACATTTATCAAATAGCCAACGCATATATGAAAAAAAATATTCAGTATCACTAATCATCAAGGAAATGCAAACAAAACCACAATAAGGTACACCTCAATCCAGTTAAAGTGGTTAATATAAAAAACATAAAAGAAAACAAGTATTGGCAAGAATGTGGAGGAAAGAAACCATTTACACACTGTTGATGGGAATGTATGGCACTGGCACAGCCATTATGGAAAATGGTATGGAGCTTCCTCAAATAATTAAAAATAGAACTACCATATGATCCAGCATTCACACTGCTATATATATATCCACAGGAAATTAAATCAGAATGTCAAAGGCATATATGCACTCCTATGTTTATTGCAGCACAATTTTTAATAGCCAAGATATGAAACCAATCTAAGTGTCCAAAAATGGATGGATGGATAAAGAAAATGTGGTGCATATATACACAATGGAATACTATTCAATTATGAAGAAGAATGAAATTCTGTCATTTGCAACAACATGGATGAACCTGCAAGACATCATGTTAAGTGAAATAAGCCAGACACAGAAAGACAAATAAGGCATGATCTCCCTCATATGTAGAATCTAAAAACCAAATGCAAAAAGTTATTATCCAAGAAGCAAAGAGTAGAACAGAGACTGGGGAGAAAAGTAGAGAGGTAAGAATGGGATATGTTGGTCAACAAGTACAAAGTTACAATTAGGTTAAGAGGAATAAGTTCATATGTTATATTGCACAGTAGGATGACTCATCTGTAAGTTCTGTAGCCCCCAGATCAAACCAGATAAGTAATAGATTACTCTATCCTCCCCAGGGCTAGCCTTTTCTTCCATACTGATGAAGTATGAAGTAGACAGTATGAAATATTGAGCTAAGTTCACCTGTTACTTTTGAAACTATACCATCAGAATTTGTATCAATATCTAGCACCTAGTATTATGAAGTACATATCTGTAATTTGACATTTGACCTCAAATATCCTAGTAATTTTTAACATTTACAGCAAATTCACTCTTTGTGTTAGGAACCCATAATAATTAAAAATATATATTTTTAAATTCACTCTTTCAATCCCCAAAGACCTAAACTTAAAAAGGCTCAAAATAAGAAAATGGAAGAAAATCTTTTTGAAATTATTTAATCTAAACTTCACTATTTTAAACGTATTTATAAGCCATAAATTTTTAACTATTTTAAATACCTATAAAAAACAAAACAAAAGAACCACCTAATCTTTATAACTACCTTCAAAAACTTGAAAAAATTTATAAGTATAAAATGTTTAACAATAAATTTAACACTTCATTGAAAGACTTTAATAAAAACATTCTAAAAGTTCAGAACACAGTCCAAAGCCCATTTACTGTCCCACAGAGCCCTGTGAAATTGATTCTTAATAAACTTCTACATTTCATTCTCCTTACCATTTACCTTTTTGCTCCCACTTGCCTTTAGGCTTTTTTTCTCCTTGAATATGAAATGTTATTCAACCAGAGATCAGATATCCCCATTGTTTTAGAGCTCACTTGAGATGTAATTGCAGGAAACATTTCACCTCTTCCCTTTTTCTTTCTTCTTATCTTCACACACATATATTCAAGAATTCTCTCTTATGTGGTATTATAGCACATGGGATTTCCTCTATCACAGCCTCACTCATGTTACATTCTAACTTCCTGATTAAACTATTATCCTGAAGGAAAGGGATCATGACAATCATATTTAACATTGTAGTTCAAGTGCTTAGCTCAGTCACTAGACTGTATTATATGGTCAATATTATTTATCCACAAATCAATGAATGATTGAATAAAATAATTAGTATAAACATTAATGAAAATACACATTAAAATAAAAGAGAATATATTAATTTAAACAGGAATGTTAAATTTAAAAAAGCTTTGATGAAAATAAGGAGGAAAGCACAAAAAGAAAATACACCATATATTTGTCTTAAAAACTTGAATTAAAACCTATTTTTGAGAAGATATTATAGCAAAGTAAATTTCTTCTTGAAATAAATTACTTTAAAAGTACATGCATTTGGCTATTCTAAAATTATAACTTTCCCATTTGTCCTGCAGTTAATTCCTTCTTATGCAGAGTAATGTGCATTTTAGTCATTTTGCACATCATTGTTATGCCTTATTATTCTACATTTATGAAATAACCCTTGCATATTTTGCTAAGATGTTCAGGTCTTCAAGGTAAAAGAAAAAAATAAATTTACATTTTTTAAAAATGAGGTTCAAGGTAGACTTGACCCTTAAGAATGTCATAAGTTCTTTTCTATTCTTTGCTGCCTCTAAAAGGTTTAGATTTTTAAAAAGTAATTTTTCTACCACTTTTACAATTTTAACAATAACTTTATTTTATCTCTTAACATAAGTTTTTCTGGAAAACTTTGAAAAATAAAACTCCTTTTAAATGCAATGGATATATTTCTTCCCATCACATTTGGAAACATATTCATTGTTCATCACTATAAATTTACATAACACCTCAAAAAATAATAAAATTAATCATTATCATAATGTTAAGAGCTATTTATTTCTAACTGTTTTTTATGTGAGATATATTTTAATATATATCAGCTAAGGAATTCATTATAAGAACTCTAAACATGAGCTTAAGCAGCAAAGGAAACAATTAACAGAATGAAGAGACAATCCATAATT
This sequence comes from Microcebus murinus, assembly GCF_040939455.1. NCBI lineage: Eukaryota > Metazoa > Chordata > Mammalia > Primates > Cheirogaleidae > Microcebus > Microcebus murinus. Next base: position 105,100,519 of record NC_134106.1, read on the forward strand.
GGAAGAAAATAATTACAACCCATACATCTGATAACATGCAAAAGTTATGAGAAACTCAAACAACTCAATACCAAGAAAACAAATAACCTGAATAAAAAATGGGTAAAGAATCTGAACAGACATTTCTCAAAAGAAGACATACAACTGGCCAACAGGTATATGAAAAATGCTCAACATCACTAATCATCAGGGAAATGCAAATTAAAACCAAAATGGAGTATCACTTCATATTTGTTAGAATAGCTTTTATCAAAAAGATGAAAGATAACGAATGTTGGCAAGGGTGTGAGGAAAAGGGAATCCTCATACGCTGTTGGTAGGATTGTAAATTAATATGGTCATTTTGAAAAACAATATGGAGGTTTCCCAAAAAACTAAATATAGAATTAATGTATGATCCAACAAACACACGTCTGAGTATATATGCAAAAGAATTAAAATCAGTATGTGGAAGAGATATCTACACTCTCATGTTTATTTCAGCATTATTCACAACTAAGATATGAAAGCAACCTAAGTGTCCAAAATGTTACAGTCCTTTTCACAGCTGGACTTTGAAGTGTTGCCCCAGTTCTTGGGCTCTGGACTTGGAAGAATCACAAAGCATAGGCTTTGGCCTATGCAAAGGAGAGAGATGACAGACACTCAGCAAGTATACATGAAGAATTTATTGTAAGTAAACTTTAAGGGTGCAAAGCAAAAATACATTTCCTAAGGGGAAATGGATCTGTCTCCCAGAGTGGAGAAGACCCTGCCTACTTCTATGTTTTTCTTTTTATATGTTAGTAGTTTATGTAAATGTTAGTTATAACTATTCATAGCTATACATCACTGTTTTGGAGACTGAATTCTTTTCTATGTTTGAACATCACTTATATGTTATATGTACTGTGAGAAAAGTTCCATTTCCATTCTCTGACTAGTGATCAGTGATCCATGGTCTAATTATCCTATTTATTAAGACAGAAGTCCCATTTTCTCTTTTTATTTTTCTGCAACCATTTCCTCCTCATTGTTTTTCTATAAATGTTTTCTTCTATATGTTTTTCTGATTTCCATTACTTCTCACTTGCTTTTTTGTCCCTAACACACAATGCAAATGAGAGTGATTGACTCCCTTGCTATAGCATTATAGAAAAACACTTGCTTTTCTCATTTGGTTGTTTTACATTTATTCCACAGTGTTCAGAGGTGGGCACACACCAGAATAAAACATAAATATGTCCCTGGTTTTGGAATTCTTATTATCTACTGGAAGAGAAAACATGCATATAGAAATTATTTAGAGGAAAATAAGAATTCATATTTGGGTAAAATGATATACTATACTTTTACATATTTAAAAAAATTTTGGAGATGTTATGATGTTTAAACGAGTCTGGATACTACATGGGCCTGTAATTAAATCCTAACTATATGCCATATGAACTCTGTAATTTGGGCATATTTTCTCAGATTCTAAGATTAGTTTCCTCCTTTATCAAATGCAAATGTAACTGTTTATGTGGAAATTATTTATGGAAATTAGTTCATGGAAAAAGGGGGGTATAGATAGGATCACTCCATGGACTAGTGAAGAGGAAAAATGGGTATTCCAAGTGGAGAACATTATAAAAGTGCTGTTAAAGAACATGTTGTGCTATGTTTCAGTTGCTAAAATATGGAAACCAATTCCTAGGGGTATATAAAACAAAGAGCATAAATAAATTTAGACAGTTTAAATAATCAATATACTGAGTCTCTGGGATATAGACTAAGCAATTGACCCAAAAAGACAACCAAGAATTATTATTCTAATGCATGAAAGTAACCAAAAACAATTTTAGAAAAACAAAATTATTTGTGAATGTATTGGGAAAGGGTAATGTTAGATACAAGGAGATCACTTAAGAAGCCATTGAAGCAACACAAAAAACGAATAAATGCAGCCTAAATGAAGGCGTTTGTTTCACAAATAACTCCAGATTTTCAAACCTGGGATTCTTGGGTTGAAGTTGGGGAAAGGTAATAATATAGGCATCTATAGTTAGGTAGGACATAAATTTGTACAGTTAATTTGAACTTATCTATTCCCATATGTTACTTGGCCCTCCATATTTCTCTCTAGTATTCCTATATCTATCCTCTTGCCCAAATTCTAGCTACCCTTTAAATATTCAAATACAATGTGAAAGCTTCCATGATAATTCAAATCAATCATGGTGTTGTATTTATTAGCACTATTCACCAGGATTACTAGTTTACTCCTTCCAGTTACATAGTTGGCATATAGTAGTTTTACACTTTCACTTCTTCCTCCAGTTGGTTGTGGCCATCTAAATTGCTTTGCCCAATAAAATGCATGGCACTACAAGTTGAAATTCTTTAAGAGACAGAATGCAATTCCCTATAGTCTTTCATTCTGCCATAGACTGAAAGCTCCAAAAATAATTTGTGTTCCTATAACAAGTATGATATGGAACAGAACCCCTTATGTGCCTTAAATGGACATGCTGTGTGAGCAAGAAATAAAGCTACATAGTTTTGATCTACTTGTATTTTAGGACTGTTTGTTACTATAGCATAACAGTGAATATCCTGAGTATATTCTCCATTCTCTTATTTGGGGAGATTGGACAGAAAAAAGAAGAGGCAACATTTTGAAACACAGAGGCAGAGATGGGAGCGATGCTGCTATGAGCCTGGAAATGATGAGAGCCACCAGAAACTATAAAAAGCATGGAATCTTGTTTTAAGCCACCAAGGTTGTGGGAATTAATTACAGCAGCCCTGGGAAACTAACATACATGGGTTTTGGAGGCACACTATATGCACTTCCATCTAACATAGTTTTTTTAAATGTGCAATTCATTTTCTATGGGAACTCTTTCCACGTGCCTCTTCCCCAGTTTCTACCCCCAAGTAGTTTATCCTATAGGCTCTTCTTACTACCTGGCTCTCTCTCCCTAAAAGGTATTCCCCTTTGGTGAATGTCAAGATTACTTAAGCCAGTTACATTTTGCAGCATTTACTTGGCCACCTAGACATTTCTACAAATTTGCTCTTTCATCTCGTCTTGCTATAAGAAACTCCCAAATTTAAAATTCTTTCAGTGTTGGAGACACCCCAAACTGCAAAAAGCTTTTTAAGCAATTATTATTATGGTACACCATGCTAGGTCTTAGGATACCTTCAGTTCAGCAAACATCTCATTAAGGCACATATTATTTTCCTTTTTTGGCAGGCACCATCAAGTCTCTCCAAGCAGTGCCTTGGATTCCTTCTCACTCAGAGGTAAGAAGAGAAAATGTCACTATACTTACATAAGGCTAACATTTCTCTCTCACCAAACCCTAGACATCTATGCATAAATGCTGTGTGTAGTAGGGATGGGGGATGGGGAGAGTAGAGATAGTGGGCTTGGTTTGGCCCAGGGGTAAGGAACCTTCAGCATTAAGGCCACATGTGGCTTTGTAGGTCCTTAATTATGGCCTTTTGATTGAATTCAAATTTTACAGAACAAATTCTTCCATTTTCATTAATATAATTTTTTACTTTTTATATTTTTAGTTTATATTTTAAATGAACATATTTAAAATACCAAAGAATAAAATAAGTTTCAATGAAATAATCCTCCCATGTTAACTGACACAATTAGAACATTAGTAAACAATAAGGGCTAAATTGATGGCTGCTGCACTCATGATTTAGTTCTAACTTCTCCTGCCTGACTGGTGCCACTACCACATGAGGCTAGCTGGAGAGAGTTTATGGGCATCAGGTATATTGGTCTATTATCAGCTTTTGACAACAGTACGCTGTGTTTCTATTTAAGGCAGAATTTGTGATTAGCTACATGACTCAACAGTATTTTTTAGTTCTGTTTGCTTAACAGCCCATCATGTCAAGGAAGACCAAGAGAACACTGAAGGAAGAAAACAGATTTTTTTAATGAAGATTGGGAATTGCAATATTATTTTGTTTCAGCTAAAGATAAGATGATTTGCTTGCTTTATGATATTGCAATATCAAGACTAATGAAATTCAATGTTCATCAGTATTATAACACTCATAAAGACCACCACAAACATTTTATTTATTTATTTTTTTTTTACATTCTACCTCTGACTTCTAAACATTTTAAATTATAGGGAGAGGCATGAAAGATTTTATTGCAGAAATTAAAAGTTGAAAAGAAAAGCAAAGACTTTTTCAAGTAGCAATAAGACCTGGAAATAATGCCACTGAAGCAACTTATAAAGTAACTTATATACTCAGAAAAAAAGGGAAGAAATTCAGTGATATAGAAATTGTGAAAGAATGCATTGTCAAAGTTGTAGGATGCTTAGACCCTGGAAATGTTTCAAAGTACAAATAACTGCCTCTTTGAAGGAGAACCATAACTGATTGACAGTATGAACTAGCCTTCAACTTAACAGAACAACTTCATGAAACACTTCAAAAGGAAAATGTATATTAATCAATTACTCTGGATGAATTAACTGATACTACTAACTTGGTACAGGTTTTATACTTCATTCAGGTCATAACAGAAGATTTTCTTTGCTAAGAGGAGTTACTCATTTTGGGTAATTGTATGGGCAGAATACAAGGAATAGATATCTTTAACAACTTTCAATATAAATTGTCAAGAAATTGGACCGAATTTGGTAAATTTAGTGAATGTATGTACAGATGGTGCACCTTCCATGACAGGAAAATATGAAGGGTTTGTTGTTCAGATAAAAGAAGTATTAACAGATCCAGATGCTCTAATTTATTTTCATTCTATCTTGTGTCGGCAAAATCTCTGTGCTAAAGCTATTGTTTTATGGGACACTTTACAACAACTTATAAGTATTGTTAACTACATTTGCGCAAATGCAACTCTACATCATCAGTTTCATATCATGCTAAAGTGGAACAATGAGGTATTCAGTGTGGATTTGCCATATAATTCTAAAGTGCATTGGCTATCACAGGGACAGTTAGCCAAAATTTTATCTATGAGAGAACAGATGGTTAAATTTTATAAAGAATAGAATCAGTAATGTGAATTATTGCAAGAAGATGTCTATAGGAACGCATCATTTCTGTATGATATTATGTCAAATCAAAATGACTTGAATATTTCTTTGCGAGGTAAAACTAAGTCTATATATGTTATATCTGGCCAAAAATCCAAGCATTTCATAAAAAGCTATATTTTTTTCAAAACACTTCTCTTCAGAAGGAAATTTCAGATGAACATTTTCCACAGTTAGCAAAGGTCATTCAAGAGTAGGATGATACATGTGAATAATTTGAAAGATACACAGCTTTTATAGACCTGTTAATTGGAGAATACAATGAAAGGTTCACTGACTTTGAGAGTCATGACATCACATTCAAATTAGCCTCACCTCATTGGTATCAGCAAGCACCTAAAGAACTAGAGATAGAATTGACTGAGCTCTCAGTAGATGGCGTTTTAAAGTCATTGTTTGATTCTAAGAAAGATCCATTTGAAATATGGAAAAATGTAGTAGAATACTTGTGCCTTTGGCAATATACATGAAAAACGCTTTCTTCCTTGTCAGCCACTTATTGCTATGAATATACCTTCTCCTGCCTGACCCAAATCAAGAAGCCCTTAAGGTCACAAACAATTGATACCCATCTAAAAGATCAACTGAAACTGTGGACCTCCATGCTGCAACCAAATATCCACAAGCTTCCCAACAAAAAGCAGACACAACAAAGTCATTAAACAGTTACTTAACTTTAAAATTGACAAATACTTTTCATTTTTTGAATTATTAATTACATAGTAGTTAGATTTTTTAAAAAATAATGTACATTGTTAAGTATATCTAATTGAAGTTTCTAGAATGTGGCCTTATTTGATGACAGCTAAATTAATGCAGCCTTCCAACATGAAAATGTTCCCCCAGCCCTGGTTTGGCCTATTTTTATTAAATCATGCTGAAACCTATCTCTACCAGCTCTTTTTAAAAAAATATTTCTCTCTTAGTCTTCTGAACTTTGGAGCCTCTACTGAATTTCCAAGACAACAGGAAATGTCCCTTTGGTATGTTGACACACATGATGACAGAAAAGTAGAAATGCTCATATGTGTGTGTCCTTTGAGGTACTTTCCATGGAATGCTATTCCTGTAATTCTATATGTAAAGAAATCCCTATTTCCCTTCTGACAATTAGGCAATGCACAATTTACATGGGCGTTGGTGGAGACTCCCTTATCCTTTACATTCCCATGATATACAGCATAGTTCCACACAAACATTAAATGTTTAGCAAATAAGCATTCTTTCCCCTAACTTACTGAGATATTCCACCAATTGAGAATTTGAAATACAGCTCTGATAAGTGATTAGTGAGAAGACTTTCTAGTCTGAAGTCACAAGTCTTATCTCTTCATTCAGTGTGTATTGAAATTTCTGCTAGTGTCCTTCACATAATCCATGAGTACTTATAAATGGGTTAATAGAAGTATTTTTAAAATTTTATGTTATGCAAGGGATTTGCTTCATTTTGAATTATTAACCTTAGGACCTAGGACTCATAGTTTTATTTTTGTTATTTTTTAATTTTTTATGATGTCTTTCATTTTATGGAATTCATACATTCATCAAGATCTTATTGAAGACCCACTACATGCACATATATTACTAGGTGTTGGGGAGAGACCCCAGAAAATAAAATATAAGGCAGTGGAAGGTATTCCTGGGAATGGAAGAATACGGAATAAGGATGAAAGAAGGCTATATTAAAATAGTGTGTCTGGAATTCTATAAAGAAGGTATTATGAGAGTGCAGAGAAAATGAAAATTAATTTTCACAAGGGGAATTGAGAATGAGGTTTAACTAAAAGGAAATGTTCCATTTTTTAATAGGCACCTTGCAAAAACCTCTAAAAAAGAATAAAGATTTTGCTGTAATTCTAGATGTTATAGTTCAGTTACAAGCCACATTTTGCATGGCTTCATCAAAAAAAGATAAGCACGTGTATTGTCCCTTTACAAAATTCTGATTATAAGCAAGCTGATCATCTCCATATGCCTGCAATTACCCATAATAATTTTACATTTCATTTGATTAATTCTTCTGCTTCTCTACATACAAACACATGATGATACAGACCTCCCTTACCTTGCACATTGTTCTAATTATTGTTTCATTTTATTTAGTAATGTAATGAAACTGGATCATTCAATCAAGGGATTATCACTTATACTTTGAAGAGAACATTATTAATTATGTAGTAGCAAGACTGCTGCTTCAGGGCCATGCAGAAGGTTGCCTAATTACCCAGTGATTTCAGGACAATTTACACTGTCAATCTGAGCAAAAAATAAATAAATAATAAGGCTAGGTTTCTACTACTTCCTTTTCTGCTTTACCATCATTGATACACTTGGCTTACAGATACAAGTAAATTTATTTCATAATTCTATAAATTGAGTACCCTAGGCCTGGATTATTTTATACATTCGTAAAATTTCTATCCCAACCCCAAGTCTCCACACAAACAACCCAAAAAGAAGAAACTACATTTACAGGCCTCATTCCTAAGCGACTACTCTGGAATATTGGTGAATGGTTCATTTTAGAATTTTTGAAAACGCTCTGAACTCATAATTTCTTATTTAAGTTCTGTTATTTGTTAAAGCTAATGTTAAGAAGGAAAACAGGGACATAATTAAGTTCTGGAAAAGTAAATGTCAGGATGTAAAGTTAACTGGAAATTTTGTTGATCTAGGATATCAAGGACCAGTTTCAAAGATTGGCAACATGTTTCTAATTCTAATCCCCACAAATTAGTCTGCTGTCAACAATCAAAGCTAGAATTCCCACACCTAATATAATCATTCTCATTGTTTATGAAATTAAGATTCTTTCAAGAGCAGCTGAAATAACTACCAGTGTAATAGATATGTAGCTCGGAGTATAAGATTAAATTAGATAACAATGCTTAAACATTAAAGTTTATTAATCTGTATTCAATTAAATCAACAATCTAGAAATGCTTTCATCTAGGGAGACCAGGACTACATATCAGACCAATTAAATCAGAATCTTTAGAGATAGCATTCAGGTATCAGAATATTACATTTTTTTTTCAAAGCTTCACCAGATAATTACAATGTGTAGCCAGTTTGAGAACCACTTGCCTGGAGGATAGTGGGAGGGATGCTTTACAAAAAGCATGCATGGATTAATACCTATTTTTCTGCTTCAGTATGGCAAGCATCTGTGTCTTTCTGTCTTAAATTTAGCTTTTCATTTATTCATTAACTTGCCATAGATACGTTGAGCACCTACAGTATCAACCTCACTCCCCTAATAATAATGAACTTCTTCTTTCTTCTTCTCATTTCTCCTTTCTTTCCTGTCTTGTTCAATATGTAAAACTCAGGTTCCAAGGTCTTTGGTCACAGATGAATCACAAGAAAAAAGCAATCTTTTCAATGATGATGAGAAAGACAGAGACAGAGAGAAGAGGAACGAAGATAAGGAGAGAGTGACAAAGAGAGGGAATAAACAATTAGCTTTGATAACACAGTTGGAAGTATAAAAATATAAAAACAATGTAAAACTTTGTCAGTCTTCTTTTGTCACTGAAGATTCTTTAATTAATAGAATAAAAATCATTCAGTTAATTCCTATAACATAACTCCTATAAAAACTTATAATGTATCGTCAACCACAGTTGTAAAGACAATACAAGTTCACAATTCCATTCTCCTCTTCTTTCTTAGGAACACAAAATAAATTTTATCTAAGGTAGCAACTGCCCAACTAAAACACTAAATTCCCAACTTCTCTTTTCAAGGCATGGCCAATGAGATTTATGGAGAAGTGTTTGGGTAGTACCAAAAGTTATCTTGGCTCTTCAAGGTAAAAAACACATGTTGTTGTTTTTTTCTGATCTTTTGTCTCACCCCTATTCCCCATTAGTTGGGGTTCCCATCAGTCATTTTGGTCTATAAGGCAAGGTCAAGGATAAAGTAACCCCAGGATGAAGACTGGGAAGATAACGACATATTGTTTAAGCCAGTGTTAGTACCAGTATACCATTTAACAATTAATATATGACACAAATATTTTTTTAAAAAGGAATTTAAATATACTGAAGGCAAGGTTCATTCTTAAAGTTTAGAAAATACTGCATTCTTGTCCTAAAGAAATTTAGAAACTAAATTATAGGCAATAAAGGAGAACAGAAAGCCTGGATGATGGGTCAAATACAGGGACACTCAATATAAGAATGCTTTTTACTGAGACACAAAGGGTAATATCTACTTCTGAACCTTTCCAGTAGCATATTTTTTAAATTTTATTATGAAAAATTTCAAACATACAGAGTTATAGAGAAAATACATGCAACTGTCATCTAGACATAACAATAATACATTTACAATAATATAAAGTAATTTCCTTATTTTTTCTTCTGCAGTGTTTAAAGTCAATAACAAATTGTGGCTTTTTCTTCATAGTACTTCTGTTTGTATCTGTAAGAGTAAAAATATTTTCTTACATAACCACGATAGCATTACTACATCTAGTGATTTAAATAATGATTTCATATCATTGTTTATTACTCTCTCCATATATAAACTTCCACAATTGCTACCAATTTTTTTATTTTTAATGAAAGACACTTTAAATGTTGATGAAGTATGAGATGAGTTGCATGAGAAGAAGAAGTTGGGGTAAGAGAGAACACATGAAGAAGAATTGAAACAAGGGATGGAAGGGAACAGAGTAAAGAGAATGTCTGGGAAACAGGAAGGGAAGAGATATAAAAGAGTACATTTTTTGTATTCATCAATGATATGATGGCCTCTCTGATATGGAGCAAAACCAAATTCCATAGAGCTTTAGTTCATCCCATCACAGATTACTGTAATATCCCAGACACTTGTAAATGATTATTTAATTGAAGTAGTTTAAAAACTAAGATTAGCTTTAAGCATTTTTGAAAATTAAATTGGAAAATCATGCTCTAACACAAATGGGTTTAAATATTTTTAACATAATTAATTTATAAACATTTACAGGACAGATGACACTCTAATGTAATATACAATAAAACTCATTTTTTTACCCCTTTCCTAAAATGTATTTGAAGAAACAGTTCTCTCTTGATTGCACTTTTTTTTGTAAGTTGGAAATTAGGGTATCACAACTACCAAAAATTAACTTTGTATTTTTCTCACTACGTAATACATCACTGCATGATCCAAAGACATGTTTTACCAAGAATTATGTAATACTTATAGATCAGAATAGAATTAACTCATTCAGAATAAGCAGTCACTGTGTTGTAAGGACTTGCCGGTCCAGCATTTGTTGGAGCCCACACTGATTTCCCTGAGTCATGGAGAAAATCTCTCATTCAGGAGCATCTCATAAGTATTTATTTAATGTCCATTATATGCCAGACCTTTTGGGTACATTCTGAAGATCTAATAGGAAGACAATGCTATCAAAAAACTCATAGTTCAGTATGGTTTATTTTGAAGGCACAAGGCAAGCTCAAATCGATAAGAGGAAAGAGACAGGAACTAAAATATTATCTGTGAATACAACAGGTGAGAGCAATGGCCAATGTTTAATGTCCAGGAAGATACTAAAGCACCAAGACCAAAATATAGGATGATGGAAGGTAACAAAAGGGTTTTTCACATATCAGAATAGCTACAGGACTTGAAGCCAACTGAATTGGAAGAATTATGCCATTAGTATCAAAATGGTTTTCATTGACTCCAATTTCACAAATTGTAAAATGATAGCATGGGCAGAAGTTTAGAATTCATCCAGAATAATTGTCTTACCATTTAGGCAGTCCTTCCACAATATCACTGACAGATGGTTGCCTTGTCTCTGCTTGAACACTTCCAATTGCAGAGATTTCACCAGTATTTTCTAAATGTTTATAATGGGTCTATTAAAAAGCAGTTGCTTTCTATATTTTAATCTTATAAGCAGCAGCTTTTTAATTGAATTATTCTGTTGTTTCTAGGAGTTTTTCAACAGACCTTTTCATGTTTTCCAGGTATAATACTATATCATCAGCATATAATAATAAATTAGATTCTTTCCTTCTAATGTTTATACTAATTATGTCTTTCCATTACATTCTTGCATTGTCAAGTATTCCCAGAAAGTGCTTAAAAATAGTGGCAATATTGGACATTGTTGACTTTAATGGAAACAACCTAGTATTTCACATTTAAGCATAATTGTGGCTTTGGTTATGTGTGTGTTCTCATATATATTTCAAAAAGTTTGTATCAGAAATGAATATTGGAGGCAGGAAAATGGCAGAGTAAAGGTAACCCCTGGACTCCTGCTCCCAGAGAAGGAGACATAGATCTTGGTCTCCTAAACACGACTAGATCTCCCCACTATAAGGACAGCATCGAGAATCCACAGAGGTGCAGCGCGGGACTCTAAAAAAAAGGAAAAACAAGGTGACCAAGAGATAAGATCATGTTCTCTGGAGAGTGCAAAACAAACAATAGGGCACATGAGAGGGTGCCAGTCCGCTGGGCCAGGGGATGAAGTGGGATCTGACCCACAGGAGAATTCCTTGCTTCCCCATTGATCTCCACACCCAACCAGCCAGGGACCTGTCTGAAATTGGTGTGAAATCGTGGCAGAAGAGGATGCTGGAGAATGCCATCATTGGGGGAAAGAAAGCATGGTGAACTCCCATGAGCCCCATGCTAGGATGGCTCCAAGACAGGAGGAAACTGAACTGAGCTGATAGGGGAAGCAGTTAGATATCTTGCCTCTGATAACCAGCGGGGCCAGCCCCCTACAGAGCTGTTCACTAATTCCAGGACTCTAAGCTGTAACTGCCTCGGTTGAATAAGACTGCACAGGGCGGGTCAGTAAGAGCCAGAGCTATGGCTGAAAAGGCGTTCGGGAAGGCAGCATACAGGAGCCTACAGGGCGTCCTGATGACCCATCTCCCAACCCGGCACTTGCCACACCCTAAATAGTCACCCCCAATGCTGGTGCCCTGTGAGTGGGCAAATGGTCACCATTGAAGGGGTCCACAGCCCATATATTGCGGTGGGCAAGTCCCCCTCCCCCGCCCAGCCTAGAGACTCTCCTGGAAAATTCTGCCCCTACGCAATCTGTGAAGCTCTCTAGGTCTGGCTCAATCAAAGAACTGCTGAGAGAACTAGCGCCAACAACAGGAGCCACAGCCACTAGGGTGCCGGGATGCAGGGAATACTGGGGAGCTACTTCCTCCCCCCAGCCTGCATCTCTCCTGCCGAAAGTGGTAGGCTCCACCCCTGGAAGTGGGCTGAGACAAGAAAACACATTCTCTCCCAGACCTAGGGAGAACCCGCTAGGCCTGTGTAGTGTGTAAGCACACAGTATAAATGACTTGGCTTCCCAGAACAGGTTAGGTCACCCAGTTGAACAAAAAACTGGGACTGGATCTCCTCCCCGGTCAGGGGTAGGCTACACAAACAACTCCTCCCATCAGGGGAAACTTCCAAGTGTGGTGGAAGAGCACCACCCAGTGGCTCGTCAAGAAACTACAGAAGAGAGGAAGCCTGAGCACCGTCAATTAATCCAGATGGGGAGGCCCCAGCATAAAATTTCTGGAAATACAGAAAGTCAAACCAAAAACACTCCCCCTAGGAGACACACCAGCTCTCAAGAAATGGAGACAGAACAAACCCCAAACACTAAAATTACAGAAGAAGAGTTCTAAAATTGGATTGTAAGAAAGCTCAATGATATGCAAGAAAAAATGGATAACAACACAAGGAAACTACAAAGAAAATACAGGAATTGGCACAAATATTCACTAAGGAAATCGAGATCTTGAAGAAGAATAAATCCAATATCCTAGAAATGAAGAATCTATTCAGGGAAATACAAAACAGAGTGGAAAGCCTCAAAAATAGGGTGGACCAAACAGAAGAAAGAATCTCAGGGATTGAAGACAACACTTTCAAATCAAATAAGTTAATCACAGAGTTACAGCAGATAAATAAGAGACATGAGCAAAGCTTATAAGAATTGTGGAATTACACAAAGAAAAATAACCTGTGGGTCCACTGGATTCCGGAGAAGGAGGAAGAAAAAACCCAAGGGGTTAGATAAACTATTTGAAGAAATAATTGAGGAACATTTCCCAGGTCTAACCGGTAACTTAGAATTAGAAGTACAAGAGGCCAAAAGGACTCCTGGGAGATACAACACAAACAAGAAAACACCACAGCATGTAGTAATGAAACTGACCAAAATATCAATAAAAGAGATCCTCTTACAAGCTGTAAGGTGACAGAAGCAAGTTACATACAATGAAAAACCGATCTGAATAACGCCAGATTTCTCAACTGAAACAATACAAGCAAGGAGAGACTGGCCCCATTCTCACTCTTTTGAAACAAAATAAAGCCCAGCCTAGAATCCTGTACCCTACAAAACTAAGCGTTATATATGAAGGAGAAATTAAGACATTCTCAGATAAGCAAAGTCTCAGGGAATTCACCAAGAAAAGATCAGCCCTACAAGAAGTACTGATAACAATGTTACACATGGAACAGAATAATAAAAACTCATGAATATAAAAACAACCAAAATCTAAAGATTAAAGGCCAGATATTACAATGGCTCAAGAGAGAAATCAAAGCAACAACATCCAACCCAACAGAATGAACAGTAATCTGCCTGACCTATCAGTTCTCCCAATAAATGTGAATGGCTTAAACTCCCCACTCAAGAGACATAGGCTGGCTGAATGGATAAGAAGATATAGGCCAAGTATCTACTGTCTTCAGGAAACACATCTAATTTGCAAGGATGCATATAGACTAAAAGTAAAGGGGTGGAGATCAGTATTCCAAGCAAGTGGAAGCCAAAAGAAGCTGGCGTGGCAGTTCTAATCTCAGATGATTTAGTTTTTAAACCAACAAAAGTAATGAAAGACAAAGATTATCATTATATAATGGTAAATGGCACAGTTCAACAAGAAGAGATAACAATTTTAAATATATATGCACCCAACTTAGGTGCACACAGATTCATAAAGCAAACCTTACTGGATCTAAGCAAATGGATTAATAGCAACTCCACAATCACTGGAGATTTCAACACCCCACTGATGGCACGAGACAGATACTCCAATCAGAAACTAAATAAAGAAATAATGGACTTAAACAAAACTCTAGAACTCTAGGGTCTGACTGACATTTTACAGGACATTCTACCCAAAATCCACTGATTATATGTTCTTCTCATCAGCTCATGGGATATTCTCTAAGATTGAACATATCCTAGGACACAAAGTAAGCCTGAAGAAATATAAAAGAATAGAAATCATACCATATATCTTCTCAGATCACAGTGGAATAAAAGTAGAAATCAACCCTAACAGAAACTCACATTTCTACACAAAAATGTGGAAATTAAACAACTTCCTACTAAATGATTACTTCATAAATGAAGAAATCAAGATTGAAATAAAAATATTCTTTGAACAAAATGACAATAGAGAGACAAGTTATCAAATCCTCTGGGACACAGCTAAAGCAGTACTGAGAGGAAAGTTTATTTCCATAAATGCCTATAACCAAAAGTCAAAAAGATCACAAATAGACAATGTAATGAAATGACTCAAAGAGCTGGAGAAAGAAGAACAGACCAACCACAAACCCAGAAGAAGAAGTGAAATTAACAAGATCAAATTAGAACTAAATGAAATTTACAACAGGGAAGCTATACAGGAGATTAATAAAATAAAAAGTTGGTTTTTTAAAAATAAAAACAAAATTGACACGCCTTTGGCTAGGCTAACAAAAAGCAGAAAAGAGAAATCTCTATTAAGCTCCACCAGGAACAAAAAGGGAGATATCACAACTGGTCCCAAGGAGATACAAGATATAATTTATGAATGCTACAAAAACCTTTATGCACACAAACTGGAAAATGTAGAGGAAACTGGGCAAATTTCTAGAAACATGCAGCCTTCCTAGGCTCAACCAGGAAGAAAGAGAACTCAGAACAGACCAATATCAAGAGACAAAATAGAAACAGCAATTAAAAATATCCCTAAAAAGAAAAGTCTCAGTCCAGATGGTTTCACACCTGAATTTTATCACACTTACAAAGAAGAACTGGTCCCTATCTTGCAGAAATTATTCCACAACATGGAGAAGAATGGAAACCTCATCAATACCTTCTATGAAGCTAATATTACTCTGATATCAAAACCAGGAAAGGATGCAACAAAAAAAGAAAACTACAGACTAATATCCCTTATGAATATAGATGCAAAAATTTTCAACAAAATCCTAGCTAACCGAATCCAGATGCTTATCAAAAAAATAATCCACCAGGACCAAGTGGGCTTCATCCCAGGGATGCAGGGATGGTTCAACATACATAAGTCTATAAATGTAATTCACCACATAAATAGAAGCAAAAACAAAGACCACATGATTCTTTCAATAGATGCAGAAAAAGCTTTTGACCAAATTCTGCACACTTTGATGATATGAACACTTAAGAAAATAGGCATAGAAGGGACATACCTAAAAATGATACAAGCCATATATGACAGACCCATAGCCAACATCATACTGAATGAGGAAAAATTGAAAGCATTCCCACTTAGAACTGGAACCAGACAAGGCTGCCCACTATCTCCACTTATATTCAACATAGTGCTGGAAGTCCTGGCTATAGCAATCAGACAGGAAAGTGGAATTAAAGGTATCCAAATAGGGGCAGAAGAGATCAAACTTTCACTGTTTGCTGATGATATGGTATTATATTTAGAAAAACCCAAAGATTCAACCAAGAGACTCCTGGAACTGATAAATAAATTTGGTAAAGTCTCAGGATACAAAATCAATACACAGAAATCATAGGCATACATATATGCCAACAACAATCAAACTGAGAACCAAATCAAAGGCTAAATTCCCTTCACAATAGCAACGAAGAAAATAAAGTACCTAGGAATATACTTAACCAAGGAGGTAAAAAGCCTCTACAGGGAGAACTATGAAACACTGAGGAAGGAAATAGCAGAGGATGTAAACAGATGGAGATCCATACCATGCTCGTGGATAGGCAGACTCAACATCATTAAAATGTCTATACTACCCAAATTGATCTACAGATTCAATGCAATACCTATTAAAATGCCATCATCATTCTTCACAGATAGAAAAAATAATTTTACACTTCATTTGGAACCAGAGAAGACTCTGCATATCAAAAGCAATTCTAGGCAATAAAAACAAAATGGGAGTTATTAATATGCCTGATATAAAACTATACTACAAAGCTGTAGTAATTAAATCAATCCGGTATTGGCACAAAAATAGGAATATTGACCAGTGGAACAGATGTGAGAATCCTGATATAAAACCATCCTCATATAGCCATCTAATCTTTGACAAAGCAGACAAAAACATAAACTGGAGAAAAGAATCCCTTTTCAATAAATGGTGCTGGGAAAATTGGATAGCCACCTGTAGAAAGCTAGAGCAGGATCCAAACCTTTCACCTCTCACAAAAATCAACTCATGCTGGATAATAGACTTAAACCTAAGGTATAAAACTATCAGAATTCTAGAGGAAAATGTTGGAAGCACTCTCCTAGACATTGGCCTAGGCAAAGAATTTATGAAGAAAACCCCAAAGGCAATCACAGCAGCAACAAAAATAAATAAATGGGACATGATCAAACTAAAAAGCTTCTGCACAGCCAAAGAAATAGTCATGAAAATAAACAGACAACCTACAGAATGAGAGAAAATTTTCACATCCTACACATCTGATAAGGGGCTGATAACTAGAATCTACTTAGAACTCACGAAAAGCAGCAAGAAAAAAATCAAACAACCCTATCAAGAAGTGGGCAAAGGACATGAACAGAAACTTTTCTAAAGAAGACAGAAGAATGGCCAACAAACATATGAAAATATGCTCAATATCTCTAATCATCAGGGAAATGCAAATCAAAAGCACAATGAATATCACTTAACTCCAGTGAGAATGGCCTTTATCAAAAAGTCCTCAAGCAATAAATGCTGGCATAGATGCCGAGAGATAGGAACACTCCTACACTCCTGGTGGGACTGCAAACTAGTTCAACCTCTTTGGAAAGCAATATGGAGATACCTTAAAGCCATACAAGTGAATCTACCATTTGATCCAGAAATCCCATTACTGGGCATCTACCCAAAGATCCAATGACACTCTACAAAAAAGACACCTGCACTCCAATGTTTATAGCAGCACAATTCATAATTGCAAAGCTGTGGAAACAACCCAAGTGCCCATCAATCCATAAGTGGATTAATAAAATGTGGTATATGTATACCATGGAGTACTATTCAGCTCTAAGAAGCAATGGTGACATAGCACACCTTGTATTTTCCTGGTTAGAGCTGGAACCCATACTACTGAGTGAAATATCCCAAGAATGGAAAAACAAGCACCACATATACTCACCAGCAAACTGGTGTTAACTGAGCAGCACCTAAGTGGACACATAGGAACTACAGTAATTGGGTATTGGGCAGGGGGAAGGAGGGCGGGTATATACATACATAATGAGTGAGATGTGCACCGTCTGGGGGATGGTCACGCTGGAAGCTCAGACTTGTGGGGGGAGAGGAGGAAAGGGCATTATTTGAAACCTTAAAATTTGTAATCCCATAATATGCTGAAATAAAAAAAAAGAAAAGAAATGAATATTAATTTTATTAACTACCTTTTAGCAACTATAGAGATTTTTTAATGTTATGTCACATTTGATCAATTTTGTCAATAAATCAAAATAGATTTCTAATAGTGAGCTTTATATTTTATTACTGGAAACTATCTCATATGCTGGTTTTTACTTTCAGTGTGTTGCATATTTCTATTTGCTAATATTTTAAAGCATTAAGTTTCAAAAGTGAGGTTAGTATATAGTATTTTTCATTTGCATGTTATTATGGAATTTGGTAGAGTATTATACTTTGTAATTTCTCCCCCTTCTCAACTCTACAGCTTTATAAGTTTAAGTAGCAATGAGATTTTGTATTTCTGAAAGTTGGAAAGATTGACATGGGGAACTAGAGCTTGGTGCACTTTGTGTTCTAATTTTCTTCCATGTATTTGGTCATTGGTTTTCCAGCAATTTTGGAGTCTGTTAGGCAATTTATGTTTTGTGTAGAATATTTCATTTACTCTGGATTTTTTACAAAGTTTAGTAATACATTACCTTATTATCTTTTTATATATAATATGATGTCATTTCTCATTTTTTCTTGATAGGCTTATCTGTTTTTTATTTTCAAAGAAGCAATAATTTTTAAAATGTTTTTTTTTCATTTATTACAAAGTGTTTTATCTTTACTATACCCTTTCTTCGGATTCCTTTTGGTTTGTTTGGTTGATCATTTTTCTAGCTCTTTTAGATGAGTAGAATTATCCGAATTATTTCCTGTTCAGTAATGTAAATATTTAAGCTATGGATATCTCACTGATTGCTGTTTTAGCTAACTTCCAAAAGTTTAGCTATGAAGTGATTAATCATTATTATATATAAAGTATATGGCAATTTAGAATTGATTTTATTCTTTGACATGAAAGAATCATTTGGGGCAGTTTGTGTTTTTTCATGTTCAGATTTCTGAGGTACTTGTTTTCCATGTTTTTAGTAATTTTCCGTTTCAGTTTTAGTTACTGAAGTTTCTGTTTTATTAAAATTTTTTAAAGTTCCATTCACCCTTTTGAAAAATTACACTCTTTATTTCAGGATGTGAGTTTAATACATGTCTATTGGATTTATTAATTAATTATGTTATCTGCATCTTCTCTAGCTTTTTTGTCTCCTTAACTCTTGTGTTTCTGTCTCTCCTTAAAAAAGTTTTTATTAATTATTGATGCAACATTATATGATAAATGATTTCATCAAAGTTAGAGCCTTATATTGTACTCCCACTTCAGGAATTTAAGCACAAATTACACTTTCTTTAAGGCCCCTCCATCTTCTTGTGTGTGTGTGTGGTAGTGTTTTGTTGTTGTTTGTTTTTTTATGCCAGTGCTAGCTAGTCCCAATTCCTTCAACTTTTCCTTATATGAAGGTTTCCAATCCCATTTTCCTGAATGTTTTCTTCTATACATAGTCTTATTTGGCAATATCCTTCTAAATTGTGGTATTGAAATGAAGTATAATGTCATAGGTTATCTGATCAACATGGATTATCATGGAAATGTTACCTCTCTTGGTTTAACCACCATGCATATACTAGTTTCTGCCTAAGCAGTCAAACCCACTGGGTAACTCACATTGACATGAATTCAGCATGAATTCATTAACATCCATTACATTATATTGTTGATTCCCTTGATATTCATGTGCATATTTCTTTTCATATACCAGGTACTCTAAAATATTTGTTGAATGGAAGAATAAAATGAATACACAATGTATAGATTATAAAATTTATGTAATTGAGGTCCTCTATAAAGGGCAATATTTATTAATTTTGTGTTTGTAGATAAAAGTTTCATTTCTAATTTACTTCAATTAAGTCAATAAATGTCATTCTTGAGAGTTAGAGGTTTATAATTGCAGTTACAGCAATTATGCAACACTTGCTTTGATAAAGGACAAGCAATTTTGAACTGTGTGTGTGGCAAATGATACCTGACGTAATGTAAGCAATTTATAACTGGGTAACTCTTTAACAGTCCAAGAGCTATAATAAATACTTCAAGTGATGTTTTACAAGTATGGAAATAATTGTCTAATTAGTAATGCACCACTACAGAATGACAAGAGCTTTATTAAAAAGAAGTATATGCTCCACAAGTTGGAGGATAAATTCTGGAGTTTACAGGAAAGGAAAAGTCACATTATTAATGCATAACTCCTACTGAATAATCCATCAAAATTGCTTTGAAAAATATTCTTTAAAGTCCCCAATATGTGGTACTAAAAACATTGTTTCTAAATGTTGATCAAAATACATAGATTTTGTTTTTAATCTTCCTGTAAAGATCATAACAATAATCTCCTTTCACTACTTTTTTGAAGCACATATTGTTAAGTAAGAAGTGATTATTGCAATGTATTTTTGTTAAATTATGAACATATATTATCAATCTTAAGTGTTAGCAATGACAGGAGGAACCCAAGGATGAAAAGTGTGGCAACAATTTATTTCATATCTGCTACTGTGATTTATCATCATAAGTATTTATCATTTTCTGAAATTTTAATACTTGCTACTTTGTCTCTCTCCTCTCACAGAGAAACAGATAAGGAATAACATTTTCATCACTATTCTATCTCTGCTATATGGAAGAACTCTTGACACTTAGAAGGTACTCAAAAATATTGTGGCATTCATCCATGAACACATAATGCCATCAGCTGACTGGTAACATAGCTGAATACAGGTTCAGAGACACCTAAGATCATTTTGGCTAGAATGGTTGGCAAAGCTTTCTCTACAAAGGTAGTTTTTGAGTTGATAAACATCATGAGAAGAAGCTAGCCATATAAAGTTATGGATCAACAGAATTCCAAGCAGAGATAAAATTGGATATAAAATCCTTTAGTTTGTAGTTAGCTCAGTGTGTATTATTTTCTCAGTACAGTGACAAAGAGAAATAGAAAACTGATTGCACTATATGGTCCCCAACCTAAGGGAATTTAAAACTTCTCAAGGAGATGTAGAATAGTTAGAGTTGTTGTCGTTGTTTTTTAATTCATGTACATTTGTGATATATTGTGAATTCTTCTTTTTGTATCTTTATAATCTTAATAATAAATTACTGTTCTCTCCTAGTTTCTAAAAATTTCTTGTTAATAGATTGTGAACTAAATGATTTTTCATGAATATTTTGAGATAATTATATGATTTTATTATTATTATTATTATTATTCTGTTAACACATTGAACTATATAAACAGATTTTTTGAATAGCAAGCCATTCTGAAATTCCTGATGGCCTGCTTGGCTGCTAGCATAATAGTATCTTTATATCACTGCAGTTTGTAGGTTTATAATTGTTTAGGATTTTTGCTTCTGAATTCAGGAATGAGATTGGCGTATACTTTCTTTATTATCATAACTTTGCCAATATTCAGTATCAAGGTGAGTCTGGTTTCATAAAAAGGATTGAGAAATATTTCTTTTCTTCTTATTTACTGTTATAGTTTATATAAGAGAGATGTAATTTCATTTATACATATGTGGCAGAATTAGAGAAGCAATGTGACTCTACAGTTATAAAAGATGATTATTATGATTGCCTTTGGGGGCTTCTTCATAAATTCTTTTCCTAGGCCAATGTCTATAACAATTGGGACCTGATTAAATTAAAAAGCTTTTGCACAGCTAGGAAACTATCACAAGACCAAACAGACAATCTACAGAATAGGAGAAAATATTCACACGCTACACATCCAAGAAAGGGCTGATAACTAGAATCTCTATAGAACTTAGGAAAATCAGCAGGAAAAAAATCAAACAACCCTATCAAAAAGTGGGAAAAGAACATGAACAGAAACTTTTCAAAAGAAGATAGACTATTGGCCAATAGATATATGAAAAAAATGCTCAACATCTCGAATCGTCAGGAAAATGAAAATAAAAACCACAATGAGATATAACTTAACTACAGGGGGAATGGCCTTTATCAAAAAGTCCCAAAACAATAAATGTTGGTGTGGATATGGAGAGATAGGAATACTCATACACTGCTGGTGGGACTGCAAGCTACTACAACTTCTGTAGAAAGCAATATGGAGATACCTCAAAGAGCTACAAATAGAACTACCATTTAATCCAGCAATCCCATTACTAAGCATCTACCCAAAGGAACAAAAGACATTCTATAAAAAAGACATCTGCACTAGAATGTTTATAGCAGCACAATTCACAATTGCAAAGGTGTGGAAATAATCCAAGTCCCCATCAATATATGAGTGGATTAATAAAATGTGGTGTATGTATACCGTAGAGTTCTACTCAGCCACAAAAAACAATAGTGATCTAGCACATCTTGTGTTATCCTGGATAGAGCTGTAGCCTGTTCTACTAAGTGAAGTATCACAAGGATGGAAAAACAAGCACTGCATGTGCTCATCATCAAATTGTTATTAATCGATCAACACTTAAGTGCAAGATTCTTCACTTAAGTAGTAAGATTCATTGTGTGTCGGGCAGGTGGGAGGGGTGGAGGGATGGGTGCACACCATCTGGGGGATGGACAAGCTTAAAGCTCTGACTCGGGTGAGGCAAAGGCAGTATATGTAACCTGAACATTGTACCCCTGTAATATGCTGAAATAAATAAATTAATTAATTAATTAATAATGATTAGTGTTAAATATATAACAAAAATTCTAATGCTTTGTTTTTTCTTGTATGGGTTTAATAAGTTAAATTTTCTAGACCTTGTACATTTAATTTAAATGTTCTAAATTATTTACTCAGCTTGTTCATAACACCTATGGATTTTTTCTCTAAAATTAGACATATTCTTAGTAATATATTTTCCCAATTATGATATTTATTACTTAATAGTTACTTTTCCTTGATTAATCTTGCTAGATGTTTCAGGCATTTTTTAATTGTATTGGTCTTTGCAAAGAATTAACATCTCAATTAGTTGATCACTTCTGCTAGCTTTATTTTCTACCCTAACTCTCTACCTGTTTCCATATTGCTTTCTACCTTTTACTATCTTTGGATATAATTTGCTATTAATTTTCTAACATCCTTCAGTATGGTCTTGGATCATTTAATTTCAGTTTTTCTGCTTTTTAACATATGCAATTATGAGCCTTCATTTCCTTTTAGTGAGATACAGCTGCATGCCTCAACTTCTGATGTACTGTATTTATTCATACCTATTTTGATGTTTGCTTTAAATCTAAAAGTTATAAAATATGTGTCTTATAATTTCAAATTATTTGTTACTGATTTCCATCTTAATTTTACTAGGTCTGAAACATATTTTCTATGATTTCATTCATTTGAAATTGTTGATACTTGCTTTGTATAGCAGCATATCCTCAATTTCAGTAAATTATCTTTTAGTAATTTAAAGAGATCTTTATTCTTCATTCGGTGAGTGCAATGTTGTTTAAATGATAATTAGAACATGTTTGTTGACTTAATTTTTGTTAAACTCTTCTGTATATTCCTAATTTTCAGTCTACTTGTTGTGCTACTGAAAGAATTATTTGAAAAATCCCACACATAATTGTGAATTTATTTCACAAAAAATTAACAGAAAAATCCCAAACATAATTGTGAATCTATTTATCCTTGCTACTCTTTTCAATTTTGTTGTATATACTTAAAGTTATTTTAATGGGTTTTTACAATTTAGAATTGCTATAATTCCTGGTATACCAAAATTTTTATTATTTTAAAATGCTATTTATTAGCTAGCCAAATGTTTTAGCTTATCTGATATGTAAACCTTTTTATTAACTTTCTTTTATTTTGCATTTGCATAGCATATATTTTTTCATTATTCTAATTTTTATTTCTTTTAAGCAGCATAGAGTTGTTTTTAATCTACTGTCATGGTCTTTTCCATTTAATTATGATATTCAGTGTAAGAGCTAATACATTGGAGTTTTAAGATGCCATTTTACTATTAACATTTAATTTGGTTCACTTAATCTATGCCCCTGTTTTTCATTACTTGACATTTTTAATTAATTATTCTTTTCATCCCATATTTTTACCTCAATTGACTTTTTCCTATACAATCTTGCAATATTCTTAATAGTGATTCTTTGAGAGATTACAACACAGATTCTTGACTTACTCAAGTCTAATAATACCATGTGTTGAACAATGCAGGCATAATAATAATAATAAAACATTGCTTTCATATTTTCCTCAGTCTGCAACTAACATTTCCTTTTTGTCTTCGTTTTATAGCAAATTTGCTGACTTACCTAGTTTGTTCAATGAGCCAGTGTTCTTTTGTAATTTCTTGCAGACTTTGGTGACTATTACATATGGGTAGATTTCTAAATTTTCCTATGTGAGTATCATTTATTTAAATAAAGTGCACCCATTTAAGTTGTGCAATTGCAATAGTTATCACTTTCAGTACAATACTGGTTAAGAATTGTGGAGAAATGCATTTTTGCCTTTTGCCTTTTCCTCAATCTTAGAAAGCATTTCGGATTTTTTAAAATTTTAGCTTATGATGTTACCTGAAGGTTTTTCTACATATGCCATTTATTAGATTAATGAAATTCTATTCTTCCTCATTTGCTGATTTTTTAAATCATGAATTGTGTTGAATTTCTTAATGGATAAAAGTATCTTTCAAATGCTTTTTCTGCCTCTATGGAAATGATCATAGCTTCTTTTACTTTTATCTTTAATATGGCTCTTTTAATGTTGAACAACATGAAATTTTTTCCTAGACATTGTGAATATTTTTAATGCACGACCATCCCTTTTGTCATTGGGAACCTGAAGCACAGGTAGAGGTGGCAGGCACAGTCGTGTCACCATTGCAGCAGTCTAGGCGTGTCTTGAGAGGGTAGCTCTATCACCATCTGGCTGCCACTCACTCTTCATGACCTTGAGCAGAATACTCTTATTGTTCTGTTATATAGCTTGAAAGGGTATTTTTGTTTTGGCTGGCAATTAACTTAGTGAAGCTCAAACTGTAAACTCTGCTAGGTCTGAAGTGTGCAGCAGTTAGGATCTCAGTTTAGAATGCTTTTTGTCTACCCTGAATATGAGCAGTTCATAAGTCAGGTAGAAAGAACAGCAGTATCATACACTAACTTTTCATGTACTCTCTCTGGCTTTCTCCTTTCTGAAGGCTCCCTTTGCCCAGCCCTGTAGCACCGTGCACGAGGCCCCTTCCTTTGATTCCTTTAGTCTAAAAGATGATAGGTCTTCTTTCAGAGTTTAGTCATGAAAAAATGTGAAACTCACACCATGATGGCCACTTTTAACAAAATCTGCCTGCTTTTGTTCGCTTGTATAGTTGTTTTAGTATTTTAGAGAAAATATTTACATATCTGGATGATTTATTTGTTAGAAGTTTGATCTTTCACACCAAAAGTGGAATTAAGTTTGGATTGGTTTTGAAGGACTTCATAGGGCTTGTTGAAATTTTGACTTGATGTCTTTCGTTAATCTTGGAAAATGCTATACTGTTATCTCTGCAAACATAAATAAATTTTCTTCATTTTCTCTTTCTATGACTTGAAATATACTTTATTTATATTTTGCCTTTTAACTGTACCCTGCATATACAGTGACCATCATACTTGAATTCACCAATTAGTCCAATTTATATCTATGGAGGTTGATTAATGTCTGTTGACTAATTTGGTGACCAAGTTTTACTCTCAAAATAAAATAATAATTTAGAAATAATTTATGCCACATAATGACATATTAGTCAACAACCGATCACATATATGATACTGGTTCCATAAAATTATAATACTATATATTACAGTATATAGTATTATAATTTTATATATATAGTATATATATATAAAATTATAATACTATATATGTAGTATATATGGTGTGAATGTAAATTAGTATATATATACTAATTTACTCATACTATATATAGTATATATGGTGTGAATGTAAATTAGTATATGTATACTAAATACTATTTAGTATATATATACGAAATACTATATACTATAATATATAGTATTATAATTTTATATATTATAGTTATATAAAAATAATATATAATTTTATATATTATAGTTATATATAGTATTATAATTTTATGTATTATAGTTTCATAATATTTAGTACAATAACATTCTGTACAGCTTTATAGCCTATGAGCTAAAGGCTATATCATATAGCCTAGATGTGTAGTAGTTTATACCATCTAGTTATGTGTAAGTATACTCTATGATGTTCACACAATGATGAAATCTCATAATGACATATTTCTCAGAGTATATTCCTCTCATTAAGTGACATATGCCTATATATTATCATCTTACCCACATGTTTATGTTAACATTTTGTGTTTTCTATCTTTCTATCTTTCGAAGTCTTCAGACATTAGTCTTGATGCTTTCCTTAGACTTATTTCCCTGTTCACCAACTTTCTCTCTTTGAATTACTGTTAAACACATAAATTGAGTTTTTAAAATAAGTTAGAGTGTTTTTATCTCTATTCATCAAGAATTTCTTTTTATTTCTTAAAGTATTTTCCAGTTCTATCTTAATGTCAGTAATCATTTCTACTATTTTTTTCTGGATATTTCCAACTGGAATGCACTATATGTCTCTTTGTCTATTGTTTCTCTTGATTTTCAGTGATTTGTCCTCTGGAATGTCTGGATGTTTTGTCATTTTTAGTTGAACATTAGTCATTGTACCTAAATTAGAAGAATAATTTAAGACACTAAAATATGTTTTCTTTTGTAAAAGAAGACTTATTTCAACATATGCAAATCAACAAATATGATTCACCATATAAACAGAATTAAAAACAAAAACCACAAGAGCATTTCAATCGATACAGAAAAAGCATTTGATAAAATTCAGCTTTCCTTTATGATAAAAGCCCTCAACAAACTAGCCATAGAAGAAACATACACCCAAATAACAAAAGTCATATATGACAAACTCATGGCCAATGTCATACTGGGTAAATATTGACAACATTCCCCCTAAGAACTTGAATAAGACAAAGATGCCCATTTTCACCACCTGTATTAAACATAGTACTGCAAGTTCTAGCCAGACCAATCAAGAATGAGAAAGAAATAAAGGATGTCTAAACTCAAAGAAAGGAAGTCAAATCATCTGTTTGATGATGATAGGATCTTACACCTAGAAAATCCTAAAGACTCCTCCAAAAGATTCCTAGATTTGATAAATGAATTCATTAAAGTCTCAAGTTATAAAATCAATGTACAAAAATCAGTATCACTCCTATACCCTAACAATGACCAAGCTGAGCACCAAATCAAGAACTCAATCTTGGCCAGGGGCGGTGGTTCACGCCTGTAATCCTAGCACTCTGGGATGCCAAGGCGGGCAGATCGTTTGAGCTCAAGAGTTCAAGACCAGCCTGAGCAAGAGTGAGACCCTATTTCTGCTAAAAAAAAAAAAAAAATAGAAATAAATTAGCTGGACAACTAAAAATATATAGAAAAAAAATTAATTAGGCATGGTGGTGCATGCCTAAAGTCCCAGCTACTCGGGAGGCTGAAGCATTAGGATTGCTTGAGCACAGGAGTTTGAGGTTGCTTTGAGCTAGGCTGATGCCATGGCACTCTAGCCCAGGCAACAGAGTGAGACTCTGTCTCAAAAAAAAAGAAAAACAAAACAAAACAACTCAATCTTATGTAAAATAACTACAAAAAAAATCCTAGAATATATTGAACCAAGAAGATAAAAGATTTCTGCAAAGAGAGCTACAGAACACTGATGAAAGAAATCATATATGACACAAACAAATGGAAAAATATCACACACACATGGATTGGAAGAATCAGTATTATTAAAATGACCATACTACCCAAAGCAATCTATAGATTCAGTGCAATTTCTATCAAAATACCAATGTCATTTTTCACAGAATTAGAAAAAACAATCCAAACATTTGTTTGGAACCAAAATAGTGCCTGCATAGCCAAAGCAATCCTAACCAAAAAGGACAAATTTCAAGATATCACATTACCTGATATCAAACTGTACTATAAAGATATAATAACCCAAATGGCATGATATTAGTATAAAAATGGACATAGATTAGTGGAACAGAATAGAGAACCCCAAAATAAAACAATGTATCTATAACCAAATGATCTTTGGCAAAGCAGAAAAAAATACACACTAGAGAAAGGACACCCTATTCAACAAATGGTACTAAGAAAATTGGAAAGTCATATGCAGAAGAGTGATACTGAATCTCTATCGTTCACCATATATAAAAATTAACCCAAGATGGATTAAAAGCTTAAATCTAAGAGCAGAAACTGTAAAATTTCTAGAAGAAAACCTAGGTAAACCTCTTTTGGACAATGGCCAAGGCAATGAATTTATGGACTATAAGACCACAAAAGGAAATGCAACAAAAACAAAAATAAACAAATATGAATTAATTAAACTAAAAAGCTTCTGCACAGAAAAAGAAATAATCAGCAACACACAATCTACAGAATGGGAGAAAATATTTGCAAATTACATATCCAACAGAGAACAAATATCCAAAGTCTATAAGGAACTCAAAGAATTCAACAAGAAAAAAACAACACCATTGAAAAGTGGGCAAATGATATGAGAAGATATTTACAAAATAAAATATACAAATAGCCAACAAGCATGTGAAAAAAATACTTAAAAATCACTAGAGAAATGCAAATTAAAACCATAATTAGATACAATCTTATTCTAGTCAGAATGGCCATTATTGAAAAGTCAAAAATCAATAGATCTTGGCAAGGATGTGGAGAAAAAGGAATGCTTATACATTGCCGGTGTGAATGTAAATTAGTGCAACCTATATGGAAAACAGTATGGAGATTTCTCAAAGAAATAAAAATAGATCTATCATTCAATCCTGAAATCCCACTATTGGGTATCTACCCAAGGGAAAAAAAGTCATTATATCCAAAGGATACCTGCACTTGCAGCACTATTCACAATAACAAAAATATGGAATCAACCTACATGTCCATCAATGGATGATTAAATAAAGAAAATATGATACACACACACACACACACACACACACACACACACCATGGAATGTTATTTGTCCATAAAAAAAACAAACAATGAAATCATGTCTCTTGCAACAAGTTGAATGAAACTGGAGACCATTATTCTAATGAAGTAACTCAGGAATGGAAAATCAAATACTGCATATTGTCACTTATAAGTGAGAGCTAAACAATGAGTCTGCTTAGGCATACAGAGTTGAATAATAGATATTGGAGACTCCAAAATGTAGGAGGGTGGGAAAGAAGGGAGGGATGTAAAATTACCTATTAGGTACAATGTACACTATTCAAGTGATGGGTTCACTAAAAGTCTAGACTTCACCACTACACAATATATCTTTATAACAAAACTGCACTTGTACCCCCTAAATCAATAAACACAAAAAATATTTTAAAAGAGGACTCATATCTAGTGCTAAGGGCACCAGCAATCTCAGAACACCTTAATCCAGTCAATTTGAAATTTGTTTCAAACTTGAGTTTATCCCTGTGAGAGTCCATATATTTCCAGTTTTCCTTTACTACAAAAGTTTTAGCCTTTTGAAAATCTCCATTCAAAGACTAGGTAGTTCACCAACCCCACCCTTCTTGGAAATCTCTGGAATCTAAATTGTGAGTCCATGAAGTCCTTTGAATTTTTCAAGTAAACTGAAAGAAATTTTCTGAATATCTCAGGACTGAAAAATCAATTTGAAACTATGTAAGATGATATACCTTGATTCTTTCAAGAAATGTTTTAAATTCTCTACAGTATGGTACACATTTCATATTCTGCAATGCCTCCAAGTAAAGTATTTTAAATATACAGACATTAGGTAACAAGTTGAAGATCAAAGACATTGGATTCTGACAGCTGGCTTCATGTCATTTTTAAGGTAAAATTATCTAATCTGTATAGGTAATCAAAGAGACTATAATGGTTCATTATGTCCAATTGTAGGAAAATGAGGCATCTAAAATTTGTTCCTGATATATCTTTCACATATGCTAGTTAATGTGTAATTGCTCCTTAAAATTAAATAAAAAAAGAAAAAGCATCAATTCTTTCAAAAATCTAACAAAATAATACTTTTAGAAATCAATTATTGAATTACATATGCCATAAATTACCACTTAAAACTTAATCATCAGAGAATGAATTGAAAGAATAAGAGATGGGGAACCAATATTTTGCACTGAGAATTGATATGCCAGGTATTTGATATAATGTTATATCATTTAATTTTTATAGCCACCATGTAGACATGATGATACCATTTTATATATATGAATAACCTGAGGCTTATAGCAGTAAAATAACATGACAGAAATCATAGCTAGTGGCAAACTCAAGATTGTATTATAACTGAGATCTGAATGACTCAAAGCAGTGAAGGTTTCTATTCCAACGAGCTCTGCTTCACTGAATGATCTGTTTCAGCATTGATGTAAATAATCCATGTGGCACATATTTTCAAATTATTTGCATTCAGTAGAATATGAATATAC
The DNA here is from genome assembly GCF_040939455.1 of Microcebus murinus. NCBI lineage: Eukaryota > Metazoa > Chordata > Mammalia > Primates > Cheirogaleidae > Microcebus > Microcebus murinus. The sequence goes on from NC_134106.1 coordinate 105,130,744, forward strand.
TGATTACTTCAAATTTATACTGATAATTCAATAGGCAATTTAGAATTTTATAGAACCTTGAGTTCATTTTTAAACAGAAATAATTAAGGTGCATACACATGTGTAGGAAAATTCTGACAAAGCTTTCTAATTGTGTGGATTCTGTTTAGCAGGATTCTGCTTTACCTAGAAATGAATATCACTATAAACTTCATTTTGAACATTACAAAAGCTCCATGGTTATTGATAGAAACTTTAAAGCAATGATCCATAGTCGAAAGAAAATATATTGAAACAATATAATTGATTAACAAATTTTCAAAGTTCCCTGTTTTTTCCACTTGGGTCTAACTGTTGTGCCAAAAACCAGTGAATGTGGGATGTTCTCTTGAATTTGGGAGTTAACTGTAGCCATATTGCTGTTATTTGGTAAATCAAAACTTGCTACAAATCAGCATATTCTGCACATTTGTTCTACACTGGTTCAGATTATCTTTTCTTGTTCTGTAACTATATATGCAAGAAAGAAAGAGAAAATTATTTTAAAATATTTTTCTTCATTTTAAATAACCTGATGACAAAATTGTTGCTATATCTATTGGTCAGCACATGGTATTTAATGAGACTAAAAAGTGAATCTTTGTTTTCAACAAAGGAGTAGCCAAACCATCCAATCAAACCCTCTGCGGATTGAACAAAGAATGTCATGGCTTTGGTTGGTTCATATCAGGTTTATTATTGCTCATTAGACAAAGCTGGCTCTATCCCTGATGCATATTGGAGATAATTTCCAGTGGTTTCTTTGAGGGTATCTGTACAGTTCATATGTTTGTATATTTACTCAATTAATATCGAGGGTTTATAATATATAAGACCCTATGACATGAGGGCTTAGGGAAAATAAACTCAACAATCAAGGAAAATTCCAAGTAAAATTTTAAAAAGAAAACTCATCTTGCTTTTTGCTTTTTCTCCCAGATAACCCCACAGTTTAACTAGAAGCACACTCATATCTCTTTAAGCACTAGCAGCACACTTTAACCCAGATGTACCTAGCCCACTGATCACTCCTTACACAGATCAAGGAAGAGAAGTTATAGAGTTATATAGACTGTGCTTAAGGTAGTCTATGTGCTATTTATGCTTCCGGCCAGTACTGCAGACATGCTACTACAGTGGACTCCAAACTACTACATGAAACAACCACGTAGTAGTTGCATTGTAAATATAGTCAGGTCTGCAATGAAACCTCCTATATGTTCTTAGGAATACCATGCTTAACAAAATCAAGCCATGAAAAATCAGCCATGGAAAATTTGGTTATGACACAACAGTCAAAACCTCAACAGTGACACATTTAAAAAAAAAAAAAAAAAAGAACTCCTTCTGCAAAAAAGTAGCAAAATTTTACACATTATATAGTTAAGAAATGTATAAACACTACAATTAATATGGAATTTTATTTGAAAAGAAATTTTGCTTATCACAAAGTGGTAGAAAAAGAGTTATCTGAAATCAGACAGAAAGTTATGATTCTACATGTGGCTGAGTATGGTTCATAACACATGCTGTGTATAAAGGTGTGTGCTGCCTGTGTGTAGTTTGTGTGTCCTACGAGGCTCAGTTCATCTGAAGAGAGTTTACTGCATGCACTTAGTGTTTCTCATGGATGAAATTGTCCATAAATAAGTGCAAAAATAATGTTACACTTACATTGTTCCCTAAAATATTAATCACGTTGAATAAGCTTGCACTTTCAAAATGAGCATTATAGAAGAACTGACCATATTAAAATTGACCATATTAAAATTGTCTGACTGAGCCATACTCTGATGAGAACTGAAAAGTAGAGAAATATCCTGACAAATCTGCACATATAGCTCTGATCCGCATAGTAAAGAGATGAGTTTGTGTAAATTTGTTTTCATCTACACCCTATTGGTAATTACTAATCTGAAGAATCTGTCAGGAATAGCTCTTCAGGGGTGATTGGTTTCATTTGAAATACTATATTCACATTCAGACATGGTTACTCCTTCAATTACCTTTGTCTCTGACCAAGCTCCCAAGAGACACTTTGTCAGTTGACATACCAGGTAATAGAGATTATCTTCCCTTGTAAAATGAGTAGAATCAAGCCTGTGAAGTAGTAAGAAATATTATATAAGTATTTCCTTACTTGTATGAAGAAGGTATGTATTTAAAGTTTAGGGGACTGATAGATCCTCTGTCTAGACACATTACTGGTAGATTTTTTGACCCCATTCATACATGAAATTTAGCTAGAATATTGTTGCATGTACCTTGATGAAGCTTTAAAGAAAGATATTATCAAAAATTCCTAAAAGACTAGAAAACTGAGGCTTCATAAAAGTGTGTGTGTGTGTGTGTTCTAATTATGTGTTGTATACGGTATAATGAATTTGAGATTTGCTTTCATTACTACTTGGTAGCATGAACTAAAAATAACATCCTAAACCTCAGCTAACTGAATGGACCCCTCTCCACCAAGGGACCCCAGAATCACCTTAAAACTGAGTTCACTGCCATAATGGGATGGGAAACATAAAGCACAATTACATGCGTATGATTTCCCTTCATAAATATTCATGACTCCTCCTACAGCTTGCTGAATTTGTATATTTGACTGCCCCACTCATATAATGTCCTGTTTCCTTCCGGCTCTTCTTTGGAGCATGTGTGACTGGCTTCTGGCCGGGGCTCTGCTTCCCAGTCTGTTGGAATGTCCTTCATGAGAAATAAAATTAACTTTTTTCCAAAGTGTAAACCTTGTTCATTTTTTTTTAAGTTAACAGTAGTAAGTTTGTGGGGGAAGAATCTAAGCTTCCACTCACCTATAATTATAGGAGATTTATCTGTATTCGCCAAAAATCATCCAATAATCGTGAATGACCAAACTGACTTGGTTAACAGTAATTCTATGATCAACCCGTTTTCTAGCTGCATTTCTTTTATGCTCCATCTATCATAAATACTTATTCAAATCTTAACATTATTCCCTAGTTTCTTAATAGACTGGAAAATAATGTAGAGAATCCATGTATACACATATACACGTATATATCTATATTAAAAGACATTTTTATTCATGGTTTTATTTGCAAAGCGCTGGCATAGCCTTTCTAAGTCCATTTGTATCCACAATCTCATTTTAGCACTTTAGCACTTTAACAATGTTTTGGGATAGGAAACATTTTCATTTTATACATGAGGAAATTCTGGAAACGCTGGAAGGTCAAAGAATTTGCTTACTGTCACTTAATTAGCCTGAGGCAGAATCATAACCATTCATGGCTAACAGTCCCCTGCCCCACCCACTGTCCCGACCTTCTGTTACTCGCGGGGGCGAAGGGGACCGTGCCTGAAAGAGATGAGCGAGAGAAAGAAACGAGACCAAGCGAATGATTGTCAAGGTCTACTTTACTTAGATTCTTAGTAGGTTTTATAAGCATACAAAAACAAGGAAGTAGAAGCAAAAAAATAGAGTGTTGACGATGAGGCTTGGGTCTGGGTTAATCAGCCCCAATCAGCGTCTTATCAGTATCCTGTTTTTGACTGGTTACTCATCTCCAACCTGGCAGGTGGTCGGGAACAATTGCAGTCAGCACACCCTGGAGCATCCCGTGGTCAGCACGTCATGGACTGCATTCTTCTCGGAGCTATAGCTGGAATTTTCCAGGGCGAAGTCCGTGTGTAGGACGACGAGTCATAGGGGAGTTGAGGGTCTTTGAGGGTCCTTGCCTCTGACAACCCACTTTGTACCTAGCCATAAACAACACTTACATTTCTTATGCACCTTTACAATTTGGGTTTATTCTATAAAAACTTTACTTTTAGGTAGTAAATTAGGATTTGGAAAGTTTTCATATTATTTGTTTTAATGTTATATTTTTATTTTTGTTTGGTGGAGATCAAGTTCCATTGCTATTACTCTAATAACTAAGAAAAATTAAAATCTGTCCTCAAATAGCCAATTCAGGTCAGAACTCCAGGGCACAGATGAGCCCATCATGTAACTACACCTCTTAGTCATTTAGCTGAGGTGTAGTGAAATGGGCAACTTAATGTTCAGCCCTGGTCCTATCTCTCTCACACAGCTACACATTTATTCCCAGGAGATAATCTACCCTCTGGGAATCTCCCACTGATTTTAAAGTGATTTTCTCATGCTGAGTTCTCTGTAAACCTTATGAGTTAGTGTAAGAATATAAATGACACCTGTGGAACCACATACTCTTCTCTGAAGTGTGTAGAAATTAATTGTCATTAGTAGGTCCAAAATTATAGCTGTCCAGGGCAGATAAAATATAAAAGTGAGTAGAATGACATTTTTGCAACAGTGCCTTAAAGTCTGAGTTGAAGACGCTCTTGGGGATAAAATTCTCAATCATTCATGCACATACACAATAAATTACCCTAGAAGTAAATTACAGCAAAGTGTTGTACAATGGTGAAATTATTGATTTAGTTTGCCTTTTATCCTGAACTAGATGTGGAAGATCAATTGTTAATATTGTCTTGATCATTTCTAACAGTGCCCAGAGGCATATGAGCAATGACATGGTGTATGGATGGAAGCATAAATAAAGAAAAACAAATCTAAGAAGATCGTTTTCCACTTAAATTTGTTTTTACTTTAGAACTTACCCTTTGTCCCAAAAGAATTGTTATGCATTTTCATCTGCACAGCAAGGATATTGTATTTAAAAACTCTTTCAAGAAATATTAAATAATATTTTAAAACTAAATGTTTTTAATGAAAAACTATAGCACTCTGTGAAGAGTTCATCTGCTTGTGGCAAACAATGATTTCAATATAAACAGGAAGAGAGCCCACTAAATATGTTCCCCAAATAGTACATATTGTATAAAGAAATAAAAATTTAAGGTTTTCAGAACCACCCTGCCCAAGTTGTTATATCTGTTTCTCTCACTTCTTGCTTTTACCCATTTGTGAAAACCTTATCAGCTGTATAATAAAGATTCATTTATTTTGGTTTTATCCATTAAAATATTTATCAATCCATTTTGAATTGCCAAGAAAATAGTAGTGTGGGAAGAAAAATATGTAAATCAAGGAAAACTTAGAAATTGAGAAATAAAATATAAAGACAGACCCCACCCCTCCGCAAGGTAAGGTGAGCCCATGCACTATTTCATGCACTTGACCTGCCCCTTCCCTATTTTGAGTTCTTTTCAAAAACAACTGACCAGTCTGAGTAGGTGTAAGGGTGGTGTCAAATATGTAATCTGCATGCTTTGCCCTGTGGTAATGTCCACACTAGGTAGTGAAGTCATTTATTCACTAAAGAACACATATTTATTGAGTACATACTATACCAGGTATTGCTCCTGATGCTAGGGTCAGCAATAAGTAAAGTAGATTAGCCCTCTCCTCTAATGGAAATTACATTCTAGTGGGTATGTTAGAATATTGCAACTATATCCTAGTTTTTTAAAAAAAGATACACAATCTCAAGTGATAAATGGTGGTAGGAGGTAAAAATAAAGTCGAATAAGTACAGAGAATTGGGAACTACTATTTTACATAGGGTGTTTGGGAGATGTTCTCTTAGGATGTGATTTTAGCAGAGAGCTATAATAAATGAAATGATGAAGCCAGTCAAAATGATAGTTCGATAAGAAGATATTTAAAGATCTCCTCATTACACCAAAAATAACATATAGGAAAGTAATCTACTATCCAAGAGCTAGCATTTTCCTAGCTCACTAGAGATTTTGCTATTCTGATATTAATAGTATCTTTCTTTTTGAAGCCAAGATACATCATTTTAGTGAAATAAATTAAGCAAAGCAAAGGTCAACCCCCACTTTGTATCATGGTAATCAGATCTCTGTCCTTCAAATAATTAAAATATGAAGAAAATCATTGTATTCACTTGCATCCTCCAGGCACTTGTTAGAAGCTAAATGAATTCACATTAAATGAATTAGAGGTATCTGGAAAGTCACTGGTTTGGTACAATGAAGAATATGGATTTTATAAGATGGCAAGTGACTTTATACTTATTGAACCTAATTAATTCCATTTATAATGATAATAAAACAAATCTTCTCTCACTGAAGGAATCATTTTTTACTTAATTGGTAATAAAATAATAACTTCATATATTTAAAGGTTATTAAACTGTATTATTCCCCCTAATGAATATATTCATAACAGAGAAAAGAACACTGGATATGTTCACATTGTAACATAAATCTATTAATATTGACCTTTAAGTGTTTAAACTTTTATTCCTTGTCATCTTATTATTATTAAATCTTTTAAATTTTGAACAAATATAATCCATAATCATCTTAATATTACATCAAGATCAGAATGAAAATGTGTGGAAAGCACAATGATTTCCATGGTAACATCCAACCTTGTCATAAGCACTTCAAGAGATAACAGCATGATAAGGTAGTTGGACCCAAATGTAAAATTCTCTAGTAATTAGAAATAACAAAGAAGTTAAAGGAGATTGTTGGAAAAGCAAAGTGCTTTTTTGAAGAGGCAAACCTATCTAATACTATTTTATTTTGGTTCAAGTCCTCTATTGAAAATAAATTTCTATTAGTGCATGGCACTGCAAACCTTAGGCAGGGTTTCATTAGGACACAATATCTTAACCTTCAAGCATAATATAGACTCTGAAGAGCAGTAGATACCTAGACTAATGTGAGCAGGATAAAAACAAGGTCTCTTAAAAGCAGAATGCTTGCCCACATGATGTAAATAATAAATTATTCTTTAAAGAGATGAGAGAATTCAACTTTTCAAAAATAATTATTCTTGGAATTAGAATGCTAAGGAACATTTATTTTATTTTCTTCTGTAGACTATTTTGATACTTTCATATTTTTCAATTAAAAAAAGAAACATTAAATTGAAAATTATTCATCTTTCCCAGAATCTTGTGCCTTATAATACATAGGTTCCAATATTAGTGATTTGCTCTTCTCTAGTCATTGCTATTGAATTTCAGTTTTCAGAGATTTGTCTTAGATTCAGATATTCCCTTAGGCAAAATTTGATCTTGTTTTTGTTGTTTTTAGGTAATATATATATATGAACATGTTAATATTCATGTGAATAGATCTGTTGATTATAACTTTTGGGGGGGACTGCAGGAGGTAGGGCACAAGCTATGGGTGTTTTATAGGGGATTATTTTAATGATCATTTAAATGATCCAATTTTCAACTTACTATGTATATGTTATGATCACACATAAATCAGCAGAAGATTGCTAACTTTATCCTTACTTCCCAATGGAAGCAGGTATAATGGTAGCAAAGTTCTAGCATGGAATGCACCATAGAAGTTAAATAAATGGCCAATGGGATGAAATCACCCATGTATTCCCTTAGTAAATGTTATCTAGGAGTCATATTTTACAAATACAATTTAGTCAAAAGCACAGAATAGTTTCATCTCAAATTTGTGCAAAAAATGTATTTGGGGACCAATAGCAGACTTCAAAATAGCTAACAAATTTCAGTTTTTAGCCTGTCCTTGCTGCAATCCCTCAGATCATACAGCCTTGCTCCTACCTGTGTGAATGAAAAATAAGGAGCATAGATGCATCACCTAGGGCCTTGCTGTAATTGTTCAGGCTCCTTTAAGACTTTTGGATTCAGAATCTGCATTTTCACAAGTTCCCTAAATGATTTACCAACATATTAAATTACAAAAAGGTCTAGAGCTTCTCTGAAATATTCATTTACAAATTGGTAACCTATAGTTTTCACATAGGCTATTCCCATGTGCACTTACTCCTGTGTTTTTTGTTAATTGTGGTAAGAACATTTAACATGAGATCTACTCTCTTGACAAATTTTTAAGTGTACGATAATATAGTGACATTAACAGTAGGCATATCATTGTACAGCAGATTTCTAGAACTTATTCATCTTGCATAACTGAAAGTTTATATTTGTTGAATAGTAACTCCTCATTTCCCCTTTCCCACTTACTTCTGTCTTAATAAATTAAACAATACAAAACAACACCTCAAAGGCTCTGAGTTGTCTGATTCCTTACCTGTTTGTAATACAAGATATTGAGTTTACAAAAGCAGTTCTATAAAAATCACTAACTTTGTCATTCTGATGCCTCTGATGGCTGTATCAACAAATGGAATTATATAAGTAAAATATCTAGACTTTGCTAGCAGTAAAGAAATAAACCTAAATTTAGGTTTTTGTGCATTTTAAATAACTATTTTAAATATAAACTTTTACTCAAAAAAGTGAATTGGTTACTTATTATCATAATATATTTGCATACATTTTGAAATATTGATAATTATAAATTTATCACTTGTCATGTACCAGACACAGCTGTTAGCACTTTTATATATATTAGTCATTTAATTCTTATAGGTGAATAAGGTGCCATTATTGTCTCTGTTTTACATATAAGAGGGCTAGGGCTAAGAAAAATTACGTAGTTTTCCCAAAGTGACACAGCTAGGAAAAGATGGGCAAGGATTCAAAGTAGAGAGCCTACCTCCAAGTCAGCATAATATAAAATATAACATAAAGAATTTTTAAACCCTAGCAAAAATGATATTACATGAAATTTCAATTTTATCTCATTCTGTAATTTATCCATTTAGTTCAAGGGGAAGGTTCTAAAGGACAGGAGAACTCTCTGAACCAGATATAGACAGGAAGTTTTCAACAGAAACAACATGTTTGGAAGGACAGAAACAAACGGAAGATAAAAATTAGTGGAGCTTCGTCAAATAGGTAGAGCTGAGTCAAAGGGTGGGAGAAGGAAACCCATGATGAAAGCTGAAGTCATGTGGTTCAAGAGCTAAAATAATACATGCTAGACATTCGTAAGTGCTGTTTTCCTCTTATGTGAGCCCCAGAGCTCACTAGGGAGAAGGTACCTCCATCAGGGGGCTGAATCAGGCCAAATGGTTTGGGATTTACTTTGAAATTAATTAACAAAATAATTCTAAGTACTTTATTTGGAGGAAAACATTTTTGGCTCTCGATTTTGGCTCAATTTTAGTTCTCCCTTGAGATGAAAGGATAATCTCAATTTGAAAAACTCTTACAGGCAGTTCAAGTTTCAGCTTTAACTATAAAAAATACCACTTACCATTTAGAAATTAACAATTACTCCCTTAACATTCCTGTTTTCATCCAAGATCCCTTGGCTACTAACTAGGGCCTCTAAACACTTCTTCCCTGACCCTAATCATTTTTCAAAAGGAAATGATAGCCTGGTTCTAGAATCCCCTGTTCTCTCTATTTCATTAGAAGAGTTATGAATTAGGAAGCTTACATTTATTTGCAGCAATCATCAGAACATTATTCCTATCTTGTAAAATAGATAACAGAATCAAGATTCAGAGTAGTTAATACTTTGCCTCAATCACAAAATAGAAGGAAGTAAAATCAGGAAATAAACTGAGATCTCACTCCAAAGCGCTTTTTCTTTATAACATATATGCTACTTCCACTACACCAGCGTGAATTCTTCTCTTTCTTTTTCTACTAATAGAAGTCACCATCGTTATGCCACTCACTTTCCCTACCATCAAGTCATCAGCTGCATAAAATTCGTACCCTGCAGAATACTAACACTTATCCCTAAAACAAGCAACTCCATGTATGGGTCTTTAAGAAATTGAAGAATTGTTCCTTTTTAATTATCTAGAAATAAAACTTTAAAAATTGGACTTTTACTTTCAGTCCAGATGCAATAACAGACTTATTCTCCAAACTGGAATAGCCAAAAGCAAACAAACACAACACATAAAACAATGGTTTTTAAACGTTAGCCAACAAAAGACAATGATCCATGAAACGGGAAATGTATTTCCTTCCTATTTCTGCTTTAATAAATTACTACAAACTTTGTAGCTTAAAACAAAGCAAATTTATTCTTTTCTAGTTCTGTAGGTAAGTTGAAATTGCGTTCATTGGCTGAAAACCGCGTACTGTACCAGAGAAGTGAGAGTTTGTTTGGATTTTGCTGTTTTTTATTTTCTTTTTATTTCATCATATTATGGGGGTATGAATATTGTTAAGGTTACATATATTGCCCTTGCCATCCCTCCCCCACCAGTCAGAGCTTCAAGTGTGTCCATCCCTCAGGTGGTGCATTGCACTCATCACATAAGTATCCCATCCCCTCCTCCCCCTCCCACCTGCCCACCACCAGATAAACTTTTTGTTGTTGTTGTTGTTTTGACATTTTGGTTGCATTTTATATCTTTGATAAACGTTTTTGTTGTTGTTGTTTTGTTTTGTTATGTTTTTTTGACATTTTGGTTGCATTTTATATCCTTGCCTCTCGCTTAGAAAGGTTAGAGGTAAGTCCTCCTCCTCCACAAGTGCTCGCCATATCTCTTGTGGTGCTCCCCACCTCCGAATCCCTGGTGAGCACTACCACCATTTGAGCACCATAGTTTTAATCATTCAGTACCAATTTGATGGCAAGTACATGTGGAGCCCATTTTCTTGATCCTGTGTCGCCTCACTTTGGATAACGGGCTTAAGCTTAATCCAGGATAGTATAAACGGTGCTAGTTCACTGTCGTTTCTTAGAATTGAGTAATATTCCGTTGTGAGCATATACCACATTTTGATTATCCACTCATGAATTGATGGGCACTTGGGTTGTTTCTATGTCCTTGCAATAGTGAATTGTGCCACCATAAACATTCGGGTGCAGATGTCTTTGTAATAGAATGTCTTATGCTCTTTTGGGTAGATGCCCAACATCTATTGCTGGGTTGAATGGTATTTCTATTTCTAACTGTTTGAGGTATCTCCAAATTCTTTTCCACAAAGGTTGCACTAATTTGCAGTCCCACTAGCAGTGTAAAAGTGTTCCTCCACATCCTTGCCAGCATTTGTTGTTTTGGGATTTCCTGATACAGGCCATGTTGAAAGTGTCACTTACATTAGAATCAAAAACTGTGAAGTACTTAGGCATAAATCTGGCAAAGGATAAGCAAAACCAGTAAACTGAATGTAATAAAACATTAGACCCAGATAAATGAAAAAAATGCAATACACAAGAGTTAATATTAAAATAAAATTTTTAAAAAAACATCAATTTTCCCCCATGTAATTCCAATCAAAATCATTACAGAATTTTTTGCAGAAATTGACAAGTTGATTCCAATATTCACAAGGAAATGTAAAGTCCCCAAAAGACCCCAAAATCTTTTAAAAACAAGAAAAATTTGGAGGCCTAACATTACTTGATTTCAATATTTGTCATAAAACTATAATCTATAAAACTGAGATTTGGGCATAAAGATAGCCTAATAAAAACAGAATGGAGTTCAGAAATAGACCCAAATGTATACAAACAACTGCTTTTTGACAAAGTTGCAAAAGGTAATTCAGTGGAAAAATGATAGTCTTTTCTACAAGTGATGCTCGAACAATTAGATATTCATATACACACAAAAAAGGAAAAGAACCTTGATTAATATATTGTAACATAAATAAATATTAACCCAGAATGGATAGTCATAAACAAAAATCTAAACCATAGAACTTTTAGAAAACATCAGAGAAAAACTTTATGAACTAGGATTTGGCAGAATTTCTTAGATATGACATACAAAAAATTGAGGACATAAGGTAAACAGTTTCCAACTATCCTATAAACATAATAGAGATACTTCAAGGGTGGGACAAAACCGTCAGTACAAGCCTTGACTGAAATGTCGATAGTGTGGCTCAAACTAATAGGGAAAAACAGCCTCTTCAGCAAAAATTTACAATATTTTCCAATGTAATTTTACACCCATTGAGTCAAATTCATATCTCCTACTTAGACTGTTTGACTTAGAGTTCTAAACACAGTATTTAATACACATAGTAGGTATGCAGTAAGCATGGCTCTGATTGTGCTGAGGATGGTAATGTCTATAGCTATAAATTAGACTCTTTAGGGAAAACCTATGGGCTGTGCAGAAGACAGAGGAAGATAGTTAAAAGAGAATATGAGCAAGATAATATGAGCAAGATTAAGTACCTGGGTGCAATTCTCCATAACCAAATCATTTTACCATGCAGAAAATAGATTTTAAATAGGAAATAAAGATAATTAATGTGCAGAAGATCTGCAATGGCCTCAATGGACGTGTAACATTGGAAATAAAAAACCTTTAATTTTTTGCTGTACTAAGGATTGATGTTTATTACTGTAGCATAACCTAGCCCATCATGACTGGTGGGTGTGGGAAGCATGGTCACAAGTGTGCTCAGAATGAAGTCTTTGTACAAACTAGTTAAAAGAAATGGCAGATATGTTTTCTTCTTCAATGTGGGAACTGGTTACTCACGTGTATACAGTTTATGAAAATGCATTGATTTGAATACTTATGGGTACTTTCCCATATACGTGTGTTTAGATAGATATATACATACAAGAACATAAACACATATACATATTATATATTTGTAAATGTGTTATATATTTATATAATCATTTATCTAAAAGTCTCTTTTAAAATAATAGGGTGGAGAAGTTTAAAGTAATTTTTTTTTGTAAGTTGGATAAAGTCACTAAGGAAACCATCATACTGGGTGCAGGAGGTATTCTAGATGATCTGAAAGCTATATACAGAACTATTTAGAAATAGAAAAGATGGACAATGGAAAGCCAGTAAGAAAGGGATTGTGGCAATATAGTTTTGTGTTATTCAAAGTAAAGATAAGATTTGGGGGGGTGAAAAAAGAAAGGATTTTGTAAATTGTAGCAGGGGATGCTGATAATAGAAGTGATTGAATGTAACATGACAGAGAAATTAATGAATTTAGATCCAATGTATATTAGACCTCAGGCAGCATGTACCTAGTGATAAAGCAAAGAGCAAAGGAAGAGTCAGACACAGAAGTAGGTTTCTAGAAAAATCTAGTGCTCTCTCTTCATTGCAGACAGTTTGGGATGGGCACAATACATCAAAAATAAGATATCCTGAAGATGGTAACAAACCCAGGCCAGGAAAAGAACCAAGCAGCATAGATTTAAGGTTGGTTTTATTGTTCACGTTGAAACAACATACCTGATGCCAAATCTTTATCTTTTTAGGTATAATTTTCTGAATGATCTTTATTATTTGTTTTCTAAAGTTTTGCACATTTTAGTTTTTGACAAAACTTCCATTTCACATGATGAATTAATATCTTCTGCTCTTAGTGGATTCTGAATAAAATGTGAAAATATTCAAACTTAGCACATGCTCATAAGTTCAGTATTCTTCAAACTCAAATTCTTCTTCATCAAAAGCTAACAAAAAATAGAGTTACAGGAAAATTAGACACACAAGTTTTGTTATTCTGTTTCAGGCATATTGTCAAATTCTGGAACTCCTAGTGATCTGAGATGAGAAAGGAAGTCCCTAGAATCTGAATTTTGAACCATCTTCTAGGACAGGAAATAGACTTCCATTATAGGTCTTTCAAAGAGGGTGAGTTGAATGAGGCAAAGCACGAAGCTATATCAGTGCTTTTATAATTTCCCAGAAAAACCAGGCAACATAAATTTGGAATGTTGATATCAAAGGCATGTAGTAGTATGTCCGAGCAGGCAAGTCCACAGCAATACAGCTGAAAGATGAAGATCCAGGGTGCAAACTGCTGACAGGTCCATTGGTCAACAGGTACCAGCCACCAGAAAGGAGGATGGAAAGAAGAAAAGAAACTACCAATCTGAGACAGAAGGATGCATTGTATGAGCCAATATTAGCCTGAAGATACCGGAACAGTAAACAAGAGAGAAGCCAAATTATATAAACTGCAGGAGCCAGAAAAGAACTAGAGATGACTTGAGGCTGAACCACAGAACATAAGGTTGGAGCTGGTAAGCAATTCCTGTCTTAGACAAGGGTTTATTCCAGAAACTGGAGGCAAGGTGAAGGAGTCCTACAGATGGAAATCATGTGACCTCAATTATAGCAAAATAAGAGTTACTGAGGCTGGGAATCAGGGTAGGCCTGACAGATGATTGATTATTTATGAAATGCTTCTGTTCCCATTAAGAAGTATAGGCATATTAAAATAGAGTTGTTGATCCGTGAGAGATTGTAATGCTTGTGTTTACTCTCCAGTTTCCAAGGCTATTTAAAAGCATTGCGATGGCATGCTAGGAAAGAGAGTCTCAAACTTTAATGTACCTATGACTCACCTAAGGATCTTTAAAAAAGGCAAGTGCTGACTAAGAACGGAACCTGAGTGTCTGCATTTCTAAAATGCTCCCATAAAATGTCCTCGGTGCCAGTCTTTGGCCTACACCTGGAGAGCAAGATGCTAGGAGATCTTAAGGACATTCAAACAAAACAGAACAAAACAAAACAAGCCTGAAAATTGAAGCATAAATGTAGGAAAAATTCTAATAATTAATTCCTGGAAATCATTTTTCTAAATTTTCAACATAGTAGCTTTCTACTAAAACAAACAATATTCCACCCAAGACATTTTAACCCTTTCTTTGGCTACACTATTGAGGTTTCAAGAAGAGAGAAAAAAATCTTCATATTCATAATTCTTCATAAAGATTCCTTGGCATTGAAAAAATCATTTATAATACCTCTATGGAGAATTTCTTTAATCAGTGGTGTTCTGCAGTGAGTCAGCAAAAAGGAATCTAGAATGTACTGTAAAAGCATTTATGAGTAAGATATATAATATAGCACTGTGGGAAAAGAACACAGGCTTTGACTGCACCAACCCTGGTTTAATTCTCTGCTCTACCTCCCATTGTTGGTGTGACTGGGCGAGTTACCTCCCCTCAGACATGTGTGATCCTCATTCACAAAGGCGGGTGAATTAGGTAAGATCAGGTACCCACAATTATCACCACAGTAAGTGGTACCTGGTCATTTATACCTACTGATAATTGCTGAGCTCATCTTTATATGCAGGAAAGAAGTGCCTTTACTTTAAAGGAAAACCACACTTCTGAATAAGGCCTTTAATTCCATGTGGGCACTTTCACCCACTAGAACTGAATTTTTCCATTTTTTCTAAGATAAGATTAAATCATAAAATTCGAAGTGACCTCCAAAACCACACAGAATCTATGCAATCCGAAGAGAATCTGATGGATTCTTTTTATTCAAGTATTTTAGTGTTTATCTCCACAATGATCAATTAACTACCTATGAAAACAAATTCTGTTCACACCATCCAATTAAACTCTTAACCCTGTCCAGTTGTCTTATCAATGATGTATAATAAAGCACCTATGTTTTTGGAATTTGTCATATGACTTGTACTGCACTGACATTTTTTAAAGATTTTTTTTAATAGCAAATTTATGTGAAGACCATAGATGTCAAGCAACTTTGGAAAAATGAACTTGCTGATAGAACAAGTCAATAAAGTATAGTAGGTGGAAGAAACCTATGCCATTTAGAAGCAATTAATAAGGATCAGGGTTATTGAAAAAAAAATAAACTAAATGTTGGCATTGTCCAGAAAAAAAATATAACAGACAAATGTATCATTGCTGCTAAATTGAACTACTAAAATTTGTATATTGAAATATTTTCAACAACTTTAATATTTTATATCTCACAATTACATGACAAATTACATATAAATGATATTGGAAAAAATAAAACTGCTAAAACTACCTGAATCTGACTCTAGTTTACCATTTGCTATGGCAATCTCAGATTTCCATGAAGGAAAATATCTGATAGTCAACAACTGAGTGAAGAAATATCTGCATGAACAATAAAATGTGATGCAGTATTGTATAGATTAGGCAACATACATGGCAGGGCATCTAGATATCTTTCAATATGACCGTTACATTTTTGTCATGAATTGCATGTAATCGTTATCTTCAAACAGACCAACCAGCTCACAGTAAGCCCTGGAGAGGAAGTTTACAATCAGAATATGTCTGATTTCATGGAATGCCAGGAGTAATTAAACCTCTGAAGAAAGGCACATTTACATGAGAATGGTTTGTAGACAGTAGCTTCCAAAATGCTTTCCACTGGCAAGTACAGAGGATACAGAAGAGTCTTCTCTATACAGAAACTCCCTGTGTTCAGGGTACATGATTAGAGGACCACAGAGAATTGCTAACAGAGGACACATAAAAAATGTCTAAGCACTTCTCAAATATAGCAATCATTTAATCATCACAACTATTATTCCCATTTTCCAGAAAAAAAAAATTGGGAATTACAGAGACTAAGTACTTGCCAAAGTATAACAGATAATAAATGGGAGGGAGAGAATTTGAATCCATTGAACAACAAATATTTCTTGAGCACATACATGTCAGGCATCATTTAAAAAGTGTGCATTTTTAACCATCACATAAAATGACCTCCTAATACTGATCACTGGAATACAGAGAAGGGAAAATGATAAAGACATTTTCAATTCAATTTTAATTTTTTTTTAAAAAGCCACAGCTTTCTATTTAAAAGGTAAACAGAAGCAGCAACTTCATGTTTAAAAATAAGAGTATTTTTTTTATCCTGGTACTTGGAAAAAATACCTAGCTTTGTTGTAATCATTATTTATTATAGTCTAGGTTCATATCATCTGAAATACGAACAAAACATACATGTAGAATAAGAAAAGCTACTAAAAGTTTCAAGGCATTAGTATTTCAACAGAACCAGAGGCTCAAAATGTTTCAATCATCTTGAGAAAATTCCTTCAGATAATTATTTTGGAATTTAATCATTCTAGGTATAATTTAGTGAAAAAAAAGGAATGTAAATCTATTTGATTAATAAATTTAATTTGTTATCAAATGTATAAAACTAATATACATCTTGCTCAAAACAATGCTAAATATTCAAAGGTATTTCAGAAACATCTAGAAAGATGTATAATAGCTTATTCATTTTATAATTAGTTCTGAGGCTGCTACGAAAGTCTTTAGTCATTAAATATCTGAATTCTATTTAACATAATTGATATACGTGCATATGTAATACTTCTGATTGTAATCGATTCTATAAATAATGCATGCCATTTACAGCACACATCATTTTGATTTGTTTTCAATACTTATTTAAAAATATATATGGTTTTTACTTCTGTATCTGATTTCTGAAAGCCATAGATTGAATATTCACAGAATTTGTCTGCTATTTAATCACTACTTGATTCCTATTTAAGTATCAATCTTCAAAGCATTCAAACTAGAGGTATCATTAATCATCAAAACCCCCTTAAAAACAAGAAAGTTTAGTTAAAGTTAGTTTTAATATTACTTCACTCTTAAGAAACAGATACAAATGTCTTGCTGAAATGAAGCAATCTGTCTCATTTTGCATTTTTATTTCATTTTTGAGTTGTTCTTTGTTTCTGTCTTTTTATTCATCCAATTTCCTTGCCATTAGCCTTATATCACTCATATACTACATTTTTGGCAATGCTTTTTAATGGACTTGAAAATCCCTCAGTGACTAAAGGGTAAAGTGAAACCCTGACTAAAGTTGTTTTAAAGTCAATAGCCTTAGAATTAACTGTCTAATGCTCTGGGATCTATTTCCATATCCTTTGTTCAACTTATACAAGATTTTCAAAGAAAGCAAATTGTTCATTAGTAGATGTCTGAATATCCTTGCCCTACTGTGTTCACCCCCTTTCCCCTATGTGTTGTTTTGTAACCCAGGAATTATTTAGAAAATGATACAAATGTGATCACAAAAATATAAAAATTAGTTCATTCATTGTTTCAACAAATATATATTGGCTATCCCCTGTGCCCTGGCACTTTGCTACATGTCATAAACAAGATGTAGCTGCTATTCTCAAGGAGTGTAACATATACCCAAGAGGTCCCAACCTGGTAAGGAGTACAATGGTATGAAGTATTCACTACTCTGGGCACAGAGAAGGGGTCTTGTGTTAGTCCATTTGGTCTACTGTAACAAAATACCATAAACTGAGTGGCTTATAAACAATGGATTTTTTTTTCTCATAGTTCTGGATGCTGAAAATTCCCAGGTCAAGGCACTGGCAGATTCCATGTCTGGTAAAGGCTCACTCTCTGCTTCATAGTAGGGGCCTTGTGTTATATCCTTACCTGGTGGAAAGAAAGAGGGATCTCTCTTGGGCCTCTTTGATAAGGGCACTAGTCCCATTCATGGAGGCTCTGCTTCTATGACCTAACCACCTCCCAAAGGCCTCATCTCCTGATGCCATCACCTTGGGAGTGAAGATTTCAACATATGAATGTTGGGGAAACGTATACATTCAGACAACAGAGGCCTCCATGCTAGTCTTAGTTAGTGTATTAATCAGAGTGTTCCAGAGAGATAGAGCCAGTAGGATATACAAAAGGGAATTTATTAAGAGGAAGTGGCTCATACCATCACAGAGGCAAAGTCTCACAATAAGCTGACTGCAAACTAGAGAGTGAGAAAAGCTGGCAGCATGGCTCAAAGCAAGTAGTGTGGATCAGTCCAGGTCTGAAGCCTCAGAACCAAAGAAGCTGACAGTGCAGCCCCTAGTCAGGCCTGAGAGCCTCTGGGGAGGCTTCTGGTGCAAGTCTCAGAGTCCAAAAGACAAAGAACCTGGAATTTGATGTTCAAAAGCAGGAGAAGAAAAAGTGTTCTGCTCTGGTAGGGAAAGAGGAAACAGAGAGAGAGAGAGAATCCACCTTCCCCTGCTTGTTTATTGTAGCTGGACCCCCAGCCAAATAGATTGTGCCCACCTGCATTGAGAGCAGGTCTTCCTCTCTTGGCCCACTGGTTCACATATCAAGCTCTTCTAGAAACACCCTCACACACACCACACACACACAGAGAGAAATAAAGTTCACCAGTCACCTAGGTGTCCCTCAATCCAGTCAAATTGACACCTAATATTAACCCTCACAAGTGGCAATCAATTTGGCACCCATATGCATCTCCTTAAACCATACTTAATCTCCAAATAAAGACAACAACAAGGTCATAATTCCTCTTAACATGATACAACTATCCTGAGTACAAGTGAAAACACTCTGATCCAACTCTGGAAGAAGAAGTAATGCTCTCAAGTGATGTTTATTCTTCTTCACATATCCCATAATTTCAATACTATGATATAAAGTTAACAATACTTACCTACAGAATGTGAGAAAATATTTTCAAGCTACACAGCTGATAAAGGGCTAATAATCAGAATCTACAAAGAACTCAAGCAAAACAGCAAGGAACAAATAAACAACCACATTAGAAAGTGGGCAAAAGACATGAACAGAAACTTTTCAAAAGAAGATAGACAAATGGCCAATAAGCATATGAAAAAATGCTCAGCCTCACTAATTACCAGAGAAATCCAAATTAAAACCACAATGAGGTATCACCTTACCCCAGTTACAATAGCTTGTATCAAAAAGTCCCAAAGCAATAGATGCTGGTTGGATGCAGACAGAAAGGACACTTATACACTATTGATGGGACTGCAAGTTAGTGCAACCTCTATGGAAAACAGTATGGAGATTCCTCAAAGAACTAAAAGTAGACCTACCATTTGACACAGTAATGCCACTACTGGAGATTTATCCGAAAGAAAAGACATCATTTTATCAAAAAGACATCTGCATGTGAAGTTTTATTGCAGCACAATTCACATTTGTAAAGATATGGAATCAACCCAAGTGCCCATCAATGCGTGAGTGGATTAACAAAATGCAGTATATGTATACCATGTAATATTACATAGCCATGAAGAAGGATAATTTAGTGCCTTTTGCAACAATTTGGATGGAACTAGAGATCATTATCCTAAGTAAACTATCTAAAAAATGGAAAAGCAAACACCTGTATTAAATTGCAACTAATCCATGAGCATACATGTGCACAGAGGGAAGTAAAACTCAGTGCAAATCAAACATGGGGCAGGAGAAAGGAGAGGATGGGTGAAAATCTACCTAACAGGTACAATGAACACTATCCATGTGATAGGCACACTTATAACCCCAACTCAAGCATAACAAAATTGATACGTGTAACCAAAAACATGTGTACCCCATATTTTGAAATTAAAAAAAATAAAATTAACAAAAAACAATACTTAAATACTAATATGAAGTCAATAAATTGTATGTTACATTATAAAGGAATAAGATAAAAAAATAAAATATTTGTTTAATATATGTCTTTATATGCACAAACATATTCTTAGCAAAATAAGGAGAAAATACTCATGACAATTACTGTCCTTATTTCTTTTTTTCTATTACGTGGTTGTAGCTGGTATTTACAACTACCTTATACTACCCATTTTGTACTTCCTTTGCCTTCATAAGCACCTCAGCTGGTTGTGATTCTTTGCCTTGTAGAGTGACCCAGCCTTTATTTCGGAAGAGTCTGGGCCATTTGTAGTCCTGATTGGATTGATTTATCATAATCTCTCATTGACCTTAACTATAAGGTTTAATAATGGTAAGAGATACCCTAATGGATCTCTTGTATCTTAGACATATTCTTCCTTATCTCCACTGTGGAATAGTAGTCCAATTTCCCCTTGTAGTCTGGATCAATAACCCCAGTCACCAGTGTAACTCACTTCTTAGCCTGTTGATTCAAGGGCATGAAGACCCCAAAGTGGTCAGTCTTCAAGTTCAATAGAATTATTGTTGTATCTCCTGATAGAAGCATTGCTCCTTCTGAAACTAAGACTTCTAGGTCAAGAGAACATAGCTTCGTGGGAACAGAAGGCAAATGTTTTGTTAGTGAGTCACAAAAGGTAATGGTGAGTGGAGCCACCTCCATTTCCACTCCTTAAATCCTGAGCCCATAAATCCTGGCTATGGGAGAAAAAGTACCACATATTGGATAATGATTCAGAGCATAGACAGCCTTCTGGAGAAACTTATTCCAGGCCTGCAAAGTATTATCACTTAGCCGGCACTGTAACTGTGATTTCAAAAGGCCATTTCACCATCCTTTAGGCCAGTTGCTGCAGTATGATGGGTAACATGGTTAGACCAGTGCATTCCATGAGCATCAGCACACTGTTGCACTTTTTTTTAGCTGTGGAGTGATTTTCTTGGTCAGAAACAATGTTGCATGGAGTACCGTTGACGTGGATAGTCATTCTATAAGTCCATGGATATCAGTTTTAGCAGAAACACTGCTGCAGGGGAGACAAATGCATATCCAGAGTATCTATTCCAGTAAGGACAAAATGCTGCCCCTTCCATGATGCAAGCAGTCCAATGTAATCAGCCTGCCACCAGGTATCTAACTGATCCCCCAGAGAATGGTGTCATATTGGGGGCTAAGTGTTGGTCTCTGCTGTTGGCAGATTGGTCACTCAGTAGTGGCCATAGCAAGGTCAACCTTGATGAGTGGAAGTCCATGTGCTTATCCTACACATAAGCTCCATCCCTGCCACCATGGCCACTACGTTCATGAACGTATGGTTTGGATGTGTCTGTCCCCACCAAAGTTCATCTTGAAATTTGATTCCCAATGAGGCAGTGTTGGGAAGTGAGACCTAGTGGGAGGTGTTTGGGTTATGGAAATAAATCCCTCCTGAATAGATTGATGCCCTCCCACAGGGGTTAGCGATTTCTTACTCTTAAAGGACTGGATTATTTCTCACAAGAGTGGATTGTTACAAAGAGTCTGGCTTCCTCAGTTTCTCTCTTGCTTCCTCTCTCACCCCCTCTCTCTCCATGTGATCTCTTCGCATGAGCCCACCCCACCTTCTGCTTTTCACCATGAGTGGAAGCAGCATAAGGGATTCTCTCACCAGATGCAGTTGCTCAATTTTGAACTTTCTAGTCACAGAATCATAAGCCAAATAAATCTCTTTTCTTTAGAAATTACCCAGCCTCACATATTGTTACTATAACATAAAATGGAAATACAGTTAGTGAAATCCTTCTAAAGAGAGTAATATCTAAAATCAGTCCTAAAGAAGGATTGGAATTGACTTGGAAGGATAAAGAGAGAGTTCTAGACAAAGGGAAAACCACAAGCCAAGGTCTCTGAAGTGGAAAAGAGCCTACTCATCTTAGGGAATGCGGAGTCTTTCCACAGCTGCCAGATAATCTTACATCATGCTGAGGGGTCAGGTGTCTGTTTAGGGAGTGGAGGTTCTTATGGACCTTGGAGAGGTAACGATCATAAAGCGTCTTCCTTATGACCTGAGTTAATGTACATAAATGTCTTAGGATGATATCTGCTTCAAGGAAAGCATTTAATAAATGTTGGTTATAATTGTTCAAAGTAGCATTGCTTTGTTATAATGGTTAGTGTAATTTTAATCACCCACCCATTAAAAGAGGCTGAATAGGAAAAGGAATGACATATATAAACTCACAACTTAGAAATGTGTAAGTTGACAGACATTATAAAACAGTTTATCACATATTTATGGAGATGAATATGAAGATGAAACGTGGCCTTACTATAGTAATTAGGAAGAGATGATAATATGTTCTTTTTGAAACCAGCTTCCCCTTGCCTTAGTGCCACTTTAGCACTATTCTGGTTGATGAGTTTATTTTCACAGCGCATTTACAAAAAACAAAAAAGCAAAAACAACTACAGTTACTTCATAAGTGAAATTGAGTTCAAAGGGGGTGATTTAATTTGATATTGCAACCACCAGGTGTTTAATTCAGTCACACCTCATTATAAAACATTTCCCCATCACAGGAATCCAGCTTTACTGCAGGTTCAATCATGTTTCCTGATAGGTATTTTTGTTCAGTGCCTCTTTCTCACTTTTCTTATATCAGAAGTAGGTAGCATGATGGGGCAAAAACTCATTTTTGTTTAAATGTTAATGTGTTTTGTTTGTCTGCTAAGTATCACTTATGTGATGGATGGTTCTAGCTCAATATTATGCACATGTGTGCCTTTCGAGAAACTAGATTTTGTGGTGAGTAAAAGAAGACAAAATATGTACACAGGCCTTTAAAAATAGATGGAAACTTGAAATCTGCCTCACTTTGATGGGAAAACCAGCAAAGCTTTCAAACTCCACTAACAAAATCAGAGAAAGAGAGTATCTCTGGACTGGTTAAAATGAATATAAACATCCCTGTCGCCTTTCAGAACACATGCTGCCTGTTGAAACAAGTATATCTGTATATTGGCCGCAAGTTGCAATAGCCTGTTGTACATAACTCAGTATACAAGGCCACCTATATCCAGAGGAAAATATGAAATTCCTAAGGGAGAAAATGATAAGTAATGTCCTTAAGCAACGTACATTGCCTTAATAAATGCAACAACATTATGTTATATACTATCGTTATCCTCATTTTACAAATGAGGGAAATGAGATTATCTCAAGGTTACACAGTCAGTGAAAGAATGGTGGCAAAGGAGTAATTATCTAGACTCTAGATCTTCACATCCTGCCAACCCCCATTCTTTGGTATAGAAAAGTGATTTTTTTTCAACCTAATGCAAAATATTACTAATATGCCAACAGCCTGAACAGGTCATCTACGGAAACTTCTCTACCCTTGCTTCTAAGCCTGGTGATGCAGCTATTGTCAACATCTTTAGGCAATCTGGTGATTGAAATTTTCAGCTACCAGGTCAACATCAATTCCTCTATTATTGGAGGAGGAGTGAGCATTTTGGCAAGGATACTTTTACTAGGCAATCACTTGAAGTTTCCGCCCTCAAATGTAGGGAGCAAAGCACCCCTGATCGCAACTCTCAGGAGTTGACCAGGGAAGGGGATAGTCACCCCTTGGGAGCACTGCGCTTTTACAACAGGTGACCTTTCTCCCACACTGCCCACTTCCTGTATCAATAGAAGAAGAAAAAAAAACTGGTGGCAAGTGACTTTTCTGTTGTTAGGTGCCTGTCAGAAAGCCTAACAGTAAAGTGACACCAACAGCTGGTCGTTTTTCTGACAGAGTGTGTGGGATACAAAACAGCTTTTGTCCCCAGATGTGGGCTTTAGTCATCGAACCATGCACTTGGCAATTAGCAATATCGTGCTTTACAAATTTGTGACTAACATAGACAAATAATTCTTAAATTTCAGGAAGCATCAAAATCCCCTGGAGAGGCTCCTTAAACCACGGATGTCTAGGTCCCACCCTCAGAGTTCAGAGTAGGTTTGAGGTACGGCCTGAGAATTTGCCTTTTTAAGAAGTTCCCAGGGGAAGCAGATGCTGCTGGCTCTGGAACCACTCTTTGAGAACCAACAACATATGCTAAATCCAGTGCTCAGTACATTGTTCCTTAGAATGATGACTCTTCTGTCTTGTTTGTTTGTTAATATTCACAAATATTAAGATTGCATTAATTATATTTTATATTCAATAAAAATAGTTAATGTTCCCTAGACTTCTTTTCCACTTCCTTACACAGTAACTGCTTAAAATACATGTAGGTTTATTGACATTTACAGTACAGGATTTAAGGGTGATAACTACAAGTTCTGATGTGCATTTAAAGCTCGCTTGCTGTTAAGATTATGTATCCTTTGTAGTATAGCATTTTTCCCTCTTTGAAAGGAAAATATAGTCATCGAAATGTTAATGAATATACTGGCATGTTCTATATGAGATCAGTTTTGCTTAATCATTTCTAGATTAACAGGCACCAGTTCTCTGTTTAAAAAAATGATATGCCAATCAAATAGATTATTAGACATCTATTTTCATTTATAAGATTAAAGTACATTCTCAATTATGTGAGATTTCTTTTCTGATATCTCAATATTCTTTTTCTTTTTAAATCTCAGTTTAGCTCTATTGAATTGAGTAGTGATTAAATATTTTTCTTTTTACATATTACAAGTAAATCTTGAACGTAAAGGAAAGGCTATCAGAACTTTGGCTATAGCAGTAGTGCCAACAAGGCTCTGTTATCAAGTGTGTTAATTATTTATTCACACCTGGTTCACCACTGATTAACAAAACCTATTAAGGCCTTCCCTTCAAGACCTTGCTGTTGACATGTATTTGCAGCTGTTGTTGATTTTTTTCCAAATTAGCACATTATGTGTTTGGAAAACAGACAAAAAACAGCTGCAGTGTCTGAATGCATTTATTATATACTCTTCTCAAATGCTATTTGGGTTTACTAGTAAATGATGAAGTCAGAATGAAATGCACTGTTAACTCTACACTTCTAGTACTTATGGGTTTAGCAGAAACAGAATGCTAAGGGATTCACATTAAAATTTCAGCCTTCACTTTGGAAATGGATTCCACAAATTTCAGAAGCTTACTGTTCAATGATATGAATAAACACTAGAGTTATGCTACAGCAATGTCTCTTTCAGTTTAGCACGTTCTGGTAAAGAGGTGAAAGCAATTAAAAATCAGGATGGCTTTAGATGGACTTAAATGTTTATTAAAATAGCATTAACTTGACTTTTGTATTATGCCATGCTGAATGGTTTATTGGTTTTATAGTCTCTCCTAAAGCCATCTAGCTCCAGGTTAAAGTAAAAAAATATTATTTTTAAAGGCTGTGTTAATAACTGAAAAATATTTTTTTATATTTAAAATCTGTATTCTTGCTGCTTTATTGCAGCAACAAATATTACTGGAGTAAAATATCTAGCACTGAGTAGAGTTTAGAAATCATTCTATCTCCAAAGTGTTAGTATCCACCTAGACTCAGGACAAATTTGGAAAGTTAAAGGATTCTCCTTCATCTCCAAACATTATGCAGGCTAATTCCTCTCACACAAAAAGTAAATAGGACAATGAGAAAAGGTTTCGGAATCTTAAATTTCCAATTACATATGCTTTCTCCTTTACCCTACACTACAAAATCATATTACTCTTGCAAATTTTTTCTCTATTTTAAGCCCCATTTTTCCAGAAGAAAAGCTATTTCATTGAGGACAGACTGTGGAACAGGTGGAAATTCTTCTGTTATCATGGAAAGCCCTGACAATACAACTTTCTTCCAGCCCTTAGTTCCATGAAGTGATACAAAGATTTTTACATTTTAAGACTGAAAATATGCACATTCATCTTTATCAGAGACAGGTGTTGTTTAATTAGCATTCTCTATTTACTTCATGGTTCTTGTCACAGATATGCCTACAAGATCAGACATACACATCTGTCCATGTTATTAATTATAGTGAAAAATACCAAATAGTTTTAAAATGCCAGAAATATACTGTAAGGCTATAGTCCTTTGTTCATACTGTCTTCCTATCCTGAAACAGACTTATCATGGTTATTCACCTACATGGCATTTGGCTGTGTCAACCAAGTTGTTGAATGCAGGCAAGATAAACAGATGCTATCATAAGCAGAAGAGGAATTTAATAGTAACCAATAGAGTTACTGGAAAACTAGACCTGGAAAGCCAAGAAAACTCAAAGCGATTTTGGAGGTCAAGCAGCAAAGAACACATCACCACACACACCACGACAAATTCATCTTTGTCTAATTTGCTCCATATGAAAAATTCTGGCTAACGAACATTTGATAGACAAAGTCATTCATCAGTGCATTCCATGCCAGTTGGCATGTTGTTGATCTGTGCTTTGGGAAGTAAGATATTTCTTCTTGCCAGAATATACACAATTGAAAATTCCCCACAAATTAAGAACAGTTGTATATTTGTAGGCAAAAGAATGACAAATGCACTCGACATTTTTCAAGACCCAGCTCAAGCTTCAACCCCTAAAGAAAAACTTTCCTAACCATTTCAACTTTATTATTTTCTTCCTCTGTCAAATAATCTCTGGATTATTTATAGTCTACATTATTCAATTTATCACTTACATATATAGCGTTTATTTATACTTTGTTCACGTTATATTTGTATTTTCAGATTTATATTTTCAGAAAGGTTGCTATTTCCTTTAGGATAGACCACACATTTTAAATTTTTATATTTTATCACAACATACAACATACTTTAAACAGAGATAGTAGGGTGATTGACTGCTACATTGAAATTGGTCCCAAATGAATGTTACCAAGCATGGCATCTGTGAGACAATACGCAAATAAAATTGATTTAAAATGACACTGTTAGGACAAAATATTTATTAATATTTAAGTAAAATTTCATATGACATTCCACAATGATTATTATTTGTGTAAATTATGTACATTGTGAGGCACTGAATATATAGTAAATTAATACATATTTTGTTCCTATAGTCTTTAATAAATTCTCTGAGATCATTTTAGGCAGCTTCTGAAATGGTCCCCAGTGAGCCCTGCCTCCTGATATTTACACTAATTTGTAATCCTCTCTCCTTGGCTTGCTTCTAATGAACAAAATATGGCAAAAGAGATGGTATGTTGATTTTGAAATTAAACTATGAAAGACTGTGACTTCTGTTTTGTTCTCTCTCTCTCTCTCATTTTCTCTCGCTTGCTCAGTTTTTAATTTGCTTGCTCTGATAAAGCAAACTGCCATGCTTTGATCTACTCTATGAAGAGACCCAAGTGGCACGGCAAGGTACTAAGTGCCACCTATCACCAACAGCCAGCAAAGAACTGAAACCCTCGGTCCACCACTTCAAGAGGTACTGCACCCTACCATCCACCAGGTTAATGAGCTTGGAAGGGGATCCTTCCCTAGTTCAGTTTTGAGATCACTATTGCCTCTTGACTTTGCTTGCCAGAGATTCTGAATAATATTAATGGAACTCAGCTAAGCCTTGCCTAGACTACTGCTCCAAGGATCCAAAGCAACTGTGAGATAATAAATGTTGTCATTTAAAACCATTAAGTTTCTGGTCATTTGTTACACAGCAATAGATAACAATACAGAACATAGTTAGAAATAACAATATTTGATCCACTTTTAATATTTTATAGCTTTATGGAGGTATTATTTCCATATATATATATATACATTTTGACAAATTTTGTCAGTATATAAACATAAAGTCATCACCACACTCAAGGTAATTGAACATAACAGTTACTTTCAAAAATTTCCTTATGCCTTGTATTAGTCAGGCTTCTCCAGAGAAACAAAATTAATAAGATATACATAGATATAAAGAAGGAGAATTATTACTAGGGTTTGGCTCACATGAAGCTGAGAAGTCCCATGATCTGTGTGCAAGTTGGAGGCCCAGGAAAGCTGGTGGTACAGTTCCAGTTCAAACATGAAGGCTGAGAACTAGGGGAGCTAATGGTGTAAGTCCTAGTCCAAGTTCAAAGGCCCATGAACCAGGAGCTCCAATGTCCCAGAGCAAGAAGAAAGCAAATTCATCTTTCCTTTGCCTTTTATTTTATTTATGCCCTGAAAGGATTGGATTATGCCTTCCCATGTTGGGGACTGCTGGTCTTCTTTACTCATTCTACTGATTAAAATGCTAATCTCTTACAGAAACACCCTTACAGGCACCCCCAGAAATAATGTTTCACAGGTATTTGGACATCTCTTAACCCAATCAAGTTGACACAAAATTAACCGTCACAGGCTGCTTTATAATTTCTTCCTCCTATCCTGCCATTTCCCTGCCAGTCTACACACAAAGCCTCTGTTCACTTTTTGTCACTATAGATCAGTTTGCATTTTCTAGAATATTACATGAATGAAATCATACAGTATGTATTCTTTTTATTGAGTTTCTTTCACTAACTATAATTATCTGCAGATTGAAATTATTGTATATATTAATATATTATTTTTTATTACTAAGTAGGATTACACTGTACAAATATACTGTAATTTTTTATCCAGTCAACAGTTGATGGACACTTGGGTTGTTTCCAGTGTTCAGATTCTGCAAATAAATCTGCTAAAACATATGTACATAAATGCTGATTCATATGGTAGGTATATGGTTAATTTTTAAAATAAACTAACAAACTATTTCCAAAATGGTTATACTATTTTATGTTATAGACATGAGCATATGAGAGTTCCCATTGCTCCATAATCTCACCAACACTTTATGTTAAGTGTAAGATTTATAAAAATATAAAACCTGACGTAAAATATTTACCTATATTTAATCCAGAGAATTGGTGTAGATGTAACAACTGACTATGTAGATGGTCTAGTTCATAATAAACATGGTTCATATTTCTAGGATAATTTTTTGAGTGGAAATTTTACTCAAAAAATGTAAAATAAGAGAATAAATGTATGTAGTTTGAGGGACTCATGCTGGAAATATACTATCAAATTTTAAACATTGGGCAATCTTTGTTCTCTATCTTCCACACTGTTGGTGAAATTAAGAAGAAGATCACAATACTACCAATATTGATAGGGAAAGCATCATTCTTATGACTTCTTCCATAGATCATGGACTCTTGTATTTTATAAGAGCAAGTAAACCAATTTGACAGCCTCCATCCCCTCAAGAAAAAATATTTACTCCTGAATGGTGGTTTCTTTGGGGCACTGGTTGGGACTTGTGGGCAAGTGGGATGAGAGAAAGAGCTAAAGAATCTTTTTTATTCCCATAAACTAGATTATAAACTGGGACATTTAGAAAATATTGATCAAAACTACTCAGAATATAGCTAGTATGTGTTCTGTATGCAACTCTTGTTTTTTGCTTCATTACAATAGATCTTATAATATGACTACATTTGTTCTTTTTATGTGACTCATTTCATTGGGATAGACTTGAGTTAAAGATACTTTCAAATACAAGTGTATTGGACTTAATAGAATAGATATGTTTCCTCTAAAATGTGTACACATAGAGTGTCAACCTGAGTTCTTTAAAAAAATGCAGGATAAAATAAGTGAATAAAAAATTAGTGAAACAGGAACGAATGAGAAGAATGGCATGTTTGTCAATAGCATGTTTGTCCATTCAGCCAAGTGGTACATCTCCAGTAATGCTAAAACTCAGCAATATAAAGTTATGGTCTATTAATAGACACCGTAATTTATATCTCCAAATAATTATACTGAGTAAAAGAAGCCAGATAAAAAGAGTACATATTGTGTGCTTCCTTTTATATAAAATTCTAGGAAAGGCAACCATGCCCTCAAGACAGTCTGTGGGAAGAACAGAAAAGAGGGATAGGTCTACCCAGTTCTCTTCTTTGGTCTAGTCACAGCAGTAAATTTCTCCTGACAATAGGTTAACTCCACTGCATTTCTGGTTGCTTCACTGGCAATGATAGGTGGCCTCTGAAGGCCAGATTACACATTCCTAGGCGTGACATTTCATTCAAGTCTTGAGAAGGACACAAAACCCCTACACTGAGCTGGCTAGCATAGATGGTGGAGCCCTGCAAGCTGGAGTGGAGTTGCTCGCTTAGCAATGCTGATGTCTGAAAGTTCTTGAGGCAATGCCAAGGGAATCTGAGAAAGTACATAAAATGTGCAATGGAATTTTTGTAAATCAAGATGATTTTAAAGGCAATAAAGCAATGAAATTTTTGTGTGCATCAGCATAACCTGTGGATGTTGGTTAAATCCCAGATACCTGAACCAGGTGATTCTGACATTCATCAACAAAAATCATTTAAGGGATCCTAAGGGTGGTTTTGAGATATAAACCATTTGGTTATTCACTTGTTTAAAAAGAATATATTTTATCTCTAATTCTCAGAAAGGGACATCTCATTAGATATCTGATTTTTTTTTTTCAAATACTTATGTGACTTTTTGAGCTCCTCCAAGAAAAGGAGAAATCAAGTGAATACTAAAATGAAATGAACAGTGTAAAATCAAGTCTATTTACAATCAACACACGCATGCAGACACACATAAAACTGTACTATGTTTAACAGGTATATGAAGTTATTATTCTCCATATTCAAAAAACATTGGTTTAGACCAAAATCATTTTAATAGTAACCTCCTCTAGGCAACTGAAACTTAATTCAACTTCAAGAATACTTAATTAAATCTCTTCCAACATTTCAAGCATATTCATTGTATCTTTAAAAAGTATATCTGTGCATCATATTTTTCTAAAGATTTTTGGCAGCTGACCCATTATTTTCTACATACTCTTAAAGATAAAAAATTCAGAGTGATTATTTTAGTTTCAAACTATTTCTCTACACACCAACTAAAGATTAGAACATCTGTGTTTTGATTTCTTTTGTTAGTTTTAATTTTATTTTGTAAAATGAAAACTGAATACTTCTGCTTTTAAAAAAGCACATTTTCATTCTATTTTCAAATAAACAACCATGTCACTGAATTTGATTGTATATTATGTATATAAAGGCTGTCATTTTGACTTCAAGCCTTTATTTCAAATATCAATCCTCTTGTGGAAAAAAATAGTTTTCATCTAAAAATCATAAATCTACGCACAGCAAAACAATAAAGAAAAAAGGCACTTTGAGTTTTTTAAGCAAGAATGTCAACTCTATATATAGGAAAATTTAATTGGTTGCAAATATTGAGTCAGATTCTCCAACATTCAGCAGGGTCTGATTGCAGATAATTTTAACTCTGTTAACTCTTTCAAATATAATTACCTTCTTGTGTAAACCACTTGCAAAATATTAAATGCCATACTTTTAGTTGTTGGAAAGTGTTAAGATTTGATCAACAAATGAGCTGCTATTTTAATTTCTTTAGTAACACACAGCAATTTTTAGTTTTTGAGCTCTTTTGCAATTTTTTTTATTTTTTGTGGGTTTGCAGCATTTAATTCCATATCATGAACCTTGTATATTTAAAAAATAGCAACTGATGAAAATGATGATGTTAATGATAATAATGATGATGTGTTCATGATTTTGGTAGCTCTTATAAGAACATTTTTTTTTGAGAAATTCTTAGTTTATAATGTGCTGCTTATTCTTTTAATAAGAGCCTTTTGCTATTCCCAAGATTCACATGGGCTTGGGATCATCTACATAGCTAATTCTGCATTTGCGTTCAGGAACTTCAGTTTCTAAATCTCTACAGGAGAGCGTTGAATGCTTATTTCCTTGTTTCAATTTCTTATCTTTAAGATATCATTTAAAGATAAGAAACATCTTTAAATGATATCTTAAAGATAAGAAGCATTTGACTAGTTTGAATGTATAAATACATAGGATTTTCTAAGTAATTATTAATTCTTCCTACATACTCCTTTTGGCAAATGTCAATATACTCTTTCTTAAAAGTAAAAAAAAAAAATCACCCTTTATATACAGGAAATGTTATCATATAGCAGTTAAATCATTTTTATAAGATTTTTGCAACTCTATAATGTTCTAATAGGGAAAGCTGGGTTTCAAAGACAGAAGCATGGGATGTCTGAGACAAATACCGCCTCTGTCACATTCACATGTGGTGCTCTTATGTGACATTGAACAAGTTACTTAATGATCTTGTGTTTCAGTTGTTTCGTGTATAAAGCAGAGATAATAAAATCTCGCTCGTAGTGCTATTTTGAGGACTAAATTAACTAATATGTGGAAAGCACTTAAAAACTTAAAAAATATTTGGCAAATTCCTGATGCTATGTATGTGTAGGCTTCTATCTTTTCTAATATACTAAAATTATATTTAAAATTGCAAGTTATACAAAGGAATTCATACTGTTTTATGAATTGTCACTTCATCTGATAGAGTTTCTCAAGTGGACTTATATTAAAATATCTGTAGAAACATATGCCATGTAATTATGCAGCATAGAAAAAGAAGAATGTTATACTGTGTATAGTATATTATGTACTCTCCAACTCTGCCTTTAAAATTTTCTAAGTTTAAATTAAAACTGAAAAGTTTGGCAAATATTATTTTTTTAAAATTTATCCAATGACACTCATTTTTATGTTTCTGAACCTTAGATGAATTAATACATCATTCTTGAATTGAAACATTAATTATACAATACATTCATGTGCTCAACAAATATTTATTAAGCACTGACTATGTGCCAAGCATCGTGTTGTGCTACAGGGGTACATGGAACTTATCCTAATGACTTTTGAAATCTACTCATCTAAATATACATGTATGGAAAGAAATTATGATTCAAGTTAAGAGTGTTACTCTATGTTATTCTATGTGTACATTTATTGCTAGACAGAATGCTTTCTAAGTAGAGGAAAGAAAGTCATAAAAGGCTTTGCAGAAGAATATATTAAATATACACCAAAGGATATTTAATACTACACAAATATCTCAAATGTTTTATTCCCAATATCCAATCAACAAAACCAATTTATTTTTTCTTCCATCTATCTCTTATTTTGTTCTTTCCTCTTTTATTCTATCCTCCCTGTTCTACTTTCCAATTACAAATTTACACTGCTCATGCTTAGGATTAGTTCAAAAATCCCTTAGCTGGCTTTGCCAATTTCAGTCTCAGTCACATTCAATTAACTATCAATACCAATATAAACTTCTTCAAATGCTGCAAACATCAAGATTCTTCTCAAAACCAAAACCTTTGTATATAATAAATAAAATCTGAACTGTTGGAGGTCAAGCGTGGGAGGATGGTGGCTCATCCCTATGTCCCAGGTACTCAGGAGGCAGGAGGATCATATGAGTCCAGGAGATTGAGGTTGCAGTGAGCTATGATGATGACACTGAGCTTTATCCTGTACTCTGTCTAAAAAAAAAAAAAAAAAATCTGAACTGTTTTGCATCATTTTAAAAATCCATCACAGTATAATCTCATTTTACTTCCTAAATACTCTTCTCCATCTGCCAATGTGGACTCTCCATTAAGTTGGACACAATTCCTCATGACCACAATGGCCACTGTGGCAAAACTAGCAGGACTTTCTCCAATGCTGTTTATCTCTCTATGAATACTTCTTCTCTATCAATCAATCTTTCTGTCCCTCTACTACCACTCATTAGAGCTCTAACTCAATTGCCACTTCCTGCTTAAAACTCCCTATTGACATCTTCTCTCTTTGGCTTTCCTTCTCTCCAGATATTTTTAAATTAACACACAAAATTTAGTATGTTTCTATGTATATTTTACATCGGGTTTCTTACTGTTGTAAACAGGATTCACAATTTGCAAATGGTACAAAGACAAGATGGCAGAGCTTCTGTCACCCTGGTTCCCCGAATGGCAATTCAGAATATAGTTTCCTATTTTATTGTGTGAGGCATGTAGCATGAATGGGAAAGCACACGTTATTGGGCAATTCTCAAGCATGTTATTCTCAAGACTCCTTTTCTTTCTTAAAGACCACTGTGGACCCCAGACAGCTTTTTCCTATGTAGGTTTTATCTATCAAGATTTGCTGTATTTCAAATTAAAATATAAATTAATTAAACTTTTTATATATTATTTTAATTAAAATGTGTTTTATGTACAATAAATATATATTCCAAAAACAAAAAATTAGTGAGAAGACTCATCTTAGTCAGTTTGAGCTGCTATAGCATAAAATCTTACACTGGGCAACTTATAAACAATAAAAATTTACTTCTCACAGTTCTCATTCATGAGAGCTCCACCCTCATGACATAATGACCTCCCCAAAGCCCTACTTCTTAATATTGTCACCTTGGGGGTTAGGATTTCAACACAAGGATTTAGGGGTGAAACACAAACATTTAGACCATTGCAAGCTGCATTTATTTACATTTTCATAACCTCTTTATATCTGCTTTCAGAAAATAAAACTATATTTTCTTACCTGGTTCTGCATCCAATCAATTGAGATATGTTGTGTTAGTAGAAGTATAAGAAGACATCTGGCCTTGTGCAAATATGTAGTTGATAAAGTGAGGAGTGTTTTAATAGTCTTTCCAGGTTATTGTGTATCTTCCTTTATATTGGATGAAAATAGTCAATGAGTCATAGTTTTTTAAAGGTTAATGGCAATCTGGAATCTAAAACTATATAAATGAACTTTTCATTTTATTACATTAATACATATCTATCATGCACTTTGAATGGATCTTTTATTAAGTCATGATTTTTTAACTTCACCCAGTGGTCACGTGAAAAAAAGTGGTCAGCTGAGTCATTCAGATCTTTTAGCTTTTGGTATATTTTACAGTTCAATATCAAAAAAATCATATGTTGATATTAACAGCAGTTTCATTTGCAAAATCTTCAGGTATTGAGGAGCTGTCAAACTCTCTATGGCAGATTTATGATAGCCTAGATTCTTTCATTTGAAATCCTGAATGTATCATTGGTCATAAAATGTCTTAGTTGTATTCCATGAAGTGATAGGCTCATTTCATTCTTTTGTGGTTGTTGTTGTAGATGTTTAGAAAATGTCTGTGAAATACCCAATTTTGCATAACATAATTTGTCAGTCATTATCCAAGTAAAAACAGTGTTCCATGAAAAATGTGCTAATTCAGTTTGGAACTCAAGCCAGTGCACAGGTGCTTTTCCTGGGGACAATTATCAAACTTTGTATGCAGTGGAAGTCCTTCTTGCATTCTCCTACTGTGTCACACAGAATATTAAAAAGACATGTACTCAAGGGTCAAAATTTAATTGATAATTCTACTGCCTTATCCAGCACTTTTAAAGAAAGTCTAGCCTTTTCTTCTTCTCCTGCCAGCACAATATAGTGATAAATAAAATGCTTCGTATTAGATCATTAAATATGACATATCCGATTTCAAATCAAAAGTGTGGTTTATTATATCTCAAACAAGAAGCAGTACAATTAATCAAAAATATGTGTAAACTATTGTCACAGTTTTGCCATCTTAACAGTAGCTTGTTTATGCCAGCAGCTAAGAAGCCTGGAGAGCAAGTGGTGATGAAATGGCGAAAGACATTTTCTACAACTTTTTGGGAATTGAATATTTTTCCTTGCAAGAAGTGGTCCAGAGCCTGGAAGAAGTGGTAGTCAGTTGGTGCAAGGTCTGGTGAATATGGTGGATAGCAGAGAGTTTCCAAGTCTATAGTTTGAGCAGCACTAGTTTTTGTATGTGTGCAACATGTGGTTGAGCATTGTATTGCAATAATATCAGCCTCTCTCTATTGACCAATCTCAGCTGTTTAATCACAAGCATCTTCCTCATTTCATCCAGTTGGTTGCAGTAGACATCCACTATAATCCATTGACCAGGCCTCATGAAGCTGTAGTGGATAACACCAGTGTTGCACCACCAGACACGATTAGCTATTTTTGATAAATATTCAGTTTTGGACTGTGTTTCAGCACTTCATCTTTATCCAATCATTGTGCTGAATGCTTGCAATTATCAAAAAGAATCCATTTTCATCATACATAACAATATGATATAGAAATGCTTCACCTTTATGTCATGACAGTAAAGAAAGGCAAGCTTGGAGATGATTTATCTTCTGATGCTCATTTAATTCTTCAAATGGCCCAATATTGTTATAATGGTAATGTCAAACCTTGCTGCTAATTCACACGTAGGTTGAGATGGATTCGCTTCCACTATAGCTTTCAGCTCATTATTATCCACCTTGTTCTCAGGTCACCCACGTGGCTTATTTCCAAGATTATAACCACCAGAACAGAACTTCTCAAACCACTCATGTACTATGTGTTCATTAGCCACATCCTTCCCAAACACCTCTTTGATATTTAGAGCTGTCCGTCCTGCATTGGTTGCATGATGGAAATCATATTAAAAAGCAACACAAATTTTTGACTTGTCCATGATTTCACAAAAATTGTTCTAAAAAATAAAAATCTGAAAGATAACCACAAGCCAAAACATGCATTTGGAAGACTGAGGATGTACCTTCACAATGAAAATAAAACAAGAAGTGTCAAAGTGAAATGTCATAGATATCAACTGTCAAACTTAGTACTTAAGGAAATCAGACATTTCATACTTAATAACCTAATCCCAAATCTGTTTGATGCCACTGCCTTTACTCACAATGTGACATCATTGGTGCAAATGTCAATAACTCTCGAGGGCCAAATGCCATTTTAGTATTATTTGGAAACTGGTTTGCCCTCACCAACACCCTGAAAGGGTTTCAGGGATTCCTAGGTGCCCACGGGCCATACTTTGAATACCACTGTCTGTGTGTGTATGTGTTAAACCTTAAGTCATGGGTTGCATGCTACTTCAGCATAAATATATATCCTGATTAAGGCAAATAAGCAGGAATTTTATAGACCACAAGAGGGAAAGCATTTTTAGTTAAAAAGCAGCACTTGCAAAGGTAAAATTAAAAGAAAATTCACAGCATATTTTGGCACCAAAAATTGTATCTGTGTGACTGGAGTTAGGTACCTGAGAATGTAAGTCTGGGTAAGAAGAGTGCTTCTTAAAAGTAGGATAGAAATAGAGTTCAGAGGACCTTGAGTTCCATAACAAGTAGTTTATACTTTATTTTATAGGCAAAGAGTAAATAAATATACAACGTGGAGCGACACAACACAGATTTCTATTTTAGTAGATATAAGTCATTAAAATGAAGTGGGTGAAAACAATTCAGAAAGCGGCAATAGAAATCGAAAGAGTGAGAAGGTGTGAGAGAAACTTTAAAAGTATAATAAAATAAGTAGATTAGTTGAACCATTAAATACAAAATATAAATGAGGAAATAATGCTGTGGTGGCTGATTAGAATGCTTCTCGTTTGAGAAAATTAACACGGTAAGTAAAAACTTACACAAAATTTCTACTTTTCAGAAAAATACAGAGAATGCAGAGGAAATGAGTTCCCCTTTTAAGAAACTTTCCTGCAGACTGTATGGGAAAACTCATGCTTCAATCTCATTGGCAAGACCTGTGTCTTTAAAAGAGGCTGAAAATTTAACTGGGCCTATTGCTACACCCAGTAATTCAATTCAGCAAATATTTATTAAACATTTCCTATGTGCCAGGATTTGTACATGCAAGAATAAAGAAAGCAGACAAAAATTCCTGCATGTGATGCTTATATTTTAGTGGTTGAGGATAAACAATAAGCAATAAGAATAATAAATGTATAGTATATTAGAATATTAACTGTTTAGAAAACTGAGCAGGTAGGAGGGATTAGGAGCATGGTGTGACAGGCAGAGGTTGTAGTTGGGTATGATTTTTAATAAGGGTGGTCATGGGCCGGGCGCAGTGGCTCACGCCTGTAATCCTAGCACTCTGGGAGGCCGAGGCGGGCAGATTGCTCGAGGTCAGGAGTTTGAAACCAGCCTGAGCAAGAGCGAGACCCCATCTCTACTATAAATACAAAGAAATTAATTGGCCAACTAATATATGTAGAAAAAGTTAGCCAGGCATGGTGGCGCATGCCTGTAGTCCCAGCTACTCGGGAGGCTGAGGCAGAAGGATCGCTTGAGCCCAGGAGTTTGAGGTTGCTGTGAGCTAGGCTGACGCCACGGCACTCACTCTAGCCTGGGCAACAAAGCAAGACTCTGTTTCAAAAAAAATAAAAATAAAAATAAGGGTGGTCATGGTGGATCTCACTGAGAAGATAATATTTGAGTAGAGGATTTCCAAAGGGGAAGGGATTAACCTCATAAATATCTGGAGGAAGAGTCTTTCGAGGAGAGGGAACAGTGAGGGCAAAAGCGCTGCATTGGAATCATGCAAGGCATGCTGGAGAAAGCAACGGGGTCAAAGGCTAGAATGGGGAATATCCAGAGGGGAGAAGAGAAAAGTAGGAGATGGAGTCAGAGAAGTAACAGGGGTCTAGATCACTTAGGGCTTTGGGTGGGGAGTGCCTGAGTAAGAGCTTTACCTTTTACTATGAATAGACAGAAGGCATTGCAGGGTTTGGGGCAGAGGAAGGACTGATGTCTTAAAAGTATCAGTCTACCTAATACCAGTTCTCTGTTAGTGAGAAGAACAGGGAGAATTACATATAAGATAAGCAACAATCTTTGCCACACACCGTACCTGCTGGTGAGGTCATTGTGGATACTTACTTAATTCTTATCGATTGGCATAGGTACTGTCATTTTTTCATGCAAAGATTTTAATCCTGCCTTTCTTTTTTTCTTTCCTTTTTTATTTTTTTCAGTTATAAAGCAAGCCCTAATCAAAATGTTCAACTGAAATAAATGTAAATTATTATTTTATGACGTATATGGCAAATGCGGGTTAATGTGCTTGTTCCATAATTCAAGTTCAGATATGCTTCGATACCTTAAAAATGCTTCAAGTACTATTCACAAACTTTCTGAGCTTTCTCAAAGTTGAGTTATTTACAGCATATTTAGGTATGCTTTATACAACAAAATAATAATTTGCTTATAATACAAGCTGTGATGGGAAAAGACATAAATATGTTAAAGAATCCTGTTCAAAGACCCATATTTGCTTTTATATACTATATGCAAAATACAGAAAAGGAATTCATTGCAATGAAGTAAAATTTATGTGACAAAATGCACTTGAAAGAGAGCTTTCTATTAGATTCCATCTCCCTTGCACACACATGATGCTTTATAAATTTTGCATGGCCTTGTTGGCTTACTCCCCCCCCCCCTGCATTGCTGATAGTGGTGAAAGAAATTGCAACTGTTCTGAAGGATTATTTTTGTGAGTCTGGTTGCATCAGTTCAGACTTCTAAATCCATCCAGTCCTTTCTGATCACTTATCATTCGCAGTAGCACCAGCATTCATGTATAACTCTCCAGTGCCTTTCTTCCTCTCCTTAATGTACAACATAATCAATATCTAATTCTATTGATTGTTTCTCTGAAATTTTTAAATGTCTGTCTATTTTTGCTGTACTGACCTATGCAGCTGTAAAAGATGCTTTGAATCTCTTTCCAGTTGCAGTTCATCTCGCACATTCTTACATGAAATCTTTAAAGGAGAATTTGGCTGGCCATGAGGACATGGGGAGGATGACCTGTCTTTGGCAGATACATTTAAAACATTGACTACTGCTCCCCAAAATGGCAAAATCAGTGACAGCAATGACAATTTAACTCTCATAGAAACAACTAAGGGATTTTACCAGATTGAGAATTAAGAATTTTCCTTGGACCCCTCCAATTGTTGATGGAGACTTAGAGACTCCACAATTATGTTACTGTTTGTTCTTCGCTCGGTCAAATTTTCGATAATCTCTAACCTTTTCTGCCTTTGTTTTCCCCCCGGTTGTCCATTCATGCTTTCACTAGCTTTTCTCCTTTACCCAAAATTTCATTCTCTCAACAGCTGTTTGACAAAGTGCCCGACAAGTCTGGCTAGGAATAATTCACCTTAGCAGGAGTGACTTTTTTTTTTTTTTTTTTTGGTTGTCAAGGTCTACTTTACTTGGATTTTTAGTAGGTATTATATACAGAAAACAAGGAAGTAGAAACAGAAAAATAGAGTGGGGGGATGATGAGGCTTGCATGTGGGCCAATTAGCCCCAATCAGCATCCCAATGGCACCGGAAGCTGTTTGTGATGGATCACTCAACCCCAACCTGGCAGGGGGTCGGGAACAATTGCAGGTAGCATGCCCTGGAGCAAGCACGTCATGGAATGCATTCTTCTGGGAACTATAGCTGGAGGTCTGGGTGCTATTTTCGTCATAGGCTATTTTCCGGGCGAGGCCCATGCAGGACAAGTCCTTGGAATGTGGAGGGTCTTAGTCTCCAACATCTCCCTCTATCTTTATTAATATGAGGGAGATTTACACAGGTTGGTGGAGAGCCTGTCTTAGGCTACGCGATGGGCTTCCGCGACCAGCACCCAAAATATAAGATCAGGCGATCGAAATGACGGTGAGGCCTCTGTCTTAGGCTATGTAGGTGGCATCCAGCTCCGGCACTTCTGATTATGAAGTGTGCCCCGGGGCATGGACCTACAATATTCCCGTCATGGAGTTACCTCACAGCTGGCGGGGTGTGCACCTGGTACGCGGCATCGCGATAATCCCGTCATGGGCGTCTCCACAGCCTTTGGAACCAACTGCGTTCCATGTCTGAGGCAAAGTCTGAGAAATTTAGACCCTCTGTGGCTGAATGGGGAGACTCTGTATGGAGGTCTTCTCTGGAGCCTCTTTGTTCTAGCCGTTGGTAAAACACGGAGACCGATTTTTGTGTGGCCGCGTCTACCTGCGACTTGACAAAGTTGGTTAGTTTTTTGAATGCCCAAGGCCCAAAAGTGAGGAGCAACAAGAAACCTACAAATGGCCCCAAGACACTGGGAAGCAATGTGGATAGCCAGGGGGATGTGGAAAACCAATTTTGATACCATGCCTCACTTTGTTCCCTCTGTTTCTTTCTATTTTCAAGGCTTTGTCTAACTCTCTCAATGCTATCTTCTACCAGGCCTGTTTTGTCTGCGTAAAAGCAACATTCCTCTTTAAGTGCTGCGCACAAACCTCCCTCTTAGAGGAGCACTAAATCTAGGCCTCTTCTATTTTGCAACACTACCTCAGAAAGTGAAGCAAGGGATTCTTTGAGATATTTTAGGCCCTGCTGTAGCTCTCGGAGATTATTATCGATGGCAGCAGAGAGCTGCAGGTACTGCTGGTTGGAGGTGATTAGAGAGGCTATGCCTGTTCCAGCCCCTGTGGCACCAAGGCCTAGAACAACTGCGAGTGTTATGGCCGTGATGGGCTCTCTCTTTTCTTGGGGCATTGTGGTGCCACGCTCCCAAAATTTAAGCAATTCGTCAGCAGGATGTACAGTGAGCCTGGGGAAGAGCATGACTAACACACAATATTCTCTATGCTCCAGAAACGTTGTAGTGACTACATATGGGGTAAGGCCAGAAGAACAAGCAAAATAAGAGGTGTTAGATGCCTGAATATACTGAAAGGTGGAGTTAACAGTAATTGACTGATTACATATTTTCTCTAAGGGTGCGGGAGGGAGCATTCTTGGGCTAAGAAGGCAAAGGCCTAGGCCTGTGACCTGGCTGAGTGTCAGGCCACCATGGGTCTCAGGACCCCATCTGAGTCTGCTGGTGTCATTAGTAAATAATGGCTCACCAAATGTAGCGACGCCCTCATAGAAGGGAGGCCAGGGGGAGTAGCATACCCAACACTCTTGATATTCTGAATTATTGGCCTCTCGGATGGTCCTGACAGAGGCATTGACTAAGGAGAGAATTAGTTCTGCCGAGGAAGGGGGCCCCTCGGGTAGGGTAGGTCGGTATAGGGAGGTGCTGAATAGAGAAGGGGACACAGTTGGGGAGGAGGGTAGGCCCCTGGAGGGATCGCGAGGCCGTGGTAGGTGTAGGTTGTTATTAGGGCCTATTGCGACTGTAGGACCTCTGGGGAGGCTTTTAATTAACTTGATTTTAAATGTGAGACCAATATCTCTTCCTGATATGTAAAGTCTGAGCCCCCATTCGAATCCCCTGGACTGGTCCCAAGGGACCTTTTTTCCAGCTTCGGTGAATGAAATCAACAGGGGGTTGCACCACTGGTTGCTACACTCCTTCTTATAGGGGACCGGACCGCTGTTGAGGTGGTACGGGGAAGGGGATTTTCTTTTGACTGTTATATAGTCCCAGGAGGAGGAGGGGCTCCAGTAGGTATCGCCCGTAGTCTCACAGCCCCAGGAGGCACAAAAGAAGTCAGGGGCATAGCCACATGCTTCAGCAAGAGAGCGGTCTCGATGAGCCCCAGGGCAAACATATATAGGGGCCATGGTTAGATAAGTCCTTCGAACCCCAGAGCTACAGCCTGGCCGAGAACTGGTGTCTCGTTCTCCTGTGTTAATGGGTTTTACCTGTGGTGCAAAATGTGAGGGCGTGCCCCAATAGTCATGGGCTCCAAGGGCCAACACGCATAGGTCGACTTCTAGTGGACCCCATAGTGTGGTGGCGGAGAGGTATGAGGAGGAATTGGCAACGTCTCCTGCCTCATTAATTATTTGCCATGTATAGTTGTAGACCTGGTGGATGTTGGCTGCGGCGGTGTTCTTGACCGTGGCCAGAACTAGGCATAGGAGAGTCAACGTCTTCTCTCGGGGAGTCATTTTTCTGGAAGAGAACAGAATTAAGAATTCTTCTCAGGGGGTTCCCTGGGTGGATTATATAACTTAATCATTCTCTCAGGTAGCCATCTGGCATTTCTTGCCTGGGTATCATAGATACAGGCATGTCCTTTTCCCCATATGAGGACGGGGTCAGGCCCCAGCCATTTGCCAGTAAGCGGATCTTTCCATAAGGCCTGTGCATAAGTATCCGTGGTGGATGGGTGCCAAAGGCGGTCGGCGGCCGTTTTACCGGCAGTGTCAAAGGTGAGAAAATTTAGAATGAACAGGGCATGATTAAGCAGGGTTTTGGAATTACCTG
This sequence comes from Microcebus murinus, assembly GCF_040939455.1. Lineage (NCBI taxonomy): Eukaryota > Metazoa > Chordata > Mammalia > Primates > Cheirogaleidae > Microcebus > Microcebus murinus. The sequence continues at coordinate 105,173,725 of NC_134106.1, forward strand.
TCAAGGGATATAAAATTCCTCCTCCCGATTGTAGTTTGGAGAGCGTATTTTTTAACGTCTGATGAGCTCTCTACAATACCTTGGCCCTGAGGGTTGTAAGGAATGCCTGTAACATGTTTAATGCCTAACTGAGCACAAAAACTTTTGAAATTGGAGCTGATATATCCCGGGCCATTGTCAGTCTTAATAACTTTAGGCTGAGGGAGGGAGGTGAGAAAAAGCAGTCTTTCAGGTCAATGACTATCTTATAGTAGCCTCTGGGGATAGCTACAGGCGAAGGCAAACCAGGCTGGAGCGCCCCCATGGGAACCATTGTTTGATTAACAGCCCGTAAGTCTTGTAGCAGCCGCCACTTGCCAGTCCTTTTTTGGATGACGAAAATAGGGGTGTTCCATGGTGAAGTAGAGGGCTCTATGTGTCCGGCAGCTAATTGTTCCTGCACCAACGCTGTAGCTGCGGCTAGCTTGTTAGATGGGAGGGGCCACTGATTGATCTAGACAGGGGAGTCACTTTTCCAAGTGATTTTATCTGCCTGAAGTGCAGGGGGATCAATGGCCCTTACAAAAAATGTTCTTTGAACCCTAGTCCTGATCTGTCTGACTTAGGGAGGGTGGTCAGGGGTGCTCTTAGTCCCTGACCCTCCTTGCCTAAGCCCTGCCCTGGGAGGAATCCCTGCTTAAGCATTTGGCTGGCTACAACTTCATTGGGGCTGCACATAATGACATTCATTTGTGCAAGGATATCACGCCCACATAAGTTAACAGGCAGGTTTGGGACTACAAAGGGTTGAGTGGTGCCTTTGTTTCCCTCAGGGTCTTCCCATGTTAAAATTTTTGAGCTCTGGAGAGTATTATTAGACTGCCCTATACCTTGTAAGTACGTAAGGGAAGGCTGCAGTGGCCATGATTGGGGCCAGGCATCCTGGGCAATAACTGTGGAATCGGTGCCAGAATCAAGAAGGCCTTCAAAAAGTTTACCATCTAACTTTAACCTCAGGGTGGGTCGTTTTTTGGTGCTAGCTTGGACCCAATAAAGATCAGAAGAGCCAGGGCAGGAAGCACCTCGGTTAGAGGCGATGGCTGGGAAGGATGTATTAAGGGGCAAGGGCAACGCCTGAGCTAAGCGCTGTCCCTTAGAGACACACACAGGGCCGGTAAGCGCGCTGGCTAAGATGTTAATCTCCCCGGTAAAGTCACTATCTACTATGGAGGGGTGGACTATGAGCCCTGCAAGAGTAGAGGAGGCTCGGCCCAGAATAAAAAAGAACATGTTAGCCGGTGGGGGTCCAAATGAGCCAGTAGGCAAAATTTGAACACCATCCTCAGGTCTCAATATTGTGTCGGAGGAGGCACACAAGTCCACTCCTGCGCTCCCTGTGGTTGCTCGGAGGAGTCTAGGGGCTGGGGATCCTCTTGTCGGCTGTTCCCCGAGGCCGACTGAAATTGAATAGGGCGAGGGGCCCGGGGCTGGCCCCTCAGGCCGTTTCCCGAAAGGGGGAGCAAGGGATTTCCAAGGGCATCGGTCTTAGAACGGCACTCATTAGCCCAATGGTATCCCCTCTTGCAGCGAGGACAGAGGGAGGGGGGCCGAGTTGGCCTGCCTGGTGGTCCACTGAGGTTAGGGGCATCAGAGGAGGTGGCTAAGGGGCATTGCCTCGCAAAGTGCCCTGGCTGACCGCACTTAAAACAGCCTCTCTGTGCCACAGTGCCTTGAATGGCAGCCCCGACCGCAAGCTGCACAGCCTGCGACACCTTATGGGTGAAGGGGTCACCATAATTACACATCCTAATCATGTCATTAAGGTCTTTGTTTTTAAGTTTGCCCCTGAGGATGGCCCTGCAAGCGCTGTTGACATTTTCATAGGCCAATTGTTTAATGAGTTTATTATCGCCATCCTCCTGTCCGAGGGTCCTCTCAGCAGATTCTAAAAGCCTACCTAGAAATTCACTAAAGCCCTCTTGAGCTCCCTGGGTGATTTTTGTCAGGGGAGTGAGAACAGATCCCATAGAGGGAAGTGTTCGCCAGGCGCCGAAGGCGGCTGCGGGGGTCTGAGACAAAAGACAAAAGCCCGATCGGGAGTCCCCTTTGGGGCTGTTCAGTGGCAAACTTCCCTTGTCCGCTAAGTTTTTCAAGGGTCCAAGAGGCAGAATTGGGGTTTTTTAAATTATTAGCACTCTTTTTGAAGTTGTAAAACATCTCTTAATTGCGTAACCCTTTGACTTAAGTCTTTTTTGGCACGCAAAAGTAAGGGCATTGTAAGGGGAGGCATTAACGAAGGTGCGTAAATCTGGGGCGCATAAGGAGGCGGCCATTTGGGATCGTGATATCGGGCCGCTTCCTCTCTGAGGGTTGCCTCTTCTGCGGGGTCGAGGGACTCTCGGAGGGGTTGTTTTTTGAACACCGGGTAATTAAATGCATGAGGGGCTGTACCCTTGGGTAAGGGAGGATAGAGGGTCTTGATGTCTGGCCTACTAATCGGGGGCTCGTCTCTAGATGTCTGGAGCTCAGCTGAGGGGTCCTGAGGGGGCATATTAATACAAACTGAGGGGCAAGGGGAAGGACATGTTGGTCTCTTGAAATTATTAGAAGCTGGCCCTTCGGCCGTCTTTAAAGACGTTCTCGAAGCGGACCCCGACACGGGTCGGAGGCAGAATTCTGCTACTGAGAGCAGCTGCTTTTTATTGGAGTCTGAATCTGCCCCTTCAACAATATCTCTGATTAGTCCCCAGTATGAAAAAACAGATCCAGGGACGGCATCTGGGCCCTGATTCAGAAGTAAATCGTTTAAATCTCTACCTACTTTTTGCCATTTGTGTGGGTGAATCTCAGGTCCACCAATAATAAACCAAGGACAAGCACGATCAATGAACATAAAAAACTTTACTAAGTCTCTTTTCTTAACTCTAATTCCTCTCTCTCTGAGTGAGGCCTTAAGATCCTTGATAAAAACGGCCTCTTTAGACAAGGAATGGCCCATCTCGATGGGATGACAATGTAAAAAATCTATTCACCAGACCGTCGATTCTGTGAGCGGCAGAACGGAGGTCTCTCTAGGGGTTTCTCGGCCGAGGAGCTTGCTGCGGCGTCATCCGACAAAGGTCTGTACCTCGAGCCCCACGTTGGGCGCCACTTGTCCCGGCCCTCGGGACCTTCTGTTACTCGTGGGGGCGAGGGGGACCGTGCCTGAAAGAGATGGGCGAGAGAAAGAAACGAGACCAAGCAGATGGTTGTCAAGGTCTGGCAGGAGTGACTTTTGCTGTCAACATTGCCACTTGCATCCACAATATCCACAGCAATATTATACCAGGCCCTGTCTCTTCAGAACTTCTCAGGAAGGAACATGGTTACTTTATTCTAGGTATTAAATGGATGCAGATCCTTAGGTATAGTACCAAAAGAGAGTTGTATTTTATGCATGTCCTTTTATTAATTTTGATTGTTAAACTTAATTCCATAAAGAAAAAACAACTTTTTAAACTAATATTTATTTTAAAAAATTACTTACACTACATATTTTGTCCCATAAATTAATATTTATTGAGGTTTTGTTAGATGCCAGGCCTAGATCTAAAGGCTTTACATATATTAATTCAACGAATCATCATAATAACCTTACAAATCAGACAGCATATCAGTCCTATTTTGTATCAAGTCACAGGAAGGGCAAAGGGAACAAGATGGAATTCCAGCCACTGGGAGAGCTGAGCACACAGAGGTGATGCAGTAGCTAATGTGAGTCACCCCCAGAGGGACATAGACATAAGGAAACAGGACCCAAACCACCAAGGGACTGGGAAAATAACACTCAAAATCCAAGCTGAGATGGAACATTATTTACTCAATTCTCCTCTAGAAATAGCTAACCAAGAGTAATTTATATGTTTCAGGCCTTGGTATAACATCAGTCTCAGAGTCTGGTATAAGATTAAAGTTACAGATAATTGGAGAAGTGTAGAAAGAGTAAATTTAAGTCAGCATTCATTTCTTCCACAAATTCTTATTAAATGTCTTCTACATGTCTTGCTCTGAGGATTAGTGGTGCTCAAGGCATCAAATCCTGTCTTCCAAACAATCAGGAGAGATGCTTTCTGACTTTAAATACACTAGTGATTGTGTGATTTTAGGAAGGTCAGGAACTTCTCCTAGTGAGGGCAGTTAAGCTGGCTACTGCATTAGGCCCCATCCAATACTAACTTTCTGCAATTCTAGAGTTAAGTAGACAGCTGTGTACCCTTCGTATGATTTTTGGAATGTTTCAGATCAATTTACACTTTGGGAGGTCCTATATCCACAGGTAATTTTATTTATTCCTCTGCTAAAACAAGTTCACCTTTCTCTATTTCTTCTATGATGGAGATTTCATGTCGTTTTTCTCCAAATTGATTGTTATTATATTCAAAATAAATGCATATAAACCACAACTAATCATATATGCAGAAAGGAGTAATCATCTTGGCTCTAAATATTCATATTAAATCAGCCAGCCCAGCAACTGAAAATTTGAAACTCTAGATTTAATCATATGCAGACAAAATGCTTTTCCAGAAGACAAAGCTACAATCATGTGCTCTAAACAACATCTGGATTATAATATTCAGATATTAAATCAAAATTCTTAATTGAAATATTCCTATGATTCTGCTACAGATCCTTACACTTAAAGAATGGAGTTCAAATTCAAAAATGCTTACGGACAAGCAGTCAGCTAACAGTCAATGAACATTTCCTATGCTGATGGCACTGTTCTAAGGGCTTTACATTCAGGGATTTATTTCATCCTCATAACAACCCTATAATGTAGGTAAGTTTTACAAGCAAAAACAAAACAAGCAAGCAAACAAGCTATGACACAGAGAAACCAAGTACATGCCTAAGTTCTCGCAGCTGGTAAGTCCAGGCACTGTCAGAATTGCCTTTGCACGTCCTTGCTGTGCCCACACCCTCTGAGCTGGCTGGTGTGTCCCAGGGTAGATCAAAAATTAGATGGTCATGCTTTAAGAATAAATACTAGGAACCTTTGGAATGCTGAATCCAAACATAAATTAGTTTTGCCATATGGCTATTAACATTAATTAACATTTGTAAGGCATCTTATATATGTAAAGCTTTATACTTCAGGATAATGTTGAAGAATGTATTATTAGTTCACCTGTTTCAAGAAAACAAACAAACAAAAAGGTCCCAGACACCAGGCCATTTACCCATTCAGATATTAGGGTCAATCTTTCCTAAGTGTTTAATGCTCTTAATAACCTGGGGCCACAAGTTCTAAACTCACCAGAGTACTTTCTGATATTAGGAAATTCATTAGTAGATTTGCATGTGGAACAAGTGGTGAAAAAGGAGAACATATTTGCCAAATATGAAATAAGCAAAGAGACTGGAAAAGGAAAAAACAAGTGAGAGTAAAATGAGGCAAAGAAATTGTAGCAAGCTTTCTTGTCATGCCAATACATCATAAAAGCTTCTTTTAATTGGTGCATCTTAATTTCCAAGTCATTTGTTTGAGTCTTTTATATACAATTATATATCACAAAATTCATAACAATATTAAGTGGCTAATAACATTGCCAACATTTTACAAATACCTTGAATCAAGTAGATTCATTGTAATATTTCTCCTACCCTTAAGTTTCTTCCCAGACCACAATCTTGGTATTATAGTAATATCTAATTACAGCTCCAGTGAAATTAGAGTAACTTGAATCTTGAGTTCGATCCAACAATAGTTAGCAGAGGAGTGTAAGGGTGGCAGAAGAGTTTTATATTATTTTTTAACTATTTTACAGTCCTTGGAAAGCCCAGTAAGCAGTAATATTCTGTATATGGGATAAGGTAAAACACCTGGGGCAAATCTCATTCCCCACCCACAGTATTCTTTATACTAGGGAAGATCAAACGTACCTTTGAAGAGGAAACAAAATGACTCAACATTCCCGGGTGTATGTTAGCATCATCTGGAAGAGTTTCTCTCTCTTGACACAACCCACAGAGCTCCATTCCATGCCTTTCAAAGCCATCGTCCAGTAGACAATATTGCTGGACAGTTCTCTGCACGGCCTTGGACTGACTCAGTTCTCCCCACTTTCTCACTTATGTTTCTTAAGAATAACCGTAGACTGTGCTGGGAATGCAACATCCTGAGATAAAAAAAAAAAAACTGGCAAGAACAGCCCAGACTCTGTTCCTGCCCCTCCTAGAACATGATTTCCTACAATGCTTTAGCCCAGGATGTCATTTTCCCTCTGGTCTATGAAGCCCTGGGTAGAATGCTTTCTGAGGTCCCTTAGCTGCAGGGCAAGTGGGGCAAACACAGCTGAGATTTCATCTGACCTGGGCAGCTTTTCTGAGCCTTAGGGTACTGGCTCACCACAAATCCTAGGCTTCTACGCTTCCTTCTTGCCTATGTGTGGATAATAAAGTTTCTTCTGTTAATTTTCTGTGTGAGGGTTCTGTCTTACCAAATTCACGCAAGTAGTAGAAACAGCAGTATAACATGCAGTAGGCTGACGTGGTAACCCGTGCATAGGCAACCTGCTTCATAAATATCACAAAATAGTCATAAAATGAATGGGCCAGGATAATCAACTTGATTCATTGATTCCTTAAGGATGTCTTTGTCCTTAGTATGAAATTATCATATGGTTGTAAACAGAAGACTGGACAAAATCTTCCAGTTTCTATTGATCATGCAAACATATGCATAGATTCTCTTAACAGTGTGATCCATATTGAAAACTGGGATTATTGGAAGTAAAATGCTATTTCATTTTTCTTCAGCATAGGCTTATATTACCTTTTGGGAGATTCTCAGGTAAATGTATACCTATTAGCAAAGTTTTCATTTCCTAAGTTCCCAAATAAAACAATAATCAATTCTTATTTGAAAAGCTGGTTTCATTCTATTTTCTTGGTCTTCTTAATACATGCATCACCTTCTCTAATTGTAAACTAATACAATTTTAATTTTAAAAGTCAGAAATGTATATTCAAAACAAACATGATCTTACAAAATTGCAACAGACCTAATATTCTTGATCATCTCTTTTTCCAGCTGTTGCTTAAATAATTGTCAACCTAAATAAATGTCTGAAGTACCTGGCATAGAGAGCCACCTACTAAAGTGTATTTTACACTGCATATTTAATAAGGTTTTACATCATTTTTCAGAAAGATCATAAAGCAGAAAGATTCTCGTCTAAGGTTTTTGAAAGGTAGATATTTTAAGTATAATAAAAATCTATTCAGTGCATTCATATATAACATCTGCACAAACAAGTTCAGATCTATCTGTTTACCAAGGAAAAAAAAAAAGCACATCTATGCATGATTCATTGTATTGGGCTTCTTTAATGGCCAATTCTGATCCCTGCCAAGATCTCATTGATTGTTCTATTAATATGTCTGAGAAAAAAATGAAGAATAAATCAAGCAATCCAGGACCAACTTAGTCATGCTACAGAGACATGGCCTAAAAGCCCGAAAGCAAAATTCTTTGCAAAGCTTTACCAAGTAAGTACCTGTTGACTTCCTGCTAAATCACTGCTGTTTCTGTGAATTAGGCTGGTCTGCATGTGTGCTGTGTGTTGGGCGGGTTAGGGAAGGGGAAGAGTGTTTCTAGGGAGAGGGGCCAGAAAGGACGAGGAGCCTTGGTGGATATGTGTTAGCTGTTTCTGGGCTTACATTCATAAGTATTATACTATAGGTGACCTGAGTTTCCTATTATGAGATGCCTTATCTTTCAAATTAACATAATGCCCCTCCAGAAACTCTTTGTAAAATCAAAGTACATCAAAGAGAGAAGATGTGCTAACAAATTTATTTGTCAATAACCAGCAAACTGATAAATAGAAAAGATCTTACAAATAGGGTGAGTTCTTCTCTTTCAAACAGCTCATACTCATACTGCCTGTCAATCCCCTCAACTCTCATTCACTCCTTGGCCTTCTGAAATTTGCCTTTGGTCTCTGCCACTATCTTTTTATGGCCACAGCTTATCTCTGAATTGCCAAATTAAAAGGGCACGTTTTATTGCTTACCTTATTAAAATGTTCTGCTGCTTTTTATGTTTGGTGATCATTCTGTTGTTCTTAAAATTTTCTTAGCTTTTAACTTGTCCACATACTCCTATGATGGATTGTTCACCTACCTTTCCTTTCCCCATCCCTAATACCCTCCTTGTGCTCCATCCATTCCAGGGCTCTGTTTTTAGAACTCTTCTCTTCTTACTGCACAAGCACTTCCTAGAAGATCCTACCTACTATAAGGTTTTCAGTACCCAACATATGTCAATCATTCCTAAATCTATATTGCCAGCACAGAACTTGTTACGGGTTCAAAAGTCATATGTCCAACTGCCTGCTAAACTAAGTTAATATACTTAACAGTGTCAATTCTCAATTGTCCTCATTTCTCACCCTCAAATCCCATTCACCACCAAATCCAATTGCTTTTATTGCCTAAAAGAGTGGTCTTTCTTTGCCCCTACTCCCCACACATCCTTCACTCTTCTTTTTCTAAACCATCACCCTTCCCACCACCCTTGACTCTTGCTATCTCTCATTGGAAAGCTTATAGAATTTCTTGATTCGTTTCTAGGCTTGAGCTCCTCAAAGCTGTCCTCTTAAAACTTACTGTCGAGCAGCAGAGGCAGACAAAAAGCAAAATAAGTCAATGTGCTAGAAGATAACAAGTGCTATAGAGAACAAAAAGGCAGGGTTAGGGATGGGGGACATGTAGTTGCACTGCTCACAAAACAACCCTTTGTCTGGCTCGCACCTTTTTTAAAATTACCCTAAAAATTTTAAATTTCACACCAAGCTGGGCTTGTTTTTCCTAGGATACATTATGCCATTTCTCATTTCCGTACCTTTGTTTATGCTGACCTCTGTGCCAGAAGTATCCATTTCCTTTCCAATTAAGAATTCATTCTCATTTAAGCATCATTAGACCTACCCTAGTTTGGCCCAATAAATATATCCATCCACTTTGTTCTTTTTGCAGCCTCTGCATCCTTCTACCACGCAGAGTTCTTAGTTATTATTTTTAGTTTATCTTTCTGTGTTATGAGACAAACAATAAGGCAGTGATCAGACCTTGCCTGTATTTGTATCCCCAACATCCTCAAGTGGAATTGCATTGCTTACCCATGAATGTGTTTCTTTGATTCCATGGCTGTTCAATTTCCATTCCCCTTCATATTGCCATATTCTTTCATTAGATACACCATTTTATGCTCTATATTTATAGTCTAGAATAGGTGATTTAAGAAACCTCTTTTTTCTTCTTCTGCTTTTCATTTCTATATATTTTGATTAAATTTTCAGAGTAATGCTCCAAATTATTCTTTCAACTGTTTTCAGATTCAAAGGTTGGAATGAGAATAAGAAGAAATCCTACCACATAGTTCCCAAATCAAAATAGTCCAAATAAATACATGCAAAATTGAAAAAATAAAAAAGCCAATAGGGAGAAATTACCTCTCTACAAAAAGGAAACTCAAAAAAGAAGGAGGGTTGGGGAAAGACACTGTATATTTTTGGTCATACTGATTCACTATCGAAAGAAAGAGTGCTGAATAAAATTAATCAATTGATAATAAGATAAATCATTGAGAAAAATAAAGCAGAGAAAATAAAAATTTTGAGGTATGAAAGTAGGAAGCCAAGGAAATTATTGCTTGAATTTTCTCCAGACTATTGGAAGAGTGTTTCCTCATCTAATTTTGAAAACTTTGCTCCTTTTAAATTATTTTTAATTTAGGTTATCTGAGTTATTGCATCTTTTTCAATTCATATGTGTGCATATATATATATATATATATATATATATACACAGCTTCTTTATGAAGTATTTGTATATGTGTATATACTTATATTTTTATATTTTAAATGCTAAATATGTAGTTTTAATGTGTATGAATGCTATACCTTCAGCTGTAACAATAAGTTTTATAAAGGTAAACTTTCATTTTTAAAAATCATTTTAAGTCACATATACTGACAGTTTAACAAACATAAGGCAAATACTGCCAGTAAGCAGTCCTGTAAATTAACAGGCATTTGAGTTTGTTGCTAGCCATTATAATTAGTAATGGAAAACAAATAGCCAAAAGGTAAATGTGAACTAATTTACAGTATCTCATTAAAATTGCTTTGTCAAAGAAAAATAGTATCTTTCAAATGAAAAGTAATTGGAGCAATGAATTAGTCTAGGTTTTAATTAAAAATTGGAAATCCAGTATAACTGTTACCTAATTTTAGCAGCTGGAAAACAGAGCACAGTAAAATTTAGTTAAACTGATTTAATATTTATATTACTAAGGATGACTATCTGGAGCATTGTGTTTGATATACATTTGTAAATTAAGTACAAATTAGGCATCTAAGAAGGAACATATTTAAAAAGGAATATATTTATTATATATTGTATAATTTTTGTTCAGATTGTAGTCGTGTGTTTTTAAACATAACAAAGCAAACTAAAATAGCCTTTTACAAATACATTAAAGGAGAAGTTTAATAATTTACATTACACTGATATAAAATACATAATCACAAATTCCAAATGTGAGCATTAAAAAAGTTTACCATAATGCGGAGAGAGAGAAACACTCCTACACTGCTGGTGGGACTGCAAACTAGTTCAACCTCTGTGGAAAGCAATATGGAGATACCTTAAAGCGATACAAGTAGATCTACCATTTGATCCAGCAATCCCATTGCTGGGCATCTACCCAAAAGATCCAGTGACACTCTACAAAAAAGACACCTGCACTCGAATGTTTATAGCAGCACAATTCATAATTGCAAGGCTGTGGAAACAGCCCAAGTGCCCATCAATCCAAGAATGGATTAATAAAATGTGGTATATGTATATCATGGAGTACTATTCAGCTCTAAGAAACAACAGTGATATAGCACATCTTATATTTTCCTGGTTAGAGCTGGAACCCATACTACTAAGTGAAGTTTCCCAAGAATGGAAAAACAAGCACCACATATACTCACCAGCAAATTGGTATTAACTGAGCAGCACCTAAGTGGATACATAGGTACTACAATAATAGGGTATTGGGCAGGTGGGAGGGGGGAGGAGGGCAGATATATACATACATAATGAGTGAGATGTGCACCATCTGGGGGATGGTCATGCTGGAGACTCAGACTTGTGGGGGGAGGGGGGAAATAGGCATTTATTGAAACCTTAAAATCTGTACCTCCATAATATGCTGAAATAAAAAATAAATAAATAAATAAATAAATAAATAAATAAAAGTTTACCATAGTGTATTTCTAACATACGAAAGTAGGTAGATTCAAATAACTAAAATATCTACTAATTTTTAATGTATTTACCTCATGCTATAAAGCAAGGAGATTTCTTTTCATAATTTTCTTATTTTCACATTGGTTTTTGGATGTTTTCACTTTATATCCTTCTATATTTTCCAATTTATTATCATCTCCTCACCTTAAAGTTTCCTTTTCATGCCTCATAATACTTTTATTAATGAAACTGTATGTTTTTACAGTCTATTTTGGTTTTTTGGTTTTTTTTGTAGTTCCACTCTGCTCATTTTATTTATTTATTTATTTTTATTTCTGCATATTATGGGGGTACAAATGCTTAGGTTACATATGTTTTTTTAACCAATACTTTGCCAAATGTTATTCCTATACACAACATCCTTCGGTGACTTACCATTGCTTACCAATGAAATTCCAATTTGCTGAGAATGCCATTTGTATCATTTGTGACTTAGTCCCAATCTTTCTGAATTTAACTCTCACTATTAAATAACAAAATTCCATGGTATAAACAAACTGACTACATGTTATTGCACAGATGTACACTTTTATTATAAATTATGAGTTCTGCTCATGCTATTCAATCACCTCTGTTTTGAATGGTCATTTTACTATTTAACTTAATCTCTAATTTCCTTTTTGTCAGGTCTCTATTTATCAAAATCCTATCCATACTTCAAGTCCTATGTCAAGTTTTAACTCATCCATGAATATTTCCCTTTTCACTTCAAAGCTAATTTCTTCCACTCAATACCTAATATGAGAATGTACATGAATTACACTTTATGGAACTTTTTATTTTAATGTATTTATACTGAGTACCAACTACAGCCAAGACACTGTTAGACAGTACAAGAATGCTATAGTGGAAAAGGAAATAACCAACTAAGTAAAGAAACAACACACAGAATGGGAGAAAATATTTACCCACTACCCATCTGACAAGGGATTAATAACTAGAATATATAAGGAGCTCCAACAACTCAATAGGAAAAAATCAAATAATCTGATTTCAAGAATGGGAAAAGTACCTAACTAGATATTTCTCAAAAGAAGACATACAGATGGCCAACAAGCATATGAAAAAAAAATGCTCAAGATCATTAGTCATCAGAGAAATGCAAATCCAAACTACAATGAGATATCATTTCAGCCCAGTTAAAATGGCTGTTATCAGAAAGGCAATAAAAAATGCTGGTGAGGATGTGGAGAAAGGGGAATTCTTGTACACTGTTGGTTGGAATGTAAATTAGTACAATACTATGGAAAACAACATGGAGATTCCTCAAAAAACTAAAAATAGAACTACCAAATGACCCAGTAATCCCACTGTGTGGTATATAGCCAAAGGAGGGGAATTTAGAATATCGAAAACATGTCTGTACTCCCATGTTTATTGCAGTACTATTCACAATAGCCAAGATTTGGAATCAACTCAAGTGTCCATGAGCAGATGAATGGACAAAGAAATTGTGGTACACAATGGAATATTATAATATATGGCCACAAAAGAAATAATGAAATCCTGCCATTTGCAACAACATGTATGGAACTGGAGAATGTTATGTTAAATGAAATAAGCCAAACACAGAAAGACAAATCTTGCATGTTCTCACTATATATGGGAACTAAATAGTGAAAAAAATTAAACTCAGGGAGACAGACAGTAGAATGATGGTTACCAGAGTCTGGGAAGGATAGTGGGGAAGGAGGAATGAAGTGGGGATGGATAACGGTTGAAAAAATATAGTTAGATAATTAGATAGAATGGACAATATTTGATAGCACAACAAAGTGAGTATAATCAACAATGAGTTAGTGTATACTTTAAAATAACTGAAAGAGTAGAATTGGAATGTTCCTAACGTAAAGAAATAATAAATGCCTGAAGTTATGGATACCCCAATTAAACAGATTTAATTAATTCACATAGTATGCCTGTAACAAAACATTAGATGTACCCTATAAAAATATACAACTATTATGTAGCTATAATAATTAAAAGTTTTTAAAAAGTGGAAAAAGATATCATCTCTACTCTCAAGAATATTATATTTTAATAGAGATACACAATGAATACATAAATAACTATAATATTAAATAGAGTGAGGAAGTTTCCCTAAGAAAAGTACATTAAAATTTTGGTGAGAATATTAAAAGCTTCTGTGGAGAAAAGTGGCATTTGGGATAGACACTTTGGGATAGACAAAGTCATTTGGCATAGACAACTGAGGTAGACCTCAAATAAAACAAAGTAATCTTAGCAGTCAGAGATAAAGTAGAGATGAATATTTGCAGTTAAATAAATATGAATCAATGTATGAAGATAAAAATGCTCAGGATATGTTCCTAGAACTGTCATGGGCTGAATTATATCATTCCCCCAAATTCATATGCTGAAGTTCTAAGTTCCAGTACTGGTAAATGTAACCACATTTGGAGGTAAAACCTTTAAAGAGGCGATATAGTAAAAATGAAGCCATTAGGGTGGTCCTAATCCAACATGACTGGTTTCCTTATAAGGAAAGAAAATTTGGACTTATAAACAGACAGTTGTCATTCCTCATCCCACTCCTTCAAATCTCTTTTTCATTTGTCTTCCACAATACAACAATCTCTTGGGTTCTCTCTAATTCTCTGACAACTCCTTCTTTTCTAATTCATCCACCTAAATGTTGTACTATCCCAGTCTTCACTCCTTAACATTAATTCTCTGCCTATACGCACTGTTCAGTCCCAAGGCCTTACATACCAACTATACGCTGTTGACTCTGAAGTGTATAACTGTGCTTATCAACAGCTCCACTAAATTGATATATTTAACTTTCTATGTAACATATTCACACAAATATCTAATAGGGATCATAATACTAATATATCCAAACAGGGCTCTTGATTCTTTCCCATCCCACCCCTACTCATCTTGTCCAATAATCGTTCCTATTTCACTAATTGCTACGACTAAAGTGCAGTTGTCCAGTTTTAATCTTTCTTCCTTTATCTCAATATTCCCATCTAATCCACCTCAGTCCTCTCAGCTTTTCTGTCATGACATATAATAAATCTGATTATTTCTCATTATTTTAAACACTAGCCATGGCCAGTGAGCTCGGTTGTCTCTAGTGTAGACTTCCATACACCATAGCTTTCTAAATCCCTTCTTGTTTCCTGTCTGGCTTCCAGTGGTCTATTTTCCATAAGTAACAAAAGTGATATTTGTTAAATATTAATAATTAATACTATACATATATTAAGTATTTTCATTCTCCCGACTACCTGATAAGAGGGTTACATTTACTTTCCCATTTCACAGATAAAAATGAGTAACTTGCTCATGTTACTGATAAGTAACAAAGCAGGGATTGAAACTGAGGCAGCCTGCTTTCTTATCTCACACTTTATATACTGACACCTATGCTTAAGCTGTTCAGTGGCTTTCCATCATTCATAAAATAAAATCTACACTCTATTGTGACTTTGGCCTCCACTATTTTATAGGATTTTGCCCCTTCCTACATCTCCTAATACTTAAAAACCAACAAGTTGGTTGGTTTACATCTCAGATTGTTTGCACTTTGTGGTATTGTGTTTTCCTTCTAGTCTTCTACCAGATCTTTGTATGACTCACTCTCTCAATTATTCAGGTCTCTGCTCAATTGTCACTGACAAAGTTATCTAAAACCACCTTCTCTTCTCCTCTCTCCTTTCCCACCCCTTTACTGTCTATCCCTTTGTCACTTCCAGAAATCATTAAAACATATTTGTGTAGAGTTTTAACTGCCTAAAATCAGCATGTTAGTGTAGTATTATTTTCTTTACAATTTTAATATTTATGTCTTGAAATAACTTTACAGTTACTTAAAGTGTATTTTCTATCTACTAACACAATCCTAGAAGAGGTCAATGTACATGAAAAGAGTATATTTAACCATCCTAATATTCATATGGAGTGCTCTCACAATGTCCTTTCTATCATAGATATTGAAAATTGTATATAATAAATTAACACATAAAAGAATGGTTTTCTTCATATCATATATTTTAAAATATCATTAATTAAATGGAATATCATTAATTAAAAATTATTTTTATTTGGGACAAACTTTCTCTGGCCTGACAACTTTAAAATACTCACCTATACTTGATAGCAATAAATTATCTCAGGAAAAAATGAGTTAATATAACTTAAAAAGTAATTGTCTTCCCTAATTTCCAGTGTCTTTAATTCTCTTTGGGTCCAGTCCAAATCTAACCAAGAAACTCTTAACCAAAATGCCATTAAACTAGTACATTTATTCTTGTTACATGGCACCATTGCTCTAAAACCAAGGTGAAAATTTTAGCTGAATGTGAGCAGGGCCAATTTTTGCAAGTCTCTAGATAGTTCAATATTTAGTCCAGTAATACATTTTAAAATATTTCATTTCTTAAAGAATTTTTGGATTCCTTCATTTCTTAAAATACTAGATGAGAGTATAGCATTTGAAAAGATAGAAAGTAACATGGGGAAGTTTGGAAAAGCTGCAGGTACATGAGACATGCAAAAATAGTGAGGCAAGAATATTTGCTGATCTGAACTTCAAGAGCATACTGTTCTCCAGGGAAGGCATTTTTACAGACACTCCAATCATTTATGCTACTAGCCTTTGCTTTACTAGTGGGTGTTGAGTTGTTGTTGTTTTTTTCCTAAGTGGGTCAAGAGCACATATGTTTTAAACACAGGAAATATGTTAAGGTACTAAATAATAAGGCCTTGATTTAAAAATTATGGCATTCACGCAAGTGTAGTTTAAGACTTTAGTTATTCCCAGCTTGACCTCCCGGGCTTTCTGCATTCTCTGCAGAACACCGTCTGCATTCTCTACAATGTGTGCAAATGCTACCAACTGTTATTGGAGAAACACAACATGTTAAGCACATGACGTGTCAGGTAAGGGAAAAAGAAATGGGTTTTTTCCTCTTGAATATTAGTTTTCGTTCATTCCTCATTCTTTATTCTTTCCCAGGCGGTAAATCTGTGGTGCACAGTGACACGTATTAACTCTTTCTGCCACTGGAGTCCCATTTAATGCCTTCTTGTCTTTATGGCCTCAATGGTGGTCTCATGGCCCCCTCACACTCCAGATTCCTCAACAGATTTGCTGCCTTATGTTCTGTGTGCTTGTAAAATGTCTATTTATAACATTCCTGGGAGATCCAGAATGGGGGGAAAAAAGAAAAAACCTACATCCAACCCTGAGATTCTGTGAGTTTATCAATTTGAAGAAATGACCAATGTAAACATTTATTAGAAGTCATGACCGATGGGAGGAAAAAAAGAGACAAAACAAAATGGAGAAGGCCAAGCTTAGGACATGGATCTGTTGATAGACTGATCTCTTTGTCTATTCCTATTATTTACGCTCCAGAATTTCCCTTGTGAAGAAGCTGGGTCATTTCTTCATAAAACCCAGGAACAAATAAGTTGTCTACTGACATGTTTGGCATAAAAATTATTACCCTGCAGGTTATCAAATTCAGAAAAATACTTTCAGAGTGTAGATTTGACCCTCCTTACATATTTCAGGACTTTTTTAATCCTAGAAAACTATAATTTGCTTCTATTATTTCATTAAGTACCTACTCTAAAGCAGCACTTACTGATGAAATAAATTTAAACTTTTAAAGTAATCCCTATGTACCAGTTTGGGCACTTTTTTTATTAGAATAAACTATACATTTTTTTCAAAACTAAAAACATTCTTGTCATTCATGCTTGGCAGATGTTGTGAGTTGGAGAATACCCATAAGTGTTTTAAAAAATATATTCACTCTATGATAAATTTATTTGTTCATAAATGTCACCTGGGCTTTTAAGCCTGCAGGAAGCAATGCCCGTAAAACTTTAAATTTTTATAAACTTTTAACTTTAAATGTAGTCTGGAGGAATACAAATTAAGGTGGCACCATGTAAAAACGTACAATTTTTCTCCCTCAGAGCTACTTCTCTGCAAACATGCTATACAGTAACTCATGTCACACGACCAGGCTATGTTTTACTACTTAGTTGTGTGACAAGGGGTTTAATCAGCCTGAAAAATGTTGACATCTCAAGATTTGTGTTAGAAAAAAACATGATGCCTGATCTTTGGAACTTGGGACTAAAAGCTCACACTTTTTTCATTTAGTAGAAAATCGGATAACTATACACCAGTAGGAATAGATGGTGCAGAAAAATTTAAATTAAATATGAAAGATGCAAATTGTCAGGCATTAGAGTGTGCTATTACCCTTGATTTAATGAAGCCCAATGTCTAGAAAAAGACCTATAACTTGTCAGATTGTTCTCTATAAAATGAACATTTTCTTCTGTACTAAGTTGCTCTTTTTAAAGGTTTATTTTTAATATAAGCTCTACTTACTCCAAGAAGCTATTGGAAACAAAACTCACAGACATGTAAGATACTTAGTAGTTCAACATATAAACTGACAACAATGGTTAGAAGAGTATATATAATAAACATTTTGAAGTAAATTATTTCTTAAGACATTTAAAGTTCAGTTTTCTAATCAAATTTGACATTTAAAATAATTAAATTCTGCTGTTCTTAGACTAATATAACTGGCTCATAACCTCATTCATTCATTTCTTCATTTAATAAGTAATAATTGAATGGCTACCATGTGCCAAGCTCTCTTGGATTTTTAAGGGCATTTGTTTCAGTATCTCATGGAAAGTATTATAGGTGTAATTACTCTGGAGCTCAAATGGGTTTCTAAGACAATATTCTTAAATTTTATATCTCCAGAAGGAAAGACATGAGCAAATCATAATATTTGGCATCACACAGAATAAATATGAATCTGAACACAGCAACTCACTAGCTGCATGAACTCAGTTGTTTGATTGCTCAATGTCTCAGTTTTCTCATTTGTAAGATGGAGAATAAAATGATATCTATCCGATAGTGTTGTTATAATGATCAAATGTGAGAATATACGTAATGTGCTTAGTGGTATCAGATATATAGAAAAATAACTAATAAATATTACCTAGTACTAATATTACTTGCAATAGTACTTGATAGCAACACTAGCAGCATTTGTATTTAGCCTAACAGACTTTAATATATAATATAATATATTTTAATACATTATATTAATATTTAATTTATCTAGGAAAATATATCTAGGCTTATTCTTAATTAGCTCTTAAGTGTTAAAAAATGTTAAAGATGCCAATTTACTTGTCCTAAAATGATTATATGGAAATATGTACATATAAATAGACACATAGTACTTGGAAAAAAGAATTCCTTAAGGTGATAGCATTCTAAACTAAACCCATCGTGTCCAATGGCAAAGTGAAGTAAGAGAACCAGTTATTAGCTGCTACCAAGTGAATCGAATAGACTGTGTCTCAATAAGTTTGCAAGTTCAGTTGAGATGATAAAAATAAAAACACTCAAACAATTAAAGATTAAGAGCAATAAACTTTTACTTCATTTGGTATAAAGAAATAAAATCCCATAGACTGATTTAAAATAAAATAGTAGTAAAGAAAAATTAAGAAACATGATTGAAGATATGATATTCCTGATACAGAATACCATGACCTTGAATGGAAAGAAAGGGTAGAACCCAGACAAATAAAAAGGATATGAATGTCTTTCCATCAGTCCAGAGACACAACTTGGACAAAAGTCTAGAGGCAGGTGAAGGAAAGAGCAGTGAAGAAATATAACAGACACAGGAAATGTGGTGGGGTATGAACTAGTGGACTTAAAAGACAAAACAAACCGTCTAAATATCAACTAAACATCTATAAATATGCTGGAAGATTTGTGTTGATGTAAGATTAACTCTTACAGTCCTGAACAGTTTAGGTTAAAGAGAGAAGATTTTGGTGACAATGAATATGTGATGAACACCCACTACATACCACTAAGCAAGACTTTTGCATTCACTGACTCATTGTTCTTCATGAAATCCCTGGAGGAATATATAATTAGCTCATGGTTAAGATAATAAAACTAAGGCTTATATAATTTAAGCAATTCAACCAAGTCCAAAAAACTAGCCAGGATACAATATCAGAAACTAATTTTAAAGATTAATGAATTATTCTCATTTTAAGAAATAATAATATTTAACATTTATTAATTAGAATTGATTATTTCATTTAATTTCTTAAAATATCTATTATTTTCATAAAATAAACAATTCTAACTGAAGAAATACACTTGAACAATAATTTCTTCATGATTCAAAGCTTATACTATCTCTTTTCCTTCAATGTTGCAGACAGTTATGTTATTCTAGTATTCAGGACTTAGTGAATTTGGCAAGGGAGAAGTAAGCACCCTGTGTAAACAAAACTTCAAAACACATATGTCATCCATATGACATAAAAGAAAATATGTTCTTTTTTTCCAAATACAAGATAAATGAATAAATAGCAGGAGGTAGAGTGGATGGAGGAGGGACCAGGGGAGGGGCAAAACTACATGATAGATTCAGCTTCACCCTATTACCACATACCCTCTGCTTCCCCCCCATCACTTGTTTTCTGTCTGCCATTTCCTCAGTTGTGGAAATTATTATTAATTATTATACTGGCTTCACATCAGATTTGAAGGTGTCTCCTACATAAAATAAAACTTTTTATGTATCAAGATATAAAAGTCCAAATAGATCTTATAATTCATGTTAAAATTAGTATTCCTCAGTGTATGTTACTGTAGAACCCCTACATCTAAAAAAGAGGTTCTGAAAAGATGTTCCAGCATTCTGAACCCCATAAACAACACTGATCTGTGTATGTCGCTTTTAGATTGTTTATTGCCCTACATTATATTCTTGGATTTTGTATGATTCTCCATTATTTTGATTTCTTTTACAGCAAAGTTTGTGTTTCAACCACCTGTTTGTTCCCAGTGCAGTTCTTAGCACCAAAACTTGGTAAGTACTCTAAATACATGTGAACAATGAATGTTTGAAGAATTAAAGGCTCTGTCTTGAACCATGCAGTGAAACTGGGAATAAAAAAAACATCCTAACCATTATTAATCTTTGATTTTCTATTCCAGAATAATTTTCTTACTTCTCAGTGGTAACTGAGATTAAAATAGATAACTTGTATAAGACTGCTTTTTAATTTCCATTAAAATCTATTCTTATCTTTACGTGTAATGCTATGTTTTTGACAAAGTAAGAGAAACAAGGTTAAAAGTAGTAATAGGAAAGTAGAAGAGAAAGTAATTTTAAGAGAGAAGAGAAACCCATAGAAAAGGAAAAGGAATTGACTATTATCATAGAGAATAATCCAAACCGACTGAGTAACAAGTAACTCAACAAAGTGAGGTTAATAAAGTGACAACAGGTATTAGGTTAAATGTGTTTCCTTTCATTCAGTGTAAATCCATAGACTCCCCAAAATTAACTTAACTATAGAGTAATATTGTCTTCAATATTTGATATGTTTCTTCACAGACTGTTTTTTTAAAGGAAAAACTAGCCATATCTGTAAATGTCAATTAAGACAGAAAACACCAATGTTTTACAAATATGTAGGCTGGTCATGATTGCCCCCACACTTAATCTATCTACACTACTTAAATAGAGGAGTGTGTTCCTATTTGCAAATAAATGGACCTGTGTTAGTTTCCTGTCTCACAGTTGCAGAGACTAGAAGTCCAAAATCAAAGTGTGGGCAGGGCCATGCTCCTTCTGAAACTCATAGGAGATAATCTTTCCTCACTTCTTCCTGGCTTCTGCTAGTTTTCCAGCAATCTTTGGCAATTTTTGGCTCTTACTTGCTGGAGTCTATTCTCTGCCTTTGTAGAACATGGCATTCTCCATGCATGTCGCTGTCTTTACATGCCCATATTCTTGTGTGTTTGTTTTGCAAATCCTCAATTGTTACATAGACTTTAATGTCTGGAAGAGCATGAAAGTGTGCTTGTTACTAGAAGAAAACCTTACTTTACAAATACAAATATGTAGAGATTAGTGGATGTTATAGACAGATCTTTCCTTTTTTCCATTTAAAATCCATACAGGTTGTATGTTTAATGTGCATCTCTGTCAGTTTTCCCTAATTTTCCTCTTCTTCCACGGCGATCTCAGTTTCTTTAGCCCTCTTCCCTCTCTCCATGGTCTGGATTATTGGTCAATAGGCTGCAATCATCACTCTTTCCAGCCATTTAAGAATATGGGCAGGCGGGCTGTAGGAGAGGTTAGGTTGCCTCAAAGATCCTATGGATATAAGACTTTAGATCTGTCAGTTAAACATCTGCAACCAAAATTTCTCTTGCAAGTATCCGTAACTTTCATTTGATGTTATGATAATAGAATTTCTTCTCTCTCTTCTCTTCTTACCTGATGCTAATGCAGAAAAAAGGGGGGAATGCAGAAAAAAGTAGTTGGAGGAGGAAGCCAATCTTATCTTACTGCATAAAATTGGGAAAATAGAACAGAATCGTGTAACACGTTTTCTTTAGGAAATGAATAATGTAGTATTCTTGTCTTTTTAAATTGATACAAAGTACAATTAAGTACAAGTAAGTACACTTATTTATGGGGTACACATGTGATATTTTCACATGTATAGACTGTGTAATGATCAGGTCAGGATAGTTGGAGTGTCCATCACCTTGGGTATTTATCATTTCTATGTATCGGGAACACTTCAAGTCCTCTCTTCTAGCTGTTTTAAAATATACAATACCTTGTTGTTAACTATAGTCACCCTATTCTGCTGTCAACTACAGTCACCCCACTCTGCTATCGAACATTAGAACTTATTTTTTTAATCTTTCACCTAGCTATATTCTTATAGGTACATTAATCATATTGGATTATGAATTCAATCCAGTATGACCTCATTTTGACAATCTGCCACAAGGAGAGAGCAACGTGGACTCCTGTGGGAAAAGAATTTCAGGTAAAATGAATTGCCAGTGCAAAAAGTAGGAAGATTACTGACAAGTCCAAAGGAGGTCAAAGAGGGCAAGGAGAGTCAGTATGAATGCAGAGTGTGCAAGCTGGCAAATAGTAAATGTCAGAGTAGAAAGAAGGAACTAATTTTTGTAGGGCCTTGCAGGGTATGTAATAACTTTGGCTTTTAGAATAAGGGAAGAGTTTTAAGCAAAGTGACATAATCTTTTATTTTAAAACAACCACTGTGGCTGCTATAATTAGATAGAAAGGAGGCAAGGACATTAGTAGGAAGACAAGGTAAAAGAACATTGCTATTCTTTTACAAGAATATTGCTATTCTTTTGCAAGGGAGAAAGTAATGCCTTGGACCAGGGTACTAGAGACAGAGGTATGGCGATACAATCAGATGTGTTATGATCAGATGTATTTTGAAGCCATGAAGTCTTCTGGTGGGTTTTGATATAAGATGTGAGAGAAATAAAAGAGTTAAAGTTAGATCTAAGTTCCACCCTCTAACTTTCAACTGGAAAGAAGAATCTGCCATTTACTGAGACTGGGACAAATCTGCCATTTACTGTGGGTACAGCAGATTTGTGGAGAAGATTACGAGTTCCCTTTAATGTACTGAGATGGTGATTAAGGAGAAAAGAAGGGGAAATTTAAAAATAGGAGTTTATGAGCCTACAGTTTTATTTAAACCATAAAACTGAATGAAATCACCAAGTTAGTGAGTTTAATTAGAAAAGACGACAGGGTCAACAACAATTTTAAGAGATCTGGGAGAAGAAAAACAGCGAGGAAAGACTTAGTTTTCAAGAGAAAAACTAATAACGTGTGGTATGCTGAAAGCTAAGTAATTAACGTGTATAAGGAGGCAGGTGTGATCAACTGTATCAAATGATGCTGCTAGATTATTTAAGAAGAGACTGAGATTGGCCCGCTGACTTCAGCAATTTAGAAGTTATTGTGACCTTGAAAAGAACAGTTATATTTAGTGATGGGGGCAAAAGCCAGACAGGGGTAGTTTTTAAAAAGAGTAAGAAGACAACTATATGGGACATAGGGTATAAAAAATGTATCCATGTATCCAGAAGAGAATAGAATGACCTTGGACGAGTTTCACAGATTTCAATTTCATATAAAATGGTTTATTTCTTTTTTCAAAAAAATTGAGACTAACTAGCAACATTCTAACATCTGTTAGTTTTGGCAAAATGGTACATAGGGGTTTTATAGCATACTTTGCACTTTATTTAAAAGACAAGACATAAAACCAAACCAATGAGTCCTTTGGAAGAGATTTTCAAGAAATTCAAACTTTAGAAACTTAATGGCATCTTAGAAAATTCTGCAACGAGAGGAAAAGATCCTAATTCAGCAAATACTAATTTATTATGACTATCTCTTTCATTCTAAAAAAAAAATCTGTAGAGGTTAAGTATAGCTATGGAGAGAATCCAAGTCCTGAGGCAGGTGGAGGGAAGGATTATGATTTTTAAAGGTAGGAGGTAGAAAGAAACAACCAAGACAGGTGACATGCATATCCTTTATGAAGTCTGGGATTGAAATAAGTCAAATTATCTATGGGTGTCAAAAAGATGAGATGTAATGTTAGAGACTAAAGAGCGAGCCAAATAGACTAACAGAGTCAAAGCTGAAGATAATTCCAGAATGTGTGGATGAGGGGGAAGGGAGTCACAGTAGAGAAGATGTGGTAGATGCCAATATTGGACAGATGAGCTATCCTAGACAACTTACATGACCCTCAGTGAGATCACACTCTACCCCTGCTTCATAAAGAAAAGAGAATCCCCTCTGGAAAACATTATAACCCTATAGATTTATCTGAATTTGCTCAGGCTGCAACTGGCTATTTTCAAACAAGTATATTTATCTCTAAAGAATAAGTTGCAAATATGGATTTTCAATAAGCTCTTTTATGGCACTTACTTTGTTCTTTGTTATTTTATACATATCCACCCCCTTAATCTGTACTCAGAAAATAGAAATTTGGCATACTCTATTCAGTGAATATTGGTGTTCTTATAGTCAGTGAATAAACTTTTTAAACAAATAATCTCCAGCATGTGTATGAAATGTTGGTGAATTAAATCATTTAAATTGCTTTTCCAAGGACTCTGTTGAAACCTTTCTTAAGGAGAACATATATTTATAGAATTTTGTCCATATAGCTAAATTGTATCTATGTGGGCATTACCTGTATTTAGTTTGCAGATTTAATGTAGTTAAAAATTATACTTAAAATATTAACTATTTGTCTGAAAAAAGTGAAAGAAAATAATAAACATTTCTTTGGAGTTCTTCAAATAGTTAAATGTAATCAGTGAAAAACAGAAAGTAACAAAACTACTATATTGACACCTATTTTAGTCATGCAATAAAATTGCTTAATATAACTTAATTTTCACTTGAATGTATCAACTTAGAATTAAGTTCACTATATTAAATCGAAAGTTGATTGGAAATGTAGTTGAAGTTAAATAACAGGTTTTACTGAAATCAAAGAAGCTTTCTTTAATAATCCCAAAGTTTACATTATATTTTAATATTTTTCCTCAGGAATATTTTGGAGTATTACTATGCAAAGATCAGCCTTTTAAGAGTTTTAAACTACCACCAAGTATGATCTCATTTTATCTGATATTTCTGAAGAACTCTTAAAAGTAAATAAGATGAGAAAACATTTAATTTGACATTTCTTGAATTTAAATATTCATAAGGTGATTGATATTTAAACATCTACTGAAGAGCTTGATTTTAAAGAACCAATCAATTTATCAAATTCAGCTGTATTACTTTGGGATGATGAGGTTATATTATAAAAATAACCTTGTTTGTATAGGAAAATGAATTTTAAGTTTATATCTATTTTAATCTATAAAACATTTGAAGAGATAAATCATTTTCTTTTTAACTAAAAATGCTATTGTCCTCTGAATTGCAATATTTGCTACATACTATTATATGGTATTTTAATTGAAATATCATTTGCTGTTCAAATTAAAGAAACATTTGGACTTGGGAGAAATTTTACTATACTTTTGTCTTTTTAGAACAAAAAGATGGGGTATTTTATTATAGGAAACAAAAAATAAATTCCCTTGGCCTTGCACATGAACTTCATATAATTTGCATTTAGAAACCGAGAAGGTACACTTGACTTAAGACCACAAAAGGCCGGGCAAAGTAGCTCACGCCTATAATCCTAAGCACTCTGGGAGACCAAGGTGGGCGGATCGCTCAAGGTTAGAAGTTTGAAACCAGCCTGAGCAGGAGTGAGACCTAGTCTCTACTAAAAATAGAAAGAAATTAATTGGCCAACTAAAAATATATAGAAAAAATTAGCCAGGCATGGTGGCACATGCCTGTAGTCCCAGCTACTCGGGAGGCTGAGGCAGGAGGATTGCTTGAGCCCAGGAGTTTGAGGTTGATGTGAGCTAGGCTGATGCCACAGCACTCTAGCCAGGGCAACAGAGTGAGACTCTGTCTCAACACACACACACACACACACACACACACACACACACACACACACACACACACTTACACAAATTTATGAAAGGACAGGAGTTAGGATATAAAATAAAACTCAAATTGTGAGATTTTTATGACCTGTTGCAAAATTCTTCAGTATCCAAGGTCCTGTTCAACTTTTAAAAATAGCAGAGAAGCTGTTCTCAACTCAAAAGTCACATATTTTGAATAGTATTTTGCGGAGATTAAAAAATCTCAACCTTTTCCCTTTAAATAAAAATTAAGTATTTTATAGGTATGTATTTGTTTTGTTAGAAAATATATTTCAAAATTCAGTTTTGTTTGGCATGAGATACATAGGGAGTTTTGACTCAATAGAGATAGAATAAATTTTCAAATATAAAAAGTGCTGAGATAACTGTGGAAACTATTGAAATGTGAACGTGTCACCCTTCATATAATGTGTGAAATGCTAAAAAGTAAAATCATTAAATCATCAAAATCATCACTGAAAGAACAGACTTTATTTTGCTTAAAAGAAAAGGAAGGCAAACCTAAACATAAAAGCAAAGGAAGAAGCTATAGCATAATTGATGGATGGATTTTTAGTACAGGGAAAATGTAAAACATTCTTGGTCAAACACTACGAGCAACAAATTAAAATGAGAAAACATGATCCATGCAAAAATATTTGCAACTTTCTGGGCAGAGAGCTAAGGTGCTTACTATAAAGTAAGTTGTCATCAATTAATAAGAAAAAGCAAATAACTTGATAGGAAAATATTCTAAAACAAAATAGCTGAATTAGTATAAAGAGGTATAAATGGCATATTAGTAATTGTGAAAATATACAACCTTACCAATAGTAAATGGAAGGCAAAATAAAATCACAATTGTGATGCCATTACCTTCTAACAAATTGGTAGCCTTTTAGGCATAATCATAACATCAGTGTCAGTAGTGGTGAGTTTGTAATACTTATCAGGGGCCTTGAAAAATAATATTTATATTTTGATACAGAGATGCTGCTACTTCACTTAGTCTAACAAAAATTGAAAACATAGTTCAGGACAAACTAAAATAAAATAAACACATAAAATGTATACAAAAAGGATGGCTACTGAAGAATTATACCATATACTCAAAACTAAAAATACACTCAATGTATTAAAGTTAAAAGTCTACTGAGGCATGTAAGTAGAGCGTTACACCTGATAAAGGAAATGTTACAAGATGTGAACATTCCTTATTCACAAGCCAATTGAAAATCTCAGAATTAAATCATTTTACTATTTCTTGGCTGAGCCTAAAAATCCTTCCCACAAAGAAATCCAAGTGTCAATACGATCAGCGTTCGCAGGTGACCTGAAACTTATTTTCCACTACTTGTTAGTGCTGTCACTATTAAAATAACCTAAATGTTGTAGTAACAAAGTTACTCCAAATCTCAGTGCCTTTACACAAAAATGTTCATTTCTCACTTGGGGGGACATCCTGTGTGACAGCGAAGGGTAGGTCCGCTCTGTCACTCAGGAGCCCGTGCTGTAAGAGGCACCAGTGTCCCTGCACCATCTGGGGCCATTTTGAAATTATAGAACATTATAGAGTCCTTTGATTTTTAAATTCATCCACATTACAGGAACATTTGTATCCCCTAATATTTTGAAATAAAAAATATTTTAAAAATTAATTAAGTGTTTAAAAACTTTTTCATTTGTAACATATGTTTTAATTTTACTCCAAAGTTATACAGTCCTCTTAAATATTAATATCATCTAATACCTTTATAATGTTTCTGTGTTTAGGATTTTATTTGGTCTAACATTTACTTTTGTGTATCGTAAAAGGTTATTTTAATTTTGCTCTTTCAAAATGTTCACTACTATTGAATAATCCCTCCTTTCCCCTCTGTTTTGATATGCTGCTTTTAAAATAAAGTAAATCCTGATTATGTGCACAGATTTGTATCTGGACTCTATTCAAATCCATTGATCCAAGGGCCTATTTATATATCATTTCCTTGCTAGTTTAATTGGTATGGCCTAATATTTTATTTTAAATCCTTCTGTATCTATTTTAATAATGTTACTGTTAAATAATCTTTTAGTTCTAATATCATTACTTCAGTTGCTTTCTTTTTTTAACATATGTCTGGTAATTCTCTTTTCATCCATTATTTCCAACATTCTTGTGCCATTTTGCTTTAGAAGTGTTTTTTTATAAACAGTTAAATTTTGGTTTTGTTTATCCAGTCTGAAAGTCTGTCATTCAATAGATAAATCTAACCTATGGGTCTGAAAACTTTTTCTATACAAACTTTCTTAGCTCTTGGTTCATTCAAAACAGAGTATGACTGACACCTGGGTTAAAGTTTAACTCATTCAAATTAAATATTGTGATTAACAGAGCAATTTCTACATGCCAAACACTGCTCTAAGAACCTTACATATAATGATTAATTTAATAATCAAAAGAACTCTATAATGGTCTATAATGGAATACATCTGTTCTATAATGGACTACTACTGTTCCCACTCTACTGATAAAGATATTGAGGGACCAAGACACCCTAGTGACCCAAAGTCACCCTAGTGGCAAACGATTCAGAATTTGATTCCAGGTAGTCTGGCTCCAGAGTCCACAGCTTTGATCACTACAATATATTACTAGCTGTCCAGGCGCAGTGGCTCACACCTGTAATCCTAGCACTCTGGGAGGCCAAGGTAGGTGGATAGCTTGAGGTCAGGAGTTCAAGACCAGCCTGAGCAAGAGCGAGACCCCATCTCTCCTAAAAATAGATAAAGAATTAGCCAGTCAACTAAAAATAGAAACAAAAAATTAGCCAGGCATGGTGGCTTATGCCTGTAGTCCCAGCTACTCAGGAGGCTGAGGCAGGAGGATCGCTTGAGCCCAGGAGTTTGAGGTTGCTGTGAGCTAGGCTGACGCCACAGCACTCACTCTAGCAGGGGCAACAGAATGCCAACAGACAGGGTCTCTGTCTCAAATATATATATATATATATATATTACTAGCCATTGATAAAAGACAGAAGCATGTTTCACTATATTCTTAATATCTTATGTCATGTTTTGTTTTACAAGTGGTTAGTTTTATATTGCTGTTGTAACAGATTGCCTCAAACTTAGTGACTTGAAACATTGCTAATGTATTATCTCCCAGTTGTGTGGCTCAGTAATCTGGGGGGTTGGCTGAGTTATCCTGAGTCATCTTCAGGTCTTACAAAGCTGACATCAAGATGTTGGCAGGGCTGCAGTCCTATCTAGAGGCTCTAGGGGTAAACTGGCTTCCAACCTCCTTTAGGGTGTCGGCCAGTGGTTGTTTCCAGTTTTGAGAGGCTTCCAACATTCCTTGGTTCATGCTCCCTCCATCTTCAAAGCCAACAGTGAAGGGCTGAAGCCTCTTCAGGCTTCTGATCCCTCTGACTTTCATTTTTGGCTCACTTTTCTTTCTCCCTCTTCCCCTCCCTCCATCTCTCTCTCCTGTCAGCTCCATCTGATTTTAAAGGCTCAGGTAATTACACTGGATTCATCTAGATATCCCATACTAATCTCCTCCTTATTTTAAGGTGAGCTGATTCGTAATCTTAATTCCATCCGCCAAGTCCCTTCACAGCAATACCTAGATTCATGTTTACCCAGAGAACAGGAAACATAGAAGTCCACCTAGACTTCCCTCTTCCAGACTTTCTTTTTCACGATTTTCATTTTCCTACTTGTATTTCCAATCTGGAAGTACAGCCTCTTAAAATATTTATTCTGTCTTTGGTATAAGTTAATTTTCCTAGCAAGAGAGCTAGAGAAAACTTATTTCATCTCCATTTGTGCTGTTTATCTTAACAAGTCCTTTCCCATCACATCTTTAACTGTATTCTGCAAAAATTTATTTTCATTTCCCAAAGGTTTTTAAGACTTGGAGGAAAAAATTTTCAGTTTATTTTGCTTAGCTAGTCAGACCAATATATTAAATTTCCTTCTAATTGAACAAACTATATAGTAACATTTCAAATAGGCAACAATATTTGCCTATTTTTACACTGCCTTCACCTAAGTATTTTTACAGATTACTTTGTAATTCTCCCTGTTTACATTATGCATAACTGCAATCACAGTGTGTATAACACTTTCGTTTTTCTAAATTCAAAGCTATATTATAACTGATTATTTCACTCCCCTATGAACTTTCCATTGCCTATGGAAGGCACCTGAGAAAGTAATATACAATCCTCCAAGCATGATATAGAGTAACTTTCTGGACCACTGTGCTGTCAACTTATCCTCCTCAAACATCACTTCTACTCATTTGACCCTCATGTATTATGTATTACATTGCAGCATAATGAGAAATTCTCATCTTTGTGCACATGTTGCCCTCTGACTTCATTTTCTTCATCTGACTGACTCCTATTTACCTTTCAAGACTAAGCTAATGTGTCACTTCCCATTAGGAAATTGTCCTAGTCTGAGTTAAATGCCTTTAAAGTCACTTAGAGTATAAAGTCCTTGGGAGCAAAGCCTGTGCCTACTAGTTGTTTTATTAATACTTGAGATGGGTTAGGTTTGGCTGCAATTAACAAATGCTCTCAAAGATCAGTGATTTAAAATAGCACAAATTTATCATCTTCACACTACATGTACCTCAAGGGGCAGCTGCTGGAGGCTCTGTTCCATGCTCTTTTCATTGACAAAGCTGCCATTATCTCTAATCGTGTCAGCTGCCATGGCAGAGGAAAAGAGAAACCATGGCAAAGTATGCGATGGCTCATGCAGCATCTCCCTGAAGTGACACATGTCATGTCTGCCCATGGTTAATTGCCAAAAAGAGCACATGGCCATAGCTATCCTCAAGGGGTAAAGAAGCCCAAGCCTACCATACACCAGAGGGGAGAGCTATAAATATTTGGCGAGCAGTGCTGATACTCAACAACCACAATCAGTCTCTTTAAATATGTCATGGACTGCGTGTTTGTGTCCCCTCAAAGTTTATATGTTGAAACCGTAACCCCCAGTGAGATGGTATTTGGAGGTGTGGTCTTTGGTGGGTAACTAGGTTATGATGGTGAATAAATTTGGTGCCTTTATAAGAAGTTACCTGAGTGAGTTGCTTCTTCCTCTCTCTTCTCTTTTCCATGTGAGTCTGTGATGAGAAGATGACCATACGCCTACCAGGAATGAAACCTCATCAGACATTGGATCTGCTGGAACTATGATGTTGGACTTCCCAACCTCCAGAACTGTGAAAAATATACCATGAGATTATGGTAATTTCTTATAGCAGCTCAAACTGACTAAGGACTGCTATAACCAAGTACCACAGATTAGGTGGTTTAAACAACAGAAATTTATTGTCTTACCATTGTGGAAGAGAAAAACCCCAAATCAAAGTGTCATTGGAGTTGATTCCTTCTGAGGGCCATGAAAGAAAAATCTATTCCAGGCTTCTTCTCTCCTTGGCTATCCTCTGGCTGTTTTCTCCCTATGTCTCTTCACATCATCCTCTCTTTATGTGTGGCTATGTCCAAATTTCCCATTATTATAACATGGTGGCATCAGATATTAGTTGAAGAATGAAAAATACACATGAGAAAATGTCATCTACAATAGTAAAATTGATTTTAAAGCAAATCTAAGGTACTATTTTATAAAGATGGAAACATGATGAGAATAAAATTTTGGCCAAAATTACTGGGTTATTCAATGCCAGGGACATTACTAATTAGCAAACCCCCATATCTAGAAAGGATTTTGATAATATATATTAAGATCTTAATTTTTAAATAAATGTATATCTAGTTATTCCATTGTAGAGATATGAGCCTTAAAAAATCAAGTAGAAAAATAAGATCTAAGAAGAAAGTGTTAATTGTGGTTTGTCTGTTACAGTGAACAATTATAAATGTTATTTTACTCTGCCTAGAAATATATCACATATCCATTAAAATAATTATAAAGAGTATGTAGAGACATGGAGAACAGATATTATTTAATCACTAATCAAGAAAGCTATTACTATGTACCAATAACATTATTTTACATACTGTTATTGATTGAATTGTGTTTCTCCAAAATTCATGTGTTGAGGTCCTAACCCCCAGTACCTCAGAATGTGACCTAATTGGGAGATGAGATCTTTACATAAAATTAAAAGAAGCCAAAATAGATTAGGGTAGGTCCTAATCCAATTTGACCAACATCTTGCATTGACTGCTCTTAATCTCATTTCGCAAAATTCTTATTTCCAATATTATGATTTTAATCTCTAGAAATTTCATTTTTATATACTCCATTTCCCTTATCACTAAATTTTCTTTTAAATACTTCAATATAGTTATCAGAACTAATATAATGTTTTTGTGTCGTAGTCCCGTAGTCTATGTCACATCTGTATTTGTTTCCATTGCATGACCTTTCGTTTAGCCATGGGCATCATCTTGTTGCTTTTTGGCATATCCAGTAGTTTTCCATTGGTTTCTGGACTTTTTTATATTATATTGTTGAGTAGCTGGATTTTGGTGTTTTCTTTATAGAATGTTGGTTTGGCTTTTTTTTTTTTTTTTTGACAGGTATTTGAGTACCTATCAATCAATTTGATACCTTCAAGATCTTTTTGTGATGTTTGTTGTGGAATATATAAAGCAGTGTTCAATTCAAGAGTAGGTGATGTCTATTACTAAGGAACAATCCACTTGGGGTCTCCACTGAATACTCCAGGTGATTACTGAAGACTCCATAACTTGCCACAGTTTGAATATCTCCCTGTCCTTTATGAGCTGTGGGAATTGTTTGGCCTGCTATTTCCTGGTCTTTCTTTCCCAGTTTTGTGGAGATTCACTTACATGAATACATGACCTAGTTCTTAGTAAAGACTAGAGGGGCCAATATGCATATATCTGGATCTTTTTACTGTGTAGCTCCCTGCTTTACAAAACTTTGCCTTGCAACTTAAGTAGCCTTGGCACCCCTGTTCTCTGATCTCCACCATCTCCATGGGGACACATGTCATTATACACTTTTCCAATCCCACAGAATGTACAACAGGAGGGAACCCTAATGTAAACTATAGACTTTGGATAACACTGATGTGTAGATTCATCAAGTGCAACAAATGTGCCTCTCTGATGTGGTATGTTGGTAATGGGAGAGGCTGTGCATGTGTGAGGTAGGGGTTATATGGGAAATCTCTATCCTTTCTGCTCAATTTTGCTGTGGACTCAAAAGTTCTCTTAAAAGTAAAGTCTATTTTTGAATGGTTAAGATGATAAATTTGTGTATTGTGTTATGTTATGTGTATTTTACCACTCTTAAATTTTTTTAATTAAAGAAATTTCAGCTACAAAAAAGTCGAAACTCAAGGAATATATTCAGTATATATACACATATGTATAAAAAATAAAATTGTGTTATTTTGATCACAATTTGGGTAATTGATTAATGATGGCAATGATTCAAAAGGAAAATTGGCTAAAGGGCTGGCTTTTTAAATTGCAGAATTCATTATGAAATAAAGTGTTTATAAATGTAGTTAATTCTATACTTGTTCCTTTGGTCCTTGAACAAATTTAATGGAATCAATAACATATTTCCTTGGTTTTAATTATGCACAGTATTTTTTATGTTGCCAATTTTCCTGAAGAATAGCAAATGTTGCCTTTTACTCAATAGCTTTGATTGTGTGCATTACATGCTAAACATTTTCTTTTTCCAATAGCAGCTATTAAGTATGCTGACACCCACAATGTCTCAGCATGGCTAGGCATCCCCTGTAGTGTCTTTACTAAGGAGGACATAATTTTTAAATATTCACTCTTTAAAATGTGATAGGTAACTTATCTTAAATACTAAAACTAAAATATCAAGTCTAATGGAAATTTGTAAAATGGTGGAAATTGGGTGGAAATCTACTGCTTTCAAAAATGCTTGTGTCTTTTTCAATTCTATATTGTTTCTTCTATTTTACTGTGTATTTAAATGTGTGTGTGTGTGTTAATGTAGATCTGTGTATATCTGTGCATGACTGTGTATCATGGAGGCATTCTGTTGTATTATAACTCCAGGTATTCAGGGCATCATTTATACAAGATGCCTTATTCTGTAGAAGACATGGTGTTATTGATGTTTGTTAAATTAAATCAACAGTTGTATTCGTACTCAGTATATTGGTTTATACATTCCCACAAAACAAAATAGAAGAAAATAAGCAAAAAGACTTTTCTATTCATCTCTTATTTTTCTCTCTTGTATATTCATTCAAGCTAATAAATATGAAAACAAAGCTAAATCATTATGAATATATAAATCCTTTTTAATGGTGTCTTCTGAATGATCATTTATTCTTTTATCTTTCTGGATAATGGGAGCACTATATGAGCTCCATAAAACACATGAAGTAGGTATATTTCAAATTAGCTATAATGGTGACAATTTTTTCTCACATAATATTAAGCATCTTTGAAGAACTCTAGACAAAGTTTCATTTCAATTTCTCTCTCTAAATGAAACTCCCCAAATGCCTTCTAGAGCCCTATCCATAAACATTGTGGTCAGTTGGATAAAAAAATTTACAATGGCTTTGTTCCATAGGAAGCAGGTGCCAGGAGGAAGAAAGGGGAAGAGTTTTAGCCAAGGTATCAGAATGCATGCCAGTAAGGGGAGCAAAGCAGAATTGTAATTAAGTAGAATGCAAACATTGGCAGAGTGATGCAACCATAAAGTCAAAATTTAGAAAGGAAGATTGTATATGGATGAGTTAAGAATAGATGCTATACAGTCAAAAAATTATAAAGTGATGATAGTTAAATGTAGATAGATTAGATAGATGGATGGATGGATAGATAGATAGATAGATAGATAGATAGATAGATAGATAGATAGATAGATAGATCCAGAGTTAACCCAGAGATAGAGATATAAAGAGGATTGAAAGTTGAGGGCTCTGGGAAGGGAGTGTGCTATTTTACCTGGTTTCCAGTTCCCATTGCTAAGGCTGGCTGAGGTGTGGAAAGAAGTGTCACTAAATGAATATCAACAGTTCACATGCTACTAATAATTCATAGAACATGTGTATATGCAAATGCTGTACAATGTAGTTTGTTTTTAATCCTTACAATAGTACAACTTTTATCATTTTACAAACAGTGAAACAGAAGCTTAGAGAGTTTTTTAAACATGCACAAGGCCATATAGCTAATAAGTAAATGACAGTCTCAGGGTTTGAACTCAGATCATTCTAACTCCAGACTATGAAATCTTAACCACTAAACTTACACTGTCAACTATCATGGCTACTAGTAACATAAAGCTATTTAAATTTAAATTATTTAAATTCAATAAATTAAAAAATTTAGCTCCTCAGGATAATTAATCACTTTTTTTTATTTCAGTATATTACAGGGTGCAAATGTTTCGGTTACATATATTGCCTTTGACCTGCCCAAGTCAGAGCTTCAAGCGTGTCCATCCCTCAGAGAGTGTGCACTGCACCCATTAGGTGTGAATATTCCCTCCCCCTTCCACCTGCCCAACACCCAATGAATGTTACTACTAAATGTACACATAAGTGTTGATCAATTAATACCAATTTGATGATGAATACATGTGATGCTTGTTTTTCCATTCTTGTGATACTTCACTTAGTAGAATGGGCTCCAGCTTTATCCTGGATAATACAAGAGGTGCTAGATCACCATTGTTTTTGTGGTTGAGTAGAACTTCATGATATACATATACCACATTTTATTAATTCACTCATGTGTTGATGGGCACTTCGGTTGTTTCCACGTCTTGCAGTTGTGAATTGTGCTGCTATAAACATTCTGGTGCAGATGTTTTTTTTTTAGAATGTCTTTTTTTCCTTTGGGTAGATGCTCAGTAATAAGAGTGCTTTTAGATCTTTGAGTTATCTTCATATGACTTTCCACAGCGGTTGTACTATTTTGCGGTCCTACCAACAGTGTATGAGTGTTCCTATCTCTCCACATCCACACCAACATTTATTGTTTTTGGACTTTTTGATAAAAGTAATTCTCACTAGAGTTAAGTGATATCTCATTGTGGTTTTGATTTGCATTTTCCCTGATGATTAGAGATATTGAGCATTTTTCATATGTTTCTTGGCCATTAGTCTATCTTCTTTTGGAAAGTTTCTGTTCATGTCTTTTGCCCACGTTTTAATGGGGTTGTTTGATTTTTTCCTGCTGATTTTCCTGAGTTCTGTATAGATTCTAGTTATCAGCCCCTTATCAGATGTGTAACATGCAAATATTTTCTCCCATTCTGTAGGTTGTCTGCTCTCATGATGGTTTCCTTGATGGTGCAGAGCTTTTTAATTTGATCAGGTCCCATTTACTTATTTTTGTTGTTTCTGTGATTCCCTTTGGGGTCTTCTTCATAAATTCTTTCCCTAGGCTGATGCCTGTAAGAGTTTGTCCAACATATTCTTCTAGAATTCTTATAGTTTCATGTCTTAGGTTTAAGTCTGTTATCCACTATGAATTAATTTTTGTGAGTGGTGAAATGTGCAGATCCTGTTTCTGTCTTCTATAGTGGCTATCTAATTTTTCCAGCATCATTTATTGAGTAGGGATTATTTGCCCCATTGTATGTTTTTCTGCTGCTTTCTCAAAGATTAGATGGCTATATGAGGATGGTTTTATATCTGGGTTCTCAGTTCTGCTCCATTGGTTTATGTCTCTATTCTTGTGCCTATACCATGCTGTTTTAGTTACTATAGCTTTGTAGTATAGTTTGAAGTCTGGTAAATTGATACCTAAAAATGATAAAAGCCATAAATGGCAAACCCACAGCCAAAATCATACTGAACAAGGAAAAATTGAAAGCATTCCTTCTTAGAACTGGAATGAGATAAGGTTGCCCACTATTACCACTTCTATTTAACATAGTGCTGGAAGTCCTAGCCAGAGCACTCATACCACAGAAAGAAATCCAGGGCATACAAATGGGGACAGAAGAGATAAAAGTATCACTCTTTGCTGATGATAAAATGTTATATCTAGAAAATCCCAAAGATTCTGCCATGAAACTACTAAAATTGATTTAAAAATTTAGCAAATTCTCAGGTTACAAAATCAATGTACAGGAATCAGTAGCATTCCTATACACCAACAACTGTCAAACTGAGAACCAAATCAAAGACTCAATACCCTTCACAATAGCAACAAAGAAAATAAAATACCTATGAATATGTTTAACTACAGAGGTGAATGACCTCTACAGGGAGAATTATTAAACACTGAGGAAGGAAATAGCAGATGACATAAACAGGTGGAAAGCCATACCATGTTCATGGGTTGGCAGAATCAACATTGTTAAAATGTCTATACTACCCAAAGTGATCTACAGATGCAGCACAATCCCTATTAAAACACTAGCATCATTTTTCACAGATCTAGAGAAAATAATTCTGTGCTTTGGAACCAGAGAAGACCCTGTATAGCAAAAGCAATCTTAAGCAAAAAGAACTACCACATTTTAAATGCTCACTAGTAACCGGTCTAATGACTATTGTATTGGACAGTGCAGGTAAAGTCTGCCATCACTGTAGGAAGTTTGATGGGACAACTGCAATAGAATGAACTGCTTTATCAAAAATTATTATTCTCTCATGTGATGCGCTATAGCTTATATCAAACATAAATTGCTTACTACCCTTCTTCAAGAAGTTCAAGTTGATGTATCCTTATTCCCTATTCAGGGTTTCTTAACATCAACACTATTGACATTTGGGAGCTGAATAATTTTTAAGAGGGGCTGTCTCGTGTATTTCAGGACTTAGCAATTGCAATGGATTGAATGTTTATGTCCCCCCAAAATTCTTATGTTTAAATCTTAACCACCAACATGATGGTATTATGAGGTGGGACCTTTGGGAGGCAATTAGGTCCTCAGGACAGAGCCCTTATGAATGGGATTAGTCCCTTTATAAATGAGACCTAAGAGAGATCTCTCACCCTACTTCCAAGTGAGGTTACAGTGAGAAGAAGACCATCTATGAGGAAATGGGCCCTCATCAGCTTCTAAATCTGCAGGTTCTTAGATCTTGAACTTCCCAGTCTCCAGAAATATAAGAAATAAATTTATGTTTATAAGCTACCAAGTCTATGATGAAGGACAGTTCTTCAAATGGCCTTGGATCAAGTCATCCCTCCTCCATTCCTTTCTTGTAGTTCTCAAGAATAACTGTAGAATGTGCTGAAAATGTAACATTCTGAGATAAGAAAGAACTGTCTGAAATAGCCTAGGACTTGTTCCTGTCCCTCTTAGGATATGAAACATCTTGAGCTAAGGAGGAACCATGAGAGACAGACCTAGCTTTGTTCCTCTCTTCCCTAGAAGCAGGATATCCTACAAATTTTCATCCAGTGAGTCACATGGGCCCTGAAGAATCCAGGAACCCAGGAAAAGCTGCCTTTTGTGGTCCCTCGGCTGTGGTGCAAAGTGGGGCATGAATAGTCAAGACTCCATAAGCCTGGGGCAGCTTTCCTGAGCCTTGGGTGATAAGCTCACAATGCATCCAAGACTTCTTCTATCCTTTGCTGCTTTTCTGTAAGTAAGAAACCTGCTTCATATAGCTTGTTTTGTGTGAGTGTGTTCTGTCTCACTAGACTCAGATAAACAGTTAACCCATGTGTGGTGGACCTAGACACTATCCCAGATGCAGTGGGATAAGTATATGGACTCCTGTTTCTGGTGGTTAGCTATTCTCTATGCAGTGAGAGTCTTCTTTGGGATTAGTATTAATAATTAGCAGACCTGTTTCACATACGGTAGTTTGTTATAGCAGCCCAAACAGACTAAGACAGCAGCATTCCTGGCTTCTGTTCACTAGATGCCAGTAGTATACGCTCCCTGTTGTAATAATCAAAAATATCTCCAGACATTGCAAAATGTCCTCTGAGGAACAAAATCTTTCTTACTCAAGACCATTTCATGAGGTCACTCACATGAAGATGTAGAGAAAGAGCCAGTAAATGCTGAGAAGAAAGATGTTTATAAAAAATACCTTTTTATAAAAACCTTTGCACTTCCTCAGCCTGAGGCAGTGGGTGGCCAGAGCCAGTGAGACTACCAGAAAGCTTCACCCTCATAGGCAGTTGGAGCTCTCTGGGTTCTGCTTCTCTCAGTAAACCTGGAGGGCTGTCATTTGAGAGATCTTGGGGACATCTGAAGTAATACACTGACCCACTTACTTAAAAAAATGAATAAATGAATGAAAGAACAAAATATATACCATGTGCCAGGACCTAACACTGTGATCTTTTCACAATAAGTCATATTATTCTCATAGCATCAATCTTTTAGTTCGGCTTCACTCAAAACAGGATTTGAGTGCAAGTAGTTTATTTGGAACATTTTTCCAAGAATGACCAACAGGGAGGTGGGATAGTGAGATAGGAAAGGGAACACAGTAAGGAAAGTATGTGTTATAGATTCACTTATCAAGATGGATAACTTCAGTTTAATTCCACTGAAGAATTCTGAGAGCTTTTGAGTATCATGTGCTTCAAAGGCATCCCACCACGCAAGGAACAAGAGAGCTAGGGTATTTATACAGCAACCTCCCATTGATTGGGAACTCCCAGGGGTGGTTAGTAGCTTATTAATTCCTCAGCACTTCCAACTTATCCTAGACAGGCAGAACAGTCTCAGACCAAAGAAAGCTCTCTAAGAGTTTGCTGGCACCATTATAATTACAGAGTTCTAGGAGACAGTGGCAGGGCACAGAGAATCTGCCAGAGAAACCAAGAGTACAGTAGATATTCATTGGTATGTCCATTTCCAAATCTCAATCTATGCATCTACCCTATGCATAGGTAATTAGAAAAGAGGTTAAGAATCTGTGATGTCAGACAGATATGGGTGCAAATCTTGACTCCAAAGCACTCTCTGTAGTCCTGGTATTTATAGAGCACTCTCTGAGAAATTACTATTAAGGAGGCAAATTCCCAAATAGGAAAAAAACAGTGCACATAATTATTTACTGATTTTTCTGCCTCATTATCCAAATACTCTGGCCAAATTAAGTTCTACCTTGATTAAAAGTACTTTGTATGGATTACCTTCATTTAAAAATCCCAATTTCTATGGTGGGAATTGTTAATACATTAATTTTACAGATGAGGAAATGAAGGTTTAAAGTGACTTGTCAAAGACCCATACATACTAATAAAAGGTGAGAAAACCTATGTAATCTTAGCCCAGGAATAACGTGCTCTTAATGATTATGCTATTCTGCTTTCAGATAGAAGAAGGTATAGAAAATGCAGTGAATCATACTGTTTCTTAAGAGTAAATAACATCTGAGGAAAACGTGTAGCACTAGATATCATGAGCAAGACAGGCAAGACTCACAGGGAACTTTCAGGTTCAACATAGAGAAGAAGGACCTAGGTCTTTAGAGAGAGCTACACATGGAGTCAAGATGGTACAACGGCTCTCAAAATCAAGAAAACTGAAATGACAAAATTTAAGGCAGAGGCTTAAAAATCCAAAAAAATAATGGATATTTAAAGGCAAAACTTTATTACAAACAGTAAAGTATGTGGCAAGAGGCAACCTTAAGGTCTTTCTCTCCAGAAAGCTCCAGAACTCTCACAGATTTAAGGTACAGAGAGACTCAGGATGTCAGAGCAGAGGACAGACCATCAATTGAGAATCAAGGAGCAAAGAAGGAAGGTGGAGAGTCAGACCAGGGGAAACCACCACAGTAGGACTGGAAGAACTCAAAGGAAAACATAAGAATGTTCATGATTAACCAGCCTTCTCAGGGGCTACTGCTCAACTTCTGCTCTTATGTAAAAGCACAAACTTTTCTGTCTGGAGAACACAACTGCAGGCTAGACTTTCTGCACATCTCTTGTCCTCTAATGTGGCTTAGGTGCACATCAAGCTCCAGGAACAGCTACAGAACCCATGATTGCTCAAATTAATGCTTAATAACAACCCTCTATGGAATATTTAAATAAAATTTAAATAATATTTAAATGGCTTTTTAAAATGTAAACTGTCGGCTAAGAAACAAGTCAGGTCTTTAATTTCTCAAAACCTAATCAGGTTTCAAATGTCTATTTGAGCCACAGTATTTTGACAAAATGTCAAAAGGAGGAGTCAAATTATACATCAGCGTCCCCTGCCCTCTCACCCCCAGCCCTGCAGGTGTCCACTTAGCTGCCCTTGCTTTTCCCACTGGCATTTTGCCAGGGTTTTTGATCCTAGTTTTGTGACACTCAGGAGTCTTCAAGTACCTTAAGGACTATCAGATTCCCATAATGAGATTAATTTTAGTTCACTTCAATTTGAAAAGCAAATATATGTCAAACTGTACTTTTAGGAAGAGAAAATGACACCATGAAATTAAAGGTCTCTGCTTCCTGGCAGGCTGACAGAGCTGACCTTGAGCAGGAGTGGACAGTATTTTCTCTGGGGCATCTTTTCTCACTTCTCTCTAGTCAGCATCTGCTTCTCAGGAGTCCACCGCTATCCGCCATCTTCCCCTCCACTGCAACGAATAGGACAGTCTGCATTCATGGCACACCTACTGCACGCTAGACACTGGTGGGGAAAGTGGTGCATCTCAGTCCACATGGCAACCCTGCAAGTGGGAAAATAGACTCCCATTTCACATATCAGAAACATCTTTCAGAAAAGTTAACCATCTTGCTTAAAGACACTCGAGTAATAGATGAATTGGCTAGGACTCAAAGATTTCTCTGGCTCCAAATCCCACCTTACATGCTGGTGAGGAGAGAAAAATTCCCTTTGTTGTTATTCTTCTCTTTGTAACCTTTGCCCAACCAGATGTTTAATTAAACATTAGAATCTACCTCCAAAGCACTGCAAGACAGAAATAGTCTTTCCAGAAACACCAAACAGAAGCAATGAGAAACTAAATGTTTGAAATCAAGAAGTCAAGAACAATGAGGACAGATTAGGCAGGGCTGTGGGGGTGGTCCTTAATGGCAATAGACACACAGGACTGATGAGGACCCTGAAACTGAGTAATCAATAAGCTAAAGAGCTATTAACCTAATGTTCTTAACAAAGAAATCT
Source organism: Microcebus murinus (assembly GCF_040939455.1). Classification (NCBI taxonomy): domain Eukaryota; kingdom Metazoa; phylum Chordata; class Mammalia; order Primates; family Cheirogaleidae; genus Microcebus; species Microcebus murinus. The sequence goes on from NC_134106.1 coordinate 105,215,531, forward strand.
CATGGCAGTGTAGCAGCAGCAAAGTAGAAAAATTCTATCTAACACAGTGAGAGGCAGGTGTAATTAGAAAAAAGTAACATTAAGCAGATTTACAAGAGAAAAGTCAGGGAAAAGAAAGCAGAACAAGACCATTCAGTGAGATTTACAAGTACTTATAATGCATCAGGCTTTGTGAACATTCGTTATCTTATATAATCATCAGAAATATTAATATTATCGAATCATCCAAGGTTCCTCTGCTAGAAATTAAACCTAGTTAGATTCTGATTTCAGGATATATAAGAACTCCCACAATAGTTAGAAATAAAAGAAGGTCCACTAAATGAGATCAGTTTTATTAGTGATCAGTTTTTTTATTACTAGTAACTTCAAGGATTCAGATAATGATCAATTTCCCCATACCATATAATATGCTCATTATATTAGATGTTTATATTAACAATCTTGTCATCAAAAAAGTTTAAACTCTCTTTCTCCATCTTCTCTTTTAAAAGGCAATGATTTATATAACGTGTCTGTGAAAGATTTCCATTTTTATTACTGTTTACTTAATACCAACACTTTTCAAAAATAAACTCCAGTCTGGAAGATGAGCTCAGGGGCAACATTTTATCTGCTGCTGTGCAGGACAGTCTTCAACTGTGGCTGATCAATGCCCCCTCTTACCCCTGCTCACTCTTAGTCCGTTTTCTCCTCACAGAGAACTCATGTTTTCAGCCTCCTCTGCAGCTGGGTGCAGGCACATCACCTAGTTTCTGTCTATTAGAAGTTCCCATGGGGACGTGGATTTGGAAGGACACGACACGAGCACATGGGCCAAGGCAGTGGCAGGGTGCAGGTTCCAGTGTCCTAAGGCGACAATCTCCACATCCCAAGTACCCAGCAGCAGCAGGAGGAGGTTCTTGGCCTAAAGAAGTCCTCAGCACCCCTTTCTCTCTCCTCTTCACTTCCGCCAAGCCCCTCTTTTTCTGTGGATTGGCATCAGTCATGGCGGAGGAACTTCCTAGTCTGGCTCTAGCCCTCCAGGAAATTGTAATCTGATATACTTGTCTACTTGAACCTAATATTCTTGTCTGCTTGATCTAGCCAGCATAGATTCTGTTGTTTACAGAATCAAGGGCATCCTCATAAAAAAGGTGCTGTTGAACTAGCCTTGGAAGCACTGGTGTACTGAAGAAGGATGCTGGTGTGTGAAAATGTTACTTCTGGGGATAGAATGGGGGTACATTTTATCTTAAGATTTTAAACTCATAGAAAGAGTTTCAAAAGACTTAAATGGTCATCCTAGTTTTTATACCCTTGTGTTATGCACCAAAAAAACTTACAACTCAAAGAGGTCAAAAATGACTGGGCCAGAGGCAACACCACTGATTAAATGCAGAGCACAGACTAAAATCCAGTTCCCCTGACTTGCGTTCACTGTGTTTTTCTTTTTGTTTCCAGTAGGGTGTCTGCTTTGCCCAGACGCAAGGCAGGACAAGAATCGCATGTCAGCCAGCTCAACTTTGGAATATTCCATTTTGGGGTCCAGTTGCCCAGTGGCACCGAAATCAACAAATGGATTGAAATGTCCATGGATTCTGATTCCTGCTCCTTTGGTCACAGTCAGTTAGGGCCTCACAAAGCTGCAGCATTAGGAAGTCCATTCCCTCTCCTCTTCTTCCAGCTGCCTTTATAGTCCTGATTGAAAAAAAAAAAAAAAATAGGGGCTGAGAAAAGCATTTAGCTTAGATACAAGTTATATTTATAGAGAGCTACACATTGTTTTCTTATATCAGTGGGTCACTAAGACCCAGGGAGATGATGGTGCTGACTTTCACCTTAATTGATAGGGAGAATTCTATTTTGTTTCAGAGGGACCCCACTGCATTGTGCTTAACAAATGACTCAGGGCCTCTATCAATAATGATTTATGTTCCCCTGAGCGAATTATCGGTTAGTCTTTTCCAAGCCTTCATTTCTTATATATTGGGGCTAAAATATCATTTATGTCATAAAGATCGTTATAAGAAACAATTTATACAATGTGCCACATATATAGTAAGCACTTTATAATGCTAGATATGATGCACAAATGAGTATTAATAACAGTCATTTACCTTCTTCAGCAGTTCCAATTTCACATCATTTTTAGAAAATTGTTGATTCTATGGTCTGCCGCCAGAGTATCCAGCTAAGTTCAGGGTAGACGTGGTACGCGGCCCTCATCTTAGAATATAGCTGGAATGGTGTGAGTTCTCTACAGCTGCCCTATTTTTCTGAGCAGAAGTTGCTCTGCCAGCTCTGTTTAAAAGTCGGGGTGGGGGTTAGAGAGGAGAAAAAAAGCAAAAGCGATTTCAAACATTACTCATAAAAAACAAATTCAAAGCTCTTAAATCTACTGTATGGAAGATGCCACAGTTAAATATAAATCTTTAATGTGAGAGCAGTAGTAAACACTACTTTACACAGCTGTTTGGCACTACATTGCATTAGGCCGAGGCCAGACTTGCCTAATTTTAGGTAAGACTTTCCCCCGACACCTGCCATAGCTTGAGTATAATGCTAAATGTGCTCTAGTCTTGCCTTCCAGTCGGCATACTGCAATTTGGAGGCCTGCTGGCTCTAGCTTCTTACCCCTCAGGGCTTTCCTTTTGCCTGCCTCACTAAAGCAAACTGTCTTCTTGAGATTTACCAGAAGCAAGATGACCTTTCCTTCATCAGGTTATAACCCTCCAGCATCACAGTGGAACTGCACTGAATCTTTCACAGGTTTGTACTGGCATATTCTAACCAGACGGTCACATTTTTTTTTCATAAGATTCAAGGGGAATAGATAATAAACCTTCTCTTATTAAGATACTGTCTATGTTTGACAATCTGCATCATTAGGAAATGGCTAGATTAAATCCTGTAAGCAATTTATTATCATTGCTAATGAACCAGACTGGATGTCAAAAAGTTAGTGTGAATATGTTTTAGTATGTGCAGATTTCAACATGAGTATGTTTTCATTCATGTTGAAATCTGTGTGTAAATCACAATTTTCCTTCCCTACTTCAACCTCTACTTGTTTCTGATTCATTCTTAGGTTTTTCTGGCATTATTGCTTACATTAATAAAAACAATAATTTGTTTTGGAAAGGTCTTCCTTGTTGGATGGACATGGACTTGAATTTACAATTAACTTCTCTGTCCCATATTGTTTTTCTTTATTATACAAAGTCTATATCTAAGCAGTTCATTATGGTAGCCATGAGCCACAGGCAGCTATTTATATTTACATGTAAATGAATTAAAATTAAGTAAAATTAAATATTCAGTACCTCAGTTGCACTAACTACATTTCAAGTTCTCAATAGCTACATGTGGCTAGTGGCTACCTATTGGACAGTGCAGGGAATATTTCTGTTAGAGAAGAAGTTCATTTGGTAGCACTGATCTAGAAGATATGTCATCAATGGTAAAAGCAAAGTGATAGAAATAACATGAATTAAAAGTGTTCATTATTTGCTAGGCAGTGAGGGAATTTGTCACAGCAATTCTGTGGATTGGATGCTATCATTGTTCTCATTTTAGAATTTGAAGAAGCACATCTGGTAGAATATAATTATAAACAATTTAAATCATGTCTCCCATTATCTTTTAAATACACTCATGGGGCTAGTCTTTTTTCTGCTCCTACATGAAAACTTAGTCCATGACTTTTCTGGTCACTCTAATAAAATTCTACAATGACTTTAAGTCACAAAACACAGTATCAGTTCAATGATGAAAATTTCTGGCCTCATGTAATTATCAAAGCCCTGAAGGTGATTTAAAGTTGATGCTTCTCCCCTCCTGCAGCTCTGCCCGTGGCTGGCAGGAAGACTGTCATGTGATAAAGGAAGCTAGGTTGGCTTTTTCCCTTTATCTCTGCCTATGCTTCTTTTCATCCTCCATCAGCTTGAATACAACAGCTGGCTTTAAGATAACACTTTGATGGGCATTTCTGTAGGTTCTCCAGTGATTTCCCCATTGCTGAGGACATCCCCACATTTCCTTTGTCAAGGTTCAACACGTGTCTATTCTGCAGGATGCAAGGGGTGGTGATGTGACTACTTTCACTTTTAGTCCCAGGAATGTGTCTAGGATTCTGTTTCCTCTGCTGAGATTTGTTTGACCCCCTAGCTAGCTCACTAGGATGAGTCAATGATTATTCTATATTGGATCTTCATGTTTAACCTCTGATCCATTGGAAATATACATGTATCCTTTGCCCTGAACAAACTCTGGGAATTTAGATAGCTAGATAAAGCAGCAAGCTCCTTGGAGTGATAGTCAGGCAGTCATTTGTCCTTCAAATTAATCAGACTTGTAGACACTAGCCCACTGCATCCCACAAAGTCCAGGAGATAAATGTTAATAGGACCTCAGATAGGTCACTTTAAAGCCACTGTCTTCTAATTGAGGATGTTGAAGCTTGCAGTTTAATTCTCTACAAAGAATATTTCCCCAATCTCTAGCTCTGGAATTCTTTATACACTTAATGTCGATAAGCAACTACCTGCCACGTAAGAGGGATTTTTAATATCTGTCTTTTTCAAGTACATACTTCAATGGTTTTTAGTATATACAGAGTAGTCCAACCATCATTACTCAATTTTAAAAGTAGTACATTACGCTAAAAGAAATCCTATGTTAGCAGCCTCTCCCTGTTCATTCCAATAGCCCGAGACCTAGATAACCTCCAATCTATGCCTTCCTCTGTCTATTTGCTTATTCTGAAAGTTTCATGTAAATGAAGTCACGTGGTATGTTGTCTTCTGTAATTGGATCTTTTCAATTAGTATAATGTCTTCAAGGTTCATCCATTTTGTAGTACTATGTTACATTACATAATATTATATAGATTACTTCATTCCTTTATATTACAAATAATATTACATTGTGTGAGTATACCAAATTTATGTATCCATTCATCAGTTCATGGACATTGAGTTGTTTCACTTTTTATCTACAGTAAAAAATGCTGCTATGAACAGTCATGTATAAGTTTTTGTGTGGGCTTCACTTCTCCTGGGAATATGCATAGGAAGGAATTTCTGGGACATGTGGTAACTCTTATGTTTAATATTTTGAGGAACTGCTAAAGTGTTTTTGAAAAAAGCTATTTCATTTTACTTCCCAACCAGCGGTGTATGAAGGTTTCAATTTCTCTGTTAACACTTGTTCCTGTTTGTCTTTAATTAAAAAAAAAAAAAGGCTATAATAAAATAGTTACCACAGAAGGTGTGAAATTGTATCCCATTGAGGTTTTGGTTTGCATTTCCTTGTTACCTAATGATATTGAACATCTTTTCATTTATTTATTGAACAATCATATATCTTCTTTGAAGAAATATCTAGGCTGATTCTTTGCCCATTTTAAATTTTGTTCTTTATCTTTTTATCATTTACTTGTAGGGATTTTTATGTTAATATATTCTAGATACAAATCTATTATCAGATAGATAATTTATAAATATTTTATCCCATTATGTGTTCTGTCTTTTTACTTTTTTGATGGAATGTTTGAAGCACTAAAGTTTTAATTTTGATAACGTCTAATCTGCCTATTTTTTTCTTCTGTTGTTTGTGCTTTTGGTGTCATATATAAGGTTTTTCCTAACCCAAGTTCACAAGAACCTATGGTTACTTAGAATGAAACTTTTAAGGGTTTTATACTTTTAGCTCATATTTAGATCTATGATTTATACTTTTATGTGTATGATTTAAGTCCAACTTCATTCTTTTACATATGGATATCTAGTTATTCAACCACCATTTGTTGAAAAAACTATTCTTTGCCATTATGAATTGTTGTGGCACCCTTGTATAAAATAATTTGATCATAAATATAAAAGTTTGTTACTGGACCCTTGATCCTATGCCATTAATCTACATGCCTGTACTTAGGCCAATGCCATCCTGTCTTGATTGCTATAACTCTGCAGTAAGTTTACAAATATGGAAGTATGAGTCTTATAACTTTGTTTTTCTTTTTACAAGATTGCTTGGCTATTTATTTCCACATGAATTTTAGGGATGGATAGACATTTATGCAAGAAGCAAAGCTAGAATATTGATAGGGATTCATTGAATGTGTGCATATGTACACCAATTTGGGGAATATTGCCGTCTTATTCATGTTAATTCTTCTGATCCAGGAACAAAGAATGTATTTTCATTTATTTAGGCCCTTCTTTTATTTCTTTCAACAATGTTTTAAAGTTTTCAGAGCATACATTTTGCACTTTTTGTTAAATTTATCCTCAAGTATTTTAATTTTTTTATGGTTTTATTACATAGATAATTATTTTCTTAATTTCATATTCTGGTTGTTCATTTCCAGTATATAGAAGTACAAATGAATTTTGTGTATTGATCTTTCATTCTTCAAACTTTCAGAACTCTTTTATTATTTCTAATAGTTTTTTGTGCATTCTTAAGGATTTTTTATATTTAAGATCATGTCATTGACAAATAGAAATAGTTTTCCCAGTTTATTTATTTTCCTACCTGGATGCTGTTTCTATTTGCCTAATTGCCCTAGCTCAAACATGTAGCACAATACTGAACAGAAGTAATGAGAGCAGAGAGCCTGGCCTTGTTCCTGATCTTAGGAAGAAAGCATACAGGGTTTCATCAGTATGAATGATGCTACATATGTATTTTTTATTAATGTTCTTTATCTGATTAAGAAAGTTCCCTTTTATTCCAAGTTTGTTGAGTGTTTTAATGATAAAAGAATGTTGGATTTTGTCAAATGCTTTTTCAGTTCTATGGAAATGATCATGTTTCTTTTCCTTTATTCTGTGAATGCAGTATATCATATTAATTGACTTTCATATATTAAATAACCTTGCATTTCTAGGATAAATGTCACTTCATTATAGGATATAATTTATTTTATATGTTGCTGAATTCAGTTTGCTGGTATTTTGATCAGGATTTTGGCATATATAGTCATAAACATATTGGTCAGTGGTTTTCTTTTTTGTTATGTCTTTGTCTAGATTTTTTTTTTATCATGATAATACTGATCTCATAGAAGTAATGTGGAAGTATTCCTTCCTCTTCTATTTTTGTGGAAGTCTCTGAAAGATTCATATGAATTGTTCTGGAAAACTTTGGTAGAATTCATGAGTGAAGCCATCTGAGCCTGGGATTTTCTTTATGAAAAAATCATTGAAATTACTAATTCAATCTTCTTACTTGTTATAGGTCAAGTCACATTTTCTATTTTTTCATGAATTGTTTTTGATAGCTTGTACCTTCATAAGAATCTGTCCATTTCATCTGAGTTCTCTCATTCATTGGCATACAGTTTTTTATAGTATTCCCTAACATTGCTTTTTATTTCTGTAAGATTGATGATAATTTTATTCTTTCATTCATGATATTAATAATCCTCTCTCTTTTTTTCTTGGTTAGATATTGGGGGTTCATGACGCCCCCAATGTAACCCGGTCCCTGGGCAGTGTGCGCTGCAAGAGAAGGGAGAGACAAAGACACAGACACAAAAGTAAGGTGAAAGGATGTGGGGAAGTCAGGGCATCACCAGCATTCCCGTGAGCCAGGTGGTACTGACTGAAATCTAGTACGCATTTTTATTCTCTTTTTCATGCTATAGATTACAATGATTTCATGTGAAAACCTCGTGGGTTACAATGTGTAGAAGTTTCAAGTCTCCCCTAATAGTCACAAGATGTCTTAGCTAACTATTCTTCTATCTATAGAAGCAGGAACACATAGCTCCTGACTAAGCACAACCATGCCTTAAGGTATGTACAGATAATATCTCTGAACTCAGCATCTGTGGCCCATTCAATTGAGGAACAAAGATATCAGTACTCCTTATTGGGAGGTTAGCTCCCCATTATTTGAGGCATTCTACTGAGAAAGGGGAGGGAAGGAACTCAACCTGGTGTTCTTTAAGAATTGGAGCCTGGCGTTCCTTCTCCCAGCTGACATTTTGCAATCTTCCTCTACAGCCGTGGGTGGCTTTCATGTCAGGCCGCTCCATGGTTTTTTACGCATGAGGCCCCTTAGGCTTTAAGGTGGGAGTCTGCTTTGCTGTACTCTCAGATCTCTGGAATGTCTCCCAACTAGGCAATTACCTTCTGCTCTTATCTCCGGCTCTTGCTCAGGCAGTGTTCCTTCACCTGCTCTTCCCCCACGGCCTCAGAAATGGGGTCCCTTAGCCCCAGTGCTCTTATTCTCATCAGTTAGACTAAAGTTTGTCAATTTTTATTGATCATTTCAAAGAAATAACTTTTGCTTTACTGATTTTTCCTGTTGTTTTTCTATTCTCTCTTTTATTAATTTTTATTTTAATTATTATTATATTTTCTTCTATTTGCTTTAGATTTTTTGTACTTCTCCCAGTGTCTTATGGTGGAAGCATAGGTTATTTTTGGAATCATTTCTTTTTTATACTATAAGCATTGACAACTATAAATTTCTCTCTGAGCACTACTTTCACTACATCTCATATGTTTTGTTATATTGTGTTTTCATTTTCATTCATCTTAGTATTTTCTGATTTCTCTAGTGATTTCGTCTTTGCTGCATCAGTTATGTAGGAATGTGTTATGTAATTTCCACATACTTGTGATTCTGCCATTTTCCCACTTTTTCTTCTGTCATTGATTTCTAACATACTTTATATAGTTTCAATCCTTTCACATTTATTAAGGTTTTTTTTTTTTTTTTAATGGCCTAACATATGGTTCTACCCTGGAGAATGTTCTATGTGTACTTGAAAAGTATCTGCTGTTTTGGGGTATAGTGTTCCACAGATGTCTTTTGGCTACAATTATTTTATAGTCTTGTTCAAGTCTTCTATTTGCTTGTTGATCTCTCTAGTTGTTTTATCCCTCATTAAAAGTGAGATATTGAAGTCTCCAAATAATATAAACTATTTCTCTGTTCAGTTCTATCATTTTTGCTTTGTATATTTTGAAACTCTGTTAGGTGCATATATATTTCTAAGTGTTCTATCTTCTCAATGGATTGACCCATTTGTCACTCTACAATGTCTCTCATTGAGTACTTTCCTTTGAAAATGTGCACTATGGTCTGAAATTTCATTTTAGCATATGGCACTGTGGTGACTTTAATTTTAATATTCTGGTCTATAGATATTTAGTCATTTGTCCAGTGTTAGAGACCTAGTAAGGAGCAGGTAACTTTCTCTTCTCTACCAGACTTTAAAGTTAGGACTTACTGTTATACTAATTGTTTAAATATCTCCTACTTTGTATCTTGTGTCAATCTATTTGATGAGAACCTAAATGTCTGATAATTTAATGCCCTTGGGAAAAAATGGTGGAGCTGTAATGCCTGAGCTTTAGAATCACACAGACTTGGGTCCCATCCAGTTTCTCTGTTTATTGATCACTTCATCTCTCTGAACTATAACTCCCTCATTCTCCCTCCTAAAGCTGCTATAAAAATTACATGAAATAATATGTGTGAAATACATAAATTTTCAAATTAACTTGTTTATTATAGTCTAATAGCTATTAATGTCCTTGAAACTTTTTCCTTGCTAACTTATTTAAATTTACTTCAAATTTTAAAAACAAGAAAAAATATATATAGCCCAGGCTGGAGTGCAGTGGTGTGATCATAGCTCATTGCAGCCTTGAACACGTGACTTCAAGTGATTCTCTCACCTCAGCCTGTGGAGTAGGGAGGAGCAGAGGCACTGCAGACACATGCCACCACACCTGGCTAGTTTGGTTTTTTTTTTTTTTTTTTTTTTTTGGTTTTTGGAGAGATGTCCTGTTCTGAAATTCCTGACTTCAAGCGATCCTTCTGCCTGGACCTTTGAAATTGGTGGGATTACAAACATGAGCTACCATACTCAGCCTGATTCTTTATTCAAAGAAGAAAATAAGGAGAAAAAAAAAGAACAAAGGACAAATAGAACAGCAATAGAAGAAAATATGATAAACACCACTGGGTAGTTCTGAAATAGAACAGATATGAGGTAAAAACTCCACTAGATCATATGTTCTTAATGAGTTGTCAGGGCTGTTAGATGAGGAAAGAGGAGTCTTTCCTTTTCCTTAAAAGTCTTGTTCGTCTACTCTGGAAACCTGCTTCTGCAATACTTCTTTGGACACTTTAGTATATCTGTAACGTTTCATTTCTGTTCTGGTCTTGTGCCAAATAGTACTCACTTTTTCTGTGGCATTTTCACTGTCCTTGAAGAAAGACATGAATGATGTCAAAGACATCAAATTCTAATATGACTTCCTCCAAGAAATGAAACAAATGAGCATCTGGTTTTAAAATTGGTCTACAGGTTGCCACCAGAGTGGACATGATGGAAGTTAATTTGGTCAGTGATCATAAATCTCCATCCCATTAGATGTGTTCATGCCTAGATAATATTTAATACTCATGAAAGTTCATTCTATCTTCTGTACTTAAAAAAATGACAATGGATGTAAACAAAAGACACAAGGAATAGACTTCATATACATTCATTTTTTTTTTAATTATATTTTATTTTGGCATATTATGGGGGTACAGATTTTAAGGTTTCAATAAATGCCCATTTCCCCCCCTCCCCCCAAAAGTCTGAGTCTCCATCATGACCATCCCCCAGATGGTGCACATCTCACTCACTATGTATGTATATACCCGCCCCCCTCCCCCCTCCCACCTGCCCAATACCCTATTACTGTAGCACCTATGTGTCCACTTAGGTGCTACTCAGTTAATACCAGTTTGCTGGAGAATATATCTGGTGCTTGTTTTTCCATTCTTGGGATACTTCACTTAGTAGTATGGGTTCCAGCTCTAACCAGGAAAATATAAGGTGTGCTATATCACCATTGTTTCTTAGAGCTGAATAGTACTCCATGGTGTACATATACCACATTTTATTAATCCATTCTTTGATTGATGGGCACTTGGGCTGTTTCCACAGCCTTGCAATTATGAATTGTGCTGCTATAAACATTCGAGTGCAGGTGTCTTTTTTGTAGAGTGTCACTGGATCATTTGGGTAGATGCCCAGCAATGGGATTGCTGGATCAAATGGTAGATTCACTTGTATCGCTTTAAGGTATCTCCATATTGCTTTCCACAGAGGTTGAACTAGTTTGCAGTCCCACCAGCAGTGTAGGAGTGTTCCTCTCTCTCCGCAACCACGCCAGCATTTATTGTTTGGAGATTTTTTGATAAAGGCCATTCTCACTGGGGTTAAGTGATATCTCATTGTGGTTTTGATTTGCATTTCCCTGATGATTAGAGATGTTGAGCATTTCTTCATATGTTTGTTGGCCATTCTTCTGTCTTCTTTAGAAAAATTTCTGTTCAAGTCCTTTGCCCACTTTTTAATGGGGTTATTTGATTTTTTCTTCCTAATTTTCGTGAGTTCTAAGTATATTCTAGTTATCAGTCCCTTATCGGGTGCATAGGATGCAAAAATTTTCTCCCATTCTGTAGGTTGTCTGTTTACTTTCATGACTATCTCTTTGGCTGTGCAGAAGCTTTGTAGTTTGATCATGTCCCATTTATTTATTTTTGTTGCTGCTGTGATTGCCTTTGGGGACTTCTTCATAAACTCTTTGCCCAGGCCGATGTCTAGGAGAGTGTTTCCAACTTTTTCCTCTAGAGTTCTAATAGTTTCATATCTTAGGTTTAAGTCTGTTATCCAGCGTGAGTTGGTTTTTGTGAGAGGTGAAAGGTGTGGGTCCTGTTTTAGCCTTCTACAGGTGGCTATCCAGTTTTCCCAGCACCATTTATTGAAGAGGGATTCTTTTCCCCAGCGTATGTTTTTGTCTGCTTTGTCAAAGATGAGATGGCTATATGAGGATGGTTTTATATCAGGATTCTCACATCTGTTCCACTGGTCAATATTCCTGTTTTTGTGCCAATACCATATTGTTTTAATTACTACAGCTTTGTAGTATAGTTTGATATCTGGCATATTAATGCCTCCCATTTTGTTTTTGTTGCCTAGAATTGCTCTTGATATTCGGGGTCTTCTTTGGTTCCATACGAAGCGTAAAATTATTTTTTCTATATCTGTGAAGAATGCTGATGGGATTTTAATAGGTATTGCATTGAATCTGTAGATCAGTTTGGGTAGTATAGACATTTTGATGATATTGAGTCTGCCGATCCACGAGCATGGTATGGATTTCCATCTGTTTACATCCTCTGCTATTTCCTTCCTCAGTGTTTCATAGTTCTCCCTGTAGAGGTCTTTTACCTCTTTGGTTAAATATATTCCTAGGTACTTTAATTTCTTTGTTGCTATTGTGAAGGGAATTGAGTCTTTGATTTGGTTCTCAATTAGATTGTTGTTGGCGTATATGAATGCCTCTGATTTCTGTGTATTAATTTTGTATCCTGAGACTTTACTAAATTCATTGATCAGTTCCAGGAGTTTCTTGGTTGAATCCTTGGGGTTTTCTAGATACAATATCATATCATCAGCAAACAGTGAAAGTTTGATCTCTTCTGCCCCTATTTGGATACCTTTGATTCCATTTTCCTGTCTGATTGCTGTAGCCAAGACTTCCAGCACTATGTTGAACAGAAGTGGAGATAGTGGGCAGCCTTGTCTGGTTCCAGTTCTAAGTGGGAATGATTTCAATCTTTCCCCATTCAGTATGATGTTGGCTATGGGTCTGTCATATATGGCTTGTATCATTTTTAGGTATGTCCCTTCTATGCCTATTTTCTTAAGTGTTCGTATCATGAAAGGGTGTTGAATTTTGTCAAAAGCTTTTTCTGCATCTATTGAAAGAATCATGTGGTCTTTGTTTTTGCTTCGGTTTATGTGGTGAATTGCATTTATAGATTTACGTATGTTGAACCATCCCTGCATCCCTGGGATGAAGCCCACTTGGTCGTGGTGGATTATTTTTTTGATAAGTGTCTGGATTCGGTTAGCTAAGATTTTGTTGAAAATTTTTGCATCTATATTCATTAGGGATATTGGTCTGTAGTTTTCTTTTTTTGTTGCATCCTTTCCTGGTTTTGGTATCAGAGTAATATTCGCTTCATAAAAGGTGTCAGGGAGGTTTCCGTTCTTCTCGATGTTGTGGAATAGTTTCTGCAAGATAGGTACTAGTTCTTCTTTATAGGTATGGTAAAATTCAGGTGTGAAGCCATCTGGACCGGGACTTTTCTTTTTAGGGAGATTTTTAATTGCTGTTTCTATTTCAGCTGTTGAGATTGGTCTGTTCAGGGAATCTATTTCTTCCTGGTTGAGCCTAGGGAGGCTGTGTGTTTCTGGAAATTTGTCCATTTCCTCCACATTTTCCAGTTTGTGTGCATAAAGATTTTTGTAGTATTCATAAATTGTATCTTGTATCTCTTTGGGATCAGTTGTGATATCTCCTTTTTTATTCCTGATGGAGCTTATTAGAGATTTCTCTTTTCTGCTTTTCGTTAGCTTAGCCAATGGCGTGTCAATCTTGTTTATTTTTTCAAAGAACCAACTTTTTGTTTTATTAATCTCCTGAATAGCTTTCCTGTTTTCAATTTCGTTTAGTTCTGATTTGATCTTGTTGATTTCACTTCTTCTGCTGGGTTTGGGGTTGGTCTGTTCTTCTTTTTCCAGCTCTTTGAGTCGTTTCATTAGATTGTCTATTTGTGATCTTCTTGCCTTTTGGTTATAGGCATTTATGGAGATAAACTTTCCTCTCAGAACTGCTTTAGCTGTGTCCCAGAGGAGTTGATAACTTGTCTCTCCATTGTCGTTTTCTTCATAGAAGTTTTTTATTTCCGTCTTGATTTCTTCATTTACGAAGTAATCATTTAGTAGGAGGTTGTTTAATTTCCACGTTTTTGTGTAGAAATGTGAGTTTCTGTTAGGGTTGATTTCTAGTTTTATTCCACTGTGATCTGAGAAGGTACATGGTATGATTTCTATTTTTTTAAATTTCTTGAGATTTTCTTTGTGTCCTAGGATATGGTCAATCTTAGAGAATGTCCCGTGAGCTGATGAGAAGAACGTATATTCAGTGGATTTTGGGTAGAATGTTCTGTAGATGTCTGTCAGACCCAATTGGTCTAGAGTTTTGTTTAAGTCCATTATTTCTTTATTAATTTTCTGTTTGGAGGATCTGTCTCGTGCCGTCAGTGGGGTGTTGAAATCCCCGGCTATTATGGAGTTGCTATTAATCCATTTGCTTAGCTCCAGTAAGGTTTGCTTTATGAATCTGGGTGCACCTAAGTTGGGTGCATATATATTTAAAATTGTTATCTCTTCTTGTTGGACTGTGCCCTTCACCATTATATAATGACCCTCTTTGTCTTTTACTACTTTTGTTGGTTTAAAAACTAAATCGTCTGAAATTAGAACTGCCACACCAGCCTTCTTTTGGCTTCTATTTGCTTGGAATATTGATCTCCACCCTTTTATTTTTAGTCTATGTGCATCCTTGCAGGTTAAATGTGTTTCCTGAAGACAGCATATACTTGGCCTGTATTTTCTTATCCATTCAGCCAGCCTATGTCTCTTGAGTGGAGAGTTTAAGCCATTCACATTTATTGAGAGAACTGATAGGTAAGGTAGATTACTGATCATTCTGTTGGGTTGGATGTTGTTGCTATGATTTCTGTCTTGAGCCATTGTAATATCTCGCCTTTAATATCTTTGGGTTTTGGTTGTTTTTATATCCGTGGGTTATTATTATGATGTTCCGCGCATAACGCTGTTTTAAGTACTTCTTGTAGGGCTGGTCTTGTCTTGGTGTATTCTCTGAGCCTTTGCTTGTCTGAGAATGTTTTTATTTCTCCTTCATATATGAAGCTTAGTTTTGCAGGGAATAATATTCTAGGCTGGGCATTGTTTTGTTTCAAAAGAGTGAGAATGGGGCCCCAGTCTCTCCTTGCTTGTAAAGTCTCATTAGAGAAGTCTGATGTTATTCGAATTGGCTTTCCCTTGTATGTCACTTGCTTCTTTTGTCTTACAGCTCTTAGAAGGGCCTCTTTAGTTGATACTTTGGTCAGTCTGATGACTGCATGACGTGACGTCTTCCTGTTTGCATTGAATCTCCCAGGGGTCCTCTGGGCTTCTTGAACTTGTATATCGAGCTTTTGAGCAAGGCCTGGGAAATTTTCCTCTACTATATCTTCAAACAGCTTGTCCAACCCTTGAGTGTTGTCTTCTTCCCCTTCTTGTAACCCTATGACCCTCACATTAGGTTTCTTCACATAATCCCACAGCTCTTGTAGGCTTTGCTCTTTTCTCTTGTTTTTCTGCTCTATTTCTGTGACTGATTTATTTAATTGGAGGGTGTTATCTTCAAGCTCTGAGATTCTTTCTTCTGTTTCATCTACCCTGTTCTTGAGACTTTCCACTGTATTTTGTAGTTCCTTGAATTGATTCTTCATTTCCAGGAGTTCGGCTACACTTTTCTTCAATGTGTCTATTTCTTTTCTCATATCCTGGAGATTTTTTGTGGTTTCTTGGTGTTGGTTATTGAGTTGTTGTTGCAGCTGGGTGAGTGTTCTTATGTTCCACATACGAAATTCCTCTTCTGTCATATTGGTTGCCTGATTTTGGTCGGTGTCCGTTTCTACATTCATTTTTTATATGATAGTGAAGCATCCCTACACTACCAATTGGCATATTACGTATTAAAGGATAGACTACACAGCAACAGACACACAAAGTGTGAAAGGAACAAACTATAAAATATGCTTTTGCAGATTTGTGGTATTAACCATACTGTGTCATTATAATGTTAAGATTTAAGAGAATCTGGGAAAGTAATTTTAGATACCATATGCAGATAGAAACACATTTTCTTTACTATAAATATAAATACCATCTTTTACACATATTAACATTACAATACTTAATACAATTTGATAAAAGGAATTTTTATGTTTATCTTTTTCAACAAAGTCTTTAGTAGTTTATCTAATAATAATATATTTTTGTTGTTCTTATCCAAGATCTTTTAAGTTTATCATATTTTGTTAGAATCAAGAGATCTGATGCAGACTAGAAAATGTTGAAAAACAATTCTAGCAAGTGTTATTGTTTATTGTATTATATTCTTTCATAGGTCTATTTTAAATATTTACCTGAAAGTCTTTATTACTTATATTCACTTTATGAAATCCTCTGAAAAACAAAAAACAGCAATGATAGCATTTAGTGTTTCACTAAGTGTTTTTTAAATGTAATTTAGAGTCTGAATCTACTAAAATTTTTTAAACATGATTTAGAGTCTAAATCCAATCATGCTTTTTATGTATTTTAAGTCCTGTCTTGTCTCTCAGTCTCTTATTCCCAGCATTTCCTGTTTGTTCTTCTTGCTGTGTTGGTGTTATGACTAAGACTAATTTCTGTTCTTGGTGGTATCTTTCAGATAATGTCCAAGAACATATTGACTATTTTTAGTACATGTCTTATTTAGGAAACATAAATCACAGCTACTTCTAGATATAAATTTCTCTAATATGTGATATTTGCTTCTTTTAGTACTTTTCCAATTTATACTTAAGTATATTCATAAATAAATATATGTCTATATATTCACATATATGTATGACAAACCTTTAGAAGTGTCTATAAAAATATTAACATTTGTATAATTAGATGACATCAAATTGCCTGTAAACTACCACACAAAGAGATTTCTAAATTATGATTGCTGGTAACTAATACAATTAAATAGAAAAATAGCATTTCCTCAAAGAGAAATCAGCACACACTGAAATGTGCCACAGTTCCCTGTCTTATAACTTATAGTTTATGGTTAGACCCTTTACTTGCAAATTAACCTATACATTGATTCTTCTGTTGGCATAATAATGTTAATATCACAGATTAATAATTATAATCACAATTTTGAATACTTGTTTAAATTTTTATCTCCACTCATTTGTAATAGCAGTTGTGTTTCCTACTTTGATAAAGAAATGAAACTAATAACATGTATTGAGCACTGTCCATGGGCCAGCACAATTCTAAGCCCTTTATATTGATTTTTTCTTTTTTGTTCTTCCCAAAGGTAGTTTCTATTTCTAGTATTTTCATGTCATATATGAGAAATCTGAGTCACAGAGAGGTTGAGCAAATTGCCCAAAGTCACAGAGTTACTAAGTAACAGAAAACTCTAAATTGAAAGCTTCAATAATCAGTTAATAACTAGCTCTACTATATAGACTAGATGCTCGAACTATACAGAGTTGAAAATCGTGTGTGTTAGGTATCTATTTCTGCAGAACATTTAAAATGTATTACCTCTGAGTCAGGAGTGTTAGATGGGCTTAGCTGATGCCTCTGGCTCAGGATCTATCACAACCATGCAATCAAGGTGTCTGCTTGATCTGGGGGGGGGGCAATTTTCTCCTAAACTCCCTCACATGGCTGTTGGCAGATCTCAGAAGATTCAAGCTCATTCATGTTACTCTTGTCAGGCTTCAGGTGTTTCCTGGATGTTGGGCCAAGATAACAGTTCCTTGTCATTTGGGTCAGTCCCTAGGACTACTCACAATGTGGCAGCTAGGTGTCCTTAGAGAGAGGAAAGGAGAGAGCAAGAAAGAGTCCCAAGATGGAAGACACAGTCTCCTTTTAACCTAATGTTGGAAGTGACATCTATCATTTTTACTATAATCTGTTTATTAAAATTAAGGTCCAGCCAACAAAAGAGGAAGAAATTACACAAGAGTCAAGAATCACAGGGGGCTGGGGGGAGGGTGTGCATTGCAAAGGCTAACTTAAGTAACCATCATGGGACCTATGTTTTGATTTTGAATCTGGTACAAAGCAGTTTTGTAATTTGAAAAAGTCATAGCCACAAATTTTCTCATTAAGTGCATGATGAAAATAACCTGTCTGACCAAAGGCTTGGGGCTATTGAAGGGATAAAAGAAAAATCATGGATATGAAAAGTTAAGAGCTTGATATAAATATGACTTAACTATATTATTATTTTTCAAAGACAAGGGATTATAACTAACTCATTTTGATTAGATCATATCTCTTCTCCATTTCCTTGCTCATTGTACTGCACATCAAAGCTAAATTATTCATTTTCATCTTATACCCATAGATATGCAAATAATCACCAAAAGAGTGAATTGGTCAGAGAAAAAAAAACCCTCAAATTTATGGAGCATAAATCATATGTTGATCTCTGTGCTGGGCACTTTATATACAGGAGCTCATTAAATCATCACAATTACTTTGTTAGCAGGTAGCCTTTCTATTCTTTCTGTATCATACTGACTCTTCAGGAAGGAGTATAACTAATGTTGGGATCGTAGTTCTAGTTTTCCCTTCACTTATCCTCCAATGCAAGCCTATAATAATGTTTTTAATTTTGTCCCATGCAGAAAATTTTAGAGATGTACAAATGACCTCATCTCAATCTTGTCCATTTTTGTACACCCGAATAATACTATAGTCAAAAATTCCATAAATATCATTGTATTTAAAGTTTCCAGGCAAAGAAACCTCTTTAACATGTCACAGTGCATTGGTTCAGTACCTGTGGTTTAGTGTCTCAGGCTTTCCTATATGATGCTTTGTGTGTATGTATGTCTTGGCTTTTCAAGTCAGATCAAAATGCTTCCAAAATAGAAGTAACACCTTTCATAACTTTTCATAAAGTATAAAACAATGAATTTCTCTCTTTCTCATATATACATGCACACAACATATATACAATTAATATATATATTTATATGCATGCACACAAATTAATCATTAGGTGATTGGCCTCGATATACTTTAGTCTATTTAGGAGCTGTAAGCTAATTCCAATGATTCTGATATATTTTGACATTTTTATGGGCCACCTTTTAAATAATTGCCTCCAAAGTCACTTTTACCAACCACAAACGACTCAAAATATTTCAATTTATTATTTGAATAAATGTAATACTGTCCAGCTCTGTCACATATTTAATTCCCACACAGAGGCTCTGAAAGCCAATTGGCCATTTCTAGTGATCAATAACACCTTCAAGAGTTGAAGAGAATTGTCACAGAAACAACACAAGTACTCTGACGATGCAATACAAGACTGTTCAGAGCAATAACAGGGCCATAGGAATAAATGTACAGCCTCACCAGATGACAAATTTGAAGGTGGTTGTACTTACTCCATGGCAGACTCCTGATTTGCTGGCTTTCAGAAATAAGTCTTTAATAATTTTACACCATCATTAGCCCTACCTTAGAGGAAGGTAGTTCTTCATGAGAAGACAAAGCATGAATACTTTCATATTAAAAAAATTAAATATGTGATTTATATGTGATTATATCCCCTTCTAGTTAAGATAAAATAAATGGAATTATTTAGGTCACATCATACCATCATACACTTGCTGCATTTCCCTTGGTTCCTTTTTAATTTCTAGGTACAAAGTAGGTAAATAGTATGAGTTTATTTATTTATTTATTTTTATTTCAGCATATTATGGGGATACAAACGTTAAGGTTACATACATTGCCCTTGCCTCCCATCCCCCCTCAAGTCAGAGCTTCAAGTGTGACCATGCCCCAGACTGTGCGCATGGCACTCATTATGTTTGTATATACCCATCCCCTTGTCCCCCTGCCCCACACCTGATAAATGTTTTTTTTTTAACATTTTGTTTACATTTTATATCTTTGCCTCTCCCTAGCAAGGGTTAGAAATATGCCCTTCCCCTCCACAATGCTCACCACATCCCTCAGATGTGGGGCTACCCCTCAAACCCCCGAATCCCTGGAGAACACTACCACCCTTTGAGCACCATAGTGTTAATCAGTCAGTACCAATTTGATGATGAGAACATGTGGAGCCCATTTTTCTGATCTTGTGTCACCTCACTTTGGACAATGGGCTTAAACTCAATCTAGGATAATATAAGCAGTGCTAGCTCGCTGTCGTTTCTTAGAATTGAGTAATATTCCATTGTAAACATATGCCAAATTTTAATAATCCACTCATGAATTGATGAACACTTGGGTTGTTCCCACATCCTTGCAATAATGAATTGTGCTGCCATAAACATTCGGGTGCAGATATCTTTATAATAGAATGTCTTATGCTCTTTGGGGTAGATGCCTAATAGTGCTATTGCTGAGTTGAATGGTATTTCTATTTTTAGCTCTTTCTTTTCCACAAAGGTTGCACTAATTTGCAGTCCCACCAGCAGTGTAAGAGTGTTCCTGTCTCTCCATATCCTCACCAGCATTTGTTGTTTTGGGATTTCTTGATATGGGCCAATCTCACTGGGGTTAGGATATATCTCATTGTGGTTTTGATTTGCATTTCTCTAATGATTAGATATGTTGAGCATTTTTTTATATGTTTGCTGGCCATTATTCTGTCTTCTTTAGAAAAGTTTCTGTTCATTTCCATTGCCCATTTCTTGATGGGGTTGTTTGATTTTTTTCTTGTTAATTCTTTTGAGCTCTAGATAGATTCTTGTTATCAGACCTTTATCGGAAGTATAGAGAGCAAATATTTCCTCCCATTCTGTAGGTTATCTATTTGCTATAATGATAGTTTCCTTGGCTGTGCAGAAGCTTTTAAATTTGATCAGATCCCATTTGTTTATTTTTGTTGCTGCAGTGATTGCTTTGGGGGTCTTCTTCAAGAATAATAGCATGAGTTTAAATTGAATTTTATACGTGAAGTTGACTATGGATGAGCTACTCTGGCATTTTCAAATGATACACCCTAAATATTTTTATAAGAATAAATTGATATCAATATAAAAATCACTCCCAATTTAGTTACATATTTTAATGTTTATTTTGAACAATTGCTGAATTTAGAAGAGCAAGACTCAGTGCAATGGAAACAGATTACTAAATAGATAGACAATTACAATTCTAGTCCCAGCATTTTGTCTAATGGGCTTGGTACAGTTGATTTGCTTTCATGTGATTTAGTTTCTCTATTTGAAACTAAGAAACCTAAAATCATAGAATGTGAGTTCTGTAAGGGACCTTAGAGGAATCAAGTTAAAATCCCACATTTTACAGGGCATATGTATTAAATAATTTAATAAGGGCATTTGTATTAAATAATTTAATAAGGTCCAAATAATCAGGTACTACTAAATAAAACCTCATATATGTGTTTCTTTTCAGTTAATAACTTAATAACCCCCATGATCAGTTATTAAATTGAACGTTTGCTGCATACCTGAGAGATACACAATGCAAATGTCATGCTACAGCTAGCCTGACATAAAGTAGATTTTACTAAGAATTATCAGGAAACTTCCTTATAGTCTATGCATCAGCTGAACACTACTAGCCTGCTTCAATCTTATGACACATATATTATATATTAACATGTTGTAATGGTTAACTTTTTGCATCGAATTGACAGAGCCACAGAATACTCAGATATGCATCAAACATTATTCTGGGTATGTCTATGAGGGTGTTTTGTGATGAGATTAACATTTAAGTCAGAAAACTGAGTAAAGCAGATTATCTTCCCTGATGTGGGCAGGCCTCATTCAATTAACTGAAGACCTGAATAGAACAAAAAGGGAACTTTTTGTAAGAGGGCACTCCTCCTGCCTAATTGCTTGAGCTGGGACATTGGTTTTGCCTGGACTTCAGACCTGGATGTAAACATCAGCTCTTTTGGGGTCTCAAGCCTGCTAGCTTTTGGATTGAATTTACACCATCAGTTCTCCTGGTTCTCAAAGTCTTCAGTCTTGGACTAAAACTACCCATCCATTTCTCCTGGGTTTTCAGCTTGATGATTGCAAATCTTGGGACTTCTCAGCCATCATAATCATGTGAGCCAATTACTTATAATCAATCTCCCCACACACACACACACACACACACAGACACAGGCTGTCTGGAAACTATCCAGCCATGTAACCATTTTTGTTATATTAAAAATGGCTGGATACTTTCTGAACAGCCTTCGTAAATACACACATATAAACATATGCATATATTTATTTATGTATAATAACTATAAATTATGTTGGTTCGATTCCTTTGGAGAACCCTAGTACACATGTTAAGAAAGAAAAGATGAGGAATTATGTACTGGCTCTTAAATATCTCCCCCAGGAAGAGACCCACATCATTTCTGGTCCATATGTCTTTTGCCTGAGTAATTCACATGGCCACCCTGACACCTAGATTTCATGGAAGTACATTTCTTATGCTTGACTATAGTCAGGAATGCACTTTGGTGAATAATTAATAATGACCAGAAGTTCAGTCTACTCATAAATAAGACACCCCTGGTTTCCAGTAGAGTGCAATTCTTGTCACATTACTTGTTTATCCCTTAGGGACACAATAAAGGTCAAAGCCATAATAGAAGATATAAGATCAAAAAGAGGCCAAAAAGTAGAAAGGTATATACAAAACTGAGGGCTTCTGAATATTATTCCAATGGATGACTTATTAAATAATTTAATATATGCAAAGAGCTTAGAATTGCCTCTGGTATATCATAAGTGCTCAATAAAAATATTTGCTATTGCAATTTTCAATTGCTATTATTATTACTTGATGTGTGATTACTATTATTGTTATTAAAATAGTGCTCTACAGACAAAAATTAGAATCAATAACCCATTTAAACATTTTGAATTAAATAAAGTGTCCTTAAAAGTTAAGAGCAAATGTCACATTTTCTTTTATTGGATGTAAAGGAGATAGGTACATTTAAATATAGCCCTACGCTACATTTTAGTCCAGAGAATTCTAAGCATAGACTGTCACTTAAAATGAGCTGCACTGCAGACAGATTTTTACAAGGAAAAAACCACATAAGATTAATTAAATAAAATAATATAAATATAAAAGATGTTTGATGTGTTGACCTATGGTTAAAGCTTCATACCCCAATTAGATTAGTTTTCCATTATAATGTAAGGCAATGCTTATAATAGATTAGAGCAAGGGTTTAGTAGCTGTGATACCTGTTTGCTACTTACCCTCCTTAAATCTCAGTGTCCTTATCTGCACTGTGTAGAAAATAATTTCCATAATCTAATAACTTCATAAGGTTATTATATTAAACAATAATGAATAGTTTTGAGAATAGTGTCTGGCATGTAAATGAGCCACAATATGGTAACAATTATTGTTATTAAATCTGGTACTGACATTTAACATTCAGTAAGTTGGCAAATAGATACCCATGTTCCAGCTACCTGCTGCTGAGTAACAACTCACTCTGGAACATACTGCCTATGTGGTGATGAACACATATCTCACCCATATTTTGTGGGTCAGGAATTTGGGCAGGGATCGGGTGGGTGATTCATGGGCTCCATATGGTGTCAACTGAGATGGCTCAGTGAAATTCACTTGACAGCTGGACTGGTCTAGAGGTTCCAAAATGGCTTGACTCCTGTGTCTGGTGCCTTGGAGGCAATGAATGACAGCAAGGCAGGGCTCAGCTGAGACTGTCACCCACGGTGCCTACATGACATGAGATCTCTCCAGCATGGAGGTGACAAGGTAATTCAACTTCTTGTATGGCAGTTCAGGGATTCCAGAGAGAGTGCTCTAAGGGGCAAGAAATGTCACGGTGTTATTTCCATTGTGTTCTATTGGTAAAACCAATCACAGAGTCTTCCCTGATTCAAGGGGATGGGACAGAGAATCAACCTTTCAGTGAAAGAAATAACCACCTTTAATAAATCACAGGCATACTATAGGTTCTTTGTGTTATAATGAAAGCAGTGTGTACTATGTATATGGTTTATGTGATGTGACATGAGGTACACTTGAGTTAGAGCTTTATGGATACGGAGATTTACCTATGGAGCCAACCAATACATGTTCTATCTGTATGCGTGCATGTTGCAGTAATTCTTTTCTCATATGTAGCTTGAAATACTGTATTTTTCAGTATTATCACAATACTCATGAAGTCAATATACTAAAAAGATGTCAAAATACTTTTCCTGTTAAAAACCAGATTATAAATATTTTAGGTTTTAGAGGCCACATACCCTCTCTGGTCCATATTCTTTTTTGTTTGTTTTCAGCAGCCCTTTAAAAGTGTGGAAAAACATTCATTGCTCAGGAGCCATAAAAAAAAAGCCGATGGTGGGCCAGATGTGGTATTCAGGCTGTAATCGTCTGACCCATGAACAAATGAAGGGCAATACCAGTGTTAGTGGCTCCAATTCTAAACTGAAAATGAAGAAAAAGAGAAATGAAGATCCTGCAAAATCTAGGATATTCAACCCCAAATCCTTAGAAAAGCACTGTAAGGAGTAGAAGAAAAATAACTTTTATTAAGAATTTAACTTTTCAAGACAGTGTTAGGTGCTCTGGTAAAATTATCTTATTTACTACCTACAACAACCTAAAAGATGGCTTATTATTTCACAAGTGCAGGTAGAATTAAAATATGAGCTTTTTAAAGGCAAGGATTTAGATTTTATTCATATCCAAAATTTAACACAGGGTCTTATACAAAATAGAATTTAAAATACATTCTGGATAAATTAAATTAAATAAGAACCAAGGCTCATGGAGATTAAGCAATACCATAGAGAGACAAAGTAGAAGTACTAGAGTTCAAAGCCAATTCCTTTGATTCCAAATACTTTACCCAAATCCTTCTCACCATACAGCCATGTTAGCAACATCTCACACCAACCGTAATTGCTCTTATGAAAATATCATTAAGCAATCTTTATTTATAAATTAGGTTATGTAAAGCTTAAACATTTATTTTTCAGAATTGAATTTGTGATTTTTGGGAATCTCTGTTCACCTTTTACTCATTATAACCACTCTCTATATTCTATGCTCTTAGTTATTATGAGCTCTATTTTTTCTTAGCTTCCACATATGAGGAATAACAGGTATCATTCTGCACCTGTCTTATTTCACTTAACATAATATCCCCTGGGCTCATCCATGTTGCTGCAAATGACAGTATTTCATTCTTTTTATTAATGCTGGAATAGCATTCTACTGTGTATATAAACTACATTTTCTTCATTCATTCATCTGTTGATGGACATTTAGATTGATTTCATATCTTGGCTGTTGTGAACAGAGCTGCAAAACACATGAGGGTGCCAGTATCTCTTTGATATACTGATGTAATTTCATTTGAATAAATAACTAGTAGTGGGATTACTGAAATCCAGTGGTACTTCTATATTTAGTTTTTTGAGAAACTTCTATACTTTTTTTCATAGTGGCTGTACTAATTTATATTCCCACCAAGAATGTATGAGAGTTCCCTTTACTCCACATGATTAACAGCATTTGGTATTTGTCTTTTTGAGAATAGCCATTCTAACTGGATTGAGGTAGTATCTCATTGTAGTTTTTATTTGCATTTCCCTGATGATTAGTGACATTGAGCATTTTTCCACATACTTCTTGGCCATTTTTTTATCTTTTTTTGAGAAATGTCTATTTGATCCTTTGCCCATTTTTATTCAGATTCGTGTTGTTGTTATTATGCTTTGAGTTGTGTACCTTGCATATTCTTGATTAGTCCTTTGTTGGATGAATAGTTTACAGATATTTTCTCCATTCCATAGTTTGTCTCTTCACTCTGTTGTCTTCTTTTCTGTGCAGAAGCTTTTTACTTTAAGATAGTCCTATTTGTCTGTTTTGGTTGCCTGTGCTTTGGAAGTCTTACTCATAATATTTTTGCCTATACCAATGTTTCTTCTATGTTTTCTTCTAGTAGTCTCATAGTTTTGGGAATTACATTTAAGTCTGCAATCCGTTTTGAGTTAATTTTTGAATATGGTAAAGGATAAGGATCTAGTTTCATTTTTCTGCACATGGATTTTCAGTTTCCCCAGCACCATTTATCAAAGAAGGTATCCTTTACACAATGTACATTCTTGGCACTTTTGTCAAAAATCAGTTGGCTATATATATGTGGATTTAATTCTGAGCTCTCTATTCTGTTCCATTGATCCATGTGCATACTGTTATACAAATACCATGTTATTTGGGTCATGATAGCTTTGCAGTATATTTTAAAGTCAAGTAATGTAATGTCTCCAGCTTTTTTTCTTTTTCTTCAGTATTGCTTTGGCTATTTGGGCTCTTTTGTGTTTCCATTTACATTTTAGGATTGTTCCTATTTCTGTCAAGATTGTTATTGGTTTTGTCATAGAATTTGCATTGAATCTGTAGATTGCTTTGGGTAGTATGGTCATTTTAACTATATTAACTTTTTTTCAATTCATGACCATGGGATGTCTTTCCTTTTTTGTGTGTTCTCTTCAATTACTTTCATCAGTATTTTGTAATTTTCATTATGGAGATCTTTCACTTCATTGGTTACATTTATTCCTAGATTTTTTTTTTTTTTATCTTTGTGGCTATTGTCAACAGAATTGCTTTCTGGATTTCTTTTTCAGCTAGCTCCTTACAGGTATATAGAAATGCTGCTGCTTTCTATATGTTTATTTTGTGTTCTGCAAATTCACTGAATTTACTTATCAGTTCTAAGAGCTTTTAGGTGGAGTATTTAGTTTTTTCTATGTACAAGGTCATGTCATCTGAAAAAGTGGAAAATTTTAGTTTCTCTTTTCCAGTTTAAATGCTCTTTGTGTTTTCCTCTTGCCTAATTGCTCTGGCTAGGACTTCTAGTATTATGTTGTATAATAATGTTGAAAGTGGGCATACAGGTTTTACAGAAAAGGCTTTCAGCTTTTCCCCATTCAGTATACTGTTAGCTGTTGGTTTGTCATGTATTGTCTTTATTGTGTTGAGGTATGTTTCTTGTATACCTAATTTGTTGAGAGTTTTTAACATGAAAACATGTTGAATTTTATCAAATGTTTTTTCTGCATCTGTTAATTATATGGGTTTTGTCCTTCATTCTATTGGTGTGATGTGTCACATTTATTGATTTGCATATAGTAAACAATCCTTACATTCCTGGGATAAGGAAATCAAGGCTTATTATCTTGTAGATATGTTGTTAAATTCAGTTTACAAGTATTTTGATGAAGATTTCTGCATCTATGTTGGATTTGGTTCTGTGTGGGTGCCATAGTACAGTGTTTGTATGGTTTATTTGGCTATAATCAATAACAATATCTGCAAATTCCTTAGCGGCTTAGGCTGTAGTTGATTTTGGAGGCTGTTGTGAAGTTTTCCTGGGGACTGGGAAGAATAGTCCTCAAGGCCGTGAGTATCATGTGCAGGTGCCAGCAGTGATGACAGTGGGCTGGGTGGGCGTGTCCTCTTCATGCCTCTGAGTGGCATAGGTGGGGTTCCTGTCAGTGACTGTGGCCCTGGGTGTGTGGTTCTCTGACTCTGAGGAGTGCAAATTTTGACTCTTTATGTCCTGCGGGGAGACTTCCTGATACATCGAACCACCTGTTCCCCGGGGTGTAGGGGACTACATGGGCTTGGGTGATGGTGTCCTGGCCACACTGCTGGGTCCAGCTGTTTTCATGATGTTGCAACCATCTGAGTGAATGTGGAGGAATGTCAGAGAGGCAACAGGAACATGGAATGTAGGGATCACTGGGCCCCGAGGCAAGAGTAGTCTGGTGTTAGCTCTACTCTCAAAACAGTGCCATGCTGCAGCAGCTCGGGTCCCGGGATATGGGTGGCACCCAGCATGAATTCCATCTCTGGGACAATGTAGTCACATGGATACCAGGCAGCTCCCTGTATTAGGCTCAGGGACTGTGAGGGCCAGGGTACTGTCCTGTGGCTAGGATTGCAGGTGTCTGCAGGGGGAATGCAGACTGTTGGGGATCTCTCACTTACCTTTTCCCTGTAATTAGGAGTTTCTCCTGGCTTCAAGCTGATCCCAGCTGGCTGTTTTACTTCCATTTTTATGCTGTCATCTTGAGTTTTTCTGCTTCAGAGGGTCTCCGTCATTTCCCTGTTTAATTCCAGTGTTCCCCCTTAGAAGCTCTAGTTTGATGTTATCTATTCACTGTTATCTACTCACTGTTTTTGTCCTTCCTTGTGGAGAGGCACATGAAGGGTGCCTCTGGTCAGCCATTTCGATGGCCTATGCCTAAAGAGGAAAATTCGCATCCAGTACTGCTACATATTTGTACCTACAAACACAGGGATTCAGATCAATTTTCTATTTGCACCATTTGCACAATTGGAGTTTAAAACACACACTCTCAACAGAATAGTATGTTTTTAAGTGTATCTGCTGCCTCATTGAGTAACACCTGACAAGTGAGAATTTCTGTTTCAACTAGATATTGTCAAGTAGAAAAACCTTTCCTCTACCTGTTTAGGTTATATTATTTGGCGGAGGGGGTGGACATGCAAATTAAACTGACAAAAGATAGATTAGCAAAAAAGAAAAACATTTAGTTAGGTACATATGCACAGGAGTTGACAACTGTGACTCAAGGAGGTGTTTAGCATTTGGGGCTTATATACCATGTTGATAGGGGTTGGAGAAGGGCAGAGGGCACTTCTGGGACAGTGACTGACTTTCAGTCGACACTTAGGAGAATGAATGGGGATATGACAGTTTTATGACAGTGTCTGTTTCTCTTACCCAGCTGCTGCCTTGCGCTGGCTTCTCAACTTCAGTGGTAAGAGTTGTTCTTCCTTGGTTGCCAAACTCACTGGGAAGGAATTTATAACCGTGGAATTATTTGGGCAAGCTTTGCTTTTGGAAAATAAGACAAGTTCAGAAAAAGCCTCTTGTTCCTGCATCTGTTTATTCTCAAATGTCTTCAAGCCAAAATAGTCCTATATGCCACTGTGGCATATTTTGGACCCCTTCAACATCAATGAGAAAGCACATTCTTCAGTTGGGATTTTATGTATGTCTCATAATTGAGAGAACTTTCTACGGACTGATTTCTGGCTCCCCGCATTTAAACTTTTATTCCACTCTGCCACACACATACCTCTGGGAACTCCTCACAACAGAACCTTTGACGCTGTACTTTTATGCCACCACTTTGGGGGAGCTGTCAGTGGATGTTGGGACAATTCTTGGAAGCCACTCTACATGACGATGGCTAGCAATAACTTAACTGTGAAAGAAAAGCAGTGTGAACCCACAGAAATACATCTTAACACATCCAATTTAAATGTATCCTCATCTCTTGTTTCCCTTAGCTAGATCCTCAAAATGCCTATGGTCTCTCTAACACCATTTAAAGAAGAAATGTAACAAAGGAGAAATTGGAATGGAATAAAGATGTGTTCTTAATCTATTGGGGTTAAAATCCGTACTCTTGCAAATATAGAAGGCATATTACCACGCCGAAGCCTCTCTTTGCACCGCCACCTCAAGGACTTGGATGGGGCAGTTGCAAATGAGAGACCCTGAAAGCTTAAGCTTCGTGAGCATCACTGTAAGTCTGCGCTGGAGGGTAGCTCAGGAACTGGGGAACAATGGCCAGCGTGCCTACAAACAGTAACTTTTGGTAGCTGAAGGCAATATTGGTTTATAGACCTTTCGAAAATACTGTTTTATAGTGGAAAATAAAACAGAGAAAGGGGCACTGCCTCAGATTCAATAATACTTTTTTAAGTTCACCATGTTTTGCTCTCATGCTGTCTCCTGTATTTTAAATATATTGGTTTTATAAGGAAGATAGGAGCAGTGCTTCCTATTGGTTAGATGAAGAAGGAAGCTTTATATCAGACATCACTGAAAAGGCAGGTGTAGAGATTATTTCTTACCTCCAAACAAGCAGACATGATCAAGCTGTAGCAAACATTTAGAAAGAAAGACAAAGAAATACTCAGCAAGAGAAGGTTCCAGTACATTCAGTACTGAATTTAGGTATATATTGTTGACAATATATACTGTCACTAACCACTGCTATGTGTTCAACAATATATCAAAACACAATATTTTATATATAGGTTAGCCAAATCCAAAGCTAATATTTACATCCTAAGAGTGGTTTTTTATCCAGTCAATTGCAGACAGTGTCGAGAATCAGTTACACAGCCAAAACAGAAAATAAAAAGAAACTTAAGGGGGGGGGAGAAAAAAGAACAGCAGTAAGTACAAAGAATCATTTTTATATTTCCATCCCACTATGAGTCAACAATGCTTTATCAAAAGCTCTGTTCAAAGTCTTAAACTTTACACCAGTTTCTAGGAAAAATTTTACTAGACTAAAATATGTCTGCTAATGTTAAAGATCACCTGGTACAAATGTGTGTAGCTTTATGAAGAATTTCTTTTGCCAATGGAATTATATTTTCATCTGTGACTGAATAGCACATCTGTTGATTTATAGAGATGTTGTTGAAACCCATATTGTCTACTTTGATGAGCTCTTTAATTCAGTCTTACTTGGATAATTGATTAAATGAGTGCTGAAACAGGCATTTAAATTGTATTACTACTATCCAAAGTCAATGGGAGTCTGAAGTTTATTGAGATCTCCAGATATTGGACCTAAGTCAGATTAATAACCACTTTGACTGATAGAGAGTTGAACACTGATTTTATCTCAGCCACCCATGTTCCTCTATGGAAGTGAGACACCCCCCCCCCAACTCAAGGCTGCCCAGAACTAGTCAGTGGCCTCATCTGACCACAAGGGAGCCAAGAAGTACAATCCTACTTTAGACCTAGAAACCAAAAGTAATTATTTGGGAAAACGTCTCAATGATTACCATATAAGGATCAGCATCTGTCATTGGAAATTTCATTGCGACTGAATTAGTCAGTAAAATTTATTATATTTCTTACTCTAGAAATGTTCTCCATTATGTGTTTCCTAATTACTATCAATCCACTTTACTTGAATGAAGTGTTGTACCACCTGGAATTGATAATTAACATAGGAAGTGACCTAGTTAGCATAGGTCAACATAGTCAGAGGCCAAAACTTTGAAAGCTAATTCATAATTCTCAACCATTTTGGTATAAACAAGGTTATTTATTTTAGTATTATATTTGTACAAGCCATTATAATCAGATTCCCCCCCCCAAATTCTTAACATATTGTCTAGCTTACAGGTCATTATTCACAGCGACATTTGACATATTCTGCCACAACAGTAAAAATATGTATGCTAAATGCCTCAAGTTCATGCTGCAAAGGATATTGGTGTGTCCAATTTTACCATTAATAGTGAAAAGAAATAGCTTCAAGTGGTCCTAAATAATAGGGTATACTGCTTTTGACCTAGCAAGGGTCTTTTTCCCAAAAAATCACCCAGATTGTACAAAACACTGTGCTCCCCCAAGTTTAGATTTTTAAGGATGTATAAAAATTAAAGTTGAAAAAAGTTCACATACTAGTTATTTTGTAAATAAAAGACAATGCCAGGTGTAATAACTGACTGGATCTTTTTATGTGCGCCCTTAATTGTAAATCTGTGCTATATTGCATATGTTTTGGCATTTAAAACCTTAGAGATGGAAAAAAATCAACTATCAATCTGTGCTAAGCATAAAGTGAAAATCACTTCTATCAAGTGTTATCTTAAAACCTAAATACTCTACTAAAATCTGAAAATCAGACAGCCCATAAGTTAATATTTAGATAAACACTTATAATTTATTTTCAAAGGTTTCCTTTTCTTGTAAACTGGGTTTTTATACTGGCCTTGTAGCAATGTTTTATAGTTATGCAATAGCTAGTACAAATCAATTTAGCTTAGTTTCTGTGTTCTTTTATTGATACATTGTAATATATGGCTTTGCATAATATGAATTCATGATTTAAACAGCACAACTGATTCTACTTCTTGGGTAGAGACCAATTAAATAACCACTGATGCAAGCAGTTATTACCTGCTTAAAAGGAAATCTGTGGTTTCCTTATTTAAACTGCTGAGTTTTTATGTCCATCAAAAAGGCTGTTATGGCAATGAATAATTTAGCCATTTCAGTCTACTACACGTTTTAATACAAGCATGGATTTAAGGCTGAAAACTATGCCTAAAAGTTTCACACAGTCCCAGGAATCAGAATCATACTTTCAATAGCTATGCATGTTTATATTTAATATTTCAAATAATATGGTTAAAGGACAATAGTCTCTAATAATTATCTAGAGAAGGAAGACTGATGTATCAATTTTGGCCAAAGTAGTTAGAGAAATGGTTGATCGTGAAAGCCTAGAACACATGTCTTTACACATATGAGGAGACCCTTTTTAAAAACATGAAAGGTCAATGGATTTGGAGATGTCAGAGTGTCATTTCCTCTGTTTGTCCCTTGGTGGAGTTCTTGAGTCACTTTCTCCCTTTCTGTCAAACCGCTTTATATTTCTTTCCAGAACTGGCTATCATGTTTACTGTATTTAACCTTTTTCTCATATTATTGTGAATACGGCGTTTATTATGAATAAAGCCCCCCCCCCCGAGATCACATCTCTAGCACCTACTTTGTATTCTTAACTATAAACTTTTGTTGTGGTTACCTTCTCTGTCTTTTCCTGAGGCTTAAAACTACATCACGGATCCTGAATGCTATTTTTCAGCTCAGTCACTGAAATTTCTTAACTGCAAAGCAATTTTAGACAAGCGAGGTTAGTAGGTAAATTAACAAGAAAAAAGAAAAACTACAGAATATTGTAACTTTAGGGTAGGATATGTGGCATAGAAAAAGAATCCTTGGTCAAGGATTAAACACGTATGTTAGAACAGGATGGTATTTATATTTTAATCAATTTTAATCAATTCCATGTTGCATATCTCGATTTCAAAGGGATAGTTATTTTTATTGTCCTTTAAAAAAAGTCAATAAAGGAAAAACAGAAATCCCCAACATTTCAACATTCCTTCAAACATTTTGCTTCCTACATACGATGACGTCCTGTCACTCTGATCAATGCAAGCTTTAGGACACTGATCTCATTTTCTCTCTTCAGTTCTGGCTGCTACAGCAGCGGCAGCAGCAGCAGCAGCAGGCTCTTTAATTTATTGCAGCCGGTTACACTTTCGATCCCATTTCCTTCTGAACCCTTTCCTCTCAGGTTGAGAAGATAAATGCAGCCTTGGGTCTGAGGAGCCGGGCGGGGTTGTCGGTGGGAGCGAAGCCGGATATCATATTCCCTCGGTGAGGTCTGGTACCCGGGGGGGATTAAGTCCCCCGGTTCCATTTAATGAAATTGCTGAGCACTTGTGACACAGGCTCCAAGACTGCGGAAATGGGGCGGGGGTGGGGGAAACTGCTTCTCTCCCCCATTCTTCCTCCCCGCCGGCGGGGTGGGGGTGGAGGTGGGGGTGCTGGAGAGTGTCAGCCCCTACGCAGGGGGCGGAAGAGGATCGGGAGTTCCAGCGCAGCAAGGGCACCCCGAGGCCACCCCTCACCTCCCCCTTACTCCCACCCCGCCTATTCTGATCTCCTCCCCAGAACGCGCCACCGCGCAAAGCCGCCACCACTTCTTGGCTGCTGCCGCGGAAAGGTCGGAGCCTGGGACGGCTGGGAAGGGAGCGCAGCCAGGAGGCGTTAGGGCCCCGCAGCCTGGCCACACTGTTTTCCATGCAGAACACGTTGGACCCATTTCCCACGCTGGCTTGGCTCGGCTGCGGAGTTGGTGGGGACGAGAGTGAGGAGGGCGGGCTGGAGACTTCCCCCGCTCCCAAACAGGGAACCACTCCACTGTGAAGGACGCACTGCACCCCCAGTCATCTGGGAAGAAATGTGCAGCGCTCGGGAGGAAAGCTGCCCACTTCCTCGCCCCCAGAAAGTGCGCGCCGAGCGAGCGCGCGCCCGAGTGGCGGGCAAACGCGTGAAGACGCGGAGGGGTTTATGCAAGTTTACGGTCTGGAGAGGAAAGAGTGAGTGCACAACGTCTCTGCCCACGCGGCTGCCTGAAGTTTGCAAAATCTTAGTAAGGCGGCGAGGGCAGGGAGTGCACTGCACCGTACTGCCGCGCGTCGGAATGCTCGGCGCAGGAGCGGGGGCAGACCGCGTCCCTCCCTCGCTCCGGGCTCGGGCACAAGGAAGGCCAGGGCCAGGGGGAGGCAGGCGTTCTGGTAAACCTGAGTTCTTGCCGAATGTCAGGGGGACCTGGCGTGTACTGTCACTTAGCCAGCCGGGAAGGCGCTGCGGCGCCCGCCCCCGCCCCCGGCTCGAGACTGCGGCGGTGCCCACTGAGCCTGCGCGCCGGGCTTTCTCGCTGATGCTGCAGATCCGGAGCTCGGAGGCTCGGGGGGCCAGCGCGGGAAGGCCGCGCTCCCGGCTCTGGCTCGGAGGAGGAGCCGCCACCTACGGCGTGATGCCGGTTAGCAGACTGGAAAATACCCACCAGCTCCCTGGCATTTGCTACACGCGCTTCCGTCCTCCGCGCTCCTACGACCCCGCGTACTGAGAGCTGGGAAACCTCTGCCGCCCCCCCCGCCCCCATCCCTGCTCCGGCGCCCGCGCGCGGCTGCTCCCCGACTTTATTGGTGTGTGTCTTGTTTGTGTCTTCCTGCCGCCTCGCCCGGCTCCCGGCGTGGGTAACGGAGAGTACCCCCGCCGGACGGATTTCCTTCTTTTCCTTTTCGCTTTAAATTCTCCTGTAGGGAGAGGCCCTTAAATACCTATAGATTGCTCAGACGAGCTGAGGAGCAAGCAGTTCCCAGCAGCAGCTTTTTCTCTTTTGAGATGGTGAAAACTCTCCCCTAAATATCTCCCGTCCGCCTCGACCCCTCTCGGTCATGCTGAGCCCCTTCGTTTAGCAGAAATAAATGAGGAGTACGTGGCTGTAGTTCAGAGAACACAACCAGACCGCATATCTGATAGGGTGGGATTGTGGCGGCCCCGATTGAGAACTGGGCAAGCCTCGCGAGGGGGGATATCAGGGAAGATCAAGTGGCACAAAGTGGAAAGACGCTAGGGACACTTGGGTACACAAAGTTGCCATTAAAGTTTATTTCCCTTTTATCCAGATAGGTGACGCTACACTTTGCCAGTTACTAAAGGCTGTAGGTTTCTATTCGGAAAATAATATCGAGGTTTCCAACTTGTGTTTTTTCCCCGGGCGCGCACACACACGGTCTACCCCCCGCGAGCCCGGAGACAGGAATGTCAAGCATTTAAACAAAGACAGGCACCCCTCCCCCACCCATCCCTCCAAAGTCTGCACTCCCAAAAAAGGATCCCTCTACCATTCGCTCTGGAGTTTGATGTTCTCTCTCCCTTACTGCAGCCCGTCACGGTTTTTCAGAACACCAGCGTGGCTTCCTGGGCGCACACGGGTTTCCCAAGCCACCGGTAACCACCTGCCCTAACCCAAATGCTAAGTCTCCAACCGGAGGTACTTTCAGGGGGAGAACATCAGCTGAGAGTGGGGGGCAGAAAGGAGAGACGTATCCTCAAATCCGTTCCAGAGCTCTCACACACGCTGGGCATTATTCAGGGGAGAACATTTGCCAGCCCCAGGGAAGGAAAGCAAGTCGCCCCGAGAAGACCGCGGCTGCACTTGCGGGGGGACTAGGTTTTGGCCTAAAGGGGGCTGGCTGGGATCGGCACACTCGGGGCTCCCCCGGCGCTGGAGCTGGGCTTTCTGGAGCGCGGCGGCGGCTGACGCTCCCTCCCGCCGCCGTTCCCGGCCCTCCTCCCCGGCTCTCCGCGACTGTGTAGTTTCCGCGGCTCGGCTGCCGCCGCCGCCGCGCCAGGGACAAGCCTGAGCCGGGAGCGAGCGTTCTCCCCGAAGCAGCCTCCACTTTGGGCAACTTGCGGGTTTCCGGCTCGCGGATGGCTAACGGGAGCGACCCGCCTGCGGTTCAGGGTTTCCGAGCCGCGGCAGCCCGAGGGGCGGCGGGAGCGTCCGCACCAGACTCTCCCAGACACGAAAGGGGACGAGACAACTGCGGAATTCACCCGCCTTGCTAGGGCACTTCCGAGGCCACAACCGACTGGCACTTTTTTCCCCCTTGGCAAACTGGATTTTTTTTTAAGCTACTTGGCAGCTGTCTCTGACTCCACCTCCCCCTCCACCCCCGCCCCAAAGCCTGTGGCTTTTCTTCGGAAATCCGGACAAAATTGGGCATCTTTGTTAATTGCCGTTGGGGGAGCCCGGCCGTGCGCTTTCCCCGGGCCAACGTCGCCGGTGCATCGAGCCTGCTTTGCTCACCTTTGAACTGCAAAAGGATCAAGTTCAGCTCGAGTTCCCCGCATTGGGGCTGGGAGGAAGGAGAGAGAGAGAGCGTGCAGGAGAGCGAGTGGGAGAGGGGGAAAGGGGAAAGGAAAGGAGGGAGGAGAGAGAGGAGGGAGGAGAGAGGGAGGGAGGGGAGGGATCGAGAGAGAGCGGGGAGAGAGAGGCTGCAATCTCCTCCCTGAATCGCGCACAGCGCTGCAGATCCCACTGCTCCGACATGCGGGCCGAATGCAGGTGAGAAAAGGCACGGACTCTGCGGCTGCGAACGCAAACTTGGGCACCGCGCGGCGCGCACGGCTCAGCCCTCGCCCCGCGGGCGAACGGCGGCTGCGGTTTCAGGCGGAGGCTTCCTGACTAATGACCTTGCGCAGAGTTGTTAAGCAAAAAGAGAAACCCGGGCTCTCCGGGTGAGAAGGGACTGACTCTGGGCGTCTCTGAGGATGGCTTGGGCTGCTCTTTGGCGCGCCGGGGGGACCCGGACGCGGGCGGCTCCGTGACGCGAGGAGTCTCCACTGCACCGTGCCCGGAGCGACCCGCCGGGGATTTTTCATTCTCGGTCTGTTGACTGGCTTCTGCGCTGCCTGAGCGGAGTCGGAGTTGAGACTGGCTTGTTGCTGGCCCCAGCGCCTCGGGCAGGAGGCGACTCAACGTTTGCTGGGCAGAGGTGGCGGGAGCAGAGGCTGCGTCTGGAGTGAGCGGCTGGAACGTGAATCGGACTCAACTCGAGTAGCGGCGGAGACGAGCGCGGCGGACACCGGGGCAGGCTGCAGGCTCGGTGCTCCCCGCTCCTTCCCGGCCCCGCCGCCCGACTGCCAGAGCGGGGCCGGCCCCCTCGGACGGAGTGGGGACCGGATCCGGGGATCCTCCGCCCGCTGCGGGATGACTCTGGATGGGGGCGGGGGCTGGCGAGCCCGCGGCGCGCAGTGTCCCGTGAACTGTGAGTACTGCGACTGAACGGCGGCCGGCCAGCGGCGATTAGCACCCATTGCATGAATTATGAAACAATAACTTTCGGAAGAAGCAGGAGGAAAAAAAAGAAGCATCTATCGCTGGTCCCCCCCACCACCTCCGGCCGAGTCTACGCGCTGCTCTTGCCCCCTCCCTCCCCTGCCTTTCCCGGAGGGGGCTCGGCCCGGGGGGAGGGCAGGCGGCTGGCCCCGGAGGAGGGGGCGCGCCGAGGGGCCGCGGTTAGAAGGAGCAGTAGCAGCAGCAGCAGGAGAAGATGCTGAGGATGCGGACCGCGGGGTGGGCGCGCGGCTGGTGCTTGGGCTGCTGCCTCCTCCTGCCGCTGTCGCTCAGCCTGGCGGCCGCCAAGCAACTCCTGCGGTACCGGCTGGCCGAGGAGGGCCCCGCCGACGTCCGCATCGGCAACGTCGCGTCGGACCTGGGCATCGTGACGGGCTCGGGCGAGGTGACTTTCAGCCTGGAGTCGGGCTCCGAGTACCTGAAGATCGACAACCTCACGGGCGAGCTGAGCACGAGCGAGCGGCGCATCGACCGCGAGAAGCTGCCCCAGTGTCAGATGATCTTCGACGAGAACGAGTGCTTCCTGGACTTCGAGGTGTCGGTGATCGGGCCCTCGCAGAGCTGGGTGGACCTGTTTGAGGGCCGGGTCATCGTGCTGGACATCAACGACAACACGCCCACCTTCCCGTCGCCCGTGCTCACGCTCACGGTGGAGGAGAACCGGCCGGTGGGCACGCTCTACCTGCTGCCCACCGCCACCGACCGCGACTTCGGCCGCAACGGCATCGAGCGCTACGAGCTGCTCCAGGAGCCCGGGGGCGGCGGCGAGGGCCGGCGCGCGGGCCCGGCCGACAGCGCCCCCTACCCCGGGGGCGGCGGGAACGGCGCGGGCGGCGGCGCGGCAGGCTCCAAGCGGCGGCCGGACGCGCCGGAGGGCGGCGGCGGCCCCGGCGGGCGCAGCAGCGTGTTCGAGCTGCAGGTGGCCGACACCCCGGACGGCGAGAAGCAGCCGCAGCTGATCGTGAAGGGGGCGTTGGACCGCGAGCAGCGCGACTCGTACGAGCTGACCCTGCGGGTGCGCGACGGCGGCGACCCGCCTCGCTCCTCGCAGGCCATCCTGCGGGTGCTCATCACCGACGTGAACGACAACAGCCCCCGCTTTGAGAAGAGCGTGTACGAGGCCGACCTGGCAGAGAACAGCGCCCCGGGGACGCCCATCCTGCAGCTGCGCGCCGCCGACCTGGACGTGGGGGTCAACGGGCAGATCGAGTACGTGTTCGGGGCGGCCACCGAGTCGGTGCGGCGGCTGCTGCGCCTGGACGAGACGTCCGGCTGGCTCAGCGTCCTGCACCGCATCGACCGCGAGGAGGTGAACCAGCTGCGCTTCACGGTCATGGCCCGCGACCGCGGCCAGCCCCCCAAGACCGACAAGGCCACCGTGGTCCTCAACATCAGGGATGAGAACGACAACGTGCCGTCCATCGAAATCCGCAAGATCGGGCGCATCCCGCTCAAGGACGGGGTGGCCAACGTGGCCGAGGACGTGCTGGTGGACACCCCCATCGCTCTGGTGCAGGTGTCCGACCGCGACCAGGGCGAGAACGGGGTGGTCACCTGCACCGTGGTGGGCGACGTGCCCTTCCAGCTCAAGCCGGCCAGCGACACAGAGGGCGACCAGAACAAGAAGAAGTACTTCCTGCACACCTCAGCCCCCCTGGACTATGAGACCACGCGGGAGTTCAACGTGGTCATAGTGGCGGTGGACTCGGGCAGCCCCAGCCTCTCCAGTAACAACTCCCTGGTCGTCAAGGTGGGGGACACCAATGACAACCCGCCGGTGTTCGGCCAGTCGGTGGTGGAGGTTTACTTCCCGGAGAACAACATCCCCGGCGAGAGGGTGGCCACGGTGCTGGCGACAGACGCCGACAGCGGGAAGAACGCGGAGATTGCCTACTCCCTGGACTCATCTGTGATGGGGATCTTCGCCATCGATCCGGATTCCGGGGACATCCTCGTCAATACGGTGTTGGACCGTGAGCAGACTGACAGGTATGAGTTTAAAGTTAACGCCAAAGACAAAGGCATCCCTGTGCTGCAGGGCAGCACCACGGTGATTGTGCAGGTGGCTGATAAGAATGACAATGACCCTAAGTTTATGCAGGACGTCTTTACCTTTTATGTGAAAGAAAACTTGCAGCCCAACAGCCCTGTTGGGATGGTCACCGTGATGGATGCTGACAAAGGGCGGAATGCAGAGATGAGCCTGTACATAGAGGAGAACAGTAATATTTTTTCTATTGAAAATGACACGGGGACCATTTACTCCACAATGTCTTTTGACCGGGAACATCAGACCACGTACACTTTCAGAGTCAAGGCTGTGGACGGGGGAGATCCTCCCAGATCCGCCACAGCCACCGTCTCTCTCTTTGTGATGGATGAAAATGACAACGCTCCCACAGTTACCCTTCCCAAAAACATTTCCTATACTTTACTGCCACCTTCAAGTAATGTCAGGACAGTTGTAGCTACAGTGTTGGCAACAGACAGTGATGATGGCATTAATGCAGACCTGAACTACAGCATTGTGGGAGGGAATCCCTTCAAACTGTTTGAGATTGATTCCACCAGTGGTGTGGTTTCCTTAGTGGGAAAACTCACCCAAAAGCATTATGGCTTGCATAGGTTGGTGGTGCAAGTGAATGACAGTGGGCAGCCTTCCCAGTCCACCACGACTCTGGTGCATGTGTTTGTCAATGAAAGTGTTTCTAATGCAACTGTGATTGACTCCCAGATAGCCAGAAGTTTGCACACCCCACTCACCCAGGATATAGCTGGTGACCCAAGCTATGAAATTAGCAAACAGAGACTCAGTATTGTCATTGGGGTAGTTGCTGGCATTATGACAGTAATTCTAATCATCTTAATTGTAGTGATGGCAAGGTACTGCAGATCTAAAAATAAAAATGGCTATGAAGCTGGCAAAAAAGATCACGAAGACTTTTTTACACCCCAACAGCATGACAAATCTAAAAAGCCTAAAAAGGACAAGAAAAACAAAAAATCTAAGCAGCCTCTCTACAGCAGCATTGTCACTGTAGAAGCTTCTAAACCAAATGGACAGAGGTATGATAGTGTCAATGAGAAGCTGTCAGACAGCCCAAGCATGGGGCGATACCGATCAGTTAATGGGGGGCCTGGCAGTCCTGACCTGGCTAGGCATTACAAATCTAGTTCCCCTTTGCCTACTGTCCAGCTTCATCCCCAATCACCAACTGCAGGAAAAAAACACCAGGCCGTACAAGATCTACCACCAGCCAACACATTTGTGGGAGCAGGAGACAACATTTCAATTGGCTCAGATCACTGCTCTGAGTACAGCTGTCAAACCAATAACAAGTACAGCAAACAGGTAAGATGTCTCACAAATATATTTAAATGTCCCAGAGAAGGCTAATACGTCTGAGACAGATCATCTTCTGTAAAGTTTTGTCTTTTCCTTTTTAAAGTTATTGCTTGAAATTTTAATAGCAGGAAATTAATGTTAATTCGTGCACCATTAATTTAACAGAGGCCATCTACAAGAGGTGTAGCACTGTATTTTGTAAGTCAGATCTAATGTTCACTAAGCTACTAAAAGAAGTATTCAAAGTGGGCAGGGTTTTGCACTTCTCTTTGCACTTGACAGCCCTAATTCATCTTATATTTTCTGTTTCCAGAATAAATATGTATACGCTATTTGAATGGTTACTTTTAACCTGAAATTATTTTCTTTTGTGGCAACTAAGTGTATAATTGCATCCAAAGAGGAAATTTCTAAAGTTACTACTGGTGTCTATTTAAATTAGAAACCATTAAAGTTTTAGCTATGTTATACATAATGCAGGGTTTTACAGATAAGTGGATGCTGATTCATGCAAATGTAGTACCAAGTCTGAGATACTGAAATACTGACTACTTAACAAAAATGCTGGTTTAAAAATATTTACAGATATGCAAATATCATGCAAAACTCCATTTTTAATACTTTATAACAATAGATGAACCCTTAGGCTGCTATGATGACATGCAATCAGCATTTACATTCTTCTTATTTGGTATTAAAACTTTACAAACAAAAATAAATTGCATGATTCATGTATCATTTAAGCCAAGCAACACAAATGTTCATGATTGATGTACTGTGCAATACTATTTGTTATACGTCGTGTTAGACTATAAAGATTAAGAGAAATATTTGACATAGTTGTTTCTTGGTGAAATGTGGAAACAGTAAGTATATATATATATATATATATATATATATATATATATATATATATATTCTGAGGGGAACTTTGGAAATTACAAAATTTATTTTTGAAAGTTTTGCTTGAGTGAAAATAATCCTCAGAAAGTTAATTTTTTATACCCCCCAAAGTTTGATGCACAGCAAATAAAACCTTTTGAGAAGGGCCATGTCTAATAGTGTAACAAACTCTGCTAATAAAACATCACATATTTCTTATTGTCAAAACTCATCTCAAGAAGCATGTTTATGACTGTGAAATAATGTTTCTATTCACTATACTTTGCATGCGAAATATGGGATCTTAGAAGAATTGAGGTAAAAGAAAAACTTATACTGTCATTAAGGATGTTATAAAAAAGAGATGCTAATTCCTTATTGCTTTCATAATTATTAAAATTAGTTTCCTAAAGAAATATTTTCTATAGATAATATTTTAGTGTAGCTATTTGATATTTGCATAAGGAGAAACAGACTTAATATGCTTTTATATCCAATAACAAAAGCAATACAGGAAAACACAGGTTTGAACTAATTACATTAAATGTCTTTTCAAAATGTCTTTTGATGCATGTGAGCTTGAATTCCTTATTTATTTTAAGCCAACGTTTAACATAGTGGAGAGTTTCATATCTGTTATGTTATTGCTTTACCTGGAGTTAGAAGCAGATTTCTGTTTTGTTTCTGGTGCTTTTATCAGTTTTGTAAATAAGGAAGATTTCAGTTAAAATAATAGCATTTTAAAAACATTACTTATAAACACCCACAAATAAATTGACATCTGTAGAAATTTTCCTAGAAAATGGTAACATGTAATGCAAAAGAGTGTGATATTTTTGCAGAATATTTACTTCCCAGTTCTTATCCTGATAGTACTTTTGTCCTGTGGCTGAATGGTACTTGCATTTTCAATTGTGTAATCTTATGCTTTTGAGTGGACATATCAAGTGGCAGATTTATAGATATTTTATGCAAACACTTCATATGTTCTCTGCTGTCACTTAAGCTTCATTTGGCTCAGGGGTTAACTCTATATTCCTGAATATTTAAAACAGCTAATATCAAGACTGTTGGCATCCTGTTTAAAAGGCAAAGTGATATGCTTATAAATAAACTAATGTATGGTGTTAGTCTCTTAACTGAGCAAAGAAGTCCACATACCAAAAGAGAAAACCCTCACAGCAATTGGAATGAATCACGCAGTTTGCCAAAGTGACTTTAGACAACTTGTGTGTCATTAGGTATTCAAAAGATGTATAAAGTTTTAACCACGAGTAAATAGCTGACCTAAAACGAAATAAAGGTAAATAAAACACATTCTCCTTAATGTAATTAGTAATGGTAATTGATATGCTTCATCTCCTCAATATTGCTGTCAGGGGACAAGGGATCCATTTACAAAGTTACATTCTGTTTTGACATCTGACATAAACAGGATCCTTTTCGCTTTGATTTTTGTTGGTACCACAAGTAGATAATTTTCTCTTTTCATTTTTAAAAAATATTACCTTTATTTTTTTCAGAACTGCCAAAATATATTTTCTTTGATTAAACCTGATGTTAAAAAAAGAAAAGTAACACAGGGTTTCATTATAATTTCTTTCCCTCCTTTGATAAAAGAATTTGTTTCAGGAAAAACTTGAGAGTTATATTTTTTCAGTTGCTTATGGTAGGGATTAATTAACAATCTGGGATTTCATTTGACATAAAACCTTCATTTTATTTATAGTTTTTCTGAATTGTGTTATTATAGTTCTTTATTTGTGATCAAAGAGAAATAATAGTGTTCTTACCTTCATAAGAATTATTCATTTTAAAGTGTTGCTGGCAGATCTTGTTAATGTTTACATTATGATAAGTTAAACAGCTTTGTAGAAATAAAAGTTTGTAAATAATACTCACCCTTTCCCCCTTCTGTTTTGGTTTGTTTTCATAGGCTCTAGAGACATTCAAATCAAGTTTCTATCATTACTCTTTGGCAGATTTTAGATGTGTATTCCAGAGTTGCTGGAATTATTTCTAAAATTCACACTTAGAGAAAGTGATGATGTAGCCCAACTTTTCATAGTTTAGACCTTTGCAGTTCAAATAAAAACTTTTGCTCTCATAATATGTTTAGTTGAGAAAAATCTGGATCATGAGAACATTATTGAGATTAAGTAGACACCTTTCTATTTCTTTCTTCCTTTGCCTGGTAAACCTAGTCTTGGTGGTTGTTATGACCTAGTAGTATAACTGTGCTTTTGACTTGTAACATAAAGGCAAATTATTCTATTTTTCTATTTATGTTTTTAAGTCTCCCGTGTTTTACTATGTGTTAAGTATTTTAAAATCTTCTTTAAAAAATGATATAGTCCCCCAAAAGATTAACAGAGAGTATAAAAGTACAGTTACCATTGGCTCGTTATTCTCAAGTCCTGTCAAGCTTATCCTGGACATGCTTTTATTTAGATAATGCCTTTGCAAGTAAAACTTTTATTGTATTTAATAAATGGAAAGTAAGGTAATTAATTTTTAGTAAGAATTTAGCTTGCATAAACATTCATTTTAAAATCCATTTGTAACTGATCCTGAAATACTCAAGAAAAAATTTATATTAACTTCAGTGACAGTTTCAGAATTAGTCTGAATAGTGTTCTCTTTAATTTATGAAATTACATTCAATATATTCATTGTATACTTAGTGAAAAAATATGGCAGTACTTATTTTTTTAAAACTACTTCAATTTTGGAAGCAAATGAATGACTTGCCATGGTCTATTAGCGTTCTAAGCATTAAGGAAACTAAGTATCAGTTTATTTGTATGTGTGTGTGTGTGTGTGTGTGTACATATATATAAACACCATATATGTTTTAGTGGAAATGCATCTGCACAGTGATGCCAGCCGCAGCTTCCAGTTCTCATTCAATGAGCATAATCTCTGTAGCATGGTTCTCCTTTTTATAACCTACCATGCTTTCACGAAGCACAC
The DNA here is from genome assembly GCF_040939455.1 of Microcebus murinus. Classification (NCBI taxonomy): domain Eukaryota; kingdom Metazoa; phylum Chordata; class Mammalia; order Primates; family Cheirogaleidae; genus Microcebus; species Microcebus murinus. Next base: position 105,259,737 of record NC_134106.1, read on the forward strand.
TGAATCTGCAAATGGTGAGATTACTGTTATGTTTGTCCTGATATCATACGCAAGAGACTAATAACTGACTGAAGTTAGCCTGTGTCTTTAGTCGCCAGGTATCTACTAAAGCAACATTACCTGGATCTCTGGATAGTTATGAAATAAGAAAACGGTCATTCACTGATTTGATCTATAAATGTATATGGAAGTCCACATATGACTATTTGAACCTTATCCAAAACTAATCCTAAATCAATTGATGACTTAGATATAAGACCACAAAGGCAATTTAGAGAAATTGAGTTAATCATATTGAGAGATAATCATTCTAAATTATTCTTTCTTATTTTTTTTCTCTCCTTGAGTAATTACACATCTCATATGTGGAAAAGTATGAACATGATTTATATCACAAATTCTCTCTACACACACAGAAGCACACGTATACCAATTATGGTGCCATTAGTCTTTTATTTCATCATGATATTCATAGATTGATATGTGGAAAATACCTGAACTTAATAATGCCCAAAGTTGATGTAAATACACTATAATAAACTGCTTAATGACCATACCTAAAATCACTAGAATCATCACAATTTAAAATGAAAAGGTATCAACAAGAAGTCCCTTATTTTGTAAGAGATTGAGGCCCAACCTGAAAAAGCAATTTGATTAGGATCACAGAATTCTTAGAGATATAATGTGCACTAGAGTCCAAATCATGGAATGCAGAGTCTAGTATTTTTTTTAATTGTATCACACTACTTTTAGAGAAAAAACTAAATTTATGCAACTTTCTCAGTATATATTTCAATTGTAGCAGAAATATGTTGATATTTACTTATGTATTTATAACTATATATTTAGCTATGAAGATCGACATTTTAACAATAGAATTCTGCTTTAGGCTCCTATTCTTATGTGTAATATTATATGGGAAATTATAGTTCAAAATTTAGAGATTTTAAAAATATGTTAATAATTCTCTCCTCCATGTAAAATTGCAATTGATGACATACATTAAAGCAACTTAACATGATTGAGAACATGTATTCAACAAGTTAGTTGACAGGCTTTTTAATTTTAGCAGAGTAATGCTAACAGACATAAGTTCCTACCTTGTACTAGGATATTCTCAATAAAAATGTATTCTAAGAGAACAGAATAAAATATTCTATACATTACATATGAAACTTTCTATGCATTCTAATTGGAATAATCTTTTACTTTTCCCATCAATATTGATATTTCCTTTTGGCTTCTGAGTTTGCACATTGCCATTTTTGCACATGCATTTACTTTAGTGGCATTGTTAACACACAATTGTGAACTAATTTTTACTTTTAATTCGCTTTCTAACACATTTTCAGAAGAATATGTCATTCTATTATTTTTCAATTGAATTGTTTCATTGTTAGACAGTTAATCAATCAAGGGTATTAGATTCTAAGTGTACATAATGATAAAGTATAAATTACTGAATTTATTAATTTCAGAAATACAATTAGAACTAAATATAGTGTGACAAAGCCATTCTTTCACCAAAGCCATCACCATCTATGGTATTAGCCATTTAACATCATTTCTTTCCTGGCAGGGAGTGGCGGTGGAAGTTATGTAGGAAATTTGGCATAATAATTGTTTATATTTAAAGTCTATGTGACAAATTTCTAGACTATGACAAGGTTTTCCATTCATTTATTTACTATGACTATATGGAAATAGTAAGATCCGTTCACATATATCTAGAGTAAGCTATGCTTTCCTTTCTTATTTTTTTTTAAAAAAACCCTTAGAATCTTTCCTAAAGCAGGGACTCTGTTGCGGTACATTACACAGTGCTTTATTTAGCATTAGTGCTGTGGGAGAAATCACATTCCAAGAAGAATTAAGCTGAAACCACTAAAACTAATCTTAATTATCACTTCTGGTGAATTAATGTTTTAAAGGCGGAATAAAGGTTTATTTTCGGGAATTTAGTGATGTTTGTATTGAACTCTAATGCTGTGTACAAACAAAAAAAACTATTAAAGCTTCCACGTAGGATTCCTCTGACAAGTTAACTTTTCCCCTAAGCATATTATTATTTACAAATCCATAATTTGCAAATAAAATTTTTCTCTGCTCCCAAACCTCTACTATAACATTGCAGCTGGGCATAAGGCATTGGGGAAAATTTCTTTATGGCATTTATTTTTACCTGCATATATGTTTATTTTCCTTTTTTCAGATGCGTCTACATCCATACATTACTGTGTTTGGCTGAATTCCACTCTAATGTGATGCTCCATTACACACCACACTGTGATGACCTTGCTACCCCGAAACCTGCCGGAGCCTGCCCTTGGCCGTGGGGTGTCAGCCAATCACTGCTCGTTCCACTTGCTGTGCATTTTATTTTTGAGTTTTTTTTTCTTTCTCATTTAAGGAAAAATAGCACGAAAATAAATAAATTTATAAAAGAAACAGTATTAATATAGAAATGGGCTACTAATGGATGTCTAGGTCACCAGGAGTTTCATTCTCAAAGAAGTGGTCAGAACCTCTTAGACTTAATAGTGAAGTCTTTTTAAAAAAATCCCAAAGCATACTTCAATAATAATTTTGAGATTTTTGGCTTATGTAAACAAAGGGAAATTAATTATATTACACCTTCGTCTATAATATATTAAATATCAACTTTGAATAAAAACCAAAATTGATCAATATTTTTTATGTGTCATGTAATCACAGCTTCTTCCAGGCCAGTCAGATAGTTCTGCTAAAGTAAAGGATAGTGTCTTTGCTCCTTCTGTGTGTGTACTTTTAAATGCCATTATGTGTGTTTGTGTTCATTTGCATACATATATATGCTAGGACTTGAAGCAATATTTCTGAAAATATTGTCTATGAAACAAATTTGAAAGATTAATTTTATATTTACCACAGGTACTGCAATGGATTGATTTTTCCTTAATTTTGAAATACTGACCGAAGTAGCTATCAAATTTCCAAGTTTTTTGGTCAAATTCCTTAAGAAAATTTAGAACTTTTAGTTAGATTTACCAAAGTCATTGTAGTCATATTCAAGAGAAATATGTGGCTTCCTGTTTTTGTGGACTACATTTATTGGAAGGCTTTTTCCCTGGATGTCAGATAACATAAATGCAAGCAACTTCTAAGAAATCAGTTTGTTACATACTGTTGAGAGAGTGAGTGGCTAACTTTTAGTTGTAGAAGTGATACTGTTGGTAAGCCAGGGAGTCCTTTGGATGCCTCTTCTTCTACCTCTTTATGTTTGTATATTTATGTCTCCATTTGTCATGTCGTATGTGCCAAAAAACGTGTTTCATATGTAAAGTCTGATAATTTTATAATGCATTTACCACACTATCTCCCCTACTAAAATTTCCACAAGTTTTGAAGCCAAGAATGCCAGATTCTCGAGATTATTTTTGGTGAATTATTGTCAATATAATAACCCTTTAAGAAATACAAATAAATACTGGATGGAGATTAAAATGTGAAGTGATAGGAAATGTATTGTATTCCATGTAACTCCTTCATGTCTCCTTGAGGATTTTTTTTTCTATTAGCTGTCTATTTAATCTTGCAAAAGGGAAATTTTCAGAAATTTCCTTGAGACTACATTGAATTCCTGAATAAAATTTAATTATCCTCAACCTCTTGTTTTGTTTTGGGCTTAAGAGCCAGAGTAAGAAGCTGATGAAAAGAACCTTTGCCACTTTCTACTTCTTGGAAATGTTTGTTTCCTCATCCCAAGTAGTAAACTTTTGTTAGATATACTTAAAAATATGAATCTTGTAACAAATCACATCAACTCAAAATCAAATTATAGAAAAAATTCAGAATTTTGAGTTAGTGTAATGTGCAGTTGAATAGAAGTTGTATTTATGAATATCTTCGCAAAGAAGAACATTCTAAGGAAGCATTTTCCAAACTTGAGTTGCAGCACACTCTTGGGACATGAATCGATTTGTCAGGTCTCTTCCACAATTAGAAAGATATGAAATAAAACAGAAAACTTCAGGGTACATCACCCATGGTAAGAGAAAATATTGTCTTGTGCAAATTTTGTTTCATTTGTGTTTGTGTGCATGTGAATGTCTCTGTTCTTCATTGCTATGTAAAACATGTCTTATTGTGGAAGCAGGCAAGAAATTTTGAGAACCATGCAGAGGTGGGGAACCTGGGCCTTCTGATTTTAAGATTGTTCCTTTTTAAGCACCAAGAGAGTCAAGAAAAGCTTCATTGTTCTCTGCTGCACCCCTTTTAATAAGAGGATTTGTTCTGCAAAATTTGGATTCAGTTAAAAGGCTGCACTTAAGGACCTAGAAGGCCACATTTTGCCTTAAGGCTGCAGGTTCCCCACCCCTACTTGGGGTGGGAAGTTATTTACTATTATGGCTATTTACTATTATGGTTAGAAAAACATAATAAATCAATGGAAAAGAATTACTAATATTCCCAAGGATTTTAGTGTACTATTAAGCTGAATCAGAATGATCAACAGTATACTTATTAAGGCAGCATTTATCAACAGCAAAAAGCTTTTGAGAAGTCTGTTATCATTCCCCTACTATTCTTGCTATTATAAAAAAAAAAATCTTTAAACATGTGTCCTTGGTTCTCTGACCACGCACAGATTCCTCCTCTACCCCTACCCTCCTGCGTTCAATTGTTATCAACCTCAAGTCTCTTGAGGATTCTCCCTTGTAATTATGGAACTCACCATTTAGGGAGGTGCTTATGGACAGATGGAAAAAGACTCAGGAAGAAACCACACATTATCCTATGTATTTAAGTGTTTGAATATTTTATTTTAAAGTACAAGACAGTAACTAATTCTCCATCACAAAACTAAGGAGGAATATGAGAATGCTAGAGAATTGTTTATTTAGAGCAGTTCCTCTTTTAGATAACTTTTTTTCTTTTTTATGCATCTAATATCAGTACTGGTCCTGGTTATGCAAAGAATAAGATACAGTTCTTGCTCTCATGGAATTAATGTATAAAGATCGCAGAGCAGAAGAATGATTTCTTATTTTATTTAGAGACTTTACTTTTTCAGATATGATGTTTTACTATGTTGCCCAGGTTGGGCTTGAACCACTGGGCCCAGCCTCCCAAGTAGCTGAGGGGGCAGGAATATGTGGGGCAGAAAAGTGGCAGTTTATATTTGCTTCATGACTCTTAAATGTCAAAGAATCAAATACATGTTTGCTTGTTTGCTTCTCAGAACAAACAGTGAGGAAGAACACCATTATTATTTCTGAGGTAAGGATACTGAAGTAATGAACAAGTTTCTTTCATGACTCTGACAGAATTAACTTAAGAACTTTATGAAGTCTATGAAAAAAAAATATCCAGTCAGAATCAAGAGTACTGAAGCGTTGGAGGGAAGTTGTGAAATTTGTGTTTTTGAATACAGTGTATCTTCAGACTTCTCTAGGCAAAATCTTCCCAAAAGAATTCCTTAGAACAGGCCCAATTTTTCAAACTTGTTGCAGGCACAAACTACACTTCATACAACCAAATATGAAGGCGCTTACAGGTATAATTTGGGCATCTAATTAATTGACTGATACATAACAAAACTCTCAAGAATTTGGCAAATCACTTTATCCTAACTTTATTTTTTTAGGTTACCTTCAGAACACCTACCAAAGTCCTTAGAAAGCAATTCCAGAGTTTGAAATATCTCTCTGGGAATAATTTTCTCTCTGTGACTTTGCAAAAAAGTTGTCTTTGATATGTGTGATTTTTTTTTAATCCATTCGTTTTATAAAGAATGCATTGCTTTGCTCTGTCTTTAGTACACAGTATAAAGCTTTGTGGTGGAGGTAAAACAATGACTAGAACAAGTTACCTTCATAGGTAGGACAATGCAAAAATGATATACATAAGGCAATGGATATGTGAAGCTCAGAGGGCCTGCCCCCAGTATTCCCGGTGCCTGGTAGAGTGCCCCTGGCACTTAGAAAACACTTAAAAATATTTGTTGAACAATTAACAAAGGGCCTGGGCTTCCGTGTGAGGTGACCTGTAAGTCTATTCACATTGGATCACTGGAATATGGGTGACTGTTTGATCTCTGGCTTTGAGAGCCTCCTAATTATTTTCTTTCCTTGCTGGGTGGGTGGGTCCGTGATGAAAAGTGACCTGCATGACCATACTAGAGTCTCTGCCATCCCTGTGTGGTATATAACCCTTGTTTCAGGAGCCAATAAGGAATTCTTGGATTTCCCCATTTTCCTTCTTTTCCTTGATGGTATAAACACCAAACCCTTAAAAGAGGTAAACTAAAGCAAATATTTAAGATAAGTAAGAGAAGCACTGGTCGTGCAGTAGACTTCTGATATTTTGAGGGGTGTGAAGAACCATGCACATGTACAGGTTTATAGTGTTTTTCCTGGAGATCCTTATCTGGAGGAAGAACAGATACCTGTGCACCAGTCTCTGTATTCATCAATTTATATATTTCTGCAGGTATTATTCTTTCACTGTGCCAACCCGTGCTCACTGATAAAGTTTCCATTTTTATTTAGCCCCATGGGAAACAGTCCTGTTTAAAGGTGAGGCCCTGCATATCTCGGTTAACTAAGCAAAGAGGTCTAGAGGAGGGAATACGCTCTTTCTTGAAAGCTGTGGTCAATGAGGTGGGAGCAAACAAATGCCTTGCCACTCAGAATCACTCCTAAGGAGAATGTTCTAAGGATTCCTCTTTTAAAATGTAAATGACTGTAAATGACCTCTGAAGGAGTTTGGTTTTGCCTTTAGCTCACCAGGGTGCAAATTGCTTTAAGTAGTTAACTAGGTCAGCACTTCACAAAGATCAATAGTCCTTAAGAACTGGGAATTTTGGTTAGGGCCTTAAGGAAGGATGGGCAGCCTTCAGTGGCTTAGAAGACTGAGAACTCTGTTAAGGCACTGAGAGGAATTCCAGTGAGGAGTTGGGAAGGTAGAATGAGATTATATCAGAAAAAGATGTCCACCTTCTCCCTAATGTTATTATTAGAATATTATTATTAATAATAAAAATAAGTTGCCACTTATTGATACATAATTATCATGTGGTTTCTTATCCTAACTTTAACTTGAGGAAGCTTGAAGAGGATAGTAGGGGCATATTTTTTTTCACTGCTGGAAGAAACTTCAAAAAATACAAATGCCAAAAATCTGTGAGAGGTTTGGGGCAGACCACAGGTAAAAGGCTCCCTTCCCATTCTGGTTAGGTGGCATAGATATTTTAAGATTTTGAAAGATAATAGATTTCATGTAGTTAGCTGTGATCATTTAGTAAAACAATGAAGACTAAAAGGAATTTAAACTATCTTTAATAGAAAATATTGTCAGCTGGGCGCTGTGTCTCACACCTGTAATCCCAACCACTCTGGAGGCTGAAGTGGGCGGATCACTTGAGCTAAGGAGTTCGAGGTTGCAGTGAGCTATGATCGTGCCACTGCACTCCAGCCTGTATGACAAAATGAGATTTTTGTCTCTAAAAAAAATATTGTGGTTATTTATAATGTGCTGCTAGCCTATGTTAACGAAGTGTCATAGATTTGTGATTTTTATAGTGTATAAATATTATTTTAAATACAGATTGACTTGCCTAATTATCAGAAATTCAGTTCTAGCAGGTCTGTACTATAGCCTAGAAACTTGCATTTTTGACACTTGCCCTTTTCTCAATTCTGATTGCAAGTGGTAGGCCAATCTACAAGAATTCTAATTAGAGGCTCAGAAATTCCTAACTTCTGCTTACTGGTTCATTCCTGGAAGATCTCCGAAAAGGGTCTCTTCTATAGACTGGAGCTGGAGGAGGCAATCTGGAAATCTGCCTTCTAGCCCCAGCTTTGTCACTGATTGGCCAGTGTGACCTTGTGTGAGCCTTTCAAGTCCTGAAGCCTCTGGAAACTCCTCTCCTGTCATTTGAGATGATAACCCCGGATCTGATTACAGGACAGGGAGTATGGAGTCACACATAAAACATTTGGGATTTTTTTGAAGCACAATAGCAACTAAAGGTAATATTTCTATTTCTAATTATCCATGAATGAATGTCTCTCCCCCTTTTAAAGGTATATTTATACTTCTGGGGCATTTTCACTATCTTTTATTGAAAAGACTTAAAATAAAATTTGTCCTAACCACCTGTTTGAACCTGTAATAGTCTCTCTCATCCTGGTCGTCGTCTTCAACTCTCCACTGATCCTGGATCAAGGTGCAGCAACTGTATGTGGGCCCCGCACACGCCAGTAGATGTTGGGTATTGTCAGAAAGACTTTCAGCGCCTCTGACATCTCTGAGGTGCAGAAAGCTTGTTACTGTAAATAGCTTGTTACAGTAAAGCAAGTAGTTTAGTAAGGGCACACAACAGTTTGATAACAAAGTGTTATCACTTTTTGAAATTTAAAAAAAAAAACTCACTTTTTTAATTAAAAATGTATTCAGGTGAAACTCACATAATGTAAAATTAAACCATCTTAACGTGAACAGATGCTAAATTTTTCAATGTGAAATTTCAAAGATATAAGAAAGAATAGAAAATAATGTCATAAATACAGTTACACCCATCACCAGATTCAGTATCATCGTAGCACTTTATGTATATATCTGGAAACAATACATAGGATTGTTTGACGTGTTTTTGTATTTTATATGTATAAATGGTTTTATATCAAAATATGTTTTTAAAACACACCTTTGAAAAATTCCATCACTTTTTAACAGTCATTTTTTTCTCTCGGTGTGCAATCTTCCCCCGGAACCTCTTTCAATCCTCATGCCCAGCGTCCAACAGTAACAGCTGTCGTTTATTGAGCTATTATTCTGTGCCTGTCGCTGTGCCAGGGGCTCTACTTCATTATGTCATTCACTCCGACAACTTCAGGGGACAGGTGCTATTAGTATCTCCATAGGATCCATGGATCTGGGAACAAACCAGAACTCTCTGCAAATTTCACTCCCTCTACAACAAGGCTCCTTGAGCTGGCTGCAGCCATCTCCTCTCCAAAATACTTGTCTCTCTATATCTGAGAATTTTCATTATCATAGTAGATATTAATTTACATGTTTACCTGTTTAAGCCCCTGTAGGCATTTTGTTCTAGTTCGTAATACCTGCTATATATTCTAAGCAGGTTTAGTGGCGAGAATCTGTGTTACTGTACTCAGGCTGCCGTAACTGGGTGGCTTACACAACACAAGTTAATTTTTTCTCAGGTTTGGAGGCTAGCAGTCCCAGATCAAGGTACTGGCGAATTTGGTTTCTTGTGGGAACTCTCTTCCTGGCTCGTAGGTAGCTGCCTTCTCTCTGTCCTCATATGACCTTTCCTCCATGTGTGATTGGAGACGGAGCTCTGGTGTCCTTTCCTCTTCTTATAAGAGCACCAGTCCTATCAGATTAGGGCCCTAACCTTATGACTTCATTTAACCTTAATTTCCTCCATAAAGGCCCTGTCTCAAATACAATCACATTGGGAATTAAAGCTTCAACATATGAAGTTGGGACATCACCATTCATTCAGTCCATACAGAGTATGTTCTTGTCTGAGCAAGAACACATTGGACTGGGCCATCCTTTCATCCGAGCTTGTCATTTATTACACAGTCTGTACACTGGTGGGAAGGTATACTCTTTATTTTAAAGGAAACTTTCCTTCTCCTCACGAGCTCCAAAATGCAACATTCTAGCTGAATTCTTATGACTGATGAAAAACTGGTAACATTGCTATAGCTACTGTGAAAATTATGTGAATTTATAATGTCTATGTACATGCATAAAATTTAAAATACATTGTTTAGCTTACAAAGTGTTTTGTGCATATTATTGAATGTTTTCTGCAGTATTCAGTTTTGACAGAGATTTCTGATATTAAATAACATCTTAGTTATTTTAATTTTGCTAACCAATTAGTGCATGGAGGTATGGTAATTAATGTAAAATAAATATTTACCTAAGAATTTCAAAAATCGTTCCACAAATGTAACAGAGTTCTTTTTTCAATGACAATATTAATATTTAGTCTTAAATTTCTAGTACATTCTCAGCACTAAAATCCAAATGAAAAGTGATAGGAGTTAAGTGGGGAGGGAGTTAGTTGAAACAGAAATGTAGACTTAATAATTCCTCTTATGAAAAGACAGTCTCAGTGGATTTTCACACATGGTGGCATAATTGGTCTGACAGAGATCCAGTGGGTCTGGTTTCCTGTGGCGTAGGGAGCCTGCCAAGCATGTAAACCAGGCCGGTCTCACATTCTGAGTGGCTCTTCACTAACTGTGATTATTAATGTATATGCAGGCAATTAACTATTCATCACAAGACCGACCCATGGACAGAGAGAGGACTATGCGCTTCCCCCCATTGTGCCTTTAAATTTTCCCAGTAAAATTAAAAATTCATATGATAAAATAAACAATGACAAACCTGGAACTCTTTATGTGTCCAGTGTGATGTATGAATGTGATGACTGTGAGACTGATGCAGGATAAACTCATCCAAGTCTCCGTTTTGTTCTTTGGTCAGCATTTCTAGGCAACAAAACACAACGGAATAGATTTTCTTAAAGAGTACCTTTCTAAGCTTCCAGAGCTAACTTTATATTTGACTCTCTTCCTTTAAAATTAGATACTTTTGGCTGGGTGCGGTGGCTCATGCCTGTAATCCTAGCACCCAGGGAGGCTGAGGCCTGCTGATCGCTCAGTCAAGGTCAGGAGTTCAAAACCAGCCTGAGCAAGAGCGAGACCCCAGCTCTTCTAAAAAAAAATAGAAAGAAATTAATTGGCCAACTAAAAATACATAGAAAAAATTAGCGGGGCATGGTGGTGCATGCCTGTAGTCCCAGCTGCTCGAGAGGCTGAGGCAGCAGGATTGCTTGAGCCCAGGAGTTTGAGGTTGCTGTGAGCGAGGCTGACGCCACGGCACTCACTCTAGCCTGGGCAACAGAGTGAGACTCTGTCTCAAAAAAAAAAAGGAAACTTTTAACAGTTTCCTTCTTCAAGGAAATGGCAGTAATTACAACATAAATGAAGTTTTTTTTTTTTTTTTTTTTTTTTAAGAATTGCATCTAAATCTAGCTTTCAGTATATTTTTAGCTGTTGAACACAAGGATCAATTTTAGTTACAGGGATAGCATTTCTGTAGGATATTAGGAACAACAGAAGATAATGTCTATTATTTTCCCAAACCAATGAATGCATTTACTGTTAGGTCAGGAACATTAATATTTACTTTGTTACTAAAACTTTCTGGCTTTTTCTTTAATATTTTGCCTTGAATAAGAAAAGTATGTGTGTGTATGTGTATGTGTGTATAGTGTACATACGCATATGCATATATTCATATATATATATGTGATACACACAGAGCTAATCAGAGGTAACATTTCAGAGAGCAAATAATTGATGACTACTAATAATATATGCTAATTATGTTTAAGGTACCATTCTCTTTACTGTAGAAACAGCAATAACAGAAACAGAGAAAAATTTCTTCCTCCATGGATGGATTTTCAGTTTTAGTGGGATAATATATAAGCAATAATAGTTAAAATTATATTACACACTATATTTTAGTCACTGGTCAACATATTTTATATACTTTAACTCATTAAATAGGCATAACAACCAGTCATGTAGCACCTAAAATATCTTCATTTTGTAGTTGTGGAAAGTGATACACAGTGGAGTTAAGAAGTAACTTGCTCATGGCCACACAGTTTGTACAGCGGTGGGGCTGAGACGCAAGTACAGACAGTGTGATGGCAGGGGCCACACTCCCAGCCACTGTGCATAAGTTCAGGACAGGGGACGTGTCTATTTTATAGCTAGCTAGTTCTATGAGAATGAAATTGGTTTCACTTGCTTCTCTTAAAGCCTTCAGTGATATTTCTACCTTCCTATTTTAATGCCTTGTACTAGGTTCTTGAAATTAGGTCATTCAGTCCATTTTTTAAAATTTAAGTACCAATTAAAACCTTAATCAGAGTACAAATCAAAAGATGCAAAGGATATTTGCATCTTAGACTAGATGGATATTAGACTAGTCTCACTGTGTGCTTCTCAGAAACTTCATAAAATATATTTTTTGTTATTTTACTTTAATATTCTTCATTTATTCACTATTCATATAGTTGTGTGCATCATTAGTGCAAGTAGGAAAAACAAATTTTATTATTCTTATGAATTGCCATTTGATTCAGGATAGGAAGATGCTGTCTTGTGGAATAAAATTTTGCCTAAAATTTTTTTAAATAAGTACATTTTGTTTATCTTTTACAAAAAATAAAAGACATGTTTTTCTTTTGACTTTTTAAAAATATTCACAGTGTTTCAAAGAAAATTAAATGAAAGTGAATTACTTATAAAAGACTTTCATAATTTTCCTGGTTTTCCTTAAATTAGGTGCTTATTATCAAACATTTGGGTAAAATATGACCTATATTATTTAACAGTTCTTCTTTTAAAATATATTATCATGCTATTTTTATTAAAAATTTATGGGAATGTCTTTGTTAAACACATTTTCAATCATCTCAGATGCAGATAAATAGTACCAAACCCATCTAAAGTTGATTCTTTATGAAAATAATGGTGCCTGCTATTTTCCTACACAGTATTTTCTTAATACGGTCGGTGACACTTTTCATTGTAAGATAATTTTTTCAACTGAAATGTCCCAAAATATGTATCTTTGTTATATAATTCTGGGTTCTATTATATAACTTATTTGTAAACATGTAATCTGAATTGATCTGAGTATTGTTGAAATGATACAACATTTTTAAGCTTCAAAACCAGTGAATTGGTTTTGAAAAACTTTGTGAAAACTTTCTGAGGCTATGCTTTCCTCCGTGTACTTTAGAATTTATAGAATTCTGTTTCAACAACAACAACAGCTGTTAAAATATTGCCACCATTGCAGTTATTTTCTACTAATGGAAATAAAGTATGATAAAATGATAAGGAATCCAGCCAGTCTCTTCCAGGCCTCACTTGAATTCTTGCAGAGCCCAACAGATCACCTCCTTATTATTCTCTTAAAAGTTTAACTCCCATGTGGAAACAACCAATTTAAAAGTAAATAACATTGGAAGTTAAACAGTGTTTGTTATTGACTTACTAACTCTGGATATCATATATATATTCTGCAATTACTAGAACAGTAGAATAGAAACAAATTAGGGGCTGGAACAATGTGGCTTGAGTTGGAAAGGTTTTTCAAATTTAGTTTCTGAAAGTGCACAATTGCTTATAAATCCATAAACTTCAGTGAAGGTTTTAGTATATTTCAGGGAGAGTAAAAGAGAAGAAAAGATTGAGGGGACAGTGTGTTTTGCATGATCACATTGTAAGAACTTGGTGAAATCTATGATTCACTCTCTATGTGTTATTATCACTCTTTGCAAGATGTTTCTTAGATATACCAAGAATACACTCGTGAGGGTTTTTTTTGTATTCATTCAGACAAGTGGCAATTGTTTTCAGGCCCTGGTAATAACTAGTATGAACACTTACCTTATACAGTAAATAATAAAAATGTATGCTTATGGGTTTTTGAGAATTTGTGGCTATTAATTTTGGATGTTTTGTTTCCTTGTAAAAATTAGAAGAGTTGTTGCTAGAGCACAAAGCAAGGAATCTTAACAGCAAACAAGCATGTAACTGCTCTGTTTAGCCCAAGAAAGGGTTTAATGAAGCACTTATGCCTATGATTTCAAATATTATCTATAATATTGTTTGCTAATCATCAAATGAAGACACACTCCGGAGGGATTCAAAGTGCCTGATGTCGCCACTATTTCACATCGCAATTAATAGGCTAGCATATGCACATTGTGAAGCAGGAACAGACATGGCTAACAAAAACAAATTGATCCATAAAGTATAGCACTGTCAGGATCAACATGTATATATGTCTGTATGCATTACTCTACATTAGAAATACTCAGTTCTACGTTTCAGGATACAGAGATACCATGCAAAGAAAAAGACAGTGATTTGTGTGAAGCCTAAACAGAGGAAATCCAGAAACATTTCTAGTTCTTGATTATTGTCCCATGCATTTTTGTGAAACTTGAGTTCAGGGCCGATTGATATGATGCTTTCTTGAGCTCTAGTATTAGTAAGGAATAAAAACAATATTGCCAGTTGAGCTGTGAATTTTGCTTTGATTTGTGTTTAATACCAGAAAGAAAAAATATTCATTGTATACTGCTTCATATCATAATGAATTGAGATGCAGAAAGACCCTCACATCTGAAAGCATAACTTACCATATAATGTGCCTTCCTGTTAGTGGGTATAATCCTGTTTGGGAGGCAGATGCAGATTTTACTAGATTCAATTTGAGTCTCGATCTCTGATGTTGAGCAAACCATCAACTTTTCTCGAATTTATTTAATATTCGATAGGAAAAGTAAGAGACTGTAAAAATCAAACAATGACATTTTGAATATTGATTAATATAATTTCTACAATATAGTAAATAAAGTAAGTTTGGTAAGGATGGAGAAAAATTCAACAAAAATAAAGTAATTATACCAAAAGCTGAAGTATTTTCCAAAAAGAATTAGCTTTGTAATAAAGAATATCTTATTACCAAAAATAGCAGAGTTATGTTGTCAGATTTTATTCCTAGCACTCATCTGTGAAGGAGAATTGAAGACATTATTTTATCACTCTGAGAAAAAGCTGAAATGTCTTATTGAAGAAAGGAGAAAAATGTGCTTCAGAACTAGAGAGGAAAGTCTCAATTTACAAAAGGAAAAAAAAATCAAGGATTTTGCTCAGGGGTTCAAAAAATGTTTGGCTTATTTCTTTTTTATCACTTAAGCTGGTTTCTTGCTGGGCCTTTTTACTGAATAATTGAAAAAAATTGGGTGGGGGAGGGACTTTTTCATCAAAGGCAAAAGATAGTAAGAAATAAATGTACTAAGGGAATATAGATAGGAAGTTGTATCTTTCTGTACTTTCATGATTGCCTACATTTCCTCCTAAACTTGTAGTTGAAAAGCTCTGAAAAAAATATCAAGCCCTGAGGAAAATGCTAGAGAATACAGCACAACATTCTGTGCTTCCCCCGACCTTTCTTGTCTCTCTCTCTCTCTCCCTTTCACACATTCACACATACACACAAGCTTACCTCCCCAAGCTCCAACTACTTTAAGCTCTAAAACAGTCATACATTTATCTTTCCCAAACTAAAAATCAATCAATAAATAAGTAAATAAATCAGTTAGCGAACATTGAAATTTTTGAGGTATTTTGGCATTTTTGAAAGGAGCTTTTTTGAAGAAGTATTATTAACTATCTTGCTAGATTTTTCAAGTCCTAGAGGAAGATTGCTTAGAATAAGACTTTAGCATGAAGTGGAAATTCTGTGCTTTGCAGTCTTTCTAAAAGACACGGGACTGTACACAATCTGTGTCTCCCTGGATTCTTCAGCATCCTCCACAGCAGAGTCAGTTTATGATCATCTGAGGTTTTGCTCTTTTCTTTCTACAGTGGCATCCTCTAAAGCTTTTGCACTTGCTGTCTTCATTTCTCCCGCCAAGCAGGCTGAGTTTTCTCACTGTCTCCGAGGGAGTCGGAAGTCACTAAGTACCAAGCAGCCAAGTGATAACAATGTTTTTTCGACTTCAGTATCGCAGCTTCATTGAGAAAACCATAAAGAACTAACCAATTTGCGTTTTTTTAAATCACTGAGTTTCTGATATGCTTTGATCACATAAATAAACGTCAGTAAAATCAGAGATAGAACTCAAATTTGCCTAAGCTATGTCCTCATCTAGCTATATGATTCTAAATAAAGGGGAACTTAACACTCTAATAATGTTACCACAAGTTACATGCCCAAAGGGGTGTTCATTCTTTTATTTACTTTGCAATTGTTGATGTCCCTTTGTACTAGGAATATAAAGCAGGAGCTAATAGTCTTATAAGAGAGACAGACTTATTCAGGAATAATTATAATGTAGTCTGATAAAGGTTATAATGGGAACCATATGTACTTTGCGGAAGGACTCACTGATTCCTAGGAAGGTTGACATATTACAGTTGCCTCACAAGGAAGTTATAATGTGGCTTTGATTTTTTTCTCCTTTATCCGTCCTGCGTCTTACAATCTTGGCCACAGGGTATCAGCTATTCACATTGGAGCTGAGTTGGAATGTATTGTTCTCCCCATCCCTCTTTTCATTTCAAGAAATTTTTGCATTTTATGGATTTCTAATGGATTTTTTGTTTGATCATTAATATTAGAACCAGTTAAAGAGCAATTCCATTAGCTTCACTGCGTTTTAGTCGTCCTATGATTTCGGCCAAAAGTGAACTTATTCACTGTAACTGTTCACTCTGAATTCTTCACACTTGGCTCTAAATGACTTTTAGTTATTTTTAGATGTCAAATCACCTTCAAATGGGAACCATTCGTATCATCGAAAAGATTGAGAGTAAAGAGACAGGCTGTGAAGCAATTTCCAAAGAAAAAGAGTGTATAGAAAGGAGATATATAGGAATTTTAATCATGGAAACATTACTGGAATGTTTACACCTTCCCAAGGCAACTTCTTTAAAGAGTATAACAGTTCATCTGAGTCACAAATCATATTTTACTAAAAATAGTCATGTAATCTTGTATATTTATACTTTTTAATGCATTGGTTGTAGAAGGTGTTCTAGCCCTGGTATATCTGGAGAACAATCATAATGATTTTTTTTCACAATTTCTAATTATTTTTAGGTGCTTTTCATTTTTTCTAGTGCTCTCCCTTTCACCCAAGCACCTATCATGTGTTCTATTAACCCTGGTACTTGTTATCGACTGTCTTTCAGATAATCCTGCGTAAGTGACTGGTTGATGACAGCTTTTAAGATACTGCCTCTCCAAGTTAATATTTCTATTCGTGGAGGATTCTAGAACAAAAAGCCCTGACATGAGGCTTTCTAATGAAGGGACTCGTAAGAAGCTTCATGCAGTACACAGAGGAGAAAATGTTTGGAGCAAAAATAATACTGCTTGACTTTTCTCCTGGTCCCTTGATTCAGTCGCTTAGAGCTGTAACTGATGATAGACCCCTAGTTTTGAGTCTAGGTAGAAATTAGGTACTCCTTATGTAGTGCTGATACCACTCAGGGACAAATTATTGAGTTTATCTGATGTGTGTGTGTGTGTGTGTGTGTGTGTGTGTATGTATGTACACACACACACATACATATATATGTATAATTTTTCTTCTAAAGAGATAATATTATTTTCTAAAATCATAGAGTAATTCGAAGTCTGGAAGCCTTTCACCTGTAAATAACAGAGGCTGATAACCTTTGCCTAAATGATAACAAAAATATTTCAAAACTATAATTACTATAATTCTATTATTTATGAAAAGTATTAAAAAAAAAAAAGCAACAGGCAAAAGGATCACATTTTAAAAATGCCCTTGTCTAGCCTCAGGGTAAAAGATAGTAAACAAAGACCCTAAAAGGAGGTTACTTATTGAAAGAACGACCAGATTGATTTTCTGGAAATTAGTTTTGGTTGTAAGGCCCGGTAGCATGAAGTAGATGTTCTGGGATGGGCATCACACTGCAGTTCGCCTTGGTTACAATCCTTCTTTTAATATTTTGGCATTTCATTTTCCCAGTGTCTTATGCTGCCAACTTTTCCAGTCTCCTGAGGCTTTATTTTCAGTAACTATTCCTGGAATTTGCTTACTACAAAGCCTTGCAGAGTCTCTAATTCTCTCAGGGCAATGATTTGAGATAACACATTGGTTGGGATATTCAATTGAGACTATGCTTACACTGTTAAATACTAGTTGTTTAATAAGTTCACATTGCCAGTGACAATTTGTAGAAATTGGAAATTGACTAGATGCCAAAAAAAATTTTTTAACAATGGTTATTTCAACTAAGTTTGGCTGATGGAAAATAACCTTTTTTTTTTTTTTTTTTTTTTATTTTATTTTTTTTTTTTTTTGAGACAGAGTCTCGCTTTGTTGCACAGGCTAGAGTGAGTGCCATGGCGTCAGCCTAGCTCACAGCAACCTCAAACTCCTGGGCTCAAGCAATCCTTCTGCCTCAGCCTCCCGAGTAGCTGGGACTACAGGCATGCGCCACCACGCCCGGCTAATTTTTTTTATATATATATATTAGTTGGCCAATTAATTTCTTTCTATTTATAGTAGAGACGGGGTCTCACTCTTGCTCAGGCTGGTTTCGAACTCCTGACCTCGAGCAATCCGCCCGCCTCGGCCTCCCAGAGTGCTAGGATTACAGGCTTGAGCCACCGCGCCCGGCCAAAATAACCTTTTTTTTTTCCTTTTCATTCATTTATTTGTTCTTCTATTTCTCTCCTTTTCTTTCTTTCTTTCTTTAATTGCATAGAGTCTAGTAAACCATAAATAGATGTTCGCTACACTGGGCTATCCTCAGATGAGGATTTAGTAATGTAGATCATTTTTATCACTGGGTCATTTATGCCGCTGGTATAATGGTGAATTCTTTAATGAATCAGGTGTAGAGCAGTACAATGAATCATTTGAACAAGATGTATGATGTGTCTTAATACTTTAAGTATTTCAGTGCATATTTGAATTATTCTCTGTCATGGCAATTTATATTATGATTTTAAAAAGGCATTGGCTAAAACAATCTGTGTGATGTTAAAATGTTTTCATCTGCTTTATACAGCTAATATTGAACTGCATCTATGAAAATTTAAGCATTGTGGTACTATACAACCAGGAGCCCCTAATTCATGTCCTATTGATGTAGACTAATACATTTAACCATAATTTTCCAGATGCCTTCCAGGCCTTACTTTAGTCTTGTATTGGTTTCCTATTGCCACTGTAACAAATTATAATGAACATAGTGTCTTAAAGCAACAAGCAGTTTTGTTTTTTTTTTCAATAGCTTTGATGGTCTGAAGTCAGAAACGTGTCTCACTGGGTTAAAATCAACGTGTTGGCAGGGCTATGTTTCTTTCTGCAAGGTCAAGAGGAGAATCTGTTTTATTTTCTTTTCCACCTTCTAGAGGCTGCCTACATTCTCTGACACTTGACCACCTTCCAACTTCAAAGCCAGCAGTGGCTGGCAGATTCTTTTCCACATCTTGTCATTCTGACGTTTTTCCATCTCTCTCTTACACATTTAAGGAAACTGATTACATTGGGCCCACTTGGATAATCCAGGAAAATCCTCTTATTTAAGGTTAGTTGATCAGAAACTTTAATTCTATTTGCAATTTTAATTCCTCTTTGCCATGTAAGGTAGCATTTTCACAAGTTGACTGGATAAGGACATGGACAATTTTGGGTAGTCAATTCTGCCTGTTATAGGTCCAAATTCCTAAATTCCTTGGGACAAATTCCCCAAATTTGATAACCACACGTTATAAACTACGAAATATTATTGGGGCAGTTTGTAGTTAGACTTTGTTTTTTCCGGGCAATCTTAACATTTTATCTTATCACCAAATAGATACTTTAATGTCACTGTATACGAGTAAGATACAGTAATATAGTATAGAGTAATATATCTTACTTTTTCTAATAAAATACTTTCTTAGTGTTTTTAATAAAATAGAAATAGAAAAAGTTGAAGTGATGAGGTTTTTTTTTTTTCCTGTAATATGTAAGGTTTAATCTTATATACAGAACAGTCAAATATCTTGAAATGTGGGCAGTAAAATCACTGCCAATTTAGTGATTTCATTCCTTAATACGAGCACAGACTGGAGAAACATTTACAAACTACTGATTTATTCAACTTATGGAGCACTTATTACATACAAATACTATGATTGCTATAAGATGCAATCTGACTCACCTGCTACAACCAGAGACAGAGAAGGGGTGAGACCAGGCTTGAGGTAGAGTAGATCTGATCCTACTTCTTTGGGCTTCAATATCTGTCTCAGTCCATTTCCTTAGTCTAGGTGTGGAACAGAGAGGCTCTTACTCATCACAGGACAGGGTCTCTCTCTACCATGGCATTACTGACATTTTGTGCAGGATAATTCCATGCTCTGAGGAGCTGATTAGAGTGCTGGAGGATGAAGGATCTCAGAAATATTTTGAGAATAAGAGCCCTTCTGTTTCTCAGTTATAAATATTCCTCAAATCCTCACACATGCTGGAAAATATTTCCTATATCATTATCTTTTAGAAAGTTGGGAAATAATCATACTTGGGGAGAGATTTGAAGAAAGTTTGTAGGCTTTATCATGGGACTCAAATTTTATATTATGTGGACGTTCTTGAATTTGACATTGTTTCAATATGAGTACATATATATTTTGCTTGGTCTCTATAAAATTTATCAATTTTTGTATCCTCCACAGAGCTAGGCACCATGATTTGTAGGTGTTTAATAATGCTTTTGAATTGACATTATAGACCTTACCTTTGGCTAGACAATTAGGTTTTGGGAGAACTTCAGTCCAGACAATATGTTTATATAGGGCTATACAATTTTTTTCCTCATGATATTTACTTGTACATCTTTCATTAGCTCTAGCATATATTTTAAAAACAAAATTAAGGAAAATATTTTTGTTCTGTAATTTCCTTCCTACATAATACCATTTTTAAAATGTAGTTTCCTCTTGGTTTGAAGTAGTAAACCAGTTGCCATAGGGTTTTTGAGGGTAGAATAAAATTTGTTCTCCAATTTATATTAGAGATAAAATTAAGATAGCATGATTGTCTTTGAGGAAAAAGTATGTCTAGGTAGTACCTACTCTTCCACAGGTACCTTCTTTATTGTGTTTTTCTTTCTAGTTTTCTTCTTGACATGGTAGAGCAGGATCATTGATGATTTTTTCCAGCACACTTCAAAACCAAGGAGTCAATGCCCCAAGTGAGGAGGTATCCACAATGACTTGGTGTCTTTTCTTGTCAGTCCTGACCTTTTTGCTGGCAGGAGAATTTCATCATAATTGAGTAGTTTAGCCTTAATATTTCCACTTCTCAAAATAATAAAATTTCAAAGCTATCTTTTGATCAGAATGTGAGGAATGTTAACAATGCAAGTACACATTAGAAGATTAGACCCTTCTTTTGCTGCTGGCATTTTTTGCAAATCTTTCTGCCTTTGTTTTGTTTCATTACCTAAGGTCAGAATCTCAACCACTAATGGTGGCTGAAGAAGGTGGTGGCAAAAATTTAACCCAGATGCTCACACAACTAGTCTTGTCTTCTTCTAACCTTTAGGGACAAAAAAACACCCTGGAAAATTGGACAAATTTTATGAACAAAGATCATCCCCACATATACTGTAGATATTTAAATAAGTGGTAAGTTACTCTCTAAGGAATAAATAAATGACATATTATTGTAATCCAGTTGAAAAAATAGTAGGCTTCAAAATGGGAGCATTTGCACTTGGTGTCGTGGATTTTGGGAAGTTCTGAAAGGAATGAGAAGCATTTAGATTCCAGGAATCTTTGATTAAAATATATTAATGAAGATGGAAGAGTTCTCAGCTGGCTGATATGGGAGATAAAATACCATAAATGTTAGCATCATGCCTGGGCAACTCTTTAAGTCATTATAAACAACAGTAGGCACTATAAAAGACAGGGTCAGAGCATTTCTCTTAACTCCTCCATGCAGAATCTTTTCATTTCTGGTACATATCTCATTTCCCTTCAAGTGTCTCTAACTGTAAAAAACAGAGATAACCTTTACAGCTCTCTCTTTCATTGATAAGGAAGTAGAGTGAAAGTGCCTCAGTTTATACATAGTTGCTGTAATCTGGGAATAGCAGTTATTTTCCTGAGTGGTTAAATAAGGTTAAATTGGCAAGAAACATAAAAAGTATATTTTCACATAAATTGTAAATTTTGGCAAGTTGATATATGAAGGTGTATTACAGGCAAAATTGAGAGAGCAGAACAACATATACAAGATTGCATCTCTTAGGCCATATGTCCTGTGGATTTTTTTTTGACACGGGGCTCAGTGTAGGTTAGATCTAAGCTTGCATTAAAAAGACCTTTTTCAGGCTTTGTTAGAGGACAAATTCTATCATTCAATAAGTATTTATTAAAATCTAGACTCTTTTTGGCTCTGTTCTTATTTTCATGAGGCTCAAATTCTAATTTGGAATGAAGACAAAAATTTATTAGATATGTGATGAATTTGTTAAAATTATGATGAAACCCTTTTGAAGAATTCCTTCCCCAAAGAGTAGTTACCAGTACTTTCCAATTTCACCTCACATATAAAAATGGAATCATATTGGAATATAAAATTATTATCTCTGTAACTTAAAGCCTGAATTATATTTGAACTTTATGGAATTTACTGATAAATATCCTGATTTTATCCCAAACTGTTATTGATAAAGAAACTACCAAATATAATAGTTCTGTAAGCTTCTTAAGATATTTTTTATATGGTACATTGAAGCTCTATCCACAAGATTGTCAAATTGGTGTAAGGTTGGGCTGTCTTTGTTAACTTAAATTTAAATATTTTCAAAGCAGGTAGCCTCTTCTTATCTATTCAAAACCGTCAAGATTTGCTGCGAACATTGAGTGTTCTTTTCCTGGAAGAGGGAGGCAGTGGCAGAAGAGCTTACTGTTAGCCTTTGCCATGACTCATTAGAACACGTCCTGAAATAAGTTTAGCTCCACATCAGGCAAGCTGCAGACCATTCCCAAGTCATTTGTCAAATGAAAAGGAAGGAGGTTGTCATAGTAAAACAGCTCCATGATGTGAGCAGAAATGTATCACTTTATCATTTTCCCTTTCTTTTGCAGAAAACAAGATATATTGATTTATTTGAGATTGTTTAGGGTCTAAGGTGTTTTATATTTGCAGAAGTTATGAATTAAAGGTTCTAAACTGTAAGGTGTTAATGTGAATTAAATTCACACCCATTGCAGGAAATATTAGTTGGAAACAATAAATCCTGTCAGGCTCAAGGTACTTTTATTGCTGTAAAAAAATGAAGGTCACAAGATAATACTATTCAGGGAAGTATGTAAGACGTTTAAAGAGATTTATCATTTTCCATATGACTTACAGACACCTTTTTAAAGGATTTCAGTATTTTATCTTCAATTCAGTTTGGTATTTAAATATTTTAAGTCAACCCTTTAGAAACCCATATGTAAGCTTTTGACATTATCTAATTGCATGATTTAATGAGTAGATGGATAGTGAAGATTTCTGATGAGTTTACCTAATTGTTTGGCAATGTTCAGTGGCTTCAACAGTTTCATTTATAATGTGTTTTGAGGAAATCCACAGTGATGAAAGATCTATTGTATTCCAGACACTGGGCCTGGCATGTGTCGGTTGATTGTGTCATTTAATTCTTATAGTGTTGATTGATATTATATTTATGATAGTTTTCTCAGACGAAGAAACTGAGATTCAGGGTTTAATGACTTGTAAAAGATCATATGGTCACCAAGAGATGGAGCTGGGTTGGAGCCAAGATGCTCCTGAGCTGCTTCTGTCTGTTTTAGATTAGTCACAGCCCTCACCTAGAATCCCAGGGTGTTCGTGCTCTTCTATAATATTAATGGACAAAAATACCTTCAAATGCTTGATCTTAGAAATACAAACAACCCAACCCAAGTGTTTAAAAATTAGAGATGCTTCTCTATTTATGGGTAAGCTTTCTTTCTTTCTTTCTTTCTTTCTTTCTTTCTTTCTTTCGTTCTTTCGTTCTTTCGTTCTTTCGTTCTTTCGTTCTTTCGTTCTTTCTTTCTTTCCTCTCTCTCCCTCTCTCTCTCTCTCTCTATATATATATATATATATACATATTACATATATATATACACATATATATAAAATAAAATTTATTTTTTAAAATTTTATGACAAGCCACTGCTATCCCCATCTGTTGGTAGTGACCAGAGGTGATGACACACTTTTAGTTCTCCCTATAATTTTTTATATCTAGAGAAACTTATAGGTGAAAGTCTGTTATAAACAAGTTTCTTATTGGGCCCTGAAAGTTGGTGAGCTTCTTGCATCCCTTCCTCACTACTCCTGACAGACAAAAAAAGAGAGGCCTCTAGACCTGAACCCTCAAAACATCTGCCCTCCTATAGTTTCGACAATACTTATATAGTGACAAAATAGTGCCAGACACTGTTCTAAGAGGTTTACTAGGAGGGGACTGGCAAGTATAATTCTCACAACAAATCTGTGGGGAAGGAGTGATTTCCCTCCCCCATTACCTTAGTCCATTTTCTGTTGCTCAGGAATACCTAAGGCTGGATAATTTATTTTTAAAAAGAGATCTATTTGGCTCAGGGATCTGCAGGCTGTACAAGAAGCATGGTACTGGCACCTGCTTGGCTTCTGGTGAACATGCCAGAGAAGGGCCAAGGGATAGGGGGCATGTGCAAGAAAATACCAAACCTGGGGTGCTTCCTGGATTTATAACAACCCCCTCTCTGGGAACTAAACCATTCCCCTGAGTTCTAATCCAGTCTCAGGAGAGTGAGAACTTACCATCTTGAGAATGGCACCATGCCATTTGTGATGGATCTGCCCCCATTACCCAAATGCCTCCTACTAGGTCCCACCTTCTAAAAAAAACCATCACACTGGGGATCAAATTTCAACATCACATTTGGTGGTGTCAAACCATATCTAAGCCATAGCACTCCACTGAGTAGATGTGGAAATTGAGGCACATAGACATTAAGTCACTTACTCAATGCCCTGTAGCTGGTAAGTGGTAGCGATGGAATTTGAACCTGCAGTGGCTGATGCTAGAGACCTTGTTCTTAATCATTACATTATGCAGACACCCCAGATTATAATATAATTTCTTCTTACGTTTTAAGTTTCTATGTCACATTAAAAATTTGTGTTAATTAAAAAAAAATGCTAAGGCTAGGTTTGTTTTTCTTGTATGTTGTGCCATCTCCTCTATTTCTCGTAAAACATTGCTTCATTAATCATTATCTACCCGTCTTCTATTTAGTCTCTCCCCATTAATTCTTTTCCTTCTGCTATCAGTATGCTCAGATCTCTAACATCTTAAAAAGTACCAACTTCTCTCCAGCTCTCCCATCATAAAAGGGAGTCTTTAATTCTATGTCTTTTTTTCTTCATTTCTCTTTTGGCTGTGAGCTCCCTGTTCTCTGGCTTATGGCTTCACCTCCAGCTGCTCTTGCTAAGTCACCTCTGACTGAGAGGCTGGACCTTTGGCCTTGCTGGGCCACTGTTTGCAGGAGGCTCTGCTCCCAAGGCGGGCAGCAACAGTTGTCACTATATCCTGGGTTCACTCCTACATCGCTGAACATTTCCCCATCTTTCTCACTTCTTCAGTGTTACATTTCCAAACCTTCCACTGAATTCCATGCCTTATTTCAGTAGTCACTACCTACCAGAAGAGCTTCTGTTTTCAAATGACAATTGGTTTCTGTATTTTTTAAGACTCTTAAGTCTCAGTGTGATATATGCAAAACTGAACTCACTGTCCCCTATTGCTGCACACCCCCTGTGCTCCTCTTTCTGGCCCTAATCCTCAGACTATCTACATTTCATGATGCCTTATGGAGTTATTCCACAACATAGATTTTGCTTTCTGAATCACGCATGTTGCTTCTGTGTGTAAAAACCTTTGGATACAGTGAACGCCCATGAGCCGGTCCCTTTAGCAGGTGATTTGCCATCTATATAATGCCTGATTTTTCCCCAAGCACTCTCTGCCTAGCTGTTCTCAATTACTTGCTCTTTGCCCGACAGGACTTTCCCTTTGTCAGCTCCGTGCCTCTGTACATTCCTTTTTGTCTGTATGAAATTTCCTTTGATCCTTTTCCATTTCTCAGAAACACACTCATATTTCATGACTCAGCTCAAATGTCACTTCCTATGCAAGGCTCTCCCTGCCTCCCACGCCAAATGAGTTGTTCTCCTGCCTTTAGTCTCATTTGACATACACTAATCACTTTGCATTGCGATTAAATTTTCATATGCCTATTCCCGCAACAATGTGACCTTTTCAAGGAAAAGGGCTGTGCCTAATACATCACTGAATACCTGATGTCATATATATATAGTAGGCTCTCAATAAAAGCTTGAAGAATGGCTTGAGTGATCAGATTAGTGAATGTAAACAAGAAACATTCATATAATACATATTAACACTCACTGTGCCAAGCAATGCTCCAGGGGCTGGGATATGGCAAAGAAGGGCATTGATAAAAATCACTGCTGTCCCGGGAGCTTACGCTTTAGTGAGGAATGCACATAATTAATAAAATATTATTAAGCAAAATAGACATTTAGATTGTGGCAAATGATATGAAAAAATGCAGAGCCAAGAGATAGGCAGAACCAGGGGGCAGTGAGGGCTGCAGTGTGGCTATCAGTGAAGGCCTTTACAAGAAGGCGATACTTGAAAAAGACCTGAAGTGTAGGACGGAGGAAACCACGAGGATATTGGGGATCTTTCCAGGCAGAGAGAACAGCAAGGGTAGTAACATGCATGGGATACCCAGAGCCTAGTCCTGAAGACCAGCATGGCAAGAGGAAGGAGTGGTGGGGTGGGAGGGGAAGTACTACAGGAGAAATACTAGCAGATAAGTTCAGAGAGGACCAGAGGTTAGATTGTGTAGGGATTTTACCCTGAGTGACATGGGAAGCCATTGGAAGACTGGCAGACCAGTGGAATGCTTTAGAGAAGTTAAGACATTTATCTCACAGTACAGTCTGAGCAGTTACTGCTGGTAAATTTGTGAAATAGGCTTCGAAGATAGCATTAAAGGCTCTGCAGGTGTGGTTCGCTTTTCTACACATTTATGTTTGGGGATGGCCAATATTCACAAAAATAAAAACCACATCACCATCTGCGTAGCATGACAGCTGTGTTGAGCACTACAGGGCAGGTAGGAAAGATGACCCTGCCCGCATCAGTGAACAGGAAGGGAGAGAAACGTGGCAGAGAGTACATGGTGTGGCACAGAGATCGCTGTACACAGCTGTGCATTGGTCATTGCTCTTTTATAGGCTGTTTAATTTAAAAAGAAGAGAATATTTTGTATGAAGAATTATTGATGTAGTTTTTCTATTAATAATTAATTAAATAAATGCATTTCTTAGAAACTCCAGCACATTCAGATAGACACTATTTTTTGTCTGTGTTATTATTTTTTGTTGTTGTTTCGTTGGGGAAGCTTTGTAAAGTGGTCATATCAAGAATGTCAGCATTCTTTATGGATAGGCACAGAAATCATTCTGTTTATCCCAATTCTTTGTTGCAATTTCATAGTTGCTTTCAGCCATACGCTTTTCTGGCAAAACAGAGAATATTGAGTTTCTTAGAATTGGGTGGATCAGCTTTTAGGAAATTCTTGGAGTAAAGGATCTTTGAAAGACAAAAGAAATCCAATCAAACAGCCAAGTTTATGTGAATATGTGCTCTCAAGAGAAAGATGAAGCTCCTATTTTCTGGGAAGTGTGAAAAGTTGGAACTTGAATATTACGTTGTTAGATGACAGAGGCTTTTCTTTATGTGAAGAAAAAACAATTTTAAAATTTTTCTTTATCTTAGCTACAATTTTATTATTTATAAATAAATACATTAAAATGTGTAAAATATAGTGTGTATGTATACATACATATATAATGGTCTCAAAGGCTTTTGTCTATGAGTATGGTCTATTTTAAATGAAATTTTCATCAAATGAATTAATAATGAGTAAATACTACATTCTCTGAGAACATATCATCATTTTATTTGTAATACACAAATCTGCATTCTAAGAATAGAGGCATCTTACATGTACTTTTAGGTTACAACTCATGTGGCTCAAAAGCCTATGATTATATTTCTCTTCGTTTGCTATCCACTCCCCAGTACTCTCATAATGAAACCAAAAACAATCGTTTCATTGATCATTCCCTTCAAAACATTGGCATCACTTCTCTACATTGGAAATAGGTGGGCACAGTACTCACGTATGTTGTTATTGAATATATATGAAAGTTACTGAAAAGGTTTTAGTTCCATTGTTTCTCTGCTTCTCAAAGTCAGTAGACCTCAGTTCTTTACTTACTCATAAACCTTCTGCCACCAAAATTTCTCCCACAGTGTCTGTGTTGCAGCTTTTGCTGAAGGGATGGGACATTAAGGAGGAAGAAGGAAAAAGAAATGGGGGAACGGGGTCTTCCACTGCTCAAAACACTTACCAAGGTTAGCTTCCCACCCACGACTCCTAGCCCTCCACGAGGTCATTCCTCTGGGACAGCTTCCACAAAGTTGTGACTCTGCTCTTCTCCCAGAATTTGTTTCCTGTCTCAAGTCTTCTGTCCAATTTCCAGGGATCTAAGAAGTCGCTGGCCACCTGTAGGATACATGAGAGGGAAACTGCTGCTGTCTCTCTTGATCAGGGATTGTGTCATGGTTAATGATTCCGGTAGTGTCTGGAAATTACACTGAATTGTGCTATATCTAAAGACTATTAAGTGGTATTTTTTTTAATTTGTAAGAAATATAATTAATGCATGTGATTTTTCTCAATTTTAGATTTTTCTTCTATACATTTTGCTTATGCTGCTGTTGCTGCTATCACTTCTTTGTTGGTTCTGCCAGATGACAGAATAAAACAGATTATTTTAACCCAGCAAACTTTTATTATAATATTAATAGAAAAATAGAACCCTTTATCCCCCAAAAGGAACATGCTTGTTGTATGATTTTATATTGAATAAGTTTAATATGTGAATTTTTCTATATGTAAAATTATTCTTTATTCTCAATTAAATTAATTAAATACTTCATTATGCCACAATATTCCCCCAAGGGCTCCTGATACTGATGAACCCTCCCAACCAGGCATATCCAAAAGCCTCTGCTCAGAGAGAAATCCTTGTGTTTGGACTCTACCTTCCAGATAGCACAGCTGCGTGTCTTACACAGAGGCGTCTCTAGGAGTGATCATGTGGGGTCTTACAGAGTAGAGTGCCTTCTTCCCATTCTCTTTGGATTCTCTTTGGAGTTCTGTTTGCATCCTACATTAAGAAAGACCCACACGCTTCGACTCCACTTGAAGAACAAGATGTCTGCAAGTTTCCCTTAACCTTGATATTGACCATGTGGTTGGGTGCTTGCCTAAAGGTACTGCTATTCAATAGGTACCTCTGAGTTGGACCATACTATTTAATATATTCTCATTAGACACTAAGTGGGAATAGCCAAATCGCTCAGGGATTTTAGATGGAAGGTCCAGATGAGGCTGTGTTCTTGGCAATACCTAATATATGGAGCCTTAGGGAAATAGTTTTCAAATTTTATCTGCAAAAGATTCACTAGGGGAGCTTTTAGGAAGTGCAGTTCTGCTCTGCTCATCTCAGGAATGGGCCAGGAGTCTGCACTTTTAAAAAAAGCACTGTTAGTCAATCCCATGGAAAATTCTTTAGAGCAGCACTGTCTAATATAAATATAATGCAAACCACACATGTAATTTTTCATTTTCTAATAGCTATGTTAATAAAATTTTAAAATGCAGATTAAATTAATTTTAATTATAGGTTGTCTTTAACCCCATATACTTAAAATAATATCACTCAATATTTAGTCAATATAAAAATTATTAATGAAATTTTTATATCCTTTAAAATTTTTAATTCAAAATTTGGTGTATATTTTATATTTACAGCATGTCATCTCAATTCAAAATAGCTTCACTGAAAGTAGTCAATAACTATATGGAGGTAGTGACTAGTAACTACTGTATTGGATAGCACAGTTTGAGAGAATTGCTTTGAAATCTAGTAAACAAACTTGCAATATGAGAAGGACCAAATTCAATCACTTGACTGTCTGAATAAGAATATTTTTTATTCTTTGTTGTGTGCTTGGCACTAAGCTAAGTTCTTAAAATGCATCATATTATAAAATTTATGCAACAGGAATATGACTAAGATATGCTATTTTATCTATTTAGTAGAGGAAAAATAAACATACTCTGGCTTTAGAGGTTGCTTTGTCCAAAGTCACAGAACAAGTAAGAGACAGAACCAGTTTGATATGATCTCAGAGCACACCTGCTAACTACCCCTCAGTACCATCTTCAACACTGTGCTTATTTCTTTCACAATTAAATTCATGGTTCTTTCTAATATCAAAGTCTTATACATGTTCAAAGGATTGTTTGACATAAATATAACATAAAATAGAATTCAGAGGCAACTGGATTACATTTATATATTAATTCTTTATACTACTTGACCTCCTAGAAGTGAAATAATCTTGGGAATAGGATACATGGGAGAACTGGCTATAAAAATTGTGTATTATTTAAAATGCTGAAACGTTGTATCAGTAGCTTTTTCTTAGCAATTTCGTATTTTTTTAAGATTAGTGGGTTTTATTCTTCTGAGGCAATAGGAAACATTATAAAGAATAATTAAAAAAGAGACATTTACTGATGATTATTCATTATCTTAAGTATATGAATGGTTGAATGAATAACTAAAATGCCCAACGTGCAATAAAACTATGAAAGCTGCAGCTTTTCAAGGGCAAGGCTCTTAATGTATCATCATTTATTCAAAGAAGGTTTGTTGAAAGTTATTTACTCTTCTTTTCCCTTGCTTCCTGAACTCATGATATGAACATCTTCATTTATTTTAGTTCTAACTTGGTTGATTAAAAAAAAAGGATGCCCTCTGCTTTTAATATTGCTGAATATTTGAAGATCAATTGCAGCCATTAAATTGAAATAGTTTACCCCTCAAGGATTGTCAAAGACCAAAGAAAATATTATTTTAAATGTAATGCATTAGTCTTCTATTACTGTCTTGGACTGGATTGCATTAGATCTTCAGATTAAGGCAGCAAATGCTTTGAAAATTTAAAACCAGTTGTAAAATGTGGAATTCAGGCAAACACAAAATAAAACAAACATATGATTTTTCTCAATTGTTATAAGCAGAATCAACTTACTGGATCCGTATTTATCTATCATTAGAATGAATGTACAATCAGACTGTTCCAAACTTGATTACTCACCTTAATGAGAAGGGCATAGATAAATGGCAAACAACAATTTAAATATATTATATTTGGCCTAAGATGGCTGCATTGTTTTTAAATCTTTATTTTCTAATCCTGAGTGTATAGTGATGAATCAATGAATAAGATTTCTTAGAAACATATGGTATAGTCAACTAGAGTTACAATTTTTTGTAGATGATTCACTGCAGAGATCTCAATCTAAACAATTTAAGGTAAATTTTTAAAATATCAGTGGCACTCCTAATTTGGTCATAGAAAATCACCTACCCATATATGAGGTAAAAATTGAGGTTTAGAAACTTCTCTTAATGTTGAGGGTGCATTCATTACCAAGTCAGCAATTGAGTGTTTCACCAGGTACAGCTGGTTCCTCATGGGTATAGCTGTCTAGTCAGAAGTAGGAAATATAATCCCAGAGTGCTCTGTTAGCCTGGGATTTCAGGATCAGTTTTGTTTTTGATGTCAGTATTTCTCAAATCCCTTTTCATTAATGATGAAATAGGGTCTCAATATCCTAAGCTGCCATTTGGAAAAAGAAAAAGGAAGATAACACTGTTCACATTCGAAATCATTTGGTATCTACTTACATTTCTTCTTGCTTTACTAGAAATTCTTACTTGCATTTTGATATAGTTACACATTTTAAACATTAATTCACTATATAACCTTTACTTTTTGGAATGAAAATGAGACGCAGAAAAGAGCACTGAGTAACTAACAAGAGGTGCTACCAAATGTATGTAGGAAATCTCACATAATTCACTTTTGTCTAAATCATCACTCCGAGCCTATTTCTTATATAATCTGTGATTGTACCAAATACACTTATTCTTCCCATTCCTAACTTGGCTAAAATAGCCAATTAGGATCAGAAAGATGAGGCATTAGTAAGACATATATATTCTGATATCAGTGGTAAATAATAACCAAATGTAAGGAAAATATATGCATCTAAAAGAGAATCCTTAGGAGAGTCCATAATGTTCTATGTACTTCATTGACATCAGAAGACACTAACTTAGCATGGTTAGTATTTATAATGATCTTGAGTCTTCGTGTACTTTTTGTTCAAGAATTCAGAGCAGGGTGGAATATATTTTAGAAAATTTCCACCCCAAATGGTTAAATGCATCCTTAATGGGGATGTTACCACATAGCGTTAATTTTCATGAGCATCAGTGAGCCATCCTTGTCTCTAATTTTAAGTAATGATTCAAGAATATAGCATTATAAAGTATTTATAGTTTATCATTTACCCTAACATGTTTATCTATGCAACAGTGCTTACTCAATTCTTTTTTTTTTTTTTTTTTTTTTTTTTTTTTTTTTGAGACAGAGTCTCACTTTGTTGTCCAGGCTAGAGTGAGTGCCGTGGCGTCAGCCTAGCTCACAGCAACCTCAAACTCCTGGGCTTGAGTGATCCTTCTGCCTCAGCCTCCCGAGTAGCTGGGACTACAGGCATGTGCCACCATGCCCGGCTAATTTTTTTTTATATATATATCAGTTGGCCAATTAATTTCTTTCTATTTATAGTAGAGACGGGGTCTCGCTCTTGCTCAGGCTGGTTTTGAACTCCTGACCTTGAGCAATCCGCCCGCCTCGGCCTCCCAAGAGCTAGGATTACAGGCGTGAGCCACAGCGCCCGGCCGCTTACTCAATTCTTGAGTGCAGATTATTCAAAAACATAAAAGTAAATGCTACTGTTAAATCTTTATATGCCGTTGAAAGAAATGAAGTGTGTAAATGAAATGTCTTAACTTTGAAATACCATCCTTAGGTTTTGCTAGGTCTTTATTGTTATGTGAGATGAAGATCTAAACCTTAACACACACAACTGGCCTGATTGAATGTTGATCTTTTATCTGTATTCTTGCATGTATGATCTGCTTGGGAAATGTCCTTTGCCATTGAGAAGAGGCCACGTAAGGGAAAGGAGGGTAGGACTTCTGGCACTTTCATGGATTTGGGTACCTGTATCCAAGTAAGAAGGGAAGTAAAGTAGCACTTATGAATTAGGGTGTCTCATTCCCTACACATTGTTCCTCAAAACTCCCTACAAAGTCACCGTATTGGATAACCAACCTGAAAAAGCCCTCAAATCCCATTTTGCTACTTCAAATCCAAGGGCAGAAAAGACTTCGTATCAATGGCATTTGATGGCTTTATGCATAATGTTCATAACCTTTTGGCCTGAAATAGAGGCTGTAAATTGTTCTCACAGAGATTTTTAACATGCTGGAATGCATGTGTTTATTTTTTGAAGCTTTTTGTTGGTTGTTTGTTTCCTTAGGCCCTTGTGCTTTTTAGGTACCATGAGAACCTCCCATACAAAGTTTTGCTCTTACTGATTTTGCACTTTCATGGACTTCTAATCATACTTCTAGTGGAGAAAGTGGAGTAAACAGAGACTCTAAGGGCCAAGGGAATAAGTTTTTTTTAAATTTAATTTCCTGATTGTATTTTCTAGACTTTTCAGCTGTTAACATTTGAAGATCTAATTGTAAAATCTAGGATGTCAGGGAAAAAAATGTAAGTTCAAGTATACATAGGTACCCACACATTAGTTTGTAAATTCTATACAATTTTTATACCCTTTACTGTGTTCTCTGATGAGAATATGAGGTGTGCAGGTGGGTAAGAAATTAGGGTGTTTCAATAGTTGAAAGAGTTGAAACAGGTACCAAAGGATTTAAAGCAATAATGACTTTAGATATTCAGGTTGATTAATTAGTGCTTCCTCTCCCACCTGTTATTAGTGGTTTACTAGAAGGCGATCCTTTCCATTTGGGTAATGCATCAGTCAAAGGGGTGGGTCTATTGTCTAACCTGCATATTTATAATTGGGAGGGAGTGAGGAAGAGCCATATCCCTTGAGACAGGGAAAGGAACCAGATGACGCCTGTTAAGAGACACTAGTGGGCTGAGAGAAGACGTCACAAGAAAGTGACTGGGGACTCTGTACTAGAGGGACCGAAAGGAAACTGATTCTTGTGAACTCCCCACCCTTTAATTGTAAAATGTCACTGTGTTATAAATGAGATCTAGTATTACAACTCTACTACTACAACATATTACAATGTTGTGCAATAAATGAGAAATTTAAGAGAATGTATATAATTTAAAAATATGTGAGCAAAATTCAAGTGCTGGTTATTATTTTTCTTCTGTAAGAATTCACTTGAAAAATGATTTGATTTAACAAGACTTATGATGTGCTAAATGACAATGATACATGATTTGGGATTTTAATTTTAAGATAATTGCATTAATGGGTAGAAGGGAAACACAGATTTTTAAATCCACTCAACTGAGATGCTGGTGTATTTATAGAGATCATATGATAATGTTTATTTGTGGAAGTACTGTATTATATAAAACCTCAAACGTGAAGGAATATGCATAGTGTACATATGTATGTCAGTAAAACAATGGCTCATTTATATAAAAAATAGCAAAAAGAAAATCTATTCTGAATTTTATAAATAGTTTTGATAGAAAATCAGAAAAGGATTTTCTGAAACATTGTATCTGATTCATTTGTATTATTGTTATTGCCATTTTCATCACATTCTCTTCGAATTGCAATACTCTTGAATTAATCAATGCATTTTTTTCATTTGCGAGCAGATGCAAAAAATGTACTGTTTTTCAAAAAGATTTTAAAAGATGTGCTTACAATTGTGAAAAAGATATGTGTGAAAATGTTTACTTATCTCAAATATTCAGTTAAATTATTTTAAAAATATTTGTTGGGTGAGTTTTACCCATAATACATTGTCATTGGTATAAACCTACATTTCACACTTTTTTTGTGATGCCACATCAAGTCCTAAAATTACTAGTGGGCTGTAAGTAACTTAGGCATTACGAATTCTCATAGTACTAACATGTGGTCACTGAAGTCTTATTAGTATCTTTTCCCTGAACAGCTAAACTCAGCATGGTTGCACATTTAATGATACGATAGCAAGGTGCGGATTTCTGAAAAGAAAAGATAAAATGTATTTCCTGAATGTGTAGTCTTTGTTCAATATGTTGTCAGGTAAGAATTAGCAGTCTGTAGTCATCCACTTTAAACCATGATCTAATCGGAACTCAAGAGCTAAATAAAAACACGGGTGATTAGCCCTTAGTTAGTGGGAACCCCTAGGGAAAACTTCAGTGCTACAGGAAGTGATGCTAATGATTCATCAAGTGGTAAACTTGCCTCTGAGAAATTAGTGAAGGGACAGCTAAACAGAGTAGTGCCTGTTGTATAGTCCAATCAATTTAAGTTTTGCTAAGAAATTCAAGGTACATTTTTAAGAGAGGACAGAGATGGTAACAAGAATTGGGAAGGTTTGTTCGTAAAAACTTGGACACTGATGAAAATCTTCCTTTCATTTGGGCTACAAATCTTTAGCAGTTCTGCCAACAATCAGGAAAACCTCAGTCTCCCAGAGGTACTAAGTGAAAAAGCATTTTAGAATTTAAGTGAAACAGCAAAAGCAGATCTCACTAGAAAGGCAGAGATACTATGTAATATCTACCTAGGATTTAGAACACTGAACTGGAAATTTGAGAGAATTAAACTTTTCAGCAAAATCTTCTTTGTGTTGCCCATGTACAAAATAAACACCAACTGGAAGGAAAATTCCAGTCCTGTTGCATTAAAACCGTTAAAGAAGCTGGCAGGATTTCAATTTGTATGACTTACATCCTATCCTTATTACTAAAGTTTTATAAGTCAAGATGATATCCACATCTGCTTTATTGTAGAAGGTTGTTTAATAATCTTTTAATAGTCATTGTACCTGAATAATGTGATACTCAGAATCAGAAAAACTAGATTAAAAAACTAAACAGAGTAATAAAAATTCCTTTTTACTCTGTTTTTAGAGAAAATCTCCGTAGTCTATATAAATGTGTGGCTGCCATTACAATAAATCTAATGCCGCGCATCAATCAAGTAATGAGCCTTTAAAAATCTAGCAGTTGTATCTTACTTGATTTCTTAATTTATTGTTTAATTCAACAATTGAATATACATTACTAAATTTATTGACTATTCCATTGTATGCTTACATCTCCAACTTTCATTTGCTTATTACAGAAAATGACAAAACTTTTAAAAGTGGATAAACTTATGTCACCAGTAGAAGGTCAGGTGAATAGCCTCTCCTGTGAAACATTTAGTTTCTTCTCAGCTTTCCTAGGAAGCTCCATTTGCAAAGAGGATATGAACAGGAAGATCTCAGTCATCCTGAATCAGAGATTAACTCCCTGCAATTTAGTCCTACTAAAGCAGGGAAATGGGCTCAATAAATATTGTAACTGAGTGAAAGTTTCAGAGCAAGAGAATACCCTCTTGGGTATGTGTACAGAGACAGGAATGGAATACCAGGAATGACATCAAGTTTAGGAGGTGTTGGTTTCTAGCAGCTTTTAAAAATGTAGAATTTGTACAGCTGAATTAATCTAATATAGATTAGCAATGACTGTGTTTCCGCCTCCATACATTATTTAAAATAATTAAATCTGGTGAGGAACATGGATCAGGATTAAATAAATGTTTTCATAGCAATTGTGGGCAGGTATTTTCTTTCTGATAAGCGTCCCCCACATAGAAGTATGGTATGCATCCACATTAGTAGCGATGAGTTGAATTGTGAGTTTTTCTGTTTTTTGAGAAACCACTTGCAGAGTTGCAGGCTAGTAGGCACCAGGACTTCCTGCACACGGTTCGCACAGAGCCACATCTGCCTCCAGGCCCCTGCTGACTTGGCTGCACCGAAGCCCCCTTAGGCCCTGCTGCCAGATCAGGTGTGGAGATACTGCAGAGCTGTCACTCCGCATGGTTTCCTGCAAGTCAGCTATCTCTTCCCATCTGTGTCGGTATTCTTTCATGGCTTTTTTCACTGCTTGCCTGGCATGCATATATTCCTCTGATAAGCCTCAATTTGGCTCTAAGACTTGCCTTCCCAGGTCTCCAACTCAAAATGAATTTTCTCCATGCATGTATCTTTCCTTTCATTGTGCTCGTTTTTATGACTTAATTCTTAACTTTGAGATGTTTCTGTTTTGAGATACTGTATCATGCATCTTAGCATCCTTTTATATGATATCCCTACCATTTGAGTATATTAATCCATTAAGATCTACCATGTTGCCCGTTTTCTTTGTTTTAAAGTTTAAATAACAGAAAATAAAATTACTTGAGCATGTAATGACTTCTTTTTTTCATTCACACTTATCTCACATAATTCTTTTAAGCTAAGAGGTCACTGTTCATCAGCTTTTACTTTTCAGCAGGAATTCATTTAGATAGGTTTATTGTTAGTATTACGATGAACCATCCTGCAAAGTTAAGGATAGATCACATAGGTAATATTTTAGTCCATAAATGCATTTCTATAGCTAAAGCTTGATTATTTGTGCTTTGCACCATTAATTGGCGTTTTCAGCTATAGTCTTGATTATGCAACTAAAATTTAGCCTGAAGTGTCCAATCCCACAGGCTTTGTACTTGTAAAACACCCATTGAATTTATTAAGAGTGGTAATGCAAAAGTAGGCTCGGTGGGTATCCTGTGTTAGAAAATGAAAGGGCGGATGATTCAAGTATACCATGCTCTGATTAAGGGGCCACGAACAGCTTCCTCCACTTGTAGATTAACATCATTTCATGCTCTGTTTTCAAACAAGTAATATCTGTTCTAAAAGTAGATTCCACAGATGCTGCTAATGCACCAAGTTCTAATTGTCTTCGCTTGAAATAGTCCATCAGGTTTTCTGTTCCTGCAAGGAATAAATCATTATTGCTTTTGTGTATTTTGGCAGATCTCCTTAGTTATGGGAATGTGGTTTGAAATGGTTTATGACTTCCTGCTTCTAAACAATAAGAAATAGCCTGAGTGTCTTGGCTCTATTACCCAGTGTGTTTGTTATGGAAACTGTTTGGGGTGAAGTAAATGGAAAGAGAAATATGAAACTCAGGTGGGAATTGAATCTTCAGTGATATCTTATACATTTCTGCATTTATAGATGCATTCACTTCAGTAATAGTAATGGAGTGCCTACATCATACTACTCTTCTAGTTTAGAAGTTATAATTAAAGTTATAATCTGTGCTTCAGATGATTATGAGCTGGAAGCCTGTCAAAATTCCTAAGTACGTAGGAATGAAAGTCAACTTCCTTGTTGAAAAATTGGAAAATTGAACAAAGGGCTCATTAAATAGTTATCACCAGGTTCCATTGATTACAGCTGAAATGATACAAGAAAAAAAGACTGTCTTTCATTTGTCTTTTTAGAAAACAATTGGTATACACTAAAAGACCTATCATTAAAGAAACTATGCAAGATATGTTTACTTTATATAACTATTTCTTTTTCACTGCAGAACAGCACAAGTGGACAGGCAGCTTAGATCTCAGCTGTGAACATTTAAAGTATAAACACTTGATTGGGTCTTCTCAGTTCTGGGAAGATTATACCCTAAAACTTCTTTCTACTGGAAGCTAGCGTTTCATTGACAAAATATGTTACCTGAGTGTTCTAAACAGGAAATGTGTCATTTTATCTATTTATTGTCACCAGATGGAAATATTTCTTATACTTAAACTATATTTCTTATTTTGAACAAATTCACAATTTTGCCCTACCTGCATGAAACTGACTATATTTGAAGAGTCCTAAATCTGAAGAATGACTGTCGTTAAACTAGGATTATAGAGAAACCCAGGAGTTTTTCTTCATTGTCAACAAAACAAAACAAAAGCATGCACATAAGCCCTTGCATTCTGGGACTCTGTCCAAAAGCATTTAGCAATTTGGCTGTGCCCACCTTCAGAAAACCATAATTTGATTCTAGGATCTGTGTACCATGATGACTGCAAAGGATCCTAGCATTCACTAAACAGTCAGGGACGGTTTAGAAGTTGGTCAGTTCTATTTCTCTGACACGTAAAATCTATTTTCTTCCTTAAGCTCTTCGCTACTTACAGAAGAGAAAAGTGGAGCGTTGTATACGTAAATGTGATTTTCACTTGATTTTGTTTCACAAGAAGACACTCAGATTAAACATTTCTAGAAAATAGTTTGTAGCTTCAGGATTTTACTAATCTCACCTTTAATGATTACAGACGTTGGGAATCATAAATAAATAGGAAACTATTTTCCAGGTTTTATTTATATATACCTTTGTTTCATAAAATGCTTTATGAATTTTTGTCATAAAATCATAGAGCTAACATGAAATGATAGAAACAGAAGGAAATATGGCCTTTTCTTATAAGCTTTCATGGATTCAGATTTTGCATAACCAATTTGATAAGGTGTTTCAATGCTAACACCAAAATAAGTGTTTTTGGTTAGTATTATTTGGTTTCCATTAAGAGAAGTTAGCTCAAGATATATGCTAAAGTGGGGAATACATGCAACCCAGTCTTTAGAAATGAATTGGAAATTCAAGATTATCATCCTGTGTTCTCTTTCTCTCTCTCTCACCATCTCTCATCTCTGTGTATCCACTTCTTTCTTCTTACACTGAAGATGATCCTTTTTTATCTTTTTCTGCTCTAGGGGGAAATCATTCTGTAGTTCCTGAATTTGTGTGTTATGGGCCCCTCTACCCACAAAACTGGTGCTCTTTCTGGATAGCAATTTCAAATGTCAGGGAGAGAAACAGGCTTTACTTGGGCTAAGAGTTCACTCTTCGTCCCATCAGCCATGGCCAGGAGGGAAGAATAATGGCAGAAATATGCCTTCTGAGGGACTGTCTCTTTAGCTAGGCGGGGATTTTCTCTCAAGAAGATATGGACAGATACTGTCACTGTCCTATAATAACAATGGTAACGATGAGTAAGCACTTAACTGTGTGTCCAACATTATGCTAAGTATTTTATTCGTGTCGTTCTATATAAAGAGCTATTAAGAAAGTGCTGTAAATTTCAAAAAGTGCTTTTACATGCATTATTTTCATTATTTTGTTAACCCTAACACTTCTTTTGTCAAATAAATGCTATTCTTTTCATGTAATGTTGAAGACATCCTCACTAAAAAAAAAGTTAAGTACGTTATTAAGTAAAAGAGCCAGAATTGAAACCAAGGTCTTCTGATTCCCGGTTCAAAGCTTTTCAAACTTAGAAGCTACCTCCTTCCTGCAGGATGCAGTGATACAAAATGCAAGTTCACAAAATAATGTGAAACACAGTAGTTGATGAGGCCACTGCCATCTACTGCCCTGTATGTAATGTCTAGAAGTTACGTCAAGGAACTCTTACAATTAGAAGTTGGGTTTTTTCCCTCCCTTTTTTTTCTAATCATCCTTTTCATTTTTTCCATTAGCAAATGTGTCACTAAGAAATACACTCAGCCTCAAACAACAGATTCAACATAGTGACGAGAGGGCTTTATTTTTCCCTGGTAACAAGATTCTAGAAGTCTTAAGTCAACAAGTTGCACTGAAGAATGATGATGCTGCTCCTCCCTCCCTGCCCTCCATCCTTAGTATTATATTAACATTTGGTTTTCCTTCTCATATTTCCAAGAGGATTTCTGTCTTTCCAGCCACTGTGTCCCTGTTTCAGGTGGGGAGAAGGAAGAGGGACAAAAGAGAAGGGGAAAACTTCTTTTGATATCATTTCCTTTCTATTCTGTCAGAGATTCTCTTTCTGAGGATTTTTTTGTATATCTCATATGCCAGAATTATGTCAAAAGCTTCCCTTAGGAGCAAGCTAGAAGGGAGTGTGTATATTTTTCCTTTTAGCTTTGATGATATAGGAGGACAAGAGAGTGGGACATCCTGTACTGTCTGCCTTACTGTGACTGGAAGTGGGAACTGAGCTCTTGGTGCCACACGAGTCCAAGTCTTCCCGCACTGGTTTGCCTCTGTTATGCTTTCTCAGCATTTTCTTTGCTTAACGGAATGATTCCAGGTTCTTTTAACTCTCCTAATAGGATGACTTTCCAGCTCTTCTCTGACTTCTGGAGCCCTTTTCATTGATTTCTTCTGAATCCCTGTCTCTCTACACGTACCCAAGAGGGTATATACCTACATACTCCCAAGAGGATACCTGAGAACCATCTTGTTCTCTCTGCTTTCTTCCTTTGAATTTTATAGATGAAACTGGAGAGACCTACAGAGGCAAAGTTACATAGGAAGTTAGTGATCTAAATGTACACTGCATGCCTCCTAACTCTCAGGCCTAGAATTTTCAAAGTATTACTTAAATAATAAATATTTGTGTTTATAAATGTCAAAATTTAAGAGCAAAATAAAACCACTGATGTTTAAAGTGTGTGTTACAGAAAAAAAACCTTATTGAAATCTATCATTTAAATGCCTCAGAATGCAAGAATTTGACTAGTATGATAGGAAACTTTCTCTGTTTATTCAAATCAACAGGCATTTTATTGAGTACCTGCTATTTCTAGACACTACAGAAGCCAAGATTACAGCAGTGCACAAGAAAGAAGTCTTTGCCCTCATAGAGTTTATGTACCTGATATATTTATTGTATTCCTTGGTGTTCAGATAGTAATCAAATATTTATTAAGGGTTTACTCTGCATCAGGGAGTAATTAATGTGCAGTTTATGACAAGAAAGACAAGATTCCTGCTCTAACTCATCAGTAAAACCAAATATTATCCTATATTTTAGGGATACATAATGAAGAATGGGACACCATCCATCCTTCTACAGTTTATTAACTAATGCAATGAAGAAAACACACACACACTTAGTTGATAGCATTTCTTCATCTATAAATTGGAGCAATTCATACACCTTTTTTAACTTATACACCTTTGAATATGTGTGCCATTTAGTTGGATTTAAAAATGGATTTAGACTTAAGTGTAAATTTATTAGACTGAATTCTAACTACTGCAACACTGTCTACCTTAATTCCTTTGTTTTACTGAATTTAACTTAAAAATGAAATCTTTTATTTGTCTAAGTCTATTTCTGTCTAGTAAGGAAGTTGAAATTGATCATGCCTTGACTTTGTGGGCCATCAGAGAACCATGACATTCCAGGGTATTGATTTTGTGTTGTTAAAGGGTGACAGATCTAGTGTTAAAGTGCCGAGAGAGAATTGGGTTTCAGATTGTACACCATAAGCAGTCTTGGCTTTTGCTGAGACATGACTAACTTTTTAAAATAATGGAAGGAATTGTAGGTCTTAGGTAATTTTTACTGCATAATCTTGGAAAGATTAATTTCAGCCAGAATTGTGTAATCATGCATAGAACAGGAAAATTTCTACATG
Source organism: Microcebus murinus (assembly GCF_040939455.1). Taxonomy (NCBI): domain Eukaryota; kingdom Metazoa; phylum Chordata; class Mammalia; order Primates; family Cheirogaleidae; genus Microcebus; species Microcebus murinus. Next base: position 105,301,981 of record NC_134106.1, read on the forward strand.
TGCGATAAATATATATACTACATATCTAAATATATACAACTTGGAGTGTGTATGTATGCACATGTGAGTGTGTATCCAGAACATATACTCTCTGCTAAGCATATTGGGTAATATTTCAATTCAATATGACTGAAACTTTCCAAAGAATATTTACTCTTACATTTGGAAATTGCTTGGTAATAACAAGTTTTATTGTCTTTCACATCATTCATTCTCATAATCATTATTTTGAATTTTTTGTTTATTAATCTTTCTCTCATTCAGGTGCTATGAGATATGACTTATGATGCCCACAATTCAGAGAGGCCACAGGTGTACAAGTGTAATGCTTGGCGATTTTTGTCACCCTCTGGGCATAGAATGTTGACAAATACAGTATAATAGCTGCTACAGATAGGAACTAAGGAAGAGTAACCGTGGTCATCTTTCATTGTCTTATTTTCCTGTTGATTTTTTCTTTTAAATTTAATGACCTTTCATGAATGCATTGAAAATAACATTTTGATTATATGATTATTGTGCAGAAAACTCTGGTGAGCTAAGTCCAGGAGTATCTTTGGAAACTAATCAGAGGTGCACCAGATTCATTGACTTAAACCAATCCATCATAGTCATCTTTTAATGTATTTCCACATGTTCTTCCAAGTTCCCATTCTTGAATAAGATTCTGACCTGTAAAGAAGAGTAGAATGTATTCTATAGTGTATGATTGTTCTGTTTCCTAACAACATAAGTATTTTGCTTAAGCAGATTTGCTAGGAAGTGACAGCTTTGAAAAATTGGACACAGGAGCTGCTGGAAGCATTCGGTTCCAAGCCATCTAAATAGTGCAGAGGGGAAAATGAAATATCACTGTGTTTTAAAGATGACAGTTTTGTCAAAGATTTCCTTCCATTCTTTGGCTTAAAACAAATGGAGGAAATCAAGTGTATCTGTTCAAAATATGCATGTGCACTCACTGAGGAAGCACTCATTCTTCGGAATGTTTCTTCAGAGATAACCATGAGAGAATTATTGTTGAAAAAATGTATCATGAGTTGGGAATGCTATTATTTTCTTGGCTTAATTTTTCATTTGGCACATTTTGAGGTTCTGGGATTTCACAAGAACATAGTGGTGCCTTTAAGAAGAGAAGAAAACCTACAGGCTTAGCACCATCTGAGTATATTATGGTCTATACATATCAGTTGTTCTTCAGGAATATAGTTATTATTTTGATTTGTGGTGTGTGTCTGTGTGTGTGTGTGTGTGAGAGAGAGAGAGAGAGAGAGAGAGAGAGAGAGAGAGAGAGAGAGAGAGAGAGAGAGAGAGAGAGGAGAGATTTTTTTATTTAAGAACTTAAGGTTAGTTAGATGCTAAAGATTTGTATGGCTGTATTAAAAATCTGAATACTGTTCTCTACCTGAAAAATGTCGTATTGAGGTATATTTGAAAAGGTATAGTAAATTTAACAAAATCTGCTTTTAAGGACAATTTTATCACCAATTGGAGAAGAAGTGGAGTGTGGTCTAGTTAAGAGCACACACAACAGGGTGAGACTTCCTGTGCTTAAAATTCAAATACTGCCATTTTGTTTTGTGACCTGTGATTTGAAGCAAGTTAATTTCTCAGTTCCTGAGTCCCTTCTTTGTTAAATGTGGTTAGTGATAGTATCTACTTCCCGGTGACCTTGTGAGTTAGCTGGAGACCTTGTAAACACTCCACAGAATGTTAGTTATTATCACTAATTGAAAACTCTTAACATTTTATGAGGCCAGGAATAGCAGCAGAGATTTTTTTAAAAAATTAATTCAGAGGATGAATTAAAAGCTCAAAAATTTCTGAAATTCTATAATATAGAATCTTCATTTTAGAACAGTAGTAAATGAGTGGTGATCACATCATTTTATTTTTAACAAAAGAAACATTTCTGATTGATCATCTCTTATGTCCTCTATATATTCTGTAAGGTACTTTAATTAAGGGAATCACTGATAATTTCTGTCTTTCAGATTCTACAAACATTAAATTAACTGATTTCAGGTTCACAGGTTATTCTCAGTTTTTGTTATGCTACTCTTAGAAGTGTCATCTAAATGCTTGTATATTTTAATTATAATTGTTCCCACTTTAGCGCTAGTGGTCATGTTAGTACGGTTACTTTCTGAAACAACTTCCATTTATTATGTTACTTATTTCTTAATTCTCTGTTCACTTGTGTGCTTACTTTGCTTCTTATTAAAGAGGTAACTGGTAGTGTGAAAATTTGGATTATAACCTAAATCTTTCCCATGAAAAAAGATTGACTCATTATGACATACATTTAAAAAAAATCTTGTATGATCTATTTATACATTTTACTTCATTAGCTTTTTAGCTTTTAGCTTTTCATATTAATAGGATTGTCATTTTTATGTATGGTGGGATTCTTGGTATAGTTTGGCTCTGAGCCATAATATTATCTATCCTTTTAACTCTTTGGAAACATTGACTTATTTCATTGCATTAGTGCAGGCTTCATTTTATTTCATGTCCAAGATGACAAAGGTCACCTAATTAGACACCACATTTGCTTTTCTTCCTTGTAGTCTTCTGGTATCTTATACTAAGTATTATAAAAAAATGTTCTGCTTCCATTAACAAAAACTGAGCAGAGAACAAAAAGCCAATTATTTGCAGCACATAAAATCCTTATGATAATTTGGTAGACTTTAATTAAACTAATACATCACACTGCACTTATAAGACAAAAGAGCAAAAGAGAAGCAAATATCTGTTTTTTTTGCTGTTGAGAAACACCATATTGCTTTGTGATTAAGGGCTGTAAGATTGTGACCCATTTTAAAGTGTAAGATTTGCAGTCCTTTTCATACCATAAGCATATTAAAAAAAATTCTATGTAATATTGGTTAGAACTACTCCCCCCAAATTTTAAAATAAAGCTATAACAAAACTTAGCTCAAAGTAATTTTTATTAATTTTTTATGATTTTCAAACTCTTCAAAAATAATAAGAGATTCTGCAAATTTATCCCACATGGAAACATTTTTATTACAAAGAATATTGTTTTGGTATTTAACATGTTTTGCTGTTTTTTTTCTTTTTTTTTTGTATTGTCATTTGCTCTTTTTGATGAACCAACTGATGTTATTAATGTAAAGTCCACTATAGATTAAAAAGATACCTCTGTAACTTTTGTCTGTTCCCTACATTTTACAACTGGGGTGTACTGGAATTAGAGATACTTGGTGTTTATTGAAAAAATATCTTCAAATCTTCAGTTTTTGAGATGTAATTCTAATAATTTAAGTGGAAATTAAACATTGAGTTGGAAGTGAAGACATCAAGTTTTAATTCTAGTCTCAGTGTTATTTTGAGCATATCTCGTTACTTCTCTGGGTCTCAGTATTATCGACTGGTGAAGTAAATAATTCCGTAGCAGATGATTCCACATGGCTTCCTTATCTCTGAATTTATATTTATATAATAGTTACTAATGCAGTGTCTTTCTGTGTACTAAGATCAATATTTAAATATGTTCATATCAATTCTTAAATCAATGCCTTATTGTTTATAAAAGTTTTTATGAAAACATTTCTAGAAGTTTCTAATGATCTGAAAGTATAGATTTTGAGAGCTGGTAAACCACAAATCATAGTAAAAGAGAATTATATTAAACTTTAGAAATGCAACTATTATCATCGAAAAGGACTGTGCCAAGTCTTACATTTTTAATATATCTTTCACAAGCAGGAATCTGTTTGGATTTGCTAATTTTGTCCTATCTCACATTTACGTTTTTAAGTCTCTATTAATTCCTTGGACATTTATTTGTTTGTTAGTAGGTCAAACTCTCAGTGGGTTTATCCATCACCTGGAAACACTTTGTGCCTTCTACTCCCCTCTGTGGGTGTTCAAGGCTCTCCTAGTAGTTCTCCATTTTTCAGGCACATGATTGAAATTTCAGTAGCATTTAAGGACAGCCAGACTGGCTATTCACTTCATCTTTTCATTAACATCTCGTCCTTCTCTCTCAGGCAGCTTACTGAATTGGCTCATGAATGCTAGCTAGTAGTGCTTTTGTTTCCAAAGATGGTCAATATTACAGTCTGAAGAGGATAATGATGATTGTTTAAGTTTGCATCATTTTACATTTTTGTTATGAGTTTTAAGAAGGGAAATGCATTAATGCTCAACTTTGGCCAAATGTAATTGGAACTGTAAAGCTGGGATCCGTTCTAAAGTTTTACTTACATAGTACATAGTGGCCTATTTGGATTGACCTCCAACCTTCCTTGATTTACAAAGGATGTTTCTTTTAAAAAAGTTATTGAAAAGAAGAAGAAACTATAGACTAAGACCTATATGACTTATTATTGAAGAATAGCTGTTCTAGAGCAGCAATCTTCAAATATTTAATTCCATTAGTTTTCTCTCAGCAAATCATTGTTTTAGTTGCGTATTCTGTCTTTGGACAGCTATTGACTTAATTTGTTTTTGGCATTTCTAATTGAGGATGCTTACGACAGTTTTGTTGTGTCTATTTTTACTTATTACACTCATTCCTATTGCATGTAGGTTTGTGCTAAGTAGAGAAAAATGGGAAAACAGCTCATGCCAGAGTTGAGTGAAATTAAAGAAATCTTTGGTTTAGGCAGAGAAATCAAATCCTTTCACTGTCTTCTCACTTCACTGTGTATCTTCTTCACAAATTTGTCTCTTCCTGGAATGCAATTTCCCCTCCTTCCCATAGATGTCAAGATTTTTCATCTTTTAAGACTAGCTGTAAGTTTAATTAGCCAATAGACTCTCTTCCTACAGTCCTCACCATAGTGTCTTGTTACTCCTTGGATCTCTTCTACCTACTGGCCCTTATCTTTTTTTCCTAAGTTACAATCCATTGACATGTGTATGTTTGTATATCACTTCAGAGATAAATAAAAGTTTCCAGTTGCAGAACCAGGATTGCGTCTTATGTAGCTAGGCCTCTTACATGATTGGACTCAAATATAACCTTTGACATTCTTTCTAACGCTGAGATTCTATGATGCTAACAGGCAGTCAGTCAATAAATATTGATTGCTTGGCTATTCAACCCAAGGCATTCTTTTGTTAGTCCCCAAATCATTCATATTCTGAGGTCAAGGCAAAGTACCTCCAATGGGAATTGGTGTAATATTATTTGTCCCCTTTCCTTCCGTAGCTAATTTGGTTGTCAACTGACAATCTGAAAGACTTCTTTTCTTTAATAGTGGCCTTTGTGTGTGTGCTCTTACACATGTAAATGGGTCTTGGCTTCCCTTTTTTGAACACACAACCTTCTGATCTGGAGTCAGACCTGCTACCTGTTGCGCCACTAGGTCACGAGTCTTCCCATTTTTGATTGGATAGAATTAATCTTTTAATTCATTCTTTTTCTTTTTAGCAATTTAGACAACTTTCAGGTACGTCAAAGTTGCGTCTTATGTAAACATCAATTTAAATAATTATGATAGGATCTTCATGTATTCATGAATTTAAATAATCATGATAGAGTATGATAAATACATAAGCTTCTAGACCAAGCTTCTTAACATATCCATTTGTAATAGTTTAGGAAACTTGCATAAATTTATTTTTCTTTAAGCCATGCCAAAATGGAGACATTTACAATTATAACTTTGTTGTTTATTTTAAAAAAATCTTAAACTCAGATTAAAAAATAATTGTGACAAAACATAATGTAGTAGACAAAATATTTAATTAGGAACAAAAAGTCATGGGGCCCTGATTCTACCACTTCTTTGTGTGATTTTATAAAAAAGATTAAACTCCCTGAGCTTTAATTCCCTCAAGGGTAAAATGAGCAAAATGATGATTCCTACTTCATGGGACTTTATGAAGGTAAAATAGATAGTTAAGTGCAATCTTGTAATAAATATTGTAAAGGAGGAATGATTTATTTTCCTCACCCATCTCTACATTCATAGCTGAGGCATCTATAACAAAATTAATAACAAAATAATATAACTTTATTTCATATAAGTTTTATATAGCATAAGAGCCTTCATAAGGACATAAGACCCAAAGAAATAATAAAGGTGTATATTTTTACATTTGGGTTTGATGAATAGTCGTAGAAAAATATGATTGGACAAAGGGCATATAAATTACTGTTTATGAACTGAAGGGAATTTAGCAAGGCCTGGTCCTTCAGATTCTTCTATGTGTCCCTGTGTCTTTAGAGATTAAGATTTTCCTTTCTGTTAGGAACATGAAGGGTCCTTCTCAAATGAGGGTCTTATGATCTGCCTCAGGAGAGAAGGGCAAGGGGAGGGTGAGAGTGGCCTTCCGGCTTCTGCTGTTTTCTCAAATGCAAAGGTGCCATATTTTGGGGACTTGTGTCCAGAACTCATCAGTATTTGTACAAATGTTACAGTGATTAATAATTATTATAAATTGTAGTTTTTAATACATTATTTATATAAATCAGAAGAAAGTAAAAGACCAAAATATCATCCAGAATTATCCTTCTCATAGTCCTTCATTTATCCAAATCCCATGCTTACCGTAAGTCCTGTTTTCCATTTCAAATGGTTTTCTTATATTTTAAGAATAGTAGATAAACTTTTTAATATTGATAGATAAGTAGCTCTGCCCTGGTTTAGCGCCTATGTTACGCATTGATATTCTAAAATATTAATATCACTTCCTGTTTCTAGACTGTGAAAAATAACATCAATTTGCTTTTATATGTCATGGAATATGCTCTGCATCTTATATCATGCCTTTTATATTTTCCTAGATTTAAACATCAGTCAAGGAAAAAATAATGAATATTCATAGAATCAATTTTATATATTGCCAATTATATGCCAACACATTCAAAAGATACTTGTACTTAATCTACACCAATTACATAGTACACGATTTAGTGTTGAAGCATACCTCATAAAAATAACTAGAAAAATAAACACCTATTTTTTAAAAAATATGTATTTTCCTTGTTTATGGTTATAAAGTATTTCAGAATCATAGATAAAGAGCAGGTCTAGTCCTATGTATGACTGTTCAGTATATTCTTGTACCAATATCTGAGTCCTGTTGCTGTTCTCTGCATAATTCAGCTTTCCTCCCCTAGCAATCGTTACCTATTATTGGCCAAGGAGGTCTAGAAAAGGTGAAGAATATAGCTTTTATAAGTTAACTTTTACTGATAATTTTTGTTAAATTCTCAGCTTAATTCATTCTCTGGGTTAGGAAATGGAAGATGAGTGAGATACAAAGATAGCCTGGCAGGAAGCGCTCCAGGAATGATTTGGCTTTATCTCCCTCTGTGTGTACGCGTGTGTTTGTGAGTGCATATGTGTGACTTGTTGCCTGGGTGATAGAACAAATCCGGGAGAAAGGTTGAAAGGCGAAGACAAAGGCTGTGTCTATACAACTTCAGCTGAATTGGACCCGACTGAAAGATTGGTTTGGTCTGATTTACTAGAGCCTATCTCCTCAGTGGCTGCGATCTGAAAATTGCTTCCAGGGCCATTTTAATTAGCTGATTCAAATCAAAACAAACACATCCTGGTAACATCCATTTCTATTCTGACACTCACCAAAGACAGTTTTCAGAATGGTGAGTCCTAAGTAGTTCTCTGTGATTTGAGATATGCACTTTTGTTTCTAAACATTAATCTTTAATGGTGAGGAAAGGATCCATTTTTCTTGGCTTTGCTGACAGGTGAATATTAGTACACAGTTGCATTTGTTCAGTGTGTCACAGCTTAAACCACAGAAACAGAAGCCTGCTCTTATACGGTAACTTACGAAATGAGAGAGTTAGTTCTGTTCTTAAATAACATTTTAATAAGAGGACTTCATTATGCTGCATGGCGGTTTGGTGAATATATTATTTAAATCCTATATATTCCTGGGGATGGTTTTAAGTTAAAAGTATAAGTCAGGTCTTAAACATAAAAAATAAAACATTTTGACACTTCTGATTTCCTGTTTTTCTAAAAAATATTGTTTCACTTTTTATTTATTTATTTAAAACCTTGCAGAAAATTTTACCTAGTAGCTTTCCTTTAAGGAAAGAAGAGAATGACAGTAATATTAGAGGGATTAAAAAGAGAAGCTTAAGGAGATACTGAGAAGGACGCAATAAACAGAATGTTCATGATGTTTTCAATCATGAAACATATTGTAGCCTTATATATGATGTGAAAATTCAATGAATACCTTCACAAAAATAGTTGTATATTCCATAAATGCTATGGAAACATATCATACAGTAAGAGTACCTACTAAGGAGAGCTAATGTAGTCTTGGAATGCATAACTACATCATAGCTACATGGTTTTAGTTGGTTTGTAAATAAAACATAATATTAGAAACTTTCAAAAATTTAGCTATTATCTATGTATAACGAGTTTTGAAATTAAATGTGTAGTGATATGGCTGGTAAGTTCATGTTAAACTTACAATTCAAATCATGAAAATTCACTTAAAGATGGCTTGGTAAATGTATTCAGCTAATGTAATTGGCCAGAACATCCCAAGTTAGGTTAACTTTTAGAACTGCTAAAGAAAGAAAAAAAAATATTCTTTTTATTTTTAGGACAAGAAAAAATTTAATTTAAAAAATTAAGGCATACTTTAAAGCTGCTTAAATGTATATAGCCAATCTTGATAATAATCCACTGTTAAAACATTTTTAACATTTTCTGCTCTTGAATATAAACAATTAATTTTAAATTTAGATGTTACTTCTTTCATTTACTTCCAAAATAAGTTGATCAAACATTTAGTGAAAAATGGCATTTACTGCTTTTCTAACTTTGATTCTCATGTGCTGATGCGTTGTTACACTGGAAATTAACATTGAAATATTTCTCTTTAGTGACCCTAATTCTTAAAGATAAGAACTTTGGGTAGTAAACTATGCCATGTTTACTCTATGAATGTGATTTATAATCGTTTTGGCAATATTGTAGCTTACTAAAGATTTTACTAACATCAGTTGCATCATCTAATTGGAAAGCCATGCTCTGTGTACTTTCTGGCACTGAAAGCAGAAATTAGCCTGTTGATCAGGCTTAAGTTCAGAGAAATATTTAACACTATTTAAAACTGACATTAGCACCAAAATATTTGGAAGGAATATTTATTACCCCTTTTATTTGTGAAAACTAGATATAAAGTTGGAAAACATTGCCCTTTTACAGTCATGGCTTTGGAGAGGAGAATCATTCATCCTTCGTCAGAGATTAGTAGGCCATTTGTTGATAGCATATAAATTGCCCAGATTTCTATAAAGAGTGAGCTATTTAATGATTGCATTTAAAGAATAGAGTGACTTTGAAGGCTGTGAATGTTCATATCAAGCTCACATCCCTAAGATCATAGGGATGTTCAAGTTGTGTAAGCAATGACAGCAAAATTACCATTACATTCTTTTCTGTATTTGTAGTATAAACAAAGCCAACAACCCCCGCCAACTCCTCTTCTTGTGATATTTCATAGTCTTGAAAAGCTTAAACTCTGAAACACAATTATTCGATGTTTCTTATACCATGCAAACATCTCTTCTCGGAGATAGCATCCTTGAGATTAACTAGCTCTATTGATTTAGGTGCCCTGGGGTTGTTAATTGTAGTGAGGACTGTTGTGTCTCTGTGACTTCTGAAGGAGGTTATGGTCACTGCAAATACATCTTAAAGAAGCCAAGAATACTGTCAGCCAAGATGGGCAGTCCAAGCTTTGGAACTAGTCTGGCAAAACCCTACTCCCATCCCTGTAAAGCAGACATATTTTTGTATTTCTTATAGGTGGATTCAGTGCAGACCATGAACCCCTCTGGCCACATTGAGGAATCGTGTAAAATGAATGTATGTGCTCGTAAGTGAAATACATGCCATGTTCCAACTCAGTATGTTGGATCCTAATAGACCTGGATTTGTCCTGTGTAAAAAGAAATCGATCCCCAAGGGGCAGGATCACTAGCTGATTAAAATGAAGCTCTGATTTGGAAGAAAACAAAAATGGCTTTAAAATAAGATCTCTGCAAAAAGGAATCAAACTATACTTTGCAAACAAGTGAAAAAAAAATCAAGCTCTCAATATGGAATAAAGGAGGGATGTGAGAAAGGTTTTGCAGTCTTATCAATTACTGTGGAGAAATGGAATCAGATATCACCATACTCAGGAGTATGAAAAGACAAACAGGAAATCCTTTTTCTTCGGTTTACACTTGAATGGACTCAAGCAAAGAGTGGAGATATGTATCCTGTTACTGTTTATAGTTTAATAATGTGGAGATTAGTATATACGTGATTTCATTTGCCTTGCCTAAATTAATTGGATGCATTATGTAGAAATCACCTGAGCCTGTGCTAGATCAACAAAGAAAATGGAAATGTATACCTCAGGACAGAAATCTGAGAAAATTAGACAATTCAATGCTGTTTAATAAGCCGCTAAGAAGAAATACTGATGCCAATCAGGGAAAGTGAGAAACTGGTGGACATAAGAGGAAATAAAATGCCATTCTTATACTTGCTGAAACATAATTTATGATGATGTAAAAGCCGAAGACAGATCACAATATATCTCACAGACATGTTATACAATTTTTGATTAAATTTAGGGTTAATCATGTAAGTGTTCAAGGAATGTATGACCATTATATCAATAGAAAACTGGCCTTTTAAATTTGTGGTCTTATGCATTTATGTATGCAGAGGAGGGTCTTTTCTATTTTATTAAGGATGAGTTGCATGTAGGAAGTACCTCTTTGCATTATAGTTACTTGCTTAATCAAAGATACTGTATAAATATAAAGTCTAATTTTTGTATGAGTGTGAGTGCATATGTATGCATTTTTGTGTGTGTTTATAAGTGGATGGAAGCAAAATTTAATGATTAGCTTCTGCACTTTGGCTTGTTACCTAGAATGTAAAGAGGTAGAGTAAACTGTTTTAAGCTATTTCATCTGTTGTCATTATTAGAATTTATTATTCACAAAAAAGCAATTCTAAAATAGAATGATTACTGCAAAGATTCTTCAATTAAATATAATATTTAATGCAATTGAGCCATTTAAGTTAAGTGGTACTGATGTCTGGAAATGATGAAAGTAGGCCCACGTGAAATCAGTCTACAAGATATTTGGAAAGTCGTGTTATACTCTTTCAGGCTGCTTTACCCGTGCCAGGATGTGAACCGTGGATGCTCTTATGGAAGACTCTGGAGAAATATTTACGTTCTAACTATTACGTTTTAGTTCTACCAATAAGTTACATGTGCTTTTCACATTTTTCTTCAACCTAAATTATATAACAAGTAATCATATATAGGTAAAGTAGTGAATATTTAAAACAGATGGACATATTTTTTGTAGTCACCATGTGCCATAATAATTTTGAAGCTGTTGTTCTCTGCTATTTGTACTCATTTCTCTTTATCTTGATGATTAACTTTATAGTTGAAATTTTCACCTCTTCTTTCTGTGTGACAATCAGCTGCGGTTGGTCCTCTATAATATTACAGGGATTTTTGTCTTTATTTATGGTATTATAATAAATTATAAGTCTACAAACTGTATAATTCTACTGTATTGAATATTTTTCTGTGACCAAAATAATAAAAAAAACCCTACTTTATAAAATGCCTATTAAAATAGGCATGTTAAATAGGCATGTTAAAATAGGACTATTTTAATAGTCTCCTAAAACATAAACGGGACATAAGATAGGTTTCTATTGCTGGTTTTTAGAATATACTCTCCACATCTTTACAATTGGAGAGTAAAGCGTTTTGACACAAGATAAAGAGAAAAGGTTTGACAGAGATAATTGCAAGAGTATGTGGTAAAGAGTAAAACAATCTGAACAAACTACAAGTCTTGATGTTCAGTTTTGCCTTGCCATCAAACAGCCGACCCTAGGGGTGCAGTGTTTGAATTCTCAGGTTTTCATCTTGGATTTGGGTTTCCACTATCAGTTTTCAGATCATTTTAATTCTTAACTTCAAAGGCTTTGATAACTTAGAAATATTATAAACTGGTATTTAATACTTATCAAATTAATATTCAATAGTGCTCATCTGTATTAAGAGAATCACATGCTGTTTTCCACTTAAATTGATCCAAAGCACAGCACATGCCTTAAGACCAAGGAAAAATATAAATTTACAGTTGTTGTTACTTTAGCATTAGTTTAACCTAATGGAAGTGTATACCGAGGTATATACATAGTCATGTTCTGGGATCAATAGGTCCCCTCAAGTTAATGAAAGCAAGCAGTACCCTAGTACAAAATAATGCAGTTTTGTAACAGAGGGAACCTTTTTATTCTCCATTGAGTGGAATGCATTCCTGACAGAATATTAAAGTGTGAGAACCAGGTTTTCTTGCTCTTTACCCCCCAAGGGTTGACCAGCACACGAAGGTGTCTGTGACTTCAAAGGCATTTCTGAACTTGGATCAGCCTGATTGAGTTCAGAGGAGAAGGAAACAGTAACCCCTGATGTTTATTGCCGTAGGCTCTTTTATCTAATAGCAATTCTCTGCTTAGGAGGGGCAGTAGGCAGAAAAGTCTTGTGACTGTTACAATTCACGATTAATGTTTAGTCACAAAGTGCCTCACACTGAAAATAGTACTTTTATTTTAGTTTCCCGCTACTACTCCAACTGGGAAAGGTCAGGGAAACAGTAGGAAGCAAAGTGAAAGCATATATGTGAAGTGGTTTTTTTGTTGTTGTTTTTCTTCATTGCAGCATACTGACTTGCAAAATAGTGTCACTTTCAGAATAACAACGGTGGCATGGATAATCTTCAGGGATCCTTATTTAAAGGATTGGTCACATTGAACTTTTTTTCTCTTAGATGGAACTGCTTGAGTTAATAAAATTTATTTTTGTCACATTTATTCCTTATTTTACAAGATTAGAAACTTAAATAGGAGACTTGCAGACTTCTACCTACTAAACCTCTCTTATGTCCATCTCTCTAAATAAAACTTCTACTCTTTTCCTCTTGCCTCTATTTGAAACAAAAAAAAAGAGGAAGAATAAACTTTCCTAAAGGAATGTTTATCTATTCTTTATCTATCCTCGATTGCTAACTAAAGCAATCGAGCAACTATGAATGAAAATCACCATTGAAAAGTATTCACTTAACCTCTTTTGGTAAATTAGTTGAACTGATCTTGATATTTCTTTGATAACTTTTGAAACTTAAGTAACCTAGAGTCAACTCTGTGTAGATGATGTATTGGTTGCTCTCTTTAATATTCTTATCAACTTCATGAGGCAGATATTATTATTGTCTTAATAACCCATCTTACAGATGAAGAAAATGAGGAACAGAGTTTCAGTAACTTTGTAAAGCTACAGAAATAGCAGGAGGTAGAGCCCTGTCACTCTGATTCCAGAGGTCACTCTCAACAGATGGAACACTGAGCTTTAATGCCAAACAGTACTGTAAATGGGGAAACAAATGAGATTGTAAAACTATGTGGGGGTACAGAGATGAATTTTGTTGTTCCTTAGATCACACATCTAGTAGTTTGAATGAAGCAGACTCAGCCTGCATGACATAAACGTGAAAGCTGTTCAGAAGTTGTAGTACACAGAAATATTGGGCATAGAATCTGATATAGAAGAATCTGCTTTAAATACTGTGGACAAGAAAGAAGGGAAATTCTTTTCCAATTTGCTTGCTTTGCAGACTCAACATACATCACCTTAAATATATACTATTTGCATCAAAAACATTTTGAAAATGAAGATCTTGCTGCTGGAATCTAGGAGGACTAAGGAGAATGGCCACTGCATTTTTTTCAACAGGGCACGTTCATGACCTCATGGGAATATGGCCATCCAGGCTAATTGTTGCGATGTCATGTGCACAGTGGCAAAATGTCATAGTGGTTAAAAGTGCAGTGTCTGGAATTCAGACTGCTTGGATTTGAGATGTGGCTCATACATGTTCAAGTCGAGTGACCTTTGGGCAAATTACATCTTACTGCCTCCATCTCTTTATGTGTAATGTGAAGTTAATAACAGTATCTACCTCATAAATTAGCTGTGACTGTTAAGTGAGATTAATCCAGACAATGTGTGGATGACATAAGATGACTTCAATAAACACTGGAATTAGTCATTTTCTTCTTATTTTCTTTATAATCGACATATGAATAATGTGTAATCATTGCTGACTTAGATGTTCACAGGCCAAAATAAACCCAGTATCACTGTGAAAAAGTGAAACACTTACAGAAAACGTAACACCAAGCCTTCTGTATTCTCTGTATATTATGATGTGAAACTCAGCAAAATTGGACAGATACAGATTCTCTAAGGAAATTCATCGGTTTCTGGCCTGCAATGATTCAAATCTTGGAGCTCTGTAAGCTCTAATTTTTTCAGACATAGACAAGTGAAAGGATACTGTGAAAGGTGAAATAAAATCTTTGTCAGAAACCAATGATGAAAGCTTCCAAAAGGTCAAGGAATAAGTTTTGAAGATCACTTTATTCACAGTCATAAAGGTATATAATTTCCTCTGGTTTTTAGTAGCTTAAAATTGCGGAATCTAAGAATTATAAATTATGTGTAATATTATCATAAAAAGATAATACTGATTCTGATAACCAATCCACACATAGTTGTTATTCTTTGCAAATATTTAATAAGTGTCTATTATGTATGATGAGCTTTTTAAAAAAGTTCTTCATTAAGTAAAAAACATGCCACATTTATTAAGTGGTAAGATTTGGATGTATGAAATATAAACAATAAATACTTGCTGAATTGAACTGGATGTTTCATATCTGAAAAGTCAGTGGCTTTTATTGGAAATGTAATAATTTATTAACTAAGAGTAGTGGAGAGAATAAAATAATCAGTGAAAATGTTCAGTTTTGCCCGTTTGAAACTACTTTTTGAAAGAAATATATTGATTAATAATTGTGACTGCAAAATGTAGTCCTCAGAAATGACTCTGTGGTCTTGAAAGCACACAACCATCGCTTGTGAAATCATGAGAATGTTGTATTTGAACTACACAGCACAGTATAGCAACTGAGCATCTGAAAGAAAGTAAAGCCAACTTCATATTTTTGTTATATTAGACCACAAGTTTCAATAATTTTTACATTTTTTTTATGAAAGAGCTGGCTACTCTGTATTTTTATGGATGTTAATTCCACCATAATAAATTATCTTATGCTACTTTTTGTGAGGTTCTAATAAGGAAATAATAAAATTAATGTGATTAAAAATGAATATCTTCCTATCCTATATCCTTAGATATTAGGGGAAAAATTAGCATTTCCAATTTTAAGAGATTGGAGCTCCGACATCAGGTACAGCTCACCCTGTTTTCTAATTGCTACTTACTGCCCAATTATGTCAGTGAAAATTCCATCTCAGTAGGAGCTGAGGTAGATCCAGGTCTCTAATCTTTCTGTGCTGTGTGTCTAGCTGCTAAAGGCGGGTCAGCAAGGGATTTTTCTCCCCTATGTGTCAAGCTCATGAAAGAAGCAGACTTGTGTTATGTGCATTCCAGAAAGATCAGAAACTGCCTCCTGATAATACATTTCAAGTGGGTACAGTGTATTCTAACTTTCTGCTGGTTGACTTTTTAAAAACCCTGCATATTTATTAAATAAAAATTAAATAAAAATGTATGTCATATTTTGAACCCCAAATTGAAAGCTGATTGTTAAAATCATGCAAATAATTGAAAAACTTATGTGTTAAGAAAGACATTGATAGTTTTAAGGAAACACTCAAAATTATCAGGTCGGCCTTTTAACTGTTCATCAATGAACAATCATAAATGCCTTGCTATTTAGATTGAGAAGTTTGTGAAAATGTTTATGAGGCTGACTTCCAATTAGTCCTACCTTAAGAGATGTTGTATTCAAATGAATACCAAGGAGTCTGTGAACAGAAAATCTTTTTATCTTTCAATATCCCATTTTTAATACTGGGAAGAAATGTATTATATATCTTGAATTAGGGCTGTAGCCATGTGCTCTTGTCATCTGAGATTAACATTTGGATTAAAGAGCATGATTAGAGGAGTCTAAATTAGTGGTTACCAAGTTGAAATGAGACAAAAGTTAAAACAAAGTAATACAGCAATCTATTTCATGCAATTTATTTCTTATACCAGTTAATTAGCCCTTTCATTAGCATGATGTTTCATGTTGTGACCTAAGCCATTGTACTCCCAATGGATTTAATGAAGACAATGAAAAAAAGAGAGAAAGCGTTAGAATTGTTGATGACTATGTCACATGCCAGCAGAATTAAATATAATTCTTCATTATAAAATACAAAAATACACATATTCTTTGTTCCTGAATCCAGAGAAGATTTTTTTTTAAAAAGGCATTTTGATGGCATGAAAATACTTTCTGAATTCAAAGCATATTAAATAACTATGTGTACAATAGAGTTAAATGAAGTACATTTTAAATTCCAAATGACCACAAATCAATGCCTAAAGGATTCACTTAGATACAAAAGAAGTATCTCTCACTATTTTGGGAGGAAACATAAAAGAATATGTATAAGGATAATCATATTTTTGAATATATAATGTGATTCATGGGATTCCATTAAGGACCATTGAAATTACTTACAAAGAACAGCATTCTGGAGAGTCACAATGGAACTCTGCCTTAGGACAGGCCAGAGGAAAAGAAATATGCATGTCACAAATAATTTATCATGTGTAGGACATAAAGGGGTTCTCTGATTCCTCCTCCCCTCCCCAGTGAGAACACTTTCAAATTATGTGTGTTTGTCTTCATTACTTGGGATGGAAGTTTCTGCTGAGCCAAAGACAGTCATCTGCCAGAAGATTGGTTCTGCCTTTTCACAACAACATAAAGGATGGCCACAGTCGTTATGAAAATTGGGCTATAAAACATAGTGGCAAACTTCTGAAGGTGTTTTACTCTTCATTTTACATTGTTCATGATTCAGAACATGCAAAGAAATGAAATACTTTCAGGATCTGACTTATTAGTCAGAGATTGAGTCAAGCTTGCTTTCTCAATCACTAAAAGCTGATGGCTTCCTGTTTTATGGCCGAGTACTTAGACTATTAGTTCCTTTGGGTTTGTATAGCACAGTAAGTCCACAGAGGACTCTCTTTTTCCCCCTCAAAAATTGTTCCATAGACTTTTTTGCAGTTAATATATAGATACCATTTGGAATTTAACTTTGGTATTGTTATGTAATTCACAGGTAGTTCATTGTACCCAGAACTATGTACCTATAGATGTCTAAATTCATTCTTATACAAAACCTTTAAGGAGGAAAACATTTAAGATTTTTTGTTTCCTTGTCTCTTTTCTTTGTTTAACACATCAATTCAAACGGCAACCTTTTTGTTTAGTAGGGATTTTTGGCAAATGGCATAAAAAGTATATAAAAAGTATGGAATTGTGTTTATTTGTTTTGTTTTGTGATCATAGCTCACTGTAGCTTTGAACTCTTGGGCTTAAGCAATCCTCCTGCTTCCACCTCCCAAGTAGCTAGGACTACAGTGTGCTACACCACAGCTAGCTGATTTTTAAATTTTTTGTAGAGACTGGATCTCACTGTGTTGCTCAGGCTGGCCCTCACACTACTGGGCTCCAGCAAGCCTTACACTTCAGCCTCCTGGGGTTACAGGTGTGCACCGCCGCGGCCAGCTCTCTCAGGTGTTAAAATGAAGATAATAGCACATCTCGTGGTATTATTTGTAAATGTGGATAAGTGAATATGTTACATATAACATATATAACATTATATAATACTGTACTGCCTCGCATAAAGTGAGAAACTATAAGTAATAGCTGTTATTAAAGATGAGGTTAAAAATATGACACAAATCACATTTCTGCTCACTCACTGATTGAGCTAAGATTTCAGAAGTGGTCTGAATGCAATACATAACAGTGCCTGGTATATAGTAAGTGCCTCTAAGTGCTATTTGCTACTTAAAGCAAGCAAATATGTTTTCCAAAGATCTTACACTAGTCAGGAGCTACACTGGGATTCAAATTGCAGGTGTGCCTGATGTTAAACCCTAATTTTCCTAGATATTTTAGGAATCTAAACTTGATAAAAGAACTATATGTTGGTATAGATTTTAGTACCTTTCTGTTTAGCATGGCTTTGAAAAAGTATGTTTTGGAATTGTTTAGAACATACAAATATACTCATACAACATGCTAATACTTGCCAGTGAGAGCACAATAAACATGATTAATGGTCAATGCACACTTTGGGCTGTTTACATAAGTGTCTCTTTACATTTAGAAATTTTTCATTAAAAAAATGCAGAAAAAATGTGATAGGTTTATTTATTTATTCTCTAGTAGACTTCAGCAGAGTGATCAGATAAGTTCATATTCTCACCTTTACTGTTTTTTTTTTCTTTGAATATTTGGAGTTATATTAATAAAAGATGCCAGGCTGTTGTGTCTGGGCGAAGCTCATTTTACACAGTGACACTCTCTCTTCGACTGTTGCTGCATCACTTTCGTTACCATTCAGTTTTCTTTAACTGTGAGGTTCGGGAATGTTTTATTTCTGTTTCCTTCAAATATTTTACTGTGATTTTTCCTATTAACTGGTTTTCAGAGATATGTTGCAGTTGGATCTTTAGATTGCCTGCTTTTCATGTAGGTAGTTGTGAGGCCACGTGGTCCTCCTCGATATTCACTGATACTTACCGTTTAGTCTGAGTTTGAAATGGACTTGCCTGGATGACTGCTATTAGCAGTCATTCCGCTTACTGTGCTATCTAGTAATACCGTATCATGAAAATAATATGTTTTTATAAAAAATAATGCACTCTCTCCTTATATGCTGGCTTGGTAACTGACTAAGGCTATGAAATAACATACATCAGGGTTAGGTCTGCAGAGCATAATTGAACTGATATTAAAGTTTGTGGACAAATTATATATAGTGAATTCAGGTATTACATAGAAGGCTAAAGTAGTCCATACATTGCTGTCTTAAAATCTTGCAAGGACAGAACATCTTGCTTCTTATTAGACTATGCTCAGAAACATCCAGTACCAGCTTGTCTCTAACAAAATTCAAATTTCTTAATTTAGAATTACATCTATCTAGTTCTAGTCTCCCTTTACCATCTTTACCTCCTATTCTTCTTTTTCTTGAACTGGATGCTCCAGCTAAGTCTGGTAACTCCCAAGGGCCTTTTCCTGCTTCTCACTTTCTTCCGGCTTACCTTAACCCATACTGTTATATATGTTATACTCCTGCAGTTCTCTGTCTTTGTAATTTTGGATGAGTAAATCCTACTTTCCATGGTTCTTCGTTTATTAAGCTTTTCCTGGTTACCAAGTTGTTAGCGCTTCATTTTAAGCCCGTTATTGGTACGATTTTCATGGTAGCTAGAGTTTCCTACTTTTAATGATGAAATACTGTGCACATGTACGTGTATATGTTATATTTCTTTACCACAACATAATGTCCTCACTGGGAAGATCCAAGTGTGATTCGTATCTGCCTATCCCCCTTCTCCAGTTCTTAGCTGAGTACCTTGCTTATAATAGATTACCAGATGCTCACTAAGCAATGGTTGAATTCATTTGATGCTATAAATGAGAAATATATGTGTTTTTAGGGCATTCATTAAAAATTTGACACTCAGTAAAGATTTATTGATTTCCTACAATATACTAGGTATTTAGTATATTGCATTCCTAGAAATTATTACCTGCTGGGGAATCCAGTTGAGGTGATATGAACAGTGCCAAGAGTCAGGGCTTTGGAGGAGGACAAGCAGGTATCCAGGCAGCGTGTTATAAAAGGAGACTAGAAAATAGAGCAAAATGTGTAAGACTTTATATTCAAATTGAGGGAGAGTCAACTTGATCTTGGGAGAAATGGGAGTTGGATAGCAGAGGTCTTTAAAGACAGGGGAGTGGACGCCCTGATATTTTAGGAGAATAACTTCCGTGGCAACACTGAGGAAGTACCATAGAGAGAAGAAACAAATAACTCTAAAGATATTTGTGTTGTGTGCTTAGCTGAGACATATTTCTGTTGGAATTAGAATCCTCGTGGCATTTGTGGCCACAATTTATGCACAATACGATGTAGTGGAGGTCACCACATTCGATCAGTTCTAGGCACTGGTAAGATGCTTAGCACTTGAGACTTCTTTAATAAAGGAGTAAGTATAATTAATGACAAAAGAAACATATTAATGCATGGTTTCAAAAATTCATAGCCACCTAACCATTTTTTGAACTTCTTCAAGTAAACTTAAATTATTTTCATGTGATGATATGGCAAACCTCTCTGATGTCTGGGGTAGACACAAAGCATGATTTTAATACAAAATTCAAAAGATTCCTTTCCTGAATCATGATAGTAAAAAAAAAAAAGAAAAAGAAAAAAGACTTTCCTTGATGTTAAGCTATATTTCAATGTAGTAATGCCTATAAAGCTACCTTTAGGTTGAAGGCTAAAGAATTATCACTCGTCACATTTGTGGTATCCTATGTCTACCTCTATCTTTTTCTGCACTAACTGTTCAATCTATAAACTGATTTTTATTTCAGACTGTGTCTAGATGTTTTTCTTTGTTTTTTATTTTGCTGCATATTACTAAGTATTTTTCAATAATTTCTGTTTGCTTGTCATGCTTCATGGATTTTTAAAAAGAATTTATGCCACAAATCATAGGAAAATGAATTTTACAATTCTGTAGTTTGTAGGACACATTGTTTCCTTTTGGAAAAACATAAAATAATTCACAGGATTTCATTTGTGGTAAGACCGTTCTGGCAGTTCTGTGACAATGAGATTTTAAGGATCATCAATATCAGAGTCACAGTCTGTAGAGCTGTTTGGTTTTTTTTTCCTTTGTTCACCTTTAATTCCAATTAAAACATATTCTACTAGACTAGGTGCTTTCTACCTGGATGTTTTCTGTCTGATCTTTGACTTTCAACCAAGGAAATTCAGCTTCAATCTGTTCGAGCTGAAAGGGCCTATGGCATGCTAGGGGCTATTCAGAGTTTCAAGAATTTAGAACCCCTGTCCTATGAGTCATGATTAATATATGGCACTCGCATTATTAAATTTTCCAGGAAAGATGCCCTGCAAAGTTATTTTGCATCGCTGAAGCCATTCTTAATATTCCACATTATGTAGAGGTTGCACATACGATATCTATGCAAAAGATTTAACCTGTGTTTTTATAGATAAATACTCACATTCATAATATACAGATTTCAAAATGCCTCTTTTATGCTTTATCATAAAATTTAAGCAAAATCTCATATAAATAATATTCAGCATACGTTTTCATATACTTTTAAAATAAATGATTATATATTTTTTGAATTTTTGATTGTTTTGGTAGATTTCAGTGGGAATACCATCATGCTTTTGTTATTGCTGTTATCCATGATGGGAGAATTCAAATTTTATATTTTCTAATTGAAAGAGTTTAAAATTTCTTTTTAAAGTTGACTAAGAAATCAAAATTTTTTTATTAATATTATTATGAAATGATGTAAACTGTGATATATTACAGTGTTGTGATATTTTACCATGGCATATAATTTAGAATTTTCTCAATGCTTGATTTGCCAATTATGAATATAACCTATTCATAAAAATATACATATATACTTTTATATATGTAAGTATATATATATATGTAAAGTATTAGGGATACTAATGTCAGTGTTGAGTCATGAGCTGACTTGGCTGAAGCACTATCCAGTGGAGTATAAAAGTATAAAAGTGTTGGATTATTTTGAATATGCACACACACGTATATATGGAAATATATATATGTGTGTGTGTGTCGATTTTTCTCCATAGATATGTTTTATATATACTTATTTATTTAAAATTTATTTATCCATTTTCAAGATCACCAGAGGGCTATAATTACTCACCAATAATTACTGAGTACCTACTTTAGCCCAGGCACTATACTTGATAGTAGGAATACAAATAAGGGAAAGAAACTATTTGTGCTTTCAAGGAACTCACTACCATGAGAGTTAGATGTGCTAAAAGTGCTATAGGGAGACAGAAACAGACAAGAATAAAGAGGACATTTGAGAAAGATTTAATGACCGAAAACCTTTTGAGTTTTTACCTTGGAATAAATGAAGTTTCCTCAAACTAGAAAGCAAGAAAGAGGCATTTCAACTGCTCAGAAATCATGAACAAAGTTGTGAAGGCATCAAAGTTCATAGTTTATTAGGTAAAAGGCACATAATCCAGTGTGGTTAGAGTGTAGGGAGCATGGGATGAGAGACTCAACATGACCTGGAAATAAGAAATAAAGTCAGCTGGAGATGAGCTTTAAATTTTATGTCTAGCAGTTTGGGTTTATCCTAAGAGTGTTTGGAAGTCACTGTAAGTTTTCAGGCTAGCAAGCAAGGGCTAACAAAATAAATGTTTTACAAAGGTGGCTGTATTGACAGAATGGAGGGCAGTATATAGTGAAAGCACTGGAGAAAGTGATGCTTGTCAAGGGACTAGGGTAGTGTGATGATGTCTGATCATGTGATTATGATGCCATGCTCTTGGACACTGTCCTCAGGGACAGAGCAAGAGACATGGACAGAATGATGTGAAATATTTGATAGACGGTTAGATGTTGGGGAAAAGAAGAAAGAGAAAACGGGAATGGACAAGATGTTTGCTTCATATTTAGTTTTGAATATTTAAATAAATATTTGAATATTTTGAATATTTAAATAAGGAGTAGAATTTGAAATGTAGAAGATAAAATGGAAGGAAAGAATTAAACTCTGTGCAAGGAAATGAGATCACTAGCTGAAAAAAGGAAAAGAAAACATATAAAGAGAAAGAGAGACAGTAGAAACAGAAAGCAGAAAACTAATCTTAATGAACCATTGAAGAATAACATTAAAAAAGGCAAAGAAGTAATTTAGAACAAGGTGAAAAATCATATTAAGAAAGGAAAGAAGGAAAGCATTTCAATAAGTATGGAGTGTTATACTAATAATAAAATATCAAAAGTAAAAATAATAGCAAAAGTCATAAATAGGGTTAAATACCCTATTGCACAAATTTCCTCATTTAATCCTAACAACATACTTTATTTTAAACAATGCAAACCAAGTTTATAACTTAATATTTTAAACCAAAGAAAGCTTTGTTAACCATGAAGTGGAACTCATAGAGTACCAGTAGAGGATGAAGGAACATGCTTGGAAAAGAGAAGTTCCAGAGGGTAGAAGTAAATTCAGAAGTTAGTAGGAACTGGTAAACTATCTCTTTCAAACAGTGCTTCTGGAATGACTTAAATCCAATTATGTTAATTGATTTAAACACTATGCTCATTATTCAGAGTGCAGAGAGGGAATGCTGAAATGTCCAGTTGGAGAAACTTGCCAACCTTTTGGTTAGGGAAAGATGGCACTGTTTACATAACAATCCTACCAGACTAAATTCAGTGGGTGAAAAGTAATGTGCTCAGAGGAAGCTGGGGTGGTCTTCATCACAAGAAGGTGAAATACAGTATAGCAGTGCAAAAGTGGCCATGCATCTCCAACCTAAATGAGAGGAGCCAGATCTTAGGGAAGTTAAGTAACTTGCCTCAAGTCCAGCAAGTTAGTAAGTGAATGAATTCATATTAAAGCCAAACCCTAGCATTCAGATCAAGATAATTGGAGAGTAATAAAAGATCACTATATGTAACATATCTAATAGTTTCATCATCTTGGTGACCAGGCAAGAAAATTACATCAAGTTTTAGGGAGCAAGTTCTAAGTATAGCCATTGAATGCAATTCCACTTGGAAAATGCAAGGTCTTTTCCCAAGACTTTCTGCAGTAAAGAAAAGGAAACAACAATTTGTTGGTGAAAGACAAGATGAAAGATCTTTTTTATGGAATAGAAGAATTGAGGTAGATTTGTGGATTGAAAAAATGTCAGAGGTTGAACAGGAAGCATATGGATGAAACAAGATCTTGGGCAGAGGCAAAAAGGAGTGGAATGAAGAAGTCAGATGGATGAAAGAATAAGAATTCTTCTGAGATGTAAAATGAAGTACAGATCCATAGATATGCAGATACATTTGGAGATGTAGAGGAGGGAAGTGAAGGGGGTTCACTCCAGATAACCTCAATGTTCTCAGCAGTAGGAGGCCAAATCATGTGTTAAGGTTGAGGGGGTGGGGATAAGGGTGGAGATGTGGGGAGGGTGTGGTGGGAACAGCTGCTGTGTGGAATGGGAAGACCAGCCAAATAGGAATGAGTAATAGGGCTGCTGAGCAGCTCTCAGGGTTCAGCTGACATTGAAAATCATAAATTTGTAGCAGAGTCAATCAGCGTGGTTATTCAATTTTCTCAGGAACTCTTGGCAGTCCAGGAATAGGAGGAGAGCAAACAGATGGTAGGACTGATTTGGTAATGGGATTGGCAAGGCAGCTGCAAGAGAAGTTTGAAGAATGGAAGAAATCAATTGCAGCCATGAAAGTGTGTTGAAAATGGTTATCAGGAGATCAAAATCAGGGAGAGATGGAAGTCAAGCCAGGAAGGATTAGTTACTGCCAACTCATGGAAGGGTGAAGCCATGGAGGTCATCAGCCTGAGAAGCTTAAGAAGAATTTTTGTGGGCATGAGCGAGTGGGAAAAGCAATGAGAGAGGAGAATTTCACAATTCTAGATATTACAGTAGAACATTTTTTTATTAGAAACAGCCCATTTTGTATCTATGGGTGAAGACTGCCAAAGCTGAATGGAAGTGACTGTTATTAAAATATAAGCCAAAAACTTTTGAAGCTAAATAGAGGAATATGACATCTAAGTCATCTAGAATGGTGACAAGTTATAGAAAACAGCAACAACAACAACATAAAGCAACAATAAAACCAGCTGCCAAATTATTCAAATGAATTGATGAAGTATTTGTGGATGACTGGATTTAGAAGAGAACTCGAAAGATTGACTGTTTTGGCTTTGTAATTATAAGACTTCTTGGACTAAAGTAGTAAAACAACATCCCAGAATTGGAAGAGGAAGTTCATAAGAGTGTCCCCCATACTCTTTACCCTGAGATAGAATGATTATTACTATTTTTAGCAATAGTCTAGCATATAGTGAAATCTATGTGGATAAAAGTTAAGCTCAATAGAAACAATCCCTCTGTTTATAATATTAATATGTAAGTAGCCTAAGATATGTTCTAGTGGATACACTTCTTCCTCTCTGCTAGGTAGAAGTACAGACCTCTCTACTAGGTCATGCCAATTTACATTTAAATAGGTGGTAATATAACCCATTTTAAACAGTGCTATGATTTGAATGTTTGTGTCATCTCCAAAATTCATGTGGAAACTGAATCCCCAATGCAACAGTATTAAGAGGTAGGATCTTGAGATGATTAGGCCATGAGTGTTCTGTCCTCATGAACGGATTAGTGCCTTACAAAAAGGCTTGAGAGAAATAGCTAGGACCCTTTTGCTCTTCCATGTTCTGCCATGGGTGGACACAGCAACAAAGTATCATTTTGGAAACAGAGAACAGCCTTCACCAGAAACTGAATCTGCTGCTGCTTTGCTCTTGGACTTCCCACCCCCGAGAACTGCGAGAAACTAATTTCTGCTATTTATATTAATACATTTCCCAGTCTAAGATATTTTGTTATAGCAACAGGAAAAGATTAAGACAAACATAAAATACCAAACAAAACCAAAAACAGATCTGTGATTTAGCTATCAGCTACAGTGATAACTCCTTGTTTCTAATCTCCTCCATCAAAACTTACCAAAGTGTTGTCCACATGATCATTTCCCACCATTCATATTTTAAGATCTCCTTAAACCACTCCTATGGGGCTTTTTTTGTTCTTTCCCCTCCGTTGACATGACTCTCATGAAGGTCACCAAGTCTCATTTTGCTGAATTCAGTGGTCAATTCTGCTTCTTTTTCTAAATCTTATCATTTAAACAGTGGTTTACTCCCTTTCCCTGGAGTACTTCATAACACTATATGTACTTGGTTTTCCTCCTTCATTGCTAACTACATCTTATCAGTCTGCTATAATGGTTCTAATAAATGTCTAAGTGTGTAGTGAACCCAAAATTTGCTTTTATGTATTGCCACTCCAGACTTCTCCTCTGGGCTCCATACTCAGTACAGGTTCTTGGGTTTTCTAAAGGTAAAGGCAGTATTACACAGGGGTCATGTGATAGGTTCTGGTGCCAGGTTTTCTTTGGCTGTCACCTATTACCTGGCTGACTGAGGCCAAGTTACATAATCTCTGTACTTTAGTTTTCTCATCTCTAAAATGAGGATAATACTAAGAATTACTTTATGAGGTTTTGGGGAGGATTAAATAAACAAAAAATATAAATATGTAAAAAAATATAAAATGTTTAAAAATGTTCTTGGCACAGAATAAGTCCTCAATAACTGCTAGTTGTTAATGTTATTACAAACACAATAGAGTAAGAGTAAAGCCATTAATTTTCCACTCCAATATTTCAATTTGCTCATGTCAGAAACCTTTCTCATGCGTGAATAGTACTGAATTCTACCCAGTTTGTTCAGGGTAAAAACCCAGAGATCATCTTTTATTTTTGTTGCCCTATATGCTATCCCAATGTATCAGTAATTTCTGTTCTCTTTGCCTCAAAATTCTATACCAACTCTGACCACTGTTCACCACCTCCTTTCCTAAAGGAGATCAACAATACCTGTTGTGTCTCTGCTTCTACTATGCTCCCTACAATACACTTAGCATGGAGTGATCTCTCTGAAGTGTAAATGCAGACACAGGTTGAGTATCCCTTATCTGAAATGTTTGTGAACACAAGTGATTTGGATTTTGGAATATTGCATTATACTTACCAGTTGAGCATCCCAAATTTGAAATCCAAAATCCTCCAATGAGCATTTTCTTTGAATGTCATGTTGGCGCTCAAAATATTTCAGATTTTAGAGCATTTTGGATTTTGGATTTTCAGGTTTGGGATGCTCAACCAGTATGTCCTTTCACTATTGAAAATCCCCCAATTGCTATCCACTATAATGAGAATAAAATCCATTCTCCCAGAGTGGGATACCAGCATGTCCTGATTGGGTACTGGCCTGCCTCTGGGACCTTTGAAAGTTTCATTCACTTTCAAAACTGTTCACTAAAGCAAAACCACTCTGACCTCTCTTTCTGTCACTCAAACATTCCATAAGATTTCTATTTCAAAGACTTTGAACTTGTTATTCTTCTGTTTGGAACAGTTTCTTCCCTCAGATCTTCATGTCTGCCTCTTCTTCATCATTTAAATCTCATTTCAAATTCCAGGTCTTCACAGAGGCTTCCCTGCCCACTTTCCATCAAGTTACTATATTTTATATTTCCTTAGTATGCATTAGGTCTGCAATCTCTACCCCAACCCTAGTTTGCTCCCCTTGATCACACTTAAATATGAAACAATAAGAGTTTTATTTGATTATTTACATTTTGGTCATCAGATTTCTTAAATTTTATTTCTGCATATACTTGGTCAAATACTTGATTTTTTTAGATGCCACATTGGTATCTGCTGATACATTAGGGATTTTGGAATGGTAAGCTTTTCCAGCTATCCACTTCACATTTGTAACAATTGACATAGCTAAAATAATACTTGTCTTGAATCCAGATTTCTAGTGAAGAACTATATATTTTTGGAAAATAGAGCTATGATCCCTTTGATATATTTAAAAGTGCTGAGAGAACTGCTAAATAACCTGAGGTTATGTTTAAGCCTAGAAATATTTCACATGTATCACAAATTATTTTATTAATAAAGTTAATATGTCAGAAGATTCACTTTGTTTTTCCAAAAGTATAAACAATGCAAAACTAAGACATTGTCCTCCTTTCCTTTTGAACAAAGCAATGCAAACATATTTCTCATTATTTCTGATGTAATGATACATATTTACCCGAGAATCTATATTTCATGATAATAGATATAACTTAGGATCAAGACATTGGGCATGGAGGTATGTGCTCAGATTACTGTTTTAAGGTAACGATAATATCAGAACATGAGGACATTAGGTATGAATGAACTGCAATTATGAGCCTTCCACTAAAAAATAGATGATTCTTATTTATTGAATGTAAATATAATGGTACATTTGCAGCCCCAACTAACTCCTTATAATCACTGAAGTCTAATTTTAATTAAAATTAGACTTTATATGAGTAGCCTGAATTTACAAATATTGTATTTCTGATTGCATTTTTAAAGATATCACAGAGCGAAGGCTTAACCTAGCACATATTATTGCAATCAACTTCTAGTGGTAAACAAAGGAAATTTGGTGATACTGGGACACTTTCAAAATTCCAGTTGGTAGAGACAGCTAGGAGAGAGGCTTTGTGAGCTTAAATATTTTGTACCTTCTAAAGAGAAATGCTTAATCTGAACTTAAATTTATGGAGATTCTGTGAAACAAGGGAGGTCTCAACCCAGGCTCCTTTTTCCGTGAAGGAGCAAAAGCATGTGCAGTCACAGTGGGCTCTCAGAAGGGTCTACAGTGACATGGATGTCTTAGCCGGTGTAGGAGGGAGGAGTGGGTGTGTAGGCACATCTGTGTGTTGGTAAGCAGAGGATGACTGAGATCCAGGCATGTACCATGGCTGTCAGACAGATAGAAGAGATGCTGATACTGACTGGACAAACAAACATACTGAAAAATGGGTTAAATACAACTATGAATTGATTTTGGACAGCACAATTGACAAATGTCAAATATCACTGAAAAGCCACTATAAATTAGATTTCCTAGCCTAAAATATTAAGTAGTTTTCCTCACAGATTTAATATGTTTCAATAATAACTTATTTTTTTGCTTTTTTATCAACAAATAAAACCAAAAAAACCCCAAAAAACTTCTTCAGGGCATCCTGCTCAAATCTCCCTCTTGTTCTTTCTTATTTCGCTCCTCTTGTTCTTTCTTATTTTGCTTTATTTTTCCTTCAGAACAACTTAGGCACTATTCCTAAAAGAACACCATTTGGCTAATATCCATCTGGCATCCTTTCTCTCTTATTTTCACTGCAAAGTGTAGAGTCTAGTTTTTAATGCTATTTCTGAATAAATTCAGCTTTTAGTTCAACACCCATCCTCCCCCCTCCTTTTTTTATATAAGCAATTACCTCTTTTTGTGGGAAAAATAAATATAACTTCAGGCTCTAACTGGGTAGAACCAGATAAAAACAAATTGTAGCAATATGGACTCACCAATTTCTAGTAATCTTTTGTATGCTGTACAGTACAAATGTGTCATGTGGAAAGTTCCGTCTGTGCTGAAGAATTGAGTATTTTACACGCAGATAATTAGAAGATTATCAAGACATATGTTGCTTTTACAAACGTTTTTGTATTTATTGTTTTGCAGATGATACCAAAAATTATCATGGTGCTGAATTATGAAAAACCTCTCAACTTAGAGGTCTTCATCAGTGACTAATTGCTACTATTTGTAACCCATTTTAAAAGCAAATAAAGCACCCATCTGGTAATTCTATTAACAGTTTATATGCTAAAATGGCGATTGGTCCTCAAAAAAGAAAATATGCAATTATGAAATATTCATATTTGTGTCACTATTGAAAAGCTTACAAATTGTATCTGGCAAAATAGATTTTCTCATTCCTTTTCTCATTCTCTGTTAAACCTATAACCTTTTAAAATCTTATTGGATTAATGGCATAGCTATATAGCTACATACACTCAACAAATGGAAAATTACAGCAATTATTTGAATAAATCAAGGCAAAAAAGAAACATTCATAATTAGTCATTTGGGTAGCATTATCAAATCCCACTCCCATCCCCAAAATTTCTGTTTAGCCCACAGCAAAATTTATAGGCTTTGAGTAACCAGGTGTCTCCACTGAAAAGAAGAAAAAGGAAGTGCGATTCCTGACCTTGTTATTTTGAAATCTGACCTTAAGCAACACTGCATCTCTCTGTGAGTTACTTTCTATAGTGGTCAAATGCGAGAAATTTCTTTGTTAGTCTGTAACAAGTGCGGTAAGAAGAATTAAAGCAACCAAGAATTTGAGAATGTTTAGTGGAAGTAATCCCCGCTCAGGACCCAGAGGTGGCTATGATCCTGCAGGCTTCTAAAATAGAACAACATTAATCGCTCACCTGAAGATGAAAATTTTTTATCTCTGAGGAAAAAAATATATAGACTTGCCCCAGCCCTGGTTCCTTCTGAACCTTGGCCCCTTGGAGGTCCATCTACTGCTGCATGGGAGTTTTGTGGGAACCTGCAAGACACACACTCATTTGCCTGCTTCCTTTTTGCCTTTGATGTTCCGGTGAACCTCTTGCCAGGGGCAGAATGGGTCTGTCTGGTGTATATTATTAATACATATAACACGCACTGTGCCCCTGGTCCCCTGTGCTCAGCACCTTTTCTGACTTTGTGATCACTCTTACTTGCTTTTGGACATGCAAATTCTCTTTTCCTCTCCGTAAGGTTTTTTTTTTTATGTTCTTCAACATGCAGGTCAACGTGGTGTGGTAGGATTGCAAGTAGTTTTAAGATTTTCCTTTTTATATTTCACTGTTGTAGTTTTCTTTCAGGCCTTTTATGATTAAAAATGCCATTTGAATATTTTATATAACAAAAATCTGAAGTATCTAATTTGAAACTAGAATCAGGATTAGGAGCCTCTTTCATATGTTCCCATATGTTCACCTCTAGTAATTATTATTTGGGTGTATTATAATAGACTATCTGTCTCACTAGACTGAGATACTCTGTAATATATAATTCTTCATGTCTACTATAATACAATACCCATAATAAGCATTTATTACATGGCAGTTGAATGAATGAATGGGTGAAGTAGTAAGTTATATATATATATAACTATATATAACTATATATATATATATATATATAGTTAGTTCATTTTAGTTTCAGCAAGTAGATGTGGGGCAATATGAAAATAGCTAATAATTAATTGGATCTGCATTTAAGATAATATGCTACATACAAGTTCTTAGTTTATTTTGTGCTTTTATCCTCATTGGAAAGAAATGATAAACTTATAATAAAATTATAAATTATGAAAGCTCTTGTAAATTATCTTTTATAAAAACAATTTCTCATTTCTTTTTTGTACCATATAAAGTATTTTCATCTTGAGGTTTATACCTAAACATTAACAGTTACAGTAAAGGCACTGCCCCAGCGTAAGGTCTTAACTCCTAAAATCTGATAGCGACCTGTGCAGTGGATTCCCACTGCAGATTATTTCTATTTGTTTAAACTGAGATTCAGAGAATTGGGTATCTTGAATGACAATCTGAGGCTTCAAACATTCCTGCCATGTGGAAGGATGCTGCGCTCTCTACTGGAAGAATATTTCTTCTGGGGTGGCAGTTAGTGGTATCCGATACAAGTTGGCAAAGATAAGTTTGACTTCATTCATTTGATTCAACAGGTGTTTATTATCTGTCAATTAGTTTATGAGCCTCTGGATATGTAAAAGTGAATAAGGCCTCGGCCCGTTCATGGAGGAATTCACAATAAGTTTAGAAAGGCAAAACGTAATGAAGTGTTCATAAGAAAAGGTAAATTTTTAATTAGTGGCACACAACAAATATTTATTAGGGGATGCTCTTTGCTTGACGCAGTGCTTAGTGCTAATAAAGTGCTATGGGGACAAAGTCCTGTTGAATCTATTTAACCCTGACATTGGAGGCGGGCACTGGGGCAGGGCTGTCTTTCCAGGGTACAATAGATACACTACTTTGGCCACGCGATACTTTTAGGGACCTGTGACATTTTAATTTCTTTTAAAATCAGAAGGAAAACAAGGACTTTTTAGGTCAAAGAAAATGTTTTAGTATGTACTATCTTTATACCAACACAATTCTAAAACATAATTTGTAGTGTTTTTAATAATGAAAGTGTCCAGCAAAGGCCAAAGAACATAAGGCCCAGGAGAGTTACAATGTGGGCCTGGTTGGGAGAAGGCAGAAGCCAGAAGAGGGCAGAGAAGATGCAGAGCACCCGAATGGGGCCTTGAACTAATAGCAACATTTCACTAAGTAGAGGACAGGAAGGTTTAGTCCGGAGAACGATTAGCCAAAGCCAATGCTTAGACTTGTGAAAGTGTATAGAATGAGATAACCCAGAGATGCCTAAGACATGGCCCCCAGATTCAAGGATTTGTTAGTTCAGAAGATAGAAGCAAATTATGGGAAGGAGCTACATTATGGTAGGTATATGCCCATGCCAAGTGGGCATATACCTATATTCCAGGGAATAAGGCACCTGCTCTTGAGTCTTTGAGATTTCTGAGAATGGAAGCTGTACAACTAGACAGTTTAAATAAACTGTTTAAATGAGTTTTCCATTGTAAACTCTCAATTTTCTGATCT
The DNA here is from genome assembly GCF_040939455.1 of Microcebus murinus. NCBI lineage: Eukaryota > Metazoa > Chordata > Mammalia > Primates > Cheirogaleidae > Microcebus > Microcebus murinus. Next base: position 105,334,373 of record NC_134106.1, read on the forward strand.
ATGTAATGTGTTTGAGGATAGGATAGGAGGCATTATGGTTTGGAGACTATCTTTAAGCCCTAAACTTCTAGTTATCAATAGTTATGTATTTATAACTGTTTATTATTTTCCATACACATTTTTGAAGTAATACCCAAGAACATACTATCTCAAAATTATATTTAAAATAACATAACCATTTTGACCCTCAGAAATTAACTTAGCCTTAGATGAATACTCTAGTCCAAATATGAATTCCTAAGTATATTGCACGAAAAGGTTTACTCAAAATCCAATCTCCATAGTAATAATAAAATGCATATTGATGAATTCTGTTAAACTATTTTCAAAATTTTAGGTCATAAAGCAAACTTTTATTCTAGTATCTACTATTGTGTTAATTCCATTCCAACTTCAACTGATTTCTAAAAGGATATATTCTCTTCATATTTTCTAAGCCCTGATCTCAGTATTTTTTTCTTTTCTTTCCCCCTTTGATAATGAAGGGAAAACATTATTCACCAAATTTATTTTGAAAGGATAACATTAAGGCTACTTACATTTTTCTTGTTATTTTAAAAGCTATAGTGAATAGTAGGTGAGCTGATGAATTTAATTTTTCAGCTAAGTAAACATGCTCATATTAAATTCTCTAACTGCCATAAATATAATCAGGCCTTTAATTAGAAAATGAAGGAAACATAATTCTTAGCATTATGAAGATATATTGGGCTTCTGGTGGTTAACAGATTTAGGGAGATGCAATAACTCCATCAGAATGCCATAGTGTCTGGCTTTATTTCAACTAGAACTTTTGCAAATCTATCTTACTGAGCCTATGGGAGAGCCATTGAAAATAAAAGGGTGTGCCCTTTTTATAGTGCATCATGACTGTAACCTTCAAAACTAAGACAACAGCTTCTCACATGAGAAAGTTGTTGGACTGTTGGATACTGCAATCTATGTTTCTAAATACGGAGAGAGATCTAGTTTTTAAAACATTCGTTTCATTTGTTACATATATATTTGTAACTCAGATTTTTACAGCAGAGGCAGACAAGGGCATTAGTAAAAAGACAACTATTCTTTTTGGAATGTTAATTACTGGGTGATTTTGCAAAAAATTTAATCAATCTCTGGATCCTCCCAAAATGTTATTTATTCACTCAATAATATATTGTTTTGACAAAATATGCATAATCCATACCCTCAAGAAGTGTATACTCTGATGAGAAAATAGAAGCACAATGGAAACACAATATGAAGTAACTAATAATACTAAATCTTATAGTACAAAGAGGAGACACTGAACTCAGGCTTTGAAAGCCACTGACGGTTGCTTCAAGTAAGTAAATTTCACCTTGCTCACAAAGTTGTTTTTTCCGTTTTTTTTGTTAAGAACTGGGTCTCTGTTCACATGTAGGTGTGAAAAAAGAAAAAAAATGGGTAAGTTATTCAAAGTAATATAACTAGTTTAATCTGTGTCTGAAGTTATGAAATTTTGACTCCCAACTATGTATTATTTTCATATTTGGATAAGCAAATGCATTTTAATGCTATTATTTCTTGTTACCTATATTTACCTATATTTATAGATAGGTGGCATTTACTTATTTTACATATAGGCAAGGTTTACAAATGTATGTAAATATGTATGTTTACATATAGGTAGGTAATATAGGTGTGTATGTGTTTCTATGTCTGTGTATGTATATATATATATATATATATATAAAGTAAATAATATACCATATACAATATGTATAAAAGAAAAAAGCAAGTATTATTAAACACATTTTGAAAATATGTTTCATCACATTTATGAAATTTTTTTGTAGCTTTAATTTCATACCAGACCCCCAGTAAAAATATCATTCATCCTATAAATTTATATTACTGGCTCATTTAGTTGTGATCTTCTTTATTTTATTCTTCAGTGAATTGTTTTAAAACCATATTATATGTAGTATTGCATCTATTTTATTTACTTCTTTTTCTCTGAACACCATTGTTAGTAATATATATATATATATGTATATATATATATATATGTATATATATATATGTATATTTACTTTTCCCTGGTCTAAAAAAATACAGTTTTTTACTTACTTGAATTTTCTCTCTATATGAGGAGGTTCCTTCCTATCAGCAATCTCTGTTGACTTTTGTTCGCTGTTCATTGTGCTCCTGCTAATAGCTGCTACAGAGACATATGGAAAATAATCAAGCTGTTTCTTTCCCTTTGTGAAAGATGTCTAAGGATTAAAATATTGGTAGAAAGTTTTTATGACTTATTAATTAAATCTATTCTTTAGATTTGGGAAAAAGTTACTAGCTCCTCACATTTAATACCTAATGTAAGGGCAGAAGAGTGAATTAGAGTCAATTTTTTCTTATAATTTTTATTAAAGCAAATGTGTTAATTAAGGCTCATGAGTTGAGCATCTGCCTTCCTATATTATGTTTGACGTGATGGGAATGTAAAAAAACGTTTTACGTTTTTTTCCTAGTACTAGATAGGCTTGGAGAGTATAGCTATGAGACAGATTCACAAGCACAAAATAATTAGCACTATATTAAAACAAAAAGAGACTAAAGCTCAATTGTAAGTTATATAATGAAGACTATAAATTTATACATCCTTTTTTGTGAGTACCAATTATATATATGTGTGTGTGCATGTGTGTATATATTATAATGAAAAATTGATATAGCCAGTATCTCACTAAAGCTAGAACCCTGAGAAAAGCTATTTGAAACAATACAAGTAAACTCATGTAATAAATTAATGAATGGATCTCTAAATTACACAGGATCAATCCTCCAGGGAGACTCTGGATTATTTTGGATTAATTTGGATTATTAATTTGGATTATTTTGTAAATGAATCGTTTGGCTCATTCTTTGAGAATATCATTTTGACCTTTTTTATGGTAAACTCAGATAATATATCCAGATAAATTTGGTGACATGAGCTTCAGACGTGTTTTAAAATATACTATTTAAGGAAATTCAAACAATGTCTTGTATTCTCTTGAGTTTTTATATAATGCTACTGGTGGTATATTTTGCTTTAAAAAAATATTTTCAGTTCTAAAAATCCCTGAAGTAATTCTCTCCTGCAGTGACTGACTTTGTAGGGAAACATTTAAAAAAGCATTTAAATTTAAAAGGTGCAATTTGAAACACATTTTCTTGTGTCAGCTTTTGACACTGACCTTTTAAAACATGTAAGCAGGGACTTTCCTCTTTAATTATGTTGCTTCTTTTAAATTAAATCTATTGCAGTTCTTTATAAAATAAGGAAATATTTTGGAATGAGATTTACTTTACTTCTCCTAGGTTTGGGGAGTAGAAAATGAATAGGTTTGCAATGAGAATTTAAAATTATTTTTGACACATTTTTCCATCTCTTTACTTAGGGAGTGGAAGACAGAATGCTTTTTCTCCACATAGTGATTGTATATGATACAAAAAATGCATGTCTCTCTTTCAAGATAAGTTTCCTAAAGTGAATTTGAGTCAGGATTTTACTATAAAGAGTTAGAAAGGAAATATGAATCTGATCGGTGGGGCCTTTATTAGAATGAACTGTAGGAGGGGGACATTTTTGGAGTTTCTCTCCAGTATTGTTATAAAAGGCCTTTTGGTTCCATTCCAATATAGAAGAAAGAACCTCATCATGAGTTAGCATAACATTCTATTCTTGCATCCCTTTGCAGAAATTCAGTGAGCAAAGCCATGGAGTACAGACTGAGCATATCAAGATAAGTTACTGATGGTACTGAGCATTCTTAGGTATTTGATTATTTGTCTTTGCCATCCCTATTTTGAGGACTTTAAAGAAAAAAATTCTAAGTAAGACCACAGCATCTGTGATATATGAGAAGAAAATGGGACCTCGAATTAGGCACCCAGATCTAAGTAGGTGCCAGGTATTTACTTGCTATGGGATCTTGGATAGGTCATCTCATTTTGTAGCTTCAGTTTTTCTTCTTCATGTGTCTTATGGGATATTGTGAGAGCTCAGTGAAATATGGTTTCTAAGGATTTTACTAATAGTGCTTAAGTATTTTTTGATTTTTTCTATATGTTTATTATACTGAGTTGTTATTTTAATATTTTAAAATGTTATTGTTAGGCCTTAGTTCAATTCTTAGTGGGTCCTGACATAAAAGAGGCTGAATTATGCATTAAACATTTGGATTTCAGTTTTCCCTTTTGTCTGTATGTGTCTGTTCTATAAATGTCACTAAATAAGTAGGCAAAGAAAAATATAAGTAGGAATGAGAGAAAGTACATAGGATATTAGAAACTTATGTAAATTGTTGAAGAACATACAGTGTTTTAAATCCTCTTCTTTCTTATATTACTATTCATGCTCTGGGAAAATTAACCAATCAGCAGTTTGCATATTTTCAAGATGTCGTGGATTTTTGTTAGAGAGCTTCATGATTTTTTGGTTCTGTGTTATTGGATAAGGGCATGCGTGCTGCTGTGTTGCTCCGTTGCATTTCTGGGGTCTCTTCCATCTGGCAAACAGCATCTAAAGACGCCTAATTGGTCTCTCTGCTTCCAACTCTGGCCCCCACAGCAGTCTATTTTAAAAATTGTGAAGTACTTTCTTAAAAACATAATTCAAATCACTTCTCTGCTCAGACTCAGAAACTTCCAGTGACTCTTGGTCTCAATTCAAGTTAAAGCCACCACTTCAAGGGTCCTGCGTGATCCGTCTTCCTCACATCTCTCAAGTGGTCTTCTACCACGTTCCTCTCACTCAGCCTCAGCCAAATGGCCTCCTCCTCGTTCTTGCCAACAAGGCCAGGGATTTGCACCTGCTCGGCCCTCTGAGCCGTTTCTTCACAGTTTCCACAAAGCTCAACCAGTTTCCTCCTTAAGATCTTAACAATGATCTCTTTCTGACCATCCTATTTGAAATAGCACTTTCCTTCTGTACTCCAAACCCCACGCTTCTTCCTTTCCCCTCCACTCCACTTGGGATATGTACCTATAGTGTATGTGTTTGTGTAATATTTATCTATTTATTTGGCCTATGTCTTTCTCACCCATTAGAATCTAAGTGCTATGAAGTTAGGCATTCCTGTTGAGTTGAATGGGGAAATTATTTACTGTTTCTCAGCTTTTATATTTCCAGTTATCATATGAATCTGACAAGAAGCTTTAGGGTCAATAAAATGAGCCTTTCCCCTCCATAATATGGAATTAGCTGTTTTTAATTTCCAAACACCAGATGATTTCTTTCTGCAATGTGAGGGCAGCCCTTTCCTTTTGAAGAGAGCCCAACAATTCCAATTATCATAATTAATACTCTCTATATGTACGTGTAACCATATAAACATAGTAACCCTCAGATTTGCCCCATAGGACAGGAGAATCAGGACTTCATTACTCATAAAATCTTAAGGGAGCAGCTGAAAATAGTGTTGCTTCAGACATACCCACATTAAGTACCAGGGTTTGAATTAGAACCTAGAAGACCAATTTCCTGAGGCAGTTTTTCTTTGCAATATATGCAACTTAATGATCCTAAGGAAACAACTCTGAAGGGACAATATGACCAACAGATACGCTTGACAAAACCTGGAATCCAGGGAAGATGACAAAATAGAGCCCAACAGAGCTCTTTTCAACCTCTTTTATTTTCCCTATACCTATAGTTCTGAAAGTTAATCTTACTGGTTTTTGTTGTAATTGTTCTTATTCTTAACCGTTTTGTGTTTCCATATTCTGATCGGAAAAAGAAGGGCACCTTTCAGGGTCTTCTAGAAATGTCCCATTGTATGTAGGAAGACCTTCAGTGTAAACAGTGTTTCCTAGGGAGGAAGATCAATATCAAGAGGATAAAGAGTGGTTAGGAGACCTCTGTCTGGCAGTGTGTGCTGCTGTCTTGAAAGGAGAGATTTAACAGGGCGGGCAGCGCAGTGCTGTTTTTTCTGGATCATTTAGATAGGTTCTGATTTAAATGTATTACATGGAGACTATAACTATATTTATACTTTTCCATTCTCTTGGGATCTGATAATGTTTGGGTGGATTGTGTGATTAATTAAGTGCAGATGGCTTTGCGCTTGTACAAGAATTTTACATTGTTAGGGGGAAATTGAATAGATAAAGTAAAAATAGACTTCATTGCCGTGTTGCTGAGGACAGATTAAATGATTCATCTTCAGATTGTCTATCCCTGCTCTTAATTTGATGGAGGTGTTATGTTATGATAGTTCCTTGAATAACTAAGTTAAAGTTGGCTATAAAATTATTTGTTTAGTGAATTTTGCTCAAATCATTTTCAGTGTATAGAACTTTTCTCTGCTAAGGTATGGTAAACAAATGTCTATAATTGGGCTTGACCAAAGAGCTCATCCTTGTTTGAAAAGTGAATCCCATAGAAAATTATTTCAAAGACCTTTGGGAGAGGATGAAGCTGAATATGGGTAATGGGACCCCTTCTGTTTTCAAGAAAGGTAGTCTTATCATAAATAAGTTCTGAATAAATCCTGCTTTAAAGAATGTCATGCAGATAGGAATGCCGTATTTTTAAAGGATGCTCCAAATATGTTAACAGAGTCTTGAATTCTCATAAAATCATTGACCAGAACAATTAAGATAGTGGAAGTGCTAATAGGTCAAGATTTAACATGCAAAATAATACTCTTGAACATTTTTCAATTTGCAATTTTAAGTAGCTTGATAATAGGAGCATTCCTTTGCTATTGAAAAAAAAAAAGCACAGAATGCAGAAAAAGAGAGAGAAAATAATATGAACACTTTTAAAACAGGCCCAAATTTGTATAAGAAATAATAAAATAAAAGATTTGTGTGTGTGTGTGTGAGAGAGAGAGAGAGAGAGAGAGAGCGAGTGCAAGCGAGAAAGAATGTCTCTATGTATAAAAAGCCACAGAAGGGCTGTAAGTCCCTAGTTTATCTTTGTTTTCACACTTTTGACTCAAGCATTTCTAAAAAATGAATGCAGTTCTTTTTGTCACCCTCTAGGAATATGTAAAAGTGACACATTAATCTGAATGATTCTTTATATTTGTTTAAGTTTGACCGCTGCAAAAAGATTCGACAAGAAGTACTATATTTGACTAGTTCTTGCCTATGAAGAACCATATGGGTGAAAGGAGTGAAAGATGATAAATCATATTTAAATGGATTTAAAAATAGTAATATATTATTCTGATGAGAAACTGAGCATGTTACTGTGACAAACAGAAAACTTACATTAAGTGAACAATGTAGGTTTTTCTTTAAGAAATAAAGAAGTTTTGGGAATATGTAGGTTACAGTCAACACATCTTATATAAAAGTGACTATAAACTATAAAAATACAGTTTATCTAAGAGAAAATGAGGCAAGGGATTCATTTTCATAGAAATGTTAACATTTTAATGTGTTAAATATGACTTGCTCATTATTTAGCACATTTGCAAAAGCACAATAGACTACAGGAATTTATTAGAGATGACACATGAAGAAAATGCAATATTTAGAAAAAGGCATTACAGGGGGTCATCATTGCATTTTGCAGGGCATTTTAAGCACAGGTTCCCACCACCACTGTTTTTATAACTGAATTTTTTTCTGTGACTAATTTGAAAAAATAAGACCAATGGCTTAAATTTTGATATTGGAACATTTATTATCACAATTTATAACATTTCTTGAGTACTTATGTCAATCACTTGTGCTAAGGACTTATCAATTGTTACAATGAGTCTGTGAGATAGGTACTATTATTTGACCCATTTTACAGATGAGGAATCTGAGGCTTGGGAAGGTTAAGTAACTCTGTGTTTTTATGGGTGGGAAGTGACAGCACTGTGTTCAAGCACAGCTGTGTCTCAAGTCTTTACTACCCTGTCTATATCCCTTCTGCAAATTCTGGGACATCGCCTAAAAAGTGATTTCTTCATATTGTCAGCCAAAAGCTGATTCAAAATAAGTCACATCCATTTTCTTATATTTTGGAGATTCCAGAAGAACCGATACCATGCAGAGGAAAGAGGTCGGCCCAGTTTAGGCATTGAAGAAAAAGAAGACGTGCAATTCCACAGCTGACTCATGATATTTAGTGTGCTAGCTTGGAACAATGTCCAGAAAAGTGCAAATAAGGCTAAACTGCTTCTGCAATAAACTGAGTGACTGTGGCCTTCTCAAGGTCTATCTAATTCAGATGCCGGGCACAGCCCTGTTCACTTAAAATCGCCCACCCCTCAGGCTGGGATGAAATAGGTACAAGGGAGCATTCCTCTTGCTGCAAATGCACTTACCTTCCTAAGCTTAAACAAAGAGATCTCCTCACTTCCTCACAGAGTTCCTTCATGATCTCCAGTGATAAATGGCCCGTGTTCATGGAGCCCCAGGATTTCCTGTGCTCTGGGTGCTGTCTGCATGACAGTTGAATTGCCAGAATTCGAAACTTTTTATTTAAACTCAAACCCATCCTTCTGCATACGATTTTATTGTGTCTAGGAATATTCAGTCGAAATGGCTTCTGCATACTGATGTAACAAGAATAGAAACAGTGGGAAGGATAAAATGTGTATCCCAGAGGCACTATTCAGAACCTTCTGAGCTATGTTCCTCGATGCTCAGTTTTTATTAACGGTTAAATTAAGAGTGAGACAAATCGAGTTAAGCGTAGAAGCATAGTAACCGGTGATCACAAAGGATCGGTATCTCAGATATGGGGTGATAGCACACACAAGTAAGTTCTCAAAGGGCAGTCCTGTAACACAAGCATTTCCTGTCTCTTCCAGGCATGATTAATTAAACTCCTTGATAGTGAGGTCATGGGAGTGCCCTCCCACCCTCAGCAAACTCATTTTCAAAGCGTGCCTGCTTTCACATTTATTTGCAGGCATCTTCTGTTATTTAATTTCATTTTTACTATAAATAATGAGTAAATTTGAAGCTTTGCCTAACAGAGGGCTGGATGCTATAAATGTTTTACAGTGCAGGCCAGTGAACGCTTGGTTTGGAATGCCACACGCCACATCCAGAAACCTTTTCTCATTGTTGTGTTGCGTTAAACAGCCACAGCCTGGCACAGACTAACAGTGGGCTGTGTAAAAGGTCAGGTGTTATGTTTTCATCTTTTGTTTGTGTTATTATTTTTCTGGCTGCTAAATGGTACTGTAAGCATTAAATAGCTACTTTGCATTCCTATGGAGATATTGTGTGCATTTTTATGAGTCTGTCATGGTTTACTTATTTTGTGCTTCCACCTCTTTATATTAAAAATTTATATTTTGTACTTAGAAATTTAAAGTATTGGGCTTTTAATCATTGGGGCTTCTTGTGGTCATTACACAAGCAGGACTGCTCTTTCTTACAGAATGCAGCTGTGGGGAGTGCTGGCGAGCAGAGGATAGTTTTACAAGGTCTTAAGACCTGAGTATTATTTTTGGACTACCTCGCTGTTTTCTAGAGAATGTATTTGACTGTCGGTCTTGTGGTAACAGAAACCTTTAGAAATAGTGTGTAGAATTAATTTTCTTTTAAAATCAACAGGACTCTTCTCTTCCTTTGCAGGGTTTTGAATTTTATATGTAAATAAGAAGAAAAAAAAGTATGCATTAAATAATGAAGATAAAAGACTTAGAGTCAGGAACAGTAGCAGAAGACAATACAGGCATCACCAGCAATGAGCTTTGGACAGATATTTGTAGAGTGAACAGTTTGGCTACCGTGTATGATATTTACAATAAATAAAACATGGGTGTTATCTTGGGCAAGCTTTCGGCACAATTTTATTTCACAGATTTGATAATATGGTTGACTTAATTACTTTCAATTGCTAAAACTATGGAGGCATGATTTGTTTTTTCTGATCTCTCTTTGTTGTCGTTATCTTCTTATCCCTTTCACTCTGATGCTCCTGTCCTTTGGTATTTCTCATAGCTTGACATGCAGTGGTAATGGTTCTATTAGCGGTGCAAATCTGCTGAGCTTGCTTTTCAAGGGAGCATGTCGTCACCAGTACTTTTCTTGCAGTTCCTTATTAGTACGTGCCCTTTACTGACTCTGCAGGAGCCATCACCTAGAATTAAACATTTTCTGCTAGACCTGTCCTTACTCTGTGCAAAATGATTATAGTCCATTATGCCACCTCCTTGCTGACAGCCAGATACTGCTGAGATTACAATAAAGTCCCTGCAAATTTAAATATGATGCTACCTGGGTGTGCGGGGGCTTTGATAACAAGAACCATTTGAAGAAATGCCTCTCAGAGAACAGAATATGATAGAGGCTCCTTGAAATCATATTATGGAAACACCTGGTTCCTATTAGATTCATAATATCAAGAGCTAGAATCTTGCAGGTTAGATTAGTTGAAAATCTAACACACTTAAATTATCCCAGAACAGGAGAGGCTAACTCAGCATAGGTTGGAGAATGCTGCCTCTGCAGAACAAAAAGTACCCAACCAAAAATGAGAATTTCCAATTTTTCTAATTTTAGAGTTATCATTTACATTTCACTCTAAAAGTGCATTTTTTTTCCCTTGTTTTGCTCAGCCAAAAGCAGTTTCCTTTTATTCTTCAGAAAATTTAGAATAAAGAACCCAGAGTCTGGAGAGGCCAGTAAGTTAGGAGGACTTTAGAGAAATCTGAGGCATAGCAAGGACAGGGCCCCTGTTGGTGGCTGGCTGATAGTCTGTAGTTAAAGTGGGGTTTCTTTTTCTTTCTTCATTCATATACATTCTTCTCTTGCCATCTTCTGGGAAGTCTTTCTCTTTTAGCTCTTCTTCACAAAGCCTACATTATCTTTTCTCTAGACATTTCCCACCAAGGATAGCCTGTGTGTTCACTCTCCATTCCAAAAATTTTAAAAATTTGAAATCTGACTTAATGTTCTCCTGGGAAACTTCAGATTTTGGATACTGGTTGCAGTATTTCGCTGAGAGATATTGCAGGCAACTCAAAGGCATTTTTTCCTTAAAAATGACTGAATAAAAGTGTTAAATTTCTTCTACGTATGAATAGTCTAGCTTAACTTTGCAATTAAAAGATGAAGTTCCCCCAGTGAATCACAACAAGTTAGTAGAGATATATCCCAAGAATTACTGAAGGACGAAAGAGTGAGATATTGCCTTGGCTTGGGTAGTGGTCAATGCCAGAGGGGAGTGAGTATTTGAATATGACCAATGGTGTAATTTTTTTCCAGGAAGAAAAAATACAGGCCCAGTTTTAGAAACCCAATCGTGGTTTGGGATTGTGAGTATATAGGACAGACTGTTGGAGATGACAGGTAGCTTGGGGTTATCTGAATATCATGAAAAGGTGTTTCAAATTTATTCTGTATGCAATGGAAGTCATCAACAGTTTATAAAGAATAATTATTGGAGATTTGTGTTACAGGAAGGTAAATCTGGCAGGAGATGGGTTGGGAAGACAAAATTCAGTGGCAAAGAGACTGGAATAGGGTTTAGGAGACAGATGATGGGTACTCTAAAAATCAGGTGGCAGTGATGAAGGAGGGACAAGGAGAGATTTACGAGGCACACATAAAGTGGATGTTTTGTGTTCATGAGGGCAAACCCATAAAGATTCTCCTAAGGTGGCTGTTTCGACAATGGCGCGGAAGGTGTTGCTGGTACCTGAGACGAAGCGTGCCACGTGAGACACCAGGTGATATCAGTGTTGTACTCCTTCTTCCCTCCACTGTGTCAGCAGTGTTGAGTCATGTCTGAGTTTGTGGGCAAGGCATATTATTTATGTGATTCACTTTTCAATGTCGACTTTGAAAATCTGTGGTAGGAACCAAAAGATTATCAATGACATGATGTTTTGGTGTAATGTAGTACCATTTCTAATGTACACTTTACAGAAATGTTTTTATAGAGCTAAACTTTCAGCATGTTTCTCCTTTTCTGCTGTTATTTCTCATCCCTTAGTGTATTGCTCAGGAACCTTTAGGGATCCTAAGATAGATCAATGCCACATTAAAATTTAAGGAACTGCTTCATCAAAACCACATGCTTCATTTCCTGAGGATTGTTAGCAAGCCAGAGAAAAGAAAACATGTCAGAAATCTGTATTGTTGTTATTGGTGCTTGGGGTTTAACTGTTGCTAGACCCTGGTGGTCCTGAATAGCAGCTCTTCCATAAAAGCCCGAGCATGCCAGCGGCCCGGACAAGGAAAGGGTGGAAACTTCACGGGGGACTTTTGAGAAAAGGCAATAGTGGTTTAAGTGCTTAAGTTCTTGGATCATTTCTAACATATCAAAAGATATTAATGTGCTTTTGTATGGCTATTTTTTTCCTTGTTTTAAAATTCTATAATGGCAGGTCAGACTAGGCCAAGCATTGACTGGCTTTTTAAATTAATGTTTAATAAGATGGGGTGGCTGCCAGTACCTTAAAAGAATAGCGAACATAACTTGGATCAACGTAGCATTTACTTCAAATTTGGCTTCTCGCTTGTATCTGTGTAGAAAAGCTGCTCCTTTCTTCTTTCCTTTCTTTCTCCGTCCCTACTTCCTTCCTTCCTTATTTCCTTCCGTCCTTCAAGCATTATGGCCGCATCTTTCTTATTTATGCCCCAAAGAAGGCTTCATTCTTAGCTGACCATTCTTTAAAATCCAATGGCAAAGCTTAAGTTCTACATCATGAAAGCCATGACAATACTATCATTTATTTATTTTAAGGACCTATATTGAGTTTAGAATCATAAATATTCATTACAAATTTTGTGAAAGATAAGCAGGACTGATAGAAAGTCAGTGTTTCGTACCATATTGTGGTTAGGATTCTCTAGGAGAAGGATTATATACATAAATAAAATAAATGCACTGTACATTAAGACAAACTTGGAACAGTGCCTTATAGGAACAAACATATGCTTTTAAAAAGTGCATCACAGTAATACAGATTGTCAATAATCCATCCTCAGTCCAACTGAGCCTCTAGCATATTTAGTATATTAGAAACCATTCCGGAGCTTATTCCTGGCACACTATGCTTTAGGCAATATTGACCTGTAGCATCACCCTCGGAAATAAGAAGCAGAAAGGTTCTTTTGAAGCTTCATCCAGAAGTGGGTGTGTTCCATCCAACAACATCTAGAAATGGTCAAATGTTGCAGATCGTGCCATTTACAAGAAGTTGTTATCTTGGAAGTCTTAGAGGTGCTGTTATCTGTCTACTGATTACTCTCAGGGATTTTTTTTTTGTATTTTTTTATTTTTAACTTAACTTCCCCATGCTACTTTAGAGTTTTTCTTATGCTTACTGCCTTTGACAGTTAATGTGCATATAAACAATGAAAGTATGTTCTTGCATTAGTATTAGGAAAATTAAAAAATGTAAAGAAAATCCACATATTCAACCTGAATAATGTTATGGTGAACTTCATTTATATATTTATTGGTTTTTAATGTATACTTCACTTCCTTGTAGAAAGCCTTCAAAGCAATGCAATTTATAGGCTTACTATATGGTGCTTACTTTGTACCAACTTTTCTTTTGTTTTATTTCATTCTTCCTACACACATTTATTAAATAGATACTGGGATTTCCATTTGAAAGCTAAGACAACTGAGGATCATAAAGGTTAAGTAACTTTTTCCAGAACTCACAGCTATTACCACTCACAGTGGCAGAGTTGGGCCACAAACCCAAATCTCTGTCTGTAAAGACTATAGTATTCATTTTCTAAAAAGTGAAAAAATATACACACATGACTATCAGGGCATTTTTAAAGCATAGTTTTCAGAATGGTTAACTACAGAAAGAGAAGCCACTGAACAGGTACCTGGGTATCATCTACTCAGAAAAAAAAAAAAGATAATTAAATGGATTATATAATTAAATTGTGTCTTTAAGCATAAAATATTCAATGCATATCTGTTAAATTTTTAAAATGCTATCACTTACATTACACCTGCAAGGCCATCGGTCTGTACAGATAGTCATATATGCAGTGCATATCTGCTGTACACATCAGTTAAGAGAGTACCCTGTAGGAGATGACTATGGGCAGAATGTGGTTTTTATTCTCAAGGAAGCCTCCAGTCTAGTGTGTATATAGATATCAATTCTGGAAAACTTCTTAGAAGATATGTCTAGGATCAAGTTGTTGAAGGTGCAGTCCACACACATCTCCGGGAAGTGGCTGAGCCTAGTTGTTAAGAATGATTAAAAAATGTAACTTTTGTAGTCATGTTGTATTCAAGAAGTCCAGCAGCATCATTTTTTAGCTGTGGTCCCTGGGGAGTTACTTAGTGCACTTCTGCTTTCGTTGCCTCATCTATAAAATTAGGATACAAAATACAACCTGTTTCATATGATTGCTTGACAAACACTTACATATCACTTAGTATGGGCTGCTCAATGTCCTAAACATTTTACAAATAAGTCATTGAATATGCAGAACTGGGTTGGTACTGTTATAGATGGTTTGGAGAGGATGAAAGAAGCTGATGTATATAAAGTGTTTAAAGCAAGGGCTGGCACATAGTAAGTGTTCAATAAATATTAAGTCAAAAAACGTTGTCCTTAACAAAGAAGGAAGAAAAGATACTGCAAACAGAGGAAATGTCATATGTGTAAGCAATAGAAACAAGAGTATATATATAATATACGCTTGCTAAAGTCATAATGTGAATTTGATTCTGGTTAACACTAAAGAAAAAACTCTCCATTGGAATGTGGCACAATGAGCTTCTCAATTTCCAATGTCAACATATGAGATGTGCCCAGCTATTCACATTTTAGTGGTTTAAAAGCAGTGCCAATGATCTTATTAATATTTTTCTCCACAGTTAAGTGGGCAGTCTACCTTTAAGAATGCATGTGTTCATTGTGGAATCTCATAATGATATGAAAAAAAATGTAATGAAAAAATATGGTTTCTGGCCAGGCGTGGTGGCTCATGCCTGTAATCCTAGCACTCTGGGAGGCCAAGGCAGGCGGATTGCTTGAGGTCAGGAGTTCGAAACCAGCCTGAGCAAGAGCGAGACGCCGTCTCTACTATAAATAGAAAGAAATTAATTGGCCAACTAATATATAGAAAAAAAAATTAGCCGGGCATGGTGGCACATGCCTGTAGTCCCAGCTACTCGGAAGGCTGATGCAGGAGGATCGCTTGAGTCAGGAGTTTGAGGTTGCTGTGAGCTAGGCTGACGCCATGGCACTCACTCTAGCCTGGGCAACAAAGTGAGACTCTGTCACAAAAAAAAAAAATATATATGGTTTCTAAACCTGCATGTTTTCTGAATTGACTTTTATTGGGGGGGGGGAAGAAAAGATTGATTTCTATGGTTCCAAGACCATGATTATTCTCTGGTTACAGTAACTCTTTTAAGAGCATCTCAGTTTTTCTACCCAAAATCTACACATTACTATCATGAGTATGTAAAATTATGGCTACTCAAGACATTTCTTAGTTTGTCATTCACAAGGTTCTATGCACAGTGTGCCTTTACTTTGACCCTGAGGGTTTTTTTTGTTAAACCATAGATATTAATAGAGACATTTAATCAATATATTTCTTACTCATTTGCAATTGTCATTTGACTGTGTTTTATAAAAGCTTCTAATGGTCTCTAAGCCTCGTGAGCTCTTTTTTGAATGTGGCTGTCAGGACATGCTTTCCTTAGAGTACCTAGCCTGGATGAGAAGGTTTATGCCTGAGTTTAATCCAGATCTAACCCATGGGCATGTGCAGATGCACATCTATCTGCACTTTGTTTTGTTACTTCATCTTTTTGAAATGTAGCTGCCATTCTTTTGTGTTTCGTTTTGGAAGGGAAGGGTATCTAAGGAACTAATAATGGAGTTTGTGTGATGAAAGAGCAAGGACTTTATGCAGGGCCCATATTACAGGCAGGAAGAATGAAATGGTTATAGATGTATAACGCAGTGCTTCATTGCACAAGCATTAATTAAATACCTAATTTGAATTAAATACATATAAATATATGAATATGGAAAATTGTCCCTTTATTGTCCTAGTTATCAAACAAGTAGAATTCGGTTTTATGTAATAAATTTAAAATGCAAATAATATGGATCAGCAGAGAAGTTGGGGCAGTTTTAGAAATTTCTCAAATTGTAAACAAACTGGAAGGTAAAATCTTTATTAATAAATCAGACTTTGCTCTTCAGAAGCAAAGTGGTTGGTGGATAAGGTATCAATATATCAGTATTTAGAAGGAGTAGCCTGAGCTCACAGATGCAACCCTATTTCATGAAGCAATTGTCATAGGTAACTAATGGATGTCCAATAAATACTTCTGCAAATGCCAAATGTTAAAAAATGTGCTCAGAACTTAATAGCAGTAAAGGGTAATTCTTCTACTACCAGGTGTCCAAATTGAAATCATACCACATGTCATTATTTTAAATAGCTAAAACTATGACAAGGCCACTAATCCTAGCTTTCAATAAATGAGGGAGAAAAAAAGAACCAAATAATTTTCCTGATCCACAGTTTTTAGAAATATGGCTACTGAAATGTGGGAACCTTTATCATCTTATTGCACACAGTTTGCTCTAAAATAAAAGAGGGATAGAAAGGTATTGATGATATATTGTCATGTGGACCATTTTATGGCCTGCATTCTTTATGATATGACAGTTGCTCCATTGACACCATGTTATTTATTGAATAGCAGAGCAAATAGGCTAGTAAATCTTTGTCGCACATCTAGCCAATCATAATCTGCTCTGGTTTTGTGGAGCACTAATTTTTTAAACTTATTTATTCTACCTTTTTTCATTTTATGCTTTATCAGTCTTTGTTTTATAGCAATTTTTTTAATAGACTCTCAGCTTGAGACATTTTAAAATGTACCACGTGTCAAATCCAATTCAACTAAGATACCTAAATGCATGTTATTTAAATTAAATATGAATGCTTTGAAAAGTGTATACTTATAATTGCTTAAAACTATGTTTCCACATTATGCACATTGTAGATTTGAATCTTGTCAATGTATGCAAGAGCCAAAGTTAGTTTTTTAAAAAAAACCATAAAATAAATTATTCACATCACATACGTCTATACATCTGATAGTGCAATTAGCAATCAAAAGTACTACATATGGTGATGTAATAGGGACATTATAATTTTTGTACATCCTGCTGTTGATGAATTTAGGCATCACATTTTGCATGCTTTCTATTTTATTATTTTGGACTAAAAAAAGATAAAAATAAAAGAACATGTTTTGTTATTTTAGTTCCTTTTTTTAATCATCCTTCATGCTTCTTTTGCTTTCCTTCCGTGTCTGGCTCTCATTTGCCCAGTTTAGATAGGACTTGTTTTTCTTCATTTATCTTTACTCTTTTTCCTGATCTGTAATGCTAACACTAGTAATAATAATAGAAATCTTGGCCCTCAATCTGGGGGGATTTGGGAGGTCATTGAGGCCACTTCCCTGTTTTTAGTTGACCTTCTAACTGTTACAGAATCATTTATTCTCTTCTCAATAGCCCACACATTTTTTGCATTTCTCAAATTATGCTTGATCTCATTATTCTAAAAGTTTCATGGATCATAATGTTAATCACTTTAGCTAAAATATTTTTTCTTCAATTTTTATTTCCTCATAATGCCTCTAATGTTTCAGTGGCTTCTTCTGCTTTAACTCATTTCACTCTCTCTCTCCCTCCACTGAATGTTGGACATTTCTCTATCAGATATAATAAAAGTCTCATCCCTTTTCGTAGAGTGAGAGCATTTCATCAAAATAATTTTCTGAAAGTATGTACGTGCAGACAGACCACTGTTTAACCATTCCCCACAAGCAGTGCTGTGTGAGGGCTTAGGTTATCTTCACCCATCTTTGCTCTCCGGAACACTCATCTTGTCATCTGTTATGTTTCCATATTCCTTCTAACTGGGCAGATTTTATCCCTCAGAAGCTTCATCTGTTTATACAGAGACAATTAAAAAGACAAATAAGGACAGTCATAACTAGAATTTATTCAGATGAAATATATTTCTGCTTTATGCCGCCATCTTGAGATCTACTCTTGAAATGAGGTCAGGGATATAGACTTGATTAACCCAGAGAATTGGGTTCAAATCTTAGTCCTGGCCATAAGTAGCCATGAGACAAAATTCCCACCAGCTAAGTGGGTACAACAGCTATGCAGAGGGTAATGTAAGCTTTA